>NW_027478397.1:1866768-2489024 GCF_051014685.1 Ptiloglossa arizonensis
ACGGATTGACCTAACCCAAAAATTCCTATTGCATCTGAAAGTAGAAACTCGCCCGATTACAACGGTATGTGTATTTTTTCCCTAGGCCATTCTGGTTAAGCGTTTGGAGCAGCAGAATTGTGAAAAATTTGTTGCCTTTTCATCCATTTCTTGGCTTCAAACTCCCATATCTCGTGAACGAATTGACCTAACCCAAAAATTCCTATTGCATCTGAAAGTAGAAACTCGACCGATTACAACGGTATGTGTATTTTTTCCCTAGGCCATTCTGGTTAAGCGTTTGGAGCAGCAGAATTGCGAAAAATTTTTTGCCTTCTCAACGATTTCTTGCCTTCAAACTCCCATATCTCGCGAATGGATTGACCTAACCCAAAAATTCCTATTGCATCTGAAAGTAGAAACTCGCCCAATTACAACGGTATGCGTATTTTTTCCCTAGGCCATTCTTGTTGAGCGTTTGGAGCAGCAGAATTGCGAAAAATTTTATGCCTTCTCAACCATTTCTTGGCTTCAAACTCCCATATCTCGCGAACGGATTGACCTAACCCAAAAATTCCTGTTGCATCTGAAAGTAGAAACTCGCCCGATTACAACGGTATGTGTATTTTTTCCCTAGGCCATTCTGGTTAGGCGTTTGTAGCGGCAGAAGTGCGAAAAATTTGTTGTCTTCTCAACCATTTCTTAGCTTCAAACTCCCATATCTCGCGAACGGATTGACCTAACCCAAAAATTCCTATTGCATCTGAAAGTAGAAACTCGCCCGATTACAACGGTATGTGTATTTTTTCCCTAGGCCATTCTGGTTAAGCGTTTGGAGCAGCAGAATTGCGAAAAATTTTTTGCCCTTTCAACCATTTCTTGGCTTCAAACATCCATATATCGCGAACGGATAGACCTAACCAAAAAATTCCTATTGCATCTGAAAGTAGAAACTCGCCCGACTACAGCGGTGTGTGTATTTTTTCCCTAGGCCATTCTGGTTAAGCGTTTAGAGCACCAGAATTGCGAAAAATTTTTTGCCTTCTCAACGATTTCTTGCCTTCAAACTCCCATATCTCGCGAACGGACTGACCTAACCCAAAAATTCCTATTGCATCTGAAAGTAGAAACTCGCCCGATTACAACGGTATGTGTATTTTTTCCCTAGGCCCTTCTGGTTAAGCGTTTGGAGCAGCAGAATTGCGAAAAATTTTTTGCTTTCTCAACCATTTCTTGGCTTCAAACTCCCATATCTCGCGAACGGATTGACCTAACCCAAAAATTCCTGTTGCATCTGAAAGTAGAAACTCGCCCGATTATAACGGTATGTGTATTTTTTCCCTAGGCCATTCTGGTTAAGCGTTTGGAGCCGCAGAAGTGCGAAAAATTTGTTGTCTTCTCAACCATTTCTTAGCTTCAAACTCCCATATCTCGCGAACGGATTGACCTAACCCAAAAATTCCTATTGCATCTGAAAGTAGATACTCGACCGATTACAACGTTATGTGTATTTTTTCCCTAGGCCATTCTGGTTAAGCGTTTGGAGCAGCAGAATTGCGAAAAATTTTTTGCCTTTTCAACCATTTCTTGGCTTCAAACACCCATATCTCGCGAACGGATTGACCTAACCAAAAAATTCCTATTGCATCTGAAAGTAGAAACTCGCCCGACTACAACGGTATGTGTATTTTTTCCCTAGGCCATTCTGGTTAGGCGTTTGTAGCGGCAGAAGTGCGAAAAATTTGTTGTCTTCTCAACCATTTCTTAGCTTCAAACTCCCATATCTCGCGAACGGATTGACCTAACCCAAAAATTCCTATTGCATCTGAAAGTAGAAACTCGCCCGATTACAACGGTATGTGTATTTTTTCCCTAGGCCATTCTGGTTAAGCGTTTGGAGCAGCAGAATTGCGAAAAATTTTTTGCCCTTTCAACCATTTCTTGGCTTCAAACATCCATATATCGCGAACGGATAGACCTAACCAAAAAATTCCTATTGCATCTGAAAGTAGAAACTCGCCCGACTACAGCGGTGTGTGTATTTTTTCCCTAGGCCATTCTGGTTAAGCGTTTAGAGCACCAGAATTGCGAAAAATTTTTTGCCTTCTCAACGATTTCTTGCCTTCAAACTCCCATATCTCGCGAACGGACTGACCTAACCCAAAAATTCCTATTGCATCTGAAAGTAGAAACTCGCCCGATTACAACGGTATGTGTATTTTTTCCCTAGGCCCTTCTGGTTAAGCGTTTGGAGCAGCAGAATTGCGAAAAATTTTTTGCTTTCTCAACCATTTCTTGGCTTCAAACTCCCATATCTCGCGAACGGATTGACCTAACCCAAAAATTCCTATTGCATCTGAAAGTAGATACTCGACCGATTACAACGTTATGTGTATTTTTTCCCTAGGCCATTCTGGTTAAGCGTTTGGAGCAGCAGAATTGCGAAAAATTTTTTGCCTTTTCAACCATTTCTTGGCTTCAAACACCCATATCTCGCGAACGGATTGACCTAACCAAAAAATTCCTATTGCATCTGAAAGTAGAAACTCGCCCGACTACAGCGGTGTGTGTATTTTTTCCCTAGGCCATTCTGGTTAAGCGTTTGGAGCAGCAGAATTGCGAAAAATTTTTTGCCTTCTCAACGATTTCTTGCCTTCAAACTCCCATATCTCGCGAACGGATTGACCTAACCCAAAAATTCCTATTGCATCTGAAAGTAGAAACTTGCCCGATTACAACGGTATGTGTATTTTTTCCCTAGGCCCTTCTGGTTAAGCGTTTGGAGCAGCAGAATTGCGAAATATTTTTTGCCTTCTCAACGATTTCTTGCCTTCAAACTCCCATATCTCGCGAACGGATTGACATAACCCAAAAATTCCTATTGCATCTGAAAGTAGAAACTCGCCCGATTACAACGGTATGTGTATTTTTTCCCTAGGCCATTCTGGTTAAGCGTTTGGAGCAGCAGAATTGCGAAAAATTTTTTGCCTTTTCAACCATTTCTTGGCTTCAACCATCCATACATCGCGAACGGATTGACCTAACCAAAAACTTCCTATTGCATCTGAAAGTAGAAACTCGCCCGACTACAGCGGTGTGTGTATTTTTTCCCTAGGCCATTCTGGTTAAGCGTTTAGAGCACCAGAATTGCGAAAAATTTTTTGCCTTCTCAACGATTTCTTGCCTTCAAACTCCCATATCTCGCGAACGGACTGACCTAACCCAAAAATTCCTATTGCATCTGAAAGTAGAAACTCGCCCGATTACAACGGTATGTGTATTTTTTCCCTAGGCCCTTCTGGTTAAGCGTTTGGAGCAGCAGAATTGCGAAAAATTTTTTGCTTTCTCAACCATTTCTTGGCTTCAAACTCCCATATCTCGCGAACGGATTGACCTAACCCAAAAATTCCTGTTGCATCTGAAAGTAGAAACTCGCCCGATTATAACGGTATGTGTATTTTTTCCCTAGGCCATTCTGGTTAAGCGTTTGGAGCCGCAGAAGTGCGAAAAATTTGTTGTCTTCTCAACCATTTCTTAGCTTCAAACTCCCATATCTCGCGAACGGATTGACCTAACCCAAAAATTCCTATTGCATCTGAAAGTAGATACTCGACCGATTACAACGGTATGTGTATTTTTTCCCTAGGCCATTCTGGTTAAGCGTTTGGAGCAGCAGAATTGCGAAAAATTTTTTGCCTTTTCAACCATTTCTTGGCTTCAAACACCCATATCTCGCGAACGGATTGACCTAACCAAAAAATTCCTGTTGCATCTGAAAGTAGAAACTCGCCCGATTACAACGGTATGTGTATTTTTTCCCTAGGCCATTCTGGTTAGGCGTTTGGAGGAGCAGAAGTGCGAAAAATTTGTTGTCTTCTCAACCATTTCTTAGCTTCAAACTCCCATATCTCGCGAACGGATTGACCTAACCCAAAAATTCCTATTGCATCTGAAAGTAGAAACTCGCCCGATTACAACGGTATGTGTATTTTTTCCCTAGGCCATTCTGGTTAAGCGTTTGGAGCAGCAGAATTGTGAAAAATTTGTTGCCTTTTCATCCATTTCTTGGCTTCAAACTCCCATATCTCGTGAACGAATTGACCTAACCCAAAAATTCCTATTGCATCTGAAAGTAGAAACTCGACCGATTACAACGGTATGTGTATTTTTTCCCTAGGCCATTTTGGTTAAGCGTTTGGAGCAGCAGAATTGCGAAAAATTTTTTGCCTTCTCAACGATTTCTTGCCTTCAAACTCCCATATCTCGCGAATGGATTGACCTAACCCAAAAATTCCTATTGCATCTGAAAGTAGAAACTCGCCCAATTACAACGGTATGCGTATTTTTTCCCTAGGCCATTCTGGTTAAGCGTTTGGAGCAGCAGAATTGCGAAAAATTTTTTGCCTTTTCAACCATTTCTTGGCTTCAAACACCCATATCTCGCGAACGGAATGACCTAACCAAAAAATTCCTATTGCATCTGAAAGTAGAAACTCGCCCGACTACAGCGGTGTGTGTATTTTTTCCCTAGGCCATTCTGGTTAAGCGTTTGGAGCAGCAGAATTGCGAAAAATTTTTTGCCTTCTCAACGATTTCTTGCCTTCAAACTCCCATATCTCGCGAACGGATTGACCTAACCCAAAAATTCCTATTGCATCTGAAAGTAGAAACTTGCCCGATTACAACGGTATGTGTATTTTTTCCCTAGGCCCTTCTGGTTAAGCGTTTGGAGCAGCAGAATTGCGAAAAATTTTTTGCCTTCTCAACGATTTCTTGCCTTCAAACTCCCATATCTCGCGAACGGATTGACATAACCCAAAAATTCCTATTGCATCTGAAAGTAGAAACTCGCCCGATTACAGCGGTATGTGTATTTTTTCCCTAGGCCATTCTGGTTAAGCGTTTGGAGCAGCAGAATTGCGAAAAATTTTTTGCCTTTTCAACCATTTCTTGGCTTCAACCATCCATACATCGCGAACGGATTGACCTAACCAAAAACTTCCTATTGCATCTGAAAGTAGAAACTCGCCCGACTACAGCGGTGTGTGTATTTTTTCCCTAGGCCATTCTGGTTAAGCGTTTAGAGCACCAGAATTGCGAAAAATTTTTTGCCTTCTCAACGATTTCTTGCCTTCAAACTCCCATATCTCGCGAACGGACTGACCTAACCCAAAAATTCCTATTGCATCTGAAAGTAGAAACTCGCCCGATTACAACGGTATGTGTATTTTTTCCCTAGGCCCTTCTGGTTAAGCGTTTGGAGCAGCAGAATTGCGAAAAATTTTTTGCTTTCTCAACCATTTCTTGGCTTCAAACTCCCATATCTCGCGAACGGATTGACCTAACCCAAAAATTCCTGTTGCATCTGAAAGTAGAAACTCGCCCGATTATAACGGTATGTGTATTTTTTCCCTAGGCCATTCTGGTTAAGCGTTTGGAGCCGCAGAAGTGCGAAAAATTTGTTGTCTTCTCAACCATTTCTTAGCTTCAAACTCCCATATCTCGCGAACGGATTGACCTAACCCAAAAATTCCTATTGCATCTGAAAGTAGATACTCGACCGATTACAACGGTATGTGTATTTTTTCCCTAGGCCATTCTGGTTAAGCGTTTGGAGCAGCAGAATTGCGAAAAATTTTTTGCCTTTTCAACCATTTCTTGGCTTCAAACACCCATATCTCGCGAACGGATTGACCTAACCAAAAAATTCCTATTGCATCTGAAAGTAGAAACTCGCCCGACTACAGCGGTGTGTGTATTTTTTCCCTAGGCCATTCTGGTTAAGCGTTTGGAGCAGCAGAATTGCGAAAAATTTTTTGCCTTCTCAACGATTTCTTGCCTTCAAACTCCCATATCTCGCGAACGGATTGACCTAACCCAAAAATTCCTATTGCATCTGAAAGTAGAAACTCGCCCGATTACAACGGTATGTGTATTTTTTCCCTAGGCCATTCTGGTTAAGCGTTTGGAGCAGCAGAATTGCGAAAAATTTTGTGCCTTCTCAACGATTTCTTGCCTTCAAACTCCCATACCTCGCGAACGGATTGACCTAACCAAAAAATTCCTATTGCATCTGAAAGTAGAAACTCGCCCGACTACAGCGGTGTGTGTATTTTTTCCCTAGGCAATTCTGGTTAAGCGTTTGGAGCACCAGAATTGCGAAAAATTTTTTGCCTTCTCAACGATTTCTTGCCTTCAAACTCCCATATCTCGCGAATGGATTGACCTAACCCAAAAATTCCTCTTGCATCTGAAAGTAGAAACTCGCCCAATTACAACGGTATGCGTATTTTTTCCCTAGGCCATTCTGGTTAAGCGTTTGGAGCAGCAGAATTGCGAAAAATTTTATGCCTTCTCAACCATTTCTTGGCTTCAAACTCCCATATCTCGTGAACGGATTGACCTAACCCAAAAATTCCTATTGCATCTGAAAGTAGAAACTCGACCGATTACAACGGTATGTGTATTTTTTCCCTAGGCCATTCTGGTTAGGCGTTTGGAGCAGCAGAATTGCGAAAAATTTTTTGCCTCCTCAACGATTTCTTGCCTTCAAACTCCCATATCTCGCGAACGGATTGACCAAACCCAAAAATTCCTGCTGCGTCTGAAAGTAGAAACTCGCCCGATTACAACGGTATGCGTATTTTTTCCCTAGGCCATTCTGGTTAAGCGTTTGGAGCAGCAGAATTGCGAAAGATTTTATGCCTTCTCAACCATTTCTTGGCTTCAAACTCCCATATCTCGCGAACGGATTGACCTAACCCAAAAATTCCTGTTGTATCTGAAAGTAGAAACTCGCCCGATTACAACGGTATGTGTATTTTTTCCCTAGGCCATTCTGGTTAAGCGTTTGGAGCAGCAGAATTGCGAAAAATTTTTTGCCTTCTCAACGATTTCTTGCCTTCAAACTCCCATATCTCGCGAATGGATTGACCTAACCCAAAAATTCCTCTTGCATCTGAAAGTAGAAACTCGCCCAATTACAACGGTATGCGTATTTTTTCCCTAGGCCATTCTGGTTAAGCGTTTGGAGCAGCAGAATTGCGAAAAATTTTATGCCTTCTCAACCATTTCTTGGCTTCAAACTCCCATATCTCGTGAACGGATTGACCTAACCCAAAAATTCCTATTGCATCTGAAAGTAGAAACTCGACCGATTACAACGGTATGTGTATTTTTTCCCTAGGCCATTCTGGTTAGGCGTTTGGAGCAGCAGAATTGCGAAAAATTTTTTGCCTCCTCAACGATTTCTTGCCTTCAAACTCCCATATCTCGCGAACGGATTGACCAAACCCAAAAATTCCTGCTGCGTCTGAAAGTAGAAACTCGCCCGATTACAACGGTATGCGTATTTTTTCCCTAGGCCATTCTGGTTAAGCGTTTGGAGCAGCAGAATTGCGAAAGATTTTATGCCTTCTCAACCATTTCTTGGCTTCAAACTCCCATATCTCGCGAACGGATTGACCTAACCCAAAAATTCCTGTTGTATCTGAAAGTAGAAACTCGCCCGATTACAACGGTATGTGTATTTTTTCCCTAGGCCATTCTGGTTAAGCGTTTGGAGCAGCAGAATTGCGAAAAATTTTTTGCCTCCTCAACGATTTCTTGCCTTCAAACTCCCATATCTCGCGAACGGATTGACCAAACCCAAAAATTCCTGCTGCGTCTGAAAGTAGAAACTCGCCCGATTACAACGGTATGTGTATTTTTTCCCTAGGCCATTCTGGTTAAGCGTTTGGAGCAGCAGAATTGCGAAAAATTTTTTGCCTTTTCAACCATTTCTTGGCTTCAACCATCCATACATCGCGAACGGATTGACCTAACCAAAAACTTCCTATTGCATCTGAAAGTAGAAACTCGCCCGACTACAGCGGTGTGTGTATTTTTTCCCTAGGCCATTCTGGTTAAGCGTTTAGAGCACCAGAATTGCGAAAAATTTTTTGCCTTCTCAACGATTTCTTGCCTTCAAACTCCCATATCTCGCGAACGGACTGACCTAACCCAAAAATTCCTATTGCATCTGAAAGTAGAAACTCGCCCGATTACAACGGTATGTGTATTTTTTCCCTAGGCCCTTCTGGTTAAGCGTTTGGAGCAGCAGAATTGCGAAAAATTTTTTGCTTTCTCAACCATTTCTTGGCTTCAAACTCCCATATCTCGCGAACGGATTGACCTAACCAAAAAATTCCTATTGCATCTGAAAGTAGAAACTCGCCCGACTACAGCGGTGTGTGTATTTTTTCCCTAGACAATTCTGGTTAAGCGTTTGGAGCACCAGAATTGCGAAAAATTTTTTGCCTTCTCAACGATTTCTTGCCTTCAAACTCCCATATCTCGCGAATGGATTGACCTAACCCAAAAATTCCTCTTGCATCTGAAAGTAGAAACTCGCCCAATTACAACGGTATGCGTATTTTTTCCCTAGGCCATTCTGGTTAAGCGTTTGGAGCAGCAGAATTGCGAAAAATTTTATGCCTTCTCAACCATTTCTTGGCTTCAAACTCCCATATCTCGTGAACGGATTGACCTAACCCAAAAATTCCTATTGCATCTGAAAGTAGAAACTCGACCGATTACAACGGTATGTGTATTTTTTCCCTAGGCCATTCTGGTTAGGCGTTTGGAGCAGCAGAATTGCGAAAAATTTTTTGCCTCCTCAACGATTTCTTGCCTTCAAACTCCCATATCTCGCGAACGGATTGACCAAACCCAAAAATTCCTGCTGCGTCTGAAAGTAGAAACTCGCCCGATTACAACGGTATGCGTATTTTTTCCCTAGGCCATTCTGGTTAAGCGTTTGGAGCAGCAGAATTGCGAAAGATTTTATGCCTTCTCAACCATTTCTTGGCTTCAAACTCCCATATCTCGCGAACGGATTGACCTAACCCAAAAATTCCTGTTGTATCTGAAAGTAGAAACTCGCCCGATTACAACGGTATGTGTATTTTTTCCCTAGGCCATTCTGGTTAAGCGTTTGGAGCAGCAGAATTGCGAAAAATTTTTTGCCTCCTCAACGATTTCTTGCCTTCAAACTCCCATATCTCGCGAACGGATTGACCAAACCCAAAAATTCCTGCTGCGTCTGAAAGTAGAAACTCGCCCGATTACAACGGTATGCGTATTTTTTCCCTAGGCCATTCTGGTTAAGCGTTTGGAGCAGTAGAAGTGCGAAAAATTTGTTGTCTTCTCAACCGTTTCTTGTCTTCAAACTCCCATATCTCGCGAATGGATTGACCTAACCCAAAAATTCCTATTGCATCTGAAAGTAGAAACTCGCCCGATTACAACGGTATGCGTATTTTTTCCCTAGGCCATTCTGGTTAAGCGTTTGGAGCAGCAGAATTGCGAAAAATTTTTTGCCTTTTCAACCATTTCTTGGCTTCAAACACCCATATCTCGCGAACGGATTGACCTAACCAAAAAATTCCTATTGCATCTGAAAGTAGAAACTCGCCCGACTACAGCGGTGTGTGTATTTTTTCCCTAGGCCATTCTGGTTAAGCGTTTGGAGCAGCATAATTGCGAAAAATTTTATACCTTCTCAACCATTTCTTGGCTTCAAACTACCATATCTCGCGAACGGATTGACCTAACCCAAAAATTCCTGTTGCATCTGAATGTAGAAACTCGCCCGATTACAACGGTATGTGTATTTTTTCCCTAGGCCAATCTGGTTAGGCGTTTGGAGCGGCAGAAGTGCGAAAAATTTGTTGTCTTCTCAACCATTTCTTAGCTTCAAACTCCCATATCTCGCGAACGGATTGACCTAACCCAAAAATTCCTGTTGTATCTGAAAGTAGAAACTCGCCCGATTACAACGGTATGTGTATTTTTTCCCTAGGCCATTCTGGTTAAGCGTTTGGAGCAGCAGAATTGCGAAAAATTTTTTGCCTCCTCAACGATTTCTTGCCTTCAAACTCCCATATCTCGCGAACGGATTGACCAAACCCAAAAATTCCTGCTGCGTCTGAAAGTAGAAACTCGCCCGATTACAACGGTATGCGTATTTTTTCCCTAGGCCATTCTGGTTAAGCGTTTGGAGCAGCAGAATTGCGAAAGATTTTATGCCTTCTCAACCATTTCTTGGCTTCAAACTCCCATATCTCGCGAACGGATTGACCTAACCCAAAAATTCCTGTTGCATCTGAAAGTAGAAACTCGCCCGATTATAACGGTATGTGTATTTTTTCCCTAGGCCATTCTGGTTAAGCGTTTGGAGCCGCAGAAGTGCGAAAAATTTGTTGTCTTCTCAACCATTTCTTAGCTTCAAACTCCTATATCTCGCGAACGGATTGACCTAACCCAAAAATTCCTATTGCATCTGAAAGTAGATACTCGACCGATTACAAAGGTATGTGTATTTTTT
Source organism: Ptiloglossa arizonensis (assembly GCF_051014685.1). Lineage (NCBI taxonomy): Eukaryota > Metazoa > Arthropoda > Insecta > Hymenoptera > Colletidae > Ptiloglossa > Ptiloglossa arizonensis. The sequence goes on from NW_027478397.1 coordinate 1,877,114, forward strand.
CCCTAGGCCATTCTGGTTAAGCGTTTGGAGCAGCAGAATTGCGAAAAATTTTTTGCCTTTTCAACCATTTCTTGGCTTCAAACACCCATATCTCGCGAACGGATTGACCTAACCAAAAAATTCCTATTGCATCTGTGAGTAGAAACTCGCCCGACTACAGCGGTGTGTGTATTTTTTCCCTAGGCCATTCTGGTTAAGCGTTTGGAGCAGCAGAATTGCGAAAAATTTTTTGCCTTCTCAACGATTTCTTGCCTTCAAACTCCCATATCTCGCGAACGGATTGACATAACCCAAAAATTCCTATTGCATCTGAAAGTAGAAACTCGCCCGATTACAACGGTATGTGTATTTTTTCCCTAGGCCCTTCTGGTTAAGCGTTTGGAGCAGCAGAAATGCGAAAAATTTTTTGCTTTCTCAACCATTTCTTGGCTTCAAACTCCCATATCTCGCGAACGGATTGACCTAACCCAAAAATTCCTGTTGCATCTGAATGTAGAAACTCGCCCGATTACAACGGTATGTGTATTTTTTCCCTAGGCCATTCTGGTTAGGCGTTTGGAGCGGCAGAATTGCGAAAAATTTGTTGTCTTCTCCAACATTTCTTAGCTTCAAACTCCCATATCTCGCGAACGGATTGACCTAACCCAAAAATTCCTATTGCATCTGAAAGTAGAAACTCGCCCGATTACAACGGTATGTGTATTTTTTCCCTAGGCTATTCTGGTTAAGCGTTTGGAGCAGCAGAATTGTGAAAAATTTGTTGCCTTTTCAACCATTTCTTGGCTTCAAACTCCCACATCTCGTGAACGGATTGACCTAACCCAAAAATTCCTATTGCATCTGAAAGTAGAAACTCGCCCGATTACAACGGTATGTGCATTTTTTCCCTAGGCCATTCTGGTTAAGCGTTTGGAACAGCAGAATTGCGAAAAATTTTTTGTCTTCTCAACCATTTCTTGGCTTCAAACTCCCATATCTCGCGAACGGATTGACCTAACCCAAAAATTCCTGTTGCATCTGAAAGTAGAAACTCGCCCGATTACAACGGTATGTGTATTTTTTCCCTAGGCCATTCTGGTTAGGCGTTTGGAGGAGCAGAAGTGCGAAAAATTTGTTGTCTTCTCAACCATTTCTTAGCTTCAAACTCCCATATCTCGCGAACGGATTGACCTAACCCAAAAATTCCTATTGCATCTGAAAGTAGAAACTCGCCCGATTACAACGGTATGTGTATTTTTTCCCTAGGCCATTCTGGTTAAGCGTTTGGAGCAGCAGAATTGTGAAAAATTTGTTGCCTTTTCATCCATTTCTTGGCTTCAAACTCCCATATCTCGTGAACGGATTGACCTAACCCAAAAATTCCTATTGCATCTGAAAGTAGAAACTCGACCGATTACAACGGTATGTGTATTTTTTCCCTAGGCCATTCTGGTTAAGCGTTTGGAGCAGCAGAATTGCGAAAAATTTTTTGCCTTCTCAACGATTTCTTGCCTTCAAACTCCCATATCTCGCGAATGGATTGACCTAACCCAAAAATTCCTATTGCATCTGAAAGTAGAAACTCGCCCAATTACAACGGTATGCGTATTTTTTCCCTAGGCCATTCTGGTTAAGCGTTTAGAGCACCAGAATTGCGAAAAATTTTTTGCCTTCTCAACGATTTCTTGCCTTCAAACTCCCATATCTCGCGAACGGACTGACCTAACCCAAAAATTCCTATTGCATCTGAAAGTAGAAACTCGCCCGATTACAACGGTATGTGTATTTTTTCCCTAGGCCCTTCTGGTTAAGCGTTTGGAGCAGCAGAATTGCGAAAAATTTTTTGCTTTCTCAACCATTTCTTGGCTTCAAACTCCCATATCTCGCGAACGGATTGACCTAACCCAAAAATTCCTGTTGCATCTGAAAGTAGAAACTCGCCCGATTACAACGGTATGTGTATTTTTTCCCTAGGCCCTTCTGGTTAAGCGTTTGGAGCAGCAGAATTGCGAAAAATTTTTTGCTTTCTCAACCATTTCTTGGCTTCAAACTCCCATATCTCGCGAACGGATTGACCTAACCCAAAAATTCCTGTTGCATCTGAAAGTAGAAACTCGCCCGATTATAACGGTATGTGTATTTTTTCCCTAGGCCATTCTGGTTAAGCGTTTGGAGCCGCAGAAGTGCGAAAAATTTGTTGTCTTCTCAACCATTTCTTAGCTTCAAACTCCCATATCTCGCGAACGGATTGACCTAACCCAAAAATTCCTATTGCATCTGAAAGTAGATACTCGACCGATTACAACGTTGTGTGTATTTTTTCCCTAGGCCATTCTGGTTAAGCGTTTGGAGCAGCAGAATTGCGAAAAATTTTTTGCCTTTTCAACCATTTCTTGGCTTCAAACACCCATATCTCGCGAACGGATTGACCTAACCAAAAAATTCCTATTGCATCTGAAAGTAGAAACTCGCCCGACTACAGCGGTGTGTGTATTTTTTCCCTAGGCCATTCTGGTTAAGCGTTTGGAGCAGCATAATTGCGAAAAATTTTATACCTTCTCAACCATTTCTTGGCTTCAAACTACCATATCTCGCGAACGGATTGACCTAACCCAAAAATTCCTGTTGCATCTGAATGTAGAAACTCGCCCGATTACAACGGTATGTGTATTTTTTCCCTAGGCCATTCTGGTTAGGCGTTTGGAGCGGCAGAAGTGCGAAAAATTTGTTGTCTTCTCAACCATTTCTTAGCTTCAAACTCCCATATCTCGCGAACGGATTGACCTAACCCAAAAATTCCTGTTGTATCTGAAAGTAGAAACTCGCCCGATTACAACGGTATGTGTATTTTTTCCCTAGGCCATTCTGGTTAAGCGTTTGGAGCAGCAGAATTGCGAAAAATTTTTTGCCTCCTCAACGATTTCTTGCCTTCAAACTCCCATATCTCGCGAACGGATTGACCAAACCCAAAAATTCCTGCTGCGTCTGAAAGTAGAAACTCGCCCGATTACAACGGTATGCGTATTTTTTCCCTAGGCTACTCTGGTTAAGCGTTTGGAGCAGCAGAATTGCGAAAGATTTTATGCCTTCTCAACCATTTCTTGGCTTCAAACTCCCATATCTCGCGAACGGATTGACCTAACCCAAAAATTCCTGTTGCATCTGAAAGTAGAAGCTCGCCCGATTATAACGGTATGTGTATTTTTTCCCTAGGCCATTCTGGTTAAGCGTTTGGAGCCGCAGAAGTGCGAAAAATTTGTTGTCTTCTCAACCATTTCTTAGCTTCAAACTCCTATATCTCGCGAACGGATTGACCTAACCCAAAAATTCCTATTGCATCTGAAAGTAGATACTCGACCGATTACAAAGGTATGTGTATTTTTTCCCTAGGCCATTCTGGTTAAGCGTTTGGAGCAGCAGAATTGCGAAAAATTTTTTGCCTTTTCAACCATTTCTTGGCTTCAAACACCCATATCTCGCGAACGGATTGACCTAACCAAAAAATTCCTATTGCATCTGTAAGTAGAAACTCGCCCGACTACAGCGGTGTGTGTATTTTTTCCCTAGGCCATTCTGGTTAAGCGTTTGGAGCAGCAGAATTGCGAAAAATTTTTTGCCTTCTCAACGATTTCTTGCCTTCAAACTCCCATATCTCGCGAACGGATTGACATAACCCAAAAATTCCTATTGCATCTGAAAGTAGAAACTCGCCCGATTACAACGGTATGTGTATTTTTTCCCTAGGCCCTTCTGGTTAAGCGTTTGGAGCAGCAGAAATGCGAAAAATTTTTTGCTTTCTCAACCATTTCTTGGCTTCAAACTCCCATATCTCGCGAACGGATTGACCTAACCCAAAAATTCCTGTTGCATCTGAATGTAGAAACTCGCCCGATTACAACGGTATGTGTATTTTTTCCCTAGGCCATTCTGGTTAGGCGTTTGGAGCGGCAGAATTGCGAAAAATTTGTTGTCTTCTCCAACATTTCTTAGCTTCAAACTCCCATATCTCGCGAACGGATTGACCTAACCCAAAAATTCCTATTGCATCTGAAAGTAGAAACTCGCCCGATTACAACGGTATGTGTATTTTTTCCCTAGGCTATTCTGGTTAAGCGTTTGGAGCAGCAGAATTGTGAAAAATTTGTTGCCTTTTCAACCATTTCTTGGCTTCAAACTCCCACATCTCGTGAACGGATTGACCTAACCCAAAAATTCCTATTGCATCTGAAAGTAGAAACTCGCCCGATTACAACGGTATGTGCATTTTTTCCCTAGGCCATTCTGGTTAAGCGTTTGGAACAGCAGAATTGCGAAAAATTTTTTGTCTTCTCAACCATTTCTTGGCTTCAAACTCCCATATCTCGCGAACGGATTGACCTAACCCAAAAATTCCTGTTGCATCTGAAAGTAGAAACTCGCCCGATTACAACGGTATGTGTATTTTTTCCCTAGGCCATTCTGGTTAGGCGTTTGGAGGAGCAGAAGTGCGAAAAATTTGTTGTCTTCTCAACCATTTCTTAGCTTCAAACTCCCATATCTCGCGAACGGATTGACCTAACCCAAAAATTCCTATTGCATCTGAAAGTAGAAACTCGCCCGATTACAACGGTATGTGTATTTTTTCCCTAGGCCATTCTGGTTAAGCGTTTGGAGCAGCAGAATTGTGAAAAATTTGTTGCCTTTTCATCCATTTCTTGGCTTCAAACTCCCATATCTCGTGAACGGATTGACCTAACCCAAAAATTCCTATTGCATCTGAAAGTAGAAACTCGACCGATTACAACGGTATGTGTATTTTTTCCCTAGGCCATTCTGGTTAAGCGTTTGGAGCAGCAGAATTGCGAAAAATTTTTTGCCTTCTCAACGATTTCTTGCCTTCAAACTCCCATATCTCGCGAATGGATTGACCTAACCCAAAAATTCCTATTGCATCTGAAAGTAGAAACTCGCCCAATTACAACGGTATGCGTATTTTTTCCCTAGGCCATTCTGGTTAAGCGTTTAGAGCACCAGAATTGCGAAAAATTTTTTGCCTTCTCAACGATTTCTTGCCTTCAAACTCCCATATATCGCGAACGGACTGACCTAACCCAAAAATTCCTATTGCATCTGAAAGTAGAAACTCGCCCGATTACAACGGTATGTGTATTTTTTCCCTAGGCCCTTCTGGTTAAGCGTTTGGAGCAGCAGAATTGCGAAAAATTTTTTGCTTTCTCAACCATTTCTTGGCTTCAAACTCCCATATCACGCGAACGGATTGACCTAACCCAAAAATTCCTGTTGCATCTGAAAGTAGAAACTCGCCCGATTATAACGGTATGTGTATTTTTTCCCTAGGCCATTCTGGTTAAGCGTTTGGAGCCGCAGAAGTGCGAAAAATTTGTTGTCTTCTCAACCATTTCTTAGCTTCAAACTCCCATATCTCGCGAACGGATTGACCTAACCCAAAAATTCCTATTGCATCTGAAAGTAGATACTCGACCGATTACAACGTTGTGTGTATTTTTTCCCTAGGCCATTCTGGTTAAGCGTTTGGAGCAGCAGAATTGCGAAAAATTTTTTGCCTTTTCAACCATTTCTTGGCTTCAAACACCCATATCTCGCGAACGGATTGACCTAACCAAAAAATTCCTATTGCATCTGAAAGTAGAAACTCGCCCGACTACAGCGGTGTGCGTATTTTTTCCCTAGGCCATTCTGGTTAAGCGTTTGGAGCAGCAGAATTGCGAAAAATTTTTTGCCTTCTCAACGATTTCTTGCCTTCAAACTCCCATATCTCGCGAACGGATTGACCTAACCCAAAAATTCCTATTGCATCTGAAAGTAGAAACTTGCCCGATTACAACGGTATGTGTATTTTTTCCCTAGGCCCTTCTGGTTAAGCGTTTGGAGCAGCAGAATTGCGAAAAATTTTTTGCCTTTTCAACCATTTCTTGGCTTCAAACACCCATATCTCGCGAACGGATTGACCTAACCAAAAAATTCCTATTGCATCTGAAAGTAGAAACTCGCCCGACTACAGCGGTGTGTGTATTTTTTCCCTAGGCCATTCTGGTTAAGCGTTTGGAGCAGCAGAATTGCGAAAAATTTTTTGCTTTCTCAACCATTTCTTGGCTTCAAACTCCCATATCACGCGAACGGATTGACCTAACCCAAAAATTCCTGTTGCATCTGAAAGTAGAAACTCGCCCGATTATAACGGTATGTGTATTTTTTCCCTAGGCCATTCTGGTTAAGCGTTTGGAGCAGCAGAATTGCGAAAAATTTTTTGCCTTCTCAACGATTTCTTGCCTTCAAACTCCCATATCTCGCGAACGGATTGACCTAACCCAAAAATTCCTATTGCATCTGAAAGTAGAAACTTGCCCGATTACAACGGTATGTGTATTTTTTCCCTAGGCCCTTCTGGTTAAGCGTTTGGAGCAGCAGAATTGCGAAAAATTTTTTGCCTTCTCAACGATTTCTTGCCTTCAAACTCCCATATCTCGCGAACGGATTGACATAACCCAAAAATTCCTATTGCATCTGAAAGTAGAAACTCGCCCGATTACAACGGTATGTGTATTTTTTCCCTAGGCCATTCTGGTTAAGCGTTTGCAGCAGCAGAATTGCGAAAAATTTTTTGCCTTTTCAACCATTTCTTGGCTTCAACCATCCATACATCGCGAACGGATTGACCTAACCAAAAACTTCCTATTGCATCTGAAAGTAGAAACTCGCCCGACTACAGCGGTGTGTGTATTTTTTCCCTAGGCCATTCTGGTTAAGCGTTTAGAGCACCAGAATTGCGAAAAATTTTTTGCCTTCTCAACGATTTCTTGCCTTCAAACTCCCATATCACGCGAACGGACTGACCTAACCCAAAAATTCCTATTGCATCTGAAAGTAGAAACTCGCCCGATTACAACGGTATGTGTATTTTTTCCCTAGGCCCTTCTGGTTAAGCGTTTGGAGCAGCAGAATTGCGAAAAATTTTTTGCTTTCTCAACCATTTCTTGGCTTCAAACTCCCATATCTCGCGAACGGATTGACCTAACCCAAAAATTCCTGTTGCATCTGAAAGTAGAAACTCGCCCGATTATAACGGTATGTGTATTTTTTCCCTAGGCCATTCTGGTTAAGCGTTTGGAGCCGCAGAAGTGCGAAAAATTTGTTGTCTTCTCAACCATTTCTTAGCTTCAAACTCCCATATCTCGCGAACGGATTGACCTAACCCAAAAATTCCTATTGCATCTGAAAGTAGATACTCGACCGATTACAACGGTATGTGTATTTTTTCCCTAGGCCATTCTGGTTAAGCGTTTGGAGCAGCAGAATTGCGAAAAATTTTTTGCCTTTTCAACCATTTCTTGGCTTCAAACACCCATATCTCGCGAACGGATTGACCTAACCAAAAAATTCCTATTGCATCTGAAAGTAGAAACTCGCCCGACTACAGCGGTGTGTGTATTTTTTCCCTAGGCCATTCTGGTTAAGCGTTTGGAGCAGCAGAATTGCGAAAAATTTTTTGCTTTCTCAACCATTTCTTGGCTTCAAACTCCCATATCACGCGAACGGATTGACCTAACCCAAAAATTCCTGTTGCATCTGAAAGTAGAAACTCGCCCGATTATAACGGTATGTGTATTTTTTCCCTAGGCCATTCTGGTTAAGCGTTTGGAGCCGCAGAAGTGCGAAAAATTTGTTGTCTTCTCAACCATTTCTTAGCTTCAAACTCCCATATCTCGCGAACGGATTGACCTAACCCAAAAATTCCTATTGCATCTGAAAGTAGATACTCGACCGATTACAACGTTGTGTGTATTTTTTCCCTAGGCCATTCTGGTTAAGCGTTTGGAGCAGCAGAATTGCGAAAAATTTTTTGCCTTTTCAACCATTTCTTGGCTTCAAACACCCATATCTCGCGAACGGATTGACCTAACCAAAAAATTCCTATTGCATCTGAAAGTAGAAACTCGCCCGACTACAGCGGTGTGTGTATTTTTTCCCTAGGCCATTCTGGTTAAGCGTTTGGAGCAGCAGAATTGCGAAAAATTTTTTGCCTTCTCAACGATTTCTTGCCTTCAAACTCCCATATCTCGCGAACGGATTGACCTAACCCAAAAATTCCTATTGCATCTGAAAGTAGAAACTTGCCCGATTACAACGGTATGTGTATTTTTTCCCTAGGCCCTTCTGGTTAAGCGTTTCGAGCAGCAGAATTGCGAAAAATTTTTTGCCTTCTCAACGATTTCTTGCCTTCAAACTCCCATATCTCGCGAACGGATTGACATAACCCAAAAATTCCTATTGCATCTGAAAGTAGAAACTCGCCCGATTACAACGGTATGTGTATTTTTTCCCTAGGCCATTCTGGTTAAGCGTTTGGAGCAGCAGAATTGCGAAAAATTTTTTGCCTTTTCAACCATTTCTTGGCTTCAACCATCCATACATCGCGAACGGATTGACCTAACCAAAAACTTCCTATTGCATCTGAAAGTAGAAACTCGCCCGACTACAGCGGTGTGTGTATTTTTTCCCTAGGCCATTCTGGTTAAGCGTTTAGAGCACCAGAATTGCGAAAAATTTTTTGCCTTCTCAACGATTTCTTGCCTTCAAACTCCCATATCTCGCGAACGGACTGACCTAACCCAAAAATTCCTATTGCATCTGAAAGTAGAAACTCGCCCGATTACAACGGTATGTGTATTTTTTCCCTAGGCCCTTCTGGTTAAGCGTTTGGAGCAGCAGAATTGCGAAAAATTTTTTGCTTTCTCAACCATTTCTTGGCTTCAAACTCCCATATCTCGCGAACGGATTGACCTAACCCAAAAATTCCTGTTGCATCTGAAAGTAGAAACTCGCCCGATTATAACGGTATGTGTATTTTTTCCCTAGGCCATTCTGGTTAAGCGTTTGGAGCCGCAGAAGTGCGAAAAATTTGTTGTCTTCTCAACCATTTCTTAGCTTCAAACTCCCATATCTCGCGAACGGATTGACCTAACCCAAAAATTCCTATTGCATCTGAAAGTAGATACTCGACCGATTACAACGGTATGTGTATTTTTTCCCTAGGCCATTCTGGTTAAGCGTTTGGAGCAGCAGAATTGCGAAAAATTTTTTGCCTTTTCAACCATTTCTTGGCTTCAAACACCCATATCTCGCGAACGGATTGACCTAACCAAAAAATTCCTATTGCATCTGAAAGTAGAAACTCGCCCGACTACAGCGGTGTGTGTATTTTTTCCCTAGGCCATTCTGGTTAAGCGTTTGGAGCAGCAGAATTGCGAAAAATTTTTTGCCTTCTCAACGATTTCTTGCCTTCAAACTCCCATATCTCGCGAACGGATTGACCTAACCCAAAAATTCCTATTGCATCTGAAAGTAGAAACTCGCCCGATTACAACGGTATGTGTATTTTTTCCCTAGGCCATTCTGGTTAAGCGTTTGGAGCAGCAGAATTGCGAAAAATTTTTTGCCTTTTCAACCATTTCTTGGCTTCAACCATCCATACATCGCGAACGGATTGACCTAACCAAAAACTTCCTATTGCATCTGAAAGTAGAAACTCGCCCGACTACAGCGGTGTGTGTATTTTTTCCCTAGGCCATTCTGGTTAAGCGTTTAGAGCACCAGAATTGCGAAAAATTTTTTGCCTTCTCAACGATTTCTTGCCTTCAAACTCCCATATCTCGCGAACGGACTGACCTAACCCAAAAATTCCTATTGCATCTGAAAGTAGAAACTCGCCCGATTACAACGGTATGTGTATTTTTTCCCTAGGCCCTTCTGGTTAAGCGTTTGGAGCAGCAGAATTGCGAAAAATTTTTTGCTTTCTCAACCATTTCTTGGCTTCAAACTCCCATATCTCGCGAACGGATTGACCTAACCCAAAAATTCCTGTTGCATCTGAAAGTAGAAACTCGCCCGATTATAACGGTATGTGTATTTTTTCCCTAGGCCATTCTGGTTAAGCGTTTGGAGCCGCAGAAGTGCGAAAAATTTGTTGTCTTCTCAACCATTTCTTAGCTTCAAACTCCCATATCTCGCGAACGGATTGACCTAACCCAAAAATTCCTATTGCATCTGAAAGTAGATACTCGACCGATTACAACGGTATGTGTATTTTTTCCCTAGGCCATTCTGGTTAAGCGTTTGGAGCAGCAGAATTGCGAAAAATTTTTTGCCTTTTCAACCATTTCTTGGCTTCAAACACCCATATCTCGCGAACGGATTGACCTAACCAAAAAATTCCTATTGCATCTGAAAGTAGAAACTCGCCCGACTACAGCGGTGTGTGTATTTTTTCCCTAGGCCATTCTGGTTAAGCGTTTGGAGCAGCAGAATTGCGAAAAATTTTTTGCCTTCTCAACGATTTCTTGCCTTCAAACTCCCATATCTCGCGAACGGATTGACCTAACCCAAAAATTCCTATTGCATCTGAAAGTAGAAACTCGCCCGATTACAACGGTATGTGTATTTTTTCCCTAGGCCATTCTGGTTAAGCGTTTGGAGCAGCAGAATTGCGAAAAATTTTGTGCCTTCTCAACGATTTCTTGCCTTCAAACTCCCATACCTCGCGAACGGATTGACCTAACCAAAAAATTCCTATTGCATCTGAAAGTAGAAACTCGCCCGACTACAGCGGTGTGTGTATTTTTTCCCTAGACAATTCTGGTTAAGCGTTTGGAGCACCAGAATTGCGAAAAATTTTTTGCCTTCTCAACGATTTCTTGCCTTCAAACTCCCATATCTCGCGAATGGATTGACCTAACCCAAAAATTCCTCTTGCATCTGAAAGTAGAAACTCGCCCAATTACAACGGTATGCGTATTTTTTCCCTAGGCCATTCTGGTTAAGCGTTTGGAGCAGCAGAATTGCGAAAAATTTTATGCCTTCTCAACCATTTCTTGGCTTCAAACTCCCATATCTCGTGAACGGATTGACCTAACCCAAAAATTCCTATTGCATCTGAAAGTAGAAACTCGACCGATTACAACGGTATGTGTATTTTTTCCCTAGGCCATTCTGGTTAGGCGTTTGGAGCGGCAGAAGTGCGAAAAATTTGTTGTCTTCTCAACCATTTCTTAGCTTCAAACTCCCATATCTCGCGAACGGATTGACCTAACCCAAAAATTCCTGTTGTATCTGAAAGTAGAAACTCGCCCGATTACAACGGTATGTGTATTTTTTCCCTAGGCCATTCTGGTTAAGCGTTTGGAGCAGCAGAATTGCGAAAAATTTTTTGCCTCCTCAACGATTTCTTGCCTTCAAACTCCCATATCTCGCGAACGGATTGACCAAACCCAAAAATTCCTGCTGCGTCTGAAAGTAGAAACTCGCCCGATTACAACGGTATGCGTATTTTTTCCCTAGGCCATTCTGGTTAAGCGTTTGGAGCAGTAGAAGTGCGAAAAATTTGTTGTCTTCTCAACCGTTTCTTGTCTTCAAACTCCCATATCTCGCGAATGGATTGACCTAACCCAAAAATTCCTATTGCATCTGAAAGTAGAAACTCGCCCGATTACAACGGTATGCGTATTTTTTCCCTAGGCCATTCTGGTTAAGCGTTTGGACCAGCATAATTGCGAAAAATTTTATACCTTCTCAACCATTTCTTGGCTTCAAACTCCCATATCTCGCGAACGGATTGACCTAACCCAAAAATTCCTGTTGCATCTGAAAGTAGAAACTCGCCCGATTACAACGGTATGTGTACTTTTTCCCTAGGCCATTCTGGTTAAGCGTTTGGAGCAGCAGAATTGCGAAAAATTTTTTGCCTCCTCAACGATTTCTTGCCTTCAAACTCCCATATCTCGCGAACGGATTGACCAAACCCAAAAATTCCTGCTGCGTCTGATAGTAGAAACTCGCTCGATTACAACGGTATGCGTATTTTTTCCCTAGGCCATTCTGGTTAAGCGTTTGGAGCAGCAGAATTGCGAAAGATTTTATGCCTTCTCAACCATTTCTTGGCTTCAAACTCCCATATCTCGCGAACGGATTGACCTAACCCAAAAATTCCTGTTGCATCTGAAAGTAGAAACTCGCCCGATTATAACGGTATGTGTATTTTTTCCCTAGGCCATTCTGGTTAAGCGTTTGGAGCTGCAGAAGTGCGAAAAATTTGTTGTCTTCTCAACCATTTCTTAGCTTCAAACTCCCATATCTCGCGAACGGATTGACCTAACCCAAAAATTCCTATTGCATCTGAAAGTAGATACTCGACCGATTACAAAGGTATGTGTATTTTTTCCCTAGGCCATTCTGGTTAAGCGTTTGGAGCAGCAGAATTGCGAAAAATTTTTTGCCTTTTCATCCATTTCTTGGCTTCAAACTCCCATATCTCGCGAACGGATTGACCTAACCCAAAAATTCCTGTTGCATCTGAAAGTAGAAACTCGCCCGATTACAACGGTATGTGTATTTTTTCCCTAGGCCATTCTGGTTAAGCGTTTGGAACAGCAGAATTGCGAAAAATTTTTTGTCTTCTCAACCATTTCTTGGCTTCAAACTCCCATATCTCGCGAACGGATTGACCTAACCCAAAAATTCCTGTTGCATCTGAAAGTAGAAACTCGCCCGATTACAACGGTATGTGTATTTTTTCCCTAGGCCATTCTGGTTAGGCGTTTGGAGGAGCAGAAGTGCGAAAAATTTGTTGTCTTCTCAACCATTTCTTAGCTTCAAACTCCCATATCTCGCGAACGGATTGACCTAACCCAAAAATTCCTATTGCATCTGAAAGTAGAAACTCGCCCGATTACAACGGTATGTGTATTTTTTCCCTAGGCCATTCTGGTTAAGCGTTTGGAGCAGCAGAATTGTGAAAAATTTGTTGCCTTTTCATCCATTTCTTGGCTTCAAACTCCCATATCTCGTGAACGGATTGACCTAACCCAAAAATTCCTATTGCATCTGAAAGTAGAAACTCGACCGATTACAACGGTATGTGTATTTTTTCCCTAGGCCATTCTGGTTAAGCGTTTGGAGCAGCAGAATTGCGAAAAATTTTTTGCCTTCTCAACGATTTCTTGCCTTCAAACTCCCATATCTCGCGAATGGATTGACCTAACCCAAAAATTCCTATTGCATCTGAAAGTAGAAACTCGCCCAATTACAACGGTATGCGTATTTTTTCCCTAGGCCATTCTGGTTAAGCGTTTAGAGCACCAGAATTGCGAAAAATTTTTTGCCTTCTCAACGATTTCTTGCCTTCAAACTCCCATATCTCGCGAACGGACTGACCTAACCCAAAAATTCCTATTGCATCTGAAAGTAGAAACTCGCCCGATTACAACGGTATGTGTATTTTTTCCCTAGGCCCTTCTGGTTAAGCGTTTGGAGCAGCAGAATTGCGAAAAATTTTTTGCTTTCTCAACCATTTCTTGGCTTCAAACTCCCATATCACGCGAACGGATTGACCTAACCCAAAAATTCCTGTTGCATCTGAAAGTAGAAACTCGCCCGATTATAACGGTATGTGTATTTTTTCCCTAGGCCATTCTGGTTAAGCGTTTGGAGCCGCAGAAGTGCGAAAAATTTGTTGTCTTCTCAACCATTTCTTAGCTTCAAACTCCCATATCTCGCGAACGGATTGACCTAACCCAAAAATTCCTATTGCATCTGAAAGTAGATACTCGACCGATTACAACGTTGTGTGTATTTTTTCCCTAGGCCATTCTGGTTAAGCGTTTGGAGCAGCAGAATTGCGAAAAATTTTTTGCCTTTTCAACCATTTCTTGGCTTCAAACACCCATATCTCGCGAACGGATTGACCTAACCAAAAAATTCCTATTGCATCTGAAAGTAGAAACTCGCCCGACTACAGCGGTGTGTGTATTTTTTCCCTAGGCCATTCTGGTTAAGCGTTTGGAGCAGCAGAATTGCGAAAAATTTTTTGCCTTCTCAACGATTTCTTGCCTTCAAACTCCCATATCTCGCGAACGGATTGACCTAACCCAAAAATTCCTATTGCATCTGAAAGTAGAAACTTGCCCGATTACAACGGTATGTGTATTTTTTCCCTAGGCCATTCTGGTTAAGCGTTTGGAGCAGCAGAATTGCGAAAAATTTTTTGCCTTTTCAACCATTTCTTGGCTTCAACCATCCATACATCGCGAACGGATTGACCTAACCAAAAACTTCCTATTGCATCTGAAAGTAGAAACTCGCCCGACTACAGCGGTGTGTGTATTTTTTCCCTAGGCCATTCTGGTTAAGCGTTTAGAGCACCAGAATTGCGAAAAATTTTTTGCCTTCTCAACGATTTCTTGCCTTCAAACTCCCATATCTCGCGAACGGACTGACCTAACCCAAAAATTCCTATTGCATCTGAAAGTAGAAACTCGCCCGATTACAACGGTATGTGTATTTTTTCCCTAGGCCATTCTGGTTAAGCGTTTGGAGCAGCAGAATTGCGAAAAATTTTGTGCCTTCTCAACGATTTCTTGCCTTCAAACTCCCATACCTCGCGAACGGATTGACCTAACCAAAAAATTCCTATTGCATCTGAAAGTAGAAACTCGCCCGACTACAGCGGTGTGTGTATTTTTTCCCTAGACAATTCTGGTTAAGCGTTTGGAGCACCAGAATTGCGAAAAATTTTTTGCCTTCTCAACGATTTCTTGCCTTCAAACTCCCATATCTCGCGAATGGATTGACCTAACCCAAAAATTCCTCTTGCATCTGAAAGTAGAAACTCGCCCAATTACAACGGTATGCGTATTTTTTCCCTAGGCCATTCTGGTTAAGCGTTTGGAGCAGCAGAATTGCGAAAAATTTTATGCCTTCTCAACCATTTCTTGGCTTCAAACTCCCATATCTCGTGAACGGATTGACCTAACCCAAAAATTCCTATTGCATCTGAAAGTAGAAACTCGACCGATTACAACGGTATGTGTATTTTTTCCCTAGGCCATTCTGGTTAGGCGTTTGGAGCGGCAGAAGTGCGAAAAATTTGTTGTCTTCTCAACCATTTCTTAGCTTCAAACTCCCATATCTCGCGAACGGATTGACCTAACCCAAAAATTCCTGTTCTATCTGAAAGTAGAAACTCGCCCGATTACAACGGTATGTGTATTTTTTCCCTAGGCCATTCTGGTTAAGCGTTTGGAGCAGCAGAATTGCGAAAAATTTTTTGCCTCCTCAACGATTTCTTGCCTTCAAACTCCCATATCTCGCGAACGGATTGACCAAACCCAAAAATTCCTGCTGCGTCTGAAAGTAGAAACTCGCCCGATTACAACGGTATGCGTATTTTTTCCCTAGGCCATTCTGGTTAAGCGTTTGGAGCAGTAGAAGTGCGAAAAATTTGTTGTCTTCTCAACCGTTTCTTGTCTTCAAACTCCCATATCTCGCGAATGGATTGACCTAACCCAAAAATTCCTATTGCATCTGAAAGTAGAAACTCGCCCGATTACAACGGTATGCGTATTTTTTCCCTAGGCCATTCTGGTTAAGCGTTTGGAGCAGCATAATTGCGAAAAATTTTATACCTTCTCAACCATTTCTTGGCTTCAAACTCCCATATCTCGCGAACGGATTGACCTAACCCAAAAATTCCTGTTGCATCTGAAAGTAGAAACTCGCCCGATTACAACGGTATGTGTACTTTTTCCCTAGGCCATTCTGGTTAAGCGTTTGGAGCAGCAGAATTGCGAAAAATTTTTTGCCTCCTCAACGATTTCTTGCCTTCAAACTCCCATATCTCGCGAACGGATTGACCAAACCCAAAAATTCCTGCTGCGTCTGATAGTAGAAACTCGCCCGATTACAACGGTATGCGTATTTTTTCCCTAGGCCATTCTGGTTAAGCGTTTGGAGCAGCAGAATTGCGAAAGATTTTATGCCTTCTCAACCATTTCTTGGCTTCAAACTCCCATATCTCGCGAACGGATTGACCTAACCCAAAAATTCCTGTTGCATCTGAAAGTAGAAACTCGCCCGATTATAACGGTATGTGTATTTTTTGCCTAGGCCATTCTGGTTAAGCGTTTGGAGCTGCAGAAGTGCGAAAAATTTGTTGTCTTCTCAACCATTTCTTATCTTCAAACTCCCATATCTCGCGAACGGATTGACCTAACCCAAAAATTCCTATTGCATCTGAAAGTAGATACTCGACCGATTACAAAGGTATGTGTATTTTTTCCCTAGGCCATTCTGGTTAAGCGTTTGGAGCAGCAGAATTGCGAAAAATTTTTTGCCTTTTCAACCATTTCTTGGCTTCAAACACCCATATCTCGCGAACGGATTGACCTAACCAAAAAATTCCTATTGCATCTGAAAGTAGAAACTCGCCCGACTACAGCGGTGTGTGTATTTTTTCCCTAGGCCATTCTGGTTAAGCGTTTGGAGCAGCATA
The DNA here is from genome assembly GCF_051014685.1 of Ptiloglossa arizonensis. NCBI lineage: Eukaryota > Metazoa > Arthropoda > Insecta > Hymenoptera > Colletidae > Ptiloglossa > Ptiloglossa arizonensis. The sequence goes on from NW_027478397.1 coordinate 1,893,435, forward strand.
ATTGCGAAAAATTTTATACCTTCTCAACCATTTCTTGGCTTCAAACTACCATATCTCGCGAACGGATTGACCTAACCCAAAAATTCCTGTTGCATCTGAATGTAGAAACTCGCCCGATTACAACGGTATGTGTATTTTTTCCCTAGGCCATTCTGGTTAGGCGTTTGGAGCGGCAGAAGTGCGAAAAATATGTTGTCTTCTCAACCATTTCTTAGCTTCAAACTCCCATATCTCGCGAACGGATTGACCTAACCCAAAAATTCCTGTTGTATCTGAAAGTAGAAACTCGCCCGATTACAACGGTATGTGTATTTTTTCCCTAGGCCATTCTGGTTAAGCGTTTGGAGCAGCAGAATTGCGAAAAATTTTTTGCCTTTTCAACCATTTCTTGGCTTCAAACACCCATATCTCGCGAACGGATTGACCTAACCAAAAAATTCCTATTGCATCTGAAAGTAGAAACTCGCCCGACTACAGCGGTATGTGTATTTTTTCCCTAGGCCATTCTGGTTAGGCGTTTGGAGCGGCAGAAGTGCGAAAAATTTGTTGTCTTCTCAACCATTTCTTAGCTTCAAACTCTCATATCTCGCGAACGGATTGACCTAACCCAAAAATTCCTGTTGTATCTGAAAGTAGAAACTCGCCCGATTACAACGGTATGTGTATTTTTTCCCTAGGCCATTCTGGTTAAGCGTTTGGAGCAGCAGAATTGCGAAAAATTTTTTGCCTCCTCAACGATTTCTTGCCTTCAAACTCCCATATCTCGCGAACGGATTGACCAAACCCAAAAATTCCTGCTGCGTCTGAAAGTAGAAACTCGCCCGATTACAACGGTATGCGTATTTTTTCCCTAGGCCATTCTGGTTAAGCGTTTGGAGCAGTAGAAGTGCGAAAAATTTGTTGTCTTCTCAACCGTTTCTTGTCTTCAAACTCCCATATCTCGCGAATGGATTGACCTAACCCAAAAATTCCTATTGCATCTGAAAGTAGAAACTCGCCCGATTACAACGGTATGCGTATTTTTTCCCTAGGCCATTCTGGTTAAGCGTTTGGAGCAGCATAATTGCGAAAAATTTTATACCTTCTCAACCATTTCTTGGCTTCAAACTCCCATATCTCGCGAACGGATTGACCTAACCCAAAAATTCCTGTTGCATCTGAAAGTAGAAACTCGCCCGATTACAACGGTATGTGTACTTTTTCCCTAGGCCATTCTGGTTAAGCGTTTGGAGCAGCAGAATTGCGAAAAATTTTTTGCCTCCTCAACGATTTCTTGCCTTCAAACTCCCATATCTCGCGAACGGATTGACCAAACCCAAAAATTCCTGCTGCGTCTGATAGTAGAAACTCGCCCGATTACAACGGTATGCGTATTTTTTCCCTAGGCCATTCTGGTTAAGCGTTTGGAGCAGCAGAATTGCGAAAGATTTTATGCCTTCTCAACCATTTCTTGGCTTCAAACTCCCATATCTCGCGAACGGATTGACCTAACCCAAAAATTCCTGTTGCATCTGAAAGTAGAAACTCGCCCGATTATAACGGTATGTGTATTTTTTGCCTAGGCCATTCTGGTTAAGCGTTTGGAGCTGCAGAAGTGCGAAAAATTTGTTGTCTTCTCAACCATTTCTTAGCTTCAAACTCCCATATCTCGCGAACGGATTGACCTAACCCAAAAATTCCTATTGCATCTGAAAGTAGATACTCGACCGATTACAAAGGTATGTGTATTTTTTCCCTAGGCCATTCTGGTTAAGCGTTTGGAGCAGCAGAATTGCGAAAAATTTTTTGCCTTTTCAACCATTTCTTGGCTTCAAACACCCATATCTCGCGAACGGATTGACCTAACCAAAAAATTCCTATTGCATCTGAAAGTAGAAACTCGCCCGACTACAGCGGTGTGTGTATTTTTTCCCTAGGCCATTCTGGTTAAGCGTTTGGAGCAGCATAATTGCGAAAAATTTTATACCTTCTCAACCATTTCTTGGCTTCAAACTACCATATCTCGCGAACGGATTGACCTAACCCAAAAATTCCTGTTGCATCTGAATGTAGAAACTCGCCCGATTACAACGGTATGTGTATTTTTTCCCTAGGCCATTCTGGTTAGGCGTTTGGAGCGGCAGAAGTGCGAAAAATTTGTTGTCTTCTCAACCATTTCTTAGCTTCAAACTCCCATATCTCGCGAACGGATTGACCTAACCCAAAAATTCCTGTTGTATCTGAAAGTAGAAACTCGCCCGATTACAACGGTATGTGTATTTTTTCCCTAGGCCATTCTGGTTAAGCGTTTGGAGCAGCAGAATTGCGAAAAATTTTTTGCCTCCTCAACGATTTCTTGCCTTCAAACTCCCATATCTCGCGAACGGATTGACCAAACCCAAAAATTCCTGCTGCGTCTGAAAGTAGAAACTCGCCCGATTACAACGGTATGCGTATTTTTTCCCTAGGCCATTCTGGTTAAGCGTTTGGAGCAGCAGAATTGCGAAAGATTTTATGCCTTCTCAACCATTTCTTGGCTTCAAACTCCCATATCTCGCGAACGGATTGACCTAACCCAAAAATTCCTGTTGCATCTGAAAGTAGAAACTCGCCCGATTATAACGGTGTGTGTATTTTTTCCCTAGGCCATTCTGGTTAAGCGTTTGGAGCCGCAGAAGTGCGAAAAATTTGTTGTCTTCTCAACCATTTCTTAGCTTCAAACTCCTATATCTCGCGAACGGATTGACCTAACCCAAAAATTCCTATTGCATCTGAAAGTAGATACTCGACCGATTACAAAGGTATGTGTATTTTTTCCCTAGGCCATTCTGGTTAAGCGTTTGGAGCAGCAGAATTGCGAAAAATTTTTTGCCTTTTCAACCATTTCTTGGCTTCAAACACCCATATCTCGCGAACGGATTGACCTAACCAAAAAATTCCTATTGCATCTGTAAGTAGAAACTCGCCCGACTACAGCGGTGTGTGTATTTTTTCCCTAGGCCATTCTGGTTAAGCGTTTGGAGCAGCAGAATTGCGAAAAATTTTTTGCCTTCTCAACGATTTCTTGCCTTCAAACTCCCATATCTCGCGAACGGATTGACATAACCCAAAAATTCCTATTGCATCTGAAAGTAGAAACTCGCCCGATTACAACGGTATGTGTATTTTTTCCCTAGGCCCTTCTGGTTAAGCGTTTGGAGCAGCAGAAATGCGAAAAATTTTTTGCTTTCTCAACCATTTCTTGGCTTCAAACTCCCATATCTCGCGAACGGATTGACCTAACCCAAAAATTCCTGTTGCATCTGAATGTAGAAACTCGCCCGATTACAACGGTATGTGTATTTTTTCCCTAGGCCATTCTGGTTAGGCGTTTGGAGCGGCAGAATTGCGAAAAATTTGTTGTCTTCTCCAACATTTCTTAGCTTCAAACTCCCATATCTCGCGAACGGATTGACCTAACCCAAAAATTCCTATTGCATCTGAAAGTAGAAACTCGCCCGATTACAACGGTATGTGTATTTTTTCCCTAGGCTATTCTGGTTAAGCGTTTGGAGCAGCAGAATTGTGAAAAATTTGTTGCCTTTTCAACCATTTCTTGGCTTCAAACTCCCACATCTCGTGAACGGATTGACCTAACCCAAAAATTCCTATTGCATCTGAAAGTAGAAACTCGCCCGATTACAACGGTATGTGCATTTTTTCCCTAGGCCATTCTGGTTAAGCGTTTGGAACAGCAGAATTGCGAAAAATTTTTTGTCTTCTCAACCATTTCTTGGCTTCAAACTCCCATATCTCGCGAACGGATTGACCTAACCCAAAAATTCCTGTTGCATCTGAAAGTAGAAACTCGCCCAATTACAACGGTATGTGTATTTTTTCCCTAGGCCATTCTGGTTAGGCGTTTGGAGGAGCAGAAGTGCGAAAAATTTGTTGTCTTCTCAACCATTTCTTAGCTTCAAACTCCCATATCTCGCGAACGGATTGACCTAACCCAAAAATTCCTATTGCATCTGAAAGTAGAAACTCGCCCGATTACAACGGTATGTGTATTTTTTCCCTAGGCCATTCTGGTTAAGCGTTTGGAGCAGCAGAATTGTGAAAAATTTGTTGCCTTTTCATCCATTTCTTGGCTTCAAACTCCCATATCTCGTGAACGGATTGACCTAACCCAAAAATTCCTATTGCATCTGAAAGTAGAAACTCGACCGATTACAACGGTATGTGTATTTTTTCCCTAGGCCATTCTGGTTAAGCGTTTGGAGCAGCAGAATTGCGAAAAATTTTTTGCCTTCTCAACGATTTCTTGCCTTCAAACTCCCATATCTCGCGAATGGATTGACCTAAACCAAAAATTCCTATTGCATCTGAAAGTAGAAACTCGACCAATTACAACGGTATGCGTATTTTTTCCCTAGGCCATTCTGGTTAAGCGTTTAGAGCACCAGAATTGCGAAAAATTTTTTGCCTTCTCAACGATTTCTTGCCTTCAAACTCCCATATCTCGCGAACGGACTGACCTAACCCAAAAATTCCTATTGCATCTGAAAGTAGAAACTCGCCCGATTACAACGGTATGTGTATTTTTTCCCTAGGCCCTTCTGGTTAAGCGTTTGGAGCAGCAGAATTGCGAAAAATTTTTTGCTTTCTCAACCATTTCTTGGCTTCAAACTCCCATATCTCGCGAACGGATTGACCTAACCCAAAAATTCCTGTTGCATCTGAAAGTAGAAACTCGCCCGATTATAACGGTATGTGTATTTTTTCCCTAGGCCATTCTGGTTAAGCGTTTGGAGCCGCAGAAGTGCGAAAAATTTGTTGTCTTCTCAACCATTTCTTAGCTTCAAACTCCCATATCTCGCGAACGGATTGACCTAACCCAAAAATTCCTATTGCATCTGAAAGTAGATACTCGACCGATTACAACGTTGTGTGTATTTTTTCCCTAGGCCATTCTGGTTAAGCGTTTGGAGCAGCAGAATTGCGAAAAATTTTTTGCCTTTTCAACCATTTCTTGGCTTCAAACACCCATATCTCGCGAACGGATTGACCTAACCAAAAAATTCCTATTGCATCTGAAAGTAGAAACTCGCCCGACTACAGCGGTGTGTGTATTTTTTCCCTAGGCCATTCTGGTTAAGCGTTTGGAGCAGCATAATTGCGAAAAATTTTATACCTTCTCAACCATTTCTTGGCTTCAAACTACCATATCTCGCGAACGGATTGACCTAACCCAAAAATTCCTGTTGCATCTGAATGTAGAAACTCGCCCGATTACAACGGTATGTGTATTTTTTCCCTAGGCCATTCTGGTTAGGCGTTTGGAGCGGCAGAAGTGCGAAAAATTTGTTGCCTTCTCAACCATTTCTTAGCTTCAAACTCCCATATCTCGCGAACGGATTGACCTAACCCAAAAATTCCTGTTGTATCTGAAAGTAGAAACTCGCCCGATTACAACGGTATGTGTATTTTTTCCCTAGGCCATTCTGGTTAAGCGTTTGGAGCAGCAGAATTGCGAAAAATTTTTTGCCTCCTCAACGATTTCTTGCCTTCAAACTCCCATATCTCGCGAACGGATTGACCAAACCCAAAAATTCCTGCTGCGTCTGAAAGTAGAAACTCGCCCGATTACAACGGTATGCGTATTTTTTCCCTAGGCCACTCTGGTTAAGCGTTTGGAGCAGCAGAATTGCGAAAGATTTTATGCCTTCTCAACCATTTCTTGGCTTCAAACTCCCATATCTCGCGAACGGATTGACCTAACCCAAAAATTCCTGTTGCATCTGAAAGTAGAAACTCGCCCGATTATAACGGTATGTGTATTTTTTCCCTAGGCCATTCTGGTTAAGCGTTTGGAGCCGCAGAAGTGCGAAAAATTTGTTGTCTTCTCAACCATTTCTTAGCTTCAAACTCCTATATCTCGCGAACGGATTGACCTAACCCAAAAATTCCTATTGCATCTGAAAGTAGATACTCGACCGATTACAAAGGTATGTGTATTTTTTCCCTAGGCCATTCTGGTTAAGCGTTTGGAGCAGCAGAATTGCGAAAAATTTTTTGCCTTTTCAACCATTTCTTGGCTTCAAACACCCATATCTCGCGAACGGATTGACCTAACCAAAAAATTCCTATTGCATCTGTAAGTAGAAACTCGCCCGACTACAGCGGTGTGTGTATTTTTTCCCTAGGCCATTCTGGTTAAGCGTTTGGAGCAGCAGAATTGCGAAAAATTGTTTGCCTTCTCAACGATTTCTTGCCTTCAAACTCCCATATCTCGCGAACGGATTGACATAACCCAAAAATTCCTATTGCATCTGAAAGTAGAAACTCGCCCGATTACAACGGTATGTGTATTTTTTCCCTAGGCCCTTCTGGTTAAGCGTTTGGAGCAGCAGAAATGCGAAAAATTTTTTGCTTTCTCAACCATTTCTTGGCTTCAAACTCCCATATCTCGCGAACGGATTGACCTAACCCAAAAATTCCTGTTGCATCTGAATGTAGAAACTCGCCCGATTACAACGGTATGTGTATTTTTTCCCTAGGCCATTCTGGTTAGGCGTTTGGAGCGGCAGAATTGCGAAAAATTTGTTGTCTTCTCCAACATTTCTTAGCTTCAAACTCCCATATCTCGCGAACGGATTGACCTAACCCAAAAATTCCTATTGCATCTGAAAGTAGAAACTCGCCCGATTACAACGGTATGTGTATTTTTTCCCTAGGCTATTCTGGTTAAGCGTTTGGAGCAGCAGAATTGTGAAAAATTTGTTGCCTTTTCAACCATTTCTTGGCTTCAAACTCCCACATCTCGTGAACGGATTGACCTAACCCAAAAATTCCTATTGCATCTGAAAGTAGAAACTCGCCCGATTACAACGGTATGTGCATTTTTTCCCTAGGCCATTCTGGTTAAGCGTTTGGAACAGCAGAATTGCGAAAAATTTTTTGTCTTCTCAACCATTTCTTGGCTTCAAACTCCCATATCTCGCGAACGGATTGACCTAACCCAAAAATTCCTGTTGCATCTGAAAGTAGAAACTCGCCCGATTACAACGGTATGTGTATTTTTTCCCTAGGCCATTCTGGTTAGGCGTTTGGAGGAGCAGAAGTGCGAAAAATTTGTTGTCTTCTCAACCATTTCTTAGCTTCAAACTCCCATATCTCGCGAACGGATTGACCTAACCCAAAAATTCCTATTGCATCTGAAAGTAGAAACTCGCCCGATTACAACGGTATGTGTATTTTTTCCCTAGGCCATTCTGGTTAAGCGTTTGGAGCAGCAGAATTGTGAAAAATTTGTTGCCTTTTCATCCATTTCTTGGCTTCAAACTCCCATATCTCGTGAACGGATTGACCTAACCCAAAAATTCCTATTGCATCTGAAAGTAGAAACTCGACCGATTACAACGGTATGTGTATTTTTTCCCTAGGCCATTCTGGTTAAGCGTTTGGAGCAGCAGAATTGCGAAAAATTTTTTGCCTTCTCAACGATTTCTTGCCTTCAAACTCCCATATCTCGCGAATGGATTGACCTAACCCAAAAATTCCTATTGCATCTGAAAGTAGAAACTCGCCCAATTACAACGGTATGCGTATTTTTTCCCTAGGCCATTCTGGTTAAGCGTTTAGAGCACCAGAATTGCGAAAAATTTTTTGCCTTCTCAACGATTTCTTGCCTTCAAACTCCCATATCTCGCGAACGGACTGACCTAACCCAAAAATTCCTATTGCATCTGAAAGTAGAAACTCGCCCGATTACAACGGTATGTGTATTTTTTCCCTAGGCCCTTCTGGTTAAGCGTTTGGAGCAGCAGAATTGCGAAAAATTTTTTGCTTTCTCAACCATTTCTTGGCTTCAAACTCCCATATCTCGCGAACGGATTGACCTAACCCAAAAATTCCTGTTGCATCTGAATGTAGAAACTCGCCCGATTACAACGGTATGTGTATTTTTTCCCTAGGCCATTCTGGTTAGGCGTTTGGAGCGGCAGAATTGCGAAAAATTTGTTGTCTTCTCCAACATTTCTTAGCTTCAAACTCCCATATCTCGCGAACGGATTGACCTAACCCAAAAATTCCTATTGCATCTGAAAGTAGAAACTCGCCCGATTACAACGGTATGTGTATTTTTTCCCTAGGCTATTCTGGTTAAGCGTTTGGAGCAGCAGAATTGTGAAAAATTTGTTGCCTTTTCAACCATTTCTTGGCTTCAAACTCCCACATCTCGTGAACGGATTGACCTAACCCAAAAATTCCTATTGCATCTGAAAGTAGAAACTCGCCCGATTACAACGGTATGTGCATTTTTTCCCTAGGCCATTCTGGTTAAGCGTTTGGAACAGCAGAATTGCGAAAAATTTTTTGTCTTCTCAACCATTTCTTGGCTTCAAACTCCCATATCTCGCGAACGGATTGACCTAACCCAAAAATTCCTGTTGCATCTGAAAGTAGAAACTCGCCCGATTACAACGGTATGTGTATTTTTTCCCTAGGCCATTCTGGTTAGGCGTTTGGAGCAGCAGAATTGCGAAAAATTTTTTGCCTTCTCAACGATTTCTTGCCTTCAAACTCCCATATCTCGCGAATGGATTGACCTAACCCAAAAATTCCTATTGCATCTGAAAGTAGAAACTCGCCCAATTACAACGGTATGCGTATTTTTTCCCTAGGCCATTCTGGTTAAGCGTTTAGAGCACCAGAATTGCGAAAAATTTTTTGCCTTCTCAACGATTTCTTGCCTTCAAACTCCCATATCTCGCGAACGGACTGACCTAACCCAAAAATTCCTATTGCATCTGAAAGTAGAAACTCGCCCGATTACAACGGTATGTGTATTTTTTCCCTAGGCCCTTCTGGTTAAGCGTTTGGAGCAGCAGAATTGCGAAAAATTTTTTGCTTTCTCAACCATTTCTTGGCTTCAAACTCCCATATCTCGCGAACGGATTGACCTAACCCAAAAATTCCTGTTGCATCTGAATGTAGAAACTCGCCCGATTACAACGGTATGTGTATTTTTTCCCTAGGCCATTCTGGTTAGGCGTTTGGAGCGGCAGAATTGCGAAAAATTTGTTGTCTTCTCCAACATTTCTTAGCTTCAAACTCCCATATCTCGCGAACGGATTGACCTAACCCAAAAATTCCTATTGCATCTGAAAGTAGAAACTCGCCCGATTACAACGGTATGTGTATTTTTTCCCTAGGCTATTCTGGTTAAGCGTTTGGAGCAGCAGAATTGTGAAAAATTTGTTGCCTTTTCAACCATTTCTTGGCTTCAAACTCCCACATCTCGTGAACGGATTGACCTAACCCAAAAATTCCTATTGCATCTGAAAGTAGAAACTCGCCCGATTACAACGGTATGTGCATTTTTTCCCTAGGCCATTCTGGTTAAGCGTTTGGAACAGCAGAATTGCGAAAAATTTTTTGTCTTCTCAACCATTTCTTGGCTTCAAACTCCCATATCTCGCGAACGGATTGACCTAACCCAAAAATTCCTGTTGCATCTGAAAGTAGAAACTCGCCCGATTACAACGGTATGTGTATTTTTTCCCTAGGCCATTCTGGTTAGGCGTTTGGAGGAGCAGAAGTGCGAAAAATTTGTTGTCTTCTCAACCATTTCTTAGCTTCAAACTCCCATATCTCGCGAACGGATTGACCTAACCCAAAAATTCCTATTGCATCTGAAAGTAGAAACTCGCCCGATTACAACGGTATGTGTATTTTTTCCCTAGGCCATTCTGGTTAAGCGTTTGGAGCAGCAGAATTGTGAAAAATTTGTTGCCTTTTCATCCATTTCTTGGCTTCAAACTCCCATATCTCGTGAACGGATTGACCTAACCCAAAAATTCCTATTGCATCTGAAAGTAGAAACTCGACCGATTACAACGGTATGTGTATTTTTTCCCTAGGCCATTCTGGTTAAGCGTTTGGAGCAGCAGAATTGCGAAAAATTTTTTGCCTTCTGAACGATTTCTTGCCTTCAAACTCCCATATCTCGCGAATGGATTGACCTAACCCAAAAATTCCTATTGCATCTGAAAGTAGAAACTCGCCCAATTACAACGGTATGCGTATTTTTTCCCTAGGCCATTCTGGTTAAGCGTTTAGAGCACCAGAATTGCGAAAAATTTTTTGCCTTCTCAACGATTTCTTGCCTTCAAACTCCCATATCTCGCGAACGGACTGACCTAACCCAAAAATTCCTATTGCATCTGAAAGTAGAAACTCGCCCGATTACAACGGTATGTGTATTTTTTCCCTAGGCCCTTCTGGTTAAGCGTTTGGAGCAGCAGAATTGCGAAAAATTTTTTGCTTTCTCAACCATTTCTTAGCTTCAAACTCCCATATCTCGCGAACGGATTGACCTAACCCAAAAATTCCTGTTGCATCTGAAAGTAGAAACTCGCCCGATTACAACGGTATGTGTATTTTTTCCCTAGGCTATTCTGGTTAAGCGTTTGGAGCAGCAGAATTGTGAAAAATTTGTTGCCTTTTCAACCATTTCTTGGCTTCAAACTCCCACATCTCGTGAACGGATTGACCTAACCCAAAAATTCCTATTGCATCTGAAAGTAGAAACTCGCCCGATTACAACGGTATGTGCATTTTTTCCCTAGGCCATTCTGGTTAAGCGTTTGGAACAGCAGAATTGCGAAAAATTTTTTGTCTTCTCAACCATTTCTTGGCTTCAAACTCCCATATCTCGCGAACGGATTGACCTAACCCAAAAATTCCTGTTGCATCTGAAAGTAGAAACTCGCCCGATTACAACGGTATGTGTATTTTTTCCCTAGGCCATTCTGGTTAGGCGTTTGGAGGAGCAGAAGTGCGAAAAATTTGTTGTCTTCTCAACCATTTCTTAGCTTCAAACTCCCATATCTCGCGAACGGATTGACCTAACCCAAAAATTCCTATTGCATCTGAAAGTAGAAACTCGCCCGATTACAACGGTATGTGTATTTTTTCCCTAGGCCATTCTGGTTAAGCGTTTGGAGCAGCAGAATTGTGAAAAATTTGTTGCCTTTTCATCCATTTCTTGGCTTCAAACTCCCATATCTCGTGAACGGATTGACCTAACCCAAAAATTCCTATTGCATCTGAAAGTAGAAACTCGACCGATTACAACGGTATGTGTATTTTTTCCCTAGGCCATTCTGGTTAAGCGTTTGGAGCAGCAGAATTGCGAAAAATTTTTTGCCTTCTCAACGATTTCTTGCCTTCAAACTCCCATATCTCGCGAATGGATTGACCTAACCCAAAAATTCCTATTGCATCTGAAAGTAGAAACTCGCCCAATTACAACGGTATGCGTATTTTTTCCCTAGGCCATTCTGGTTAAGCGTTTAGAGCACCAGAATTGCGAAAAATTTTTTGCCTTCTCAACGATTTCTTGCCTTCAAACTCCCATATCTCGCGAACGGACTGACCTAACCCAAAAATTCCTATTGCATCTGAAAGTAGAAACTCGCCCGATTACAACGGTATGTGTATTTTTTCCCTAGGCCCTTCTGGTTAAGCGTTTGGAGCAGCAGAATTGCGAAAAATTTTTTGCTTTCTCAACCATTTCTTGGCTTCAAACTCCCATATCTCGCGAACGGATTGACCTAACCCAAAAATTCCTGTTGCATCTGAATGTAGAAACTCGCCCGATTACAACGGTATGTGTATTTTTTCCCTAGGCCATTCTGGTTAGGCGTTTGGAGCGGCAGAATTGCGAAAAATTTGTTGTCTTCTCCAACATTTCTTAGCTTCAAACTCCCATATCTCGCGAACGGATTGACCTAACCCAAAAATTCCTATTGCATCTGAAAGTAGAAACTCGCCCGATTACAACGGTATGTGTATTTTTTCCCTAGGCTATTCTGGTTAAGCGTTTGGAGCAGCAGAATTGTGAAAAATTTGTTGCCTTTTCAACCATTTCTTGGCTTCAAACTCCCACATCTCGTGAACGGATTGACCTAACCCAAAAATTCCTATTGCATCTGAAAGTAGAAACTCGCCCGATTACAACGGTATGTGCATTTTTTCCCTAGGCCATTCTGGTTAAGCGTTTGGAACAGCAGAATTGCGAAAAATTTTTTGTCTTCTCAACCATTTCTTGGCTTCAAACTCCCATATCTCGCGAACGGATTGACCTAACCCAAAAATTCCTGTTGCATCTGAAAGTAGAAACTCGCCCGATTACAACGGTATGTGTATTTTTTCCCTAGGCCATTCTGGTTAGGCGTTTGGAGGAGCAGAAGTGCGAAAAATTTGTTGTCTTCTCAACCATTTCTTAGCTTCAAACTCCCATATCTCGCGAACGGATTGACCTAACCCAAAAATTCCTATTGCATCTGAAAGTAGAAACTCGCCCGATTACAACGGTATGTGTATTTTTTCCCTAGGCCATTCTGGTTAAGCGTTTGGAGCAGCAGAATTGTGAAAAATTTGTTGCCTTTTCATCCATTTCTTGGCTTCAAACTCCCATATCTCGCGAACGGACTGACCTAACCCAAAAATTCCTATTGCATCTGAAAGTAGAAACTCGCCCGATTACAACGGTATGTGTATTTTTTCCCTAGGCCCTTCTGGTTAAGCGTTTGGAGCAGCAGAATTGCGAAAAATTTTTTGCTTTCTCAACCATTTCTTGGCTTCAAACTCCCATATCTCGCGAACGGATTGACCTAACCCAAAAATTCCTGTTGCATCTGAATGTAGAAACTCGCCCGATTACAACGGTATGTGTATTTTTTCCCTAGGCCATTCTGGTTAGGCGTTTGGAGCGGCAGAATTGCGAAAAATTTGTTGTCTTCTCCAACATTTCTTAGCTTCAAACTCCCATATCTCGCGAACGGATTGACCTAACCCAAAAATTCCTATTGCATCTGAAAGTAGAAACTCGCCCGATTACAACGGTATGTGTATTTTTTCCCTAGGCTATTCTGGTTAAGCGTTTGGAGCAGCAGAATTGTGAAAAATTTGTTGCCTTTTCAACCATTTCTTGGCTTCAAACTCCCACATCTCGTGAACGGATTGACCTAACCCAAAAATTCCTATTGCATCTGAAAGTAGAAACTCGCCCGATTACAACGGTATGTGTATTTTTTCCCTAGGCCCTTCTGGTTAAGCGTTTGGAGCAGCAGAATTGCGAAAAATTTTTTGCTTTCTCAACCATTTCTTGGCTTCAAACTCCCATATCTCGCGAACGGATTGACCTAACCCAAAAATTCCTGTTGCATCTGAATGTAGAAACTCGCCCGATTACAACGGTATGTGTATTTTTTCCCTAGGCCATTCTGGTTAGGCGTTTGGAGCGGCAGAATTGCGAAAAATTTGTTGTCTTCTCCAACATTTCTTAGCTTCAAACTCCCATATCTCGCGAACGGATTGACCTAACCCAAAAATTCCTATTGCATCTGAAAGTAGAAACTCGCCCGATTACAACGGTATGTGTATTTTTTCCCTAGGCTATTCTGGTTAAGCGTTTGGAGCAGCAGAATTGTGAAAAATTTGTTGCCTTTTCAACCATTTCTTGGCTTCAAACTCCCACATCTCGTGAACGGATTGACCTAACCCAAAAATTCCTATTGCATCTGAAAGTAGAAACTCGCCCGATTACAACGGTATGTGCATTTTTTCCCTAGGCCATTCTGGTTAAGCGTTTGGAACAGCAGAATTGCGAAAAATTTTTTGTCTTCTCAACCATTTCTTGGCTTCAAACTCCCATATCTCGCGAACGGATTGACCTAACCCAAAAATTCCTGTTGCATCTGAAAGTAGAAACTCGCCCGATTACAACGGTATGTGTATTTTTTCCCTAGGCCATTCTGGTTAGGCGTTTGGAGGAGCAGAAGTGCGAAAAATTTGTTGTCTTCTCAACCATTTCTTAGCTTCAAACTCCCATATCTCGCGAACGGATTGACCTAACCCAAAAATTCCTATTGCATCTGAAAGTAGAAACTCGCCCGATTACAACGGTATGTGTATTTTTTCCCTAGGCCATTCTGGTTAAGCGTTTGGAGCAGCAGAATTGTGAAAAATTTGTTGCCTTTTCATCCATTTCTTGGCTTCAAACTCCCATATCTCGTGAACGGATTGACCTAACCCAAAAATTCCTATTGCATCTGAAAGTAGAAACTCGACCGATTACAACGGTATGTGTATTTTTTCCCTAGGCCATTCTGGTTAAGCGTTTGGAGCAGCAGAATTGCGAAAAATTTTTTGCCTTCTCAACGATTTCTTGCCTTCAAACTCCCATATCTCGCGAATGGATTGACCTAACCCAAAAATTCCTATTGCATCTGAAAGTAGAAACTCGCCCAATTACAACGGTATGCGTATTTTTTCCCTAGGCCATTCTGGTTAAGCGTTTAGAGCACCAGAATTGCGAAAAATTTTTTGCCTTCTCAACGATTTCTTGCCTTCAAACTCCCATATCTCGCGAACGGACTGACCTAACCCAAAAATTCCTATTGCATCTGAAAGTAGAAACTCGCCCGATTACAACGGTATGTGTATTTTTTCCCTAGGCCCTTCTGGTTAAGCGTTTGGAGCAGCAGAATTGCGAAAAATTTTTTGCTTTCTCAACCATTTCTTGGCTTCAAACTCCCATATCTCGCGAACGGATTGACCTAACCCAAAAATTCCTGTTGCATCTGAAAGTAGAAACTCGCCCGATTATAACGGTATGTGTATTTTTTCCCTAGGCCATTCTGGTTAAGCGTTTGGAGCCGCAGAAGTGCGAAAAATTTGTTGTCTTCTCAACCATTTCTTAGCTTCAAACTCCCATATCTCGCGAACGGATTGACCTAACCCAAAAATTCCTATTGCATCTGAAAGTAGATACTCGACCGATTACAACGTTGTGTGTATTTTTTCCCTAGGCCATTCTGGTTAAGCGTTTGGAGCAGCAGAATTGCGAAAAATTTTTTGCCTTTTCAACCATTTCTTGGCTTCAAACACCCATATCTCGCGAACGGATTGACCTAACCAAAAAATTCCTATTGCATCTGAAAGTAGAAACTCGCCCGACTACAGCGGTGTGTGTATTTTTTCCCTAGGCCATTCTGGTTAAGCGTTTGGAGCAGCAGAATTGCGAAAAATTTTTTGCCTCCTCAACGATTTCTTGCCTTCAAACTCCCATATCTCGCGAACGGATTGACCAAACCCAAAAATTCCTGCTGCGTCTGAAAGTAGAAACTCGCCCGATTACAACGGTATGCGTATTTTTTCCCTAGGCCATTCTGGTTAAGCGTTTGGAGCAGTAGAAGTGCGAAAAATTTGTTGTCTTCTCAACCGTTTCTTGTCTTCAAACTCCCATATCTCGCGAATGGATTGACCTAACCCAAAAATTCCTATTGCATCTGAAAGTAGAAACTCGCCCGATTACAACGGTATGCGTATTTTTTCCCTAGGCCATTCTGGTTAAGCGTTTGGAGCAGCATAATTGCGAAAAATTTTATACCTTCTCAACCATTTCTTGGCTTCAAACTCCCATATCTCGCGAACGGATTGACCTAACCCAAAAATTCCTGTTGCATCTGAAAGTAGAAACTCGCCCGATTACAACGGTATGTGTATTTTTTCCCTAGGCCATTCTGGTTAGGCGTTTGGTGCGGCAGAAGTGCGAAAAATTTGTTGTCTTCTCAACCATTTCTTAGCTTCAAACTCCCATATCTCGCGAACGGATTGACCTAACCCAAAAATTCCTGTTGTATCTGAAAGTAGAAACTCGCCCGATTACAACGGTATGTGTATTTTTTCCCTAGGCCATTCTGGTTAAGCGTTTAGAGCACCAGAATTGCGAAAAATTTTTTGCCTTCTCAACGATTTCTTGCCTTCAAACTCCCATATCTCGCGAACGGACTGACCTAACCCAAAAATTCCTATTGCATCTGAAAGTAGAAACTCGCCCGATTACAACGGTATGCGTATTTTTTCCCTAGGCCATTCTGGTTAGGCGTTTGGAGCGGCAGAAGTGCGAAAAATTTGTTGTCTTCTCAACCATTTCTTAGCTTCAAACTCCCATATCTCGCGAACGGATTGACCTAACCCAAAAATTCCTGTTGCATCTGAAAGTAGAAACTCGCCCGATTACAACGGTATGTGTATTTTTTCCCTAGGCCATTCTGGTTAAGCGTTTGGAGCAGCAGAATTGCGAAAGATTTTATGCCTTCTCAACCATTTCTTGGCTTCAAACTCCCATATCTCGCGAACGGATTGACCTAACCCAAAAATTCCTGTTGCATCTGAAAGTAGAAACTCGCCCGATTATAACGGTATGTGTATTTTTTCCCTAGGCCATTCTGGTTAAGCGTTTGGAGCAGCAGAGTTGCGAAAAATTTTTTGCATTTTCAACCATTTCTTGGCTTCAAACACCCATATCTCGCGAACGGATTGACCTAACCAAAAAATTCCTATTGCATCTGTAAGTAGAAACTCGCCCGACTACAGCGGTGTGTGTATTTTTTCCCTAGGCCATTCTGGTTAAGCGTTTGGAGCAGCAGAATTGCGAAAAATTTTTTGCCTTCTCAACGATTTCTTGCCTTCAAACTCTCATATCTCGCGAACGGATTGACCTAACCAAAAAATTCCTATTGCATCTGTAAGTAGAAACTCGCCCGACTACAGCGGTGTGTGTATTTTTTCCCTAGGCCATTCTGGTTAAGCGTTTGGAGCAGCAGAATTGCGAAAAATTTTTTGCCTTCTCAACGATTTCTTGCCTTCAAACTCCCATATCTCGCGAACGGATTGACATAACCCAAAAATTCCTATTGCATCTGAAAGTAGAAACTCGCCCGATTACAACGGTATGTGTATTTTTTCCCTAGGCCCTTCTGGTTAAGCGTTTGGAGCAGCAGAAATGCGAAAAATTTTTTGCTTTCTCAACCATTTCTTGGCTTCAAACTCCCATATCTCGCGAACGGATTGACCTAACCCAAAAATTCCTGTTGCATCTGAATGTAGAAACTCGCCCGATTACAACGGTATGTGTATTTTTTCCCTAGGCCATTCTGGTTAGGCGTTTGGAGCGGCAGAATTGCGAAAAATTTGTTGTCTTCTCCAACATTTCTTAGCTTCAAACTCCCATATCTCGCGAAAGGATTGACCTAACCCAAAAATTCCTATTGCATCTGAAAGTAGAAACTCGCCCGATTACAAAGGTATGTGTATTTTTTCCCTAGGCTATTCTGGTTAAGCGTTTGGAGCAGCAGAATTGTGAAAAATTTGTTGCCTTTTCAACCATTTCTTGGCTTCAAACTCCCACATCTCGTGAACGGATTGACCTAACCCAAAAATTCCTATTGCATCTGAAAGTAGAAACTCGCCCGATTACAACGGTATGTGCATTTTTTCCCTAGGCCATTCTGGTTAAGCGTTTGGAACAGCAGAATTGCGAAAAATTTTTTGTCTTCTCAACCATTTCTTGGCTTCAAACTCCCATATCTCGCGAACGGATTGACCTAACCCAAAAATTCCTGTTGCATCTGAAAGTAGAAACTCGCCCGATTACAACGGTATGTGTATTTTTTCCCTAGGCCATTCTGGTTAGGCGTTTGGAGGAGCAGAAGTGCGAAAAATTTGTTGTCTTCTCAACCATTTCTTAGCTTCAAACTCCCATATCTCGCGAACGGATTGACCTAACCCAAAAATTCCTATTGCATCTGAAAGTAGAAACTCGCCCGATTACAACGGTATGTGTATTTTTTCCCTAGGCCATTCTGGTTAAGCGTTTGGAGCAGCAGAATTGTGAAAAATTTGTTGCCTTTTCATCCATTTCTTGGCTTCAAACTCCCATATCTCGTGAACGGATTGACCTAACCCAAAAATTCCTATTGCATCTGAAAGTAGAAACTCGACCGATTACAACGGTATGTGTATTTTTTCCCTAGGCCATTCTGGTTAAGCGTTTGGAGCAGCAGAATTGCGAAAAATTTTTTGCCTTCTCAACGATTTCTTGCCTTCAAACTCCCATATCTCGCGAATGGATTGACCTAACCCAAAAATTCCTATTGCATCTGAAAGTAGAAACTCGCCCAATTACAACGGTATGCGTATTTTTTCCCTAGGCCATTCTGGTTAAGCGTTTAGAGCACCAGAATTGCGAAAAATTTTTTGCCTTCTCAACGATTTCTTGCCTTCAAATTCCCATATCTCGCGAACGGACTGACCTAACCCAAAAATTCCTATTGCATCTGAAAGTAGAAACTCGCCCGATTACAACGGTATGTGTATTTTTTCCCTAGGCCCTTCTGGTTAAGCGTTTGGAGCAGCAGAATTGCGAAAAATTTTTTGCTTTCTCAACCATTTCTTGGTTTCAAACTCCCATATCTCGCGAACGGATTGACCTAACCCAAAAATTCCTGTTGCATCTGAAAGTAGAAACTCGCCCGATTATAACGGTATGTGTATTTTTTCCCTAGGCCATTCTGGTTAAGCGTTTGGAGCCGCAGAAGTGCGAAAAATTTGTTGTCTTCTCAACCATTTCTTAGCTTCAAACTCCCATATCTCGCGAACGGATTGACCTAACCCAAAAATTCCTATTGCATCTGAAAGTAGATACTCGACCGATTACAACGTTGTGTGTATTTTTTCCCTAGGCCATTCTGGTTAAGCGTTTGGAGCAGCAGAATTGCGAAAAATTTTTTGCCTTTTCAACCATTTCTTGGCTTCAAACACCCATATCTCGCGAACGGATTGACCTAACCAAAAAATTCCTATTGCATCTGAAAGTAGAAACTCGCCCGACTACAGCGGTGTGTGTATTTTTTCCCTAGGCCATTCTGGTTAAGCGTTTGGAGCAGCAGAATTGCGAAAAATTTTTTGCCTCCTCAACGATTTCTTGCCTTCAAACTCCCATATCTCGCGAACGGATTGACCAAACCCAAAAATTCCTGCTGCGTCTGAAAGTAGAAACTCGCCCGATTACAACGGTATGCGTATTTTTTCCCTAGGCCATTCTGGTTAAGCGTTTGGAGCAGTAGAAGTGCGAAAAATTTGTTGTCTTCTCAACCGTTTCTTGTCTTCAAACTCCCATATCTCGCGAATGGATTGACCTAACCCAAAAATTCCTATTGCATCTGAAAGTAGAAACTCGCCCGATTACAACGGTATGCGTATTTTTTCCCTAGGCCATTCTGGTTAAGCGTTTGGAGCAGCATAATTGCGAAAAATTTTATACCTTCTCAACCATTTCTTGGCTTCAAACTCCCATATCTCGCGAACGGATTGACCTAACCCAAAAATTCCTGTTGCATCTGAAAGTAGAAACTCGCCCGATTACAACGGTGTGTGTATTTTTTCCCTAGGCCATTCTGGTTAAGCGTTTGGAGCAGCAGAATTGCGAAAAATTTTTTGCCTTCTCAACGATTTCTTGCCTTCAAACTCCCATATCTCGCGAACGGATTGACATAACCCAAAAATTCCTATTGCATCTGAAAGTAGAAACTCGCCCGATTACAACGGTATGTGTATTTTTTCCCTAGGCCCTTCTGGTTAAGCGTTTGGAGCAGCAGAAATGCGAAAAATTTTTTGCTTTCTCAACCATTTCTTGGCTTCAAACTCCCATATCTCGCGAACGGATTGACCTAACCCAAAAATTCCTATTGCATCTGAAAGTAGAAACTCGCCCGATTACAACGGTATGCGTATTTTTTCCCTAGGCCATTCTGGTTAAGCGTTTGGAGCAGCATAATTGCGAAAAATTTTATACCTTCTCAACCATTTCTTGGCTTCAAACTCCCATATCTCGCGAACGGATTGACCTAACCCAAAAATTCCTGTTGCATCTGAAAGTAGAAACTCGCCCGATTACAACGGTATGTGTATTTTTTCCCTAGGCCATTCTGGTTAGGCGTTTGGAGCGGCAGAAGTGCGAAAAATTTGTTGTCTTCTCAACCATTTCTTAGCTTCAAACTACCATATCTCGCGAACGGATTGACCTAACCCAAAAATTCCTATTGCATCTGAAAGTAGAAACTCGCCCGATTACAACGGTATGCGTATTTTTTCCCTAGGCCATTCTGGTTAAGCGTTTGGAGCAGCAGAATTGCGAAAAATTTTTTGCCTTTTCAACCATTTCTTGGCTTCAAACTCCCATATCTCGCGAACGGATTGACCTAACCCAAAAATTCCTATTGCATCTGAAAGTAGAAACTCGCCCGATTACAACGGTATGTGTATTTTTTCCCTAGGCCATTCTGGTTAGGCGTTTGTAGCGGCAGAAGTGCGAAAAATTTGTTGTCTTCTCAACCATTTCTTAGCTTCAAACTCCCATATCTCGCGAACGGATTGACCTAACCCAAAAATTCCTGTTGTATCTGAAAGTAGAAACTCGCCCGATTACAACGGTATGTGTATTTTTTCCCTAGGCCATTCTGGTTAAGCGTTTGGAGCAGCAGAATTGCGAAAAATTTTTTGCCTCCTCAACGATTTCTTGCCTTCAAACTCCCATATCTCGCGAACGGATTGACCAAACCCAAAAATTCCTGCTGCGTCTGAAAGTAGAAACTCGCCCGATTACAACGGTATGCGTATTTTTTCCCTAGGCCATTCTGGTTAAGCGTTTGGAGCAGCAGAATTGCGAAAGATTTTATGCCTTCTCAACCATTTCTTGGCTTCAAACTCCCATATCTCGCGAACGGATTGACCTAACCCAAAAATTCCTGTTGCATCTGAAAGTAGAAACTCGCCCGATTATAACGGTATGTGTATTTTTTCCCTAGGCCATTCTGGTTAAGCGTTTGGAGCCGCAGAAGTGCGAAAAATTTGTTGTCTTCTCAACCATTTCTTAGCTTCAAACTCCTATATCTCGCGAATGGATTGACCTAACCCAAAAATTCCTATTGCATCTGAAAGTAGATACTCGACCGATTACAAAGGTATGTGTATTTTTTCCCTAGGCCATTCTGGTTAAGCGTTTGGAGCAGCAGAATTGCGAATAATTTTTTGCCTTTTCAACCATTTCTTGGCTTCAAACACCCATATCTCGCGAACGGATTGACCTAACCAAAAAATTCCTATTGCATCTGTAAGTAGAAACTCGCCCGACTACAGCGGTGTGTGTATTTTTTCCCTAGGCCATTCTGGTTAAGCGTTTGGAGCAGCAGAATTGCGAAAAATTTTTTGCCTTCTCAACGATTTCTTGCCTTCAAACTCCCATATCTCGCGAACGGATTGACATAACCCAAAAATTCCTATTGCATCTGAAAGTAGAAACTCGCCCGATTACAACGGTATGTGTATTTTTTCCCTAGGCCCTTCTGGTTAAGCGTTTGGAGCAGCAGAAGTGCGAAAAATTTTTTGCTTTCTCAACCATTTCTTGGCTTCAAACTCCCATATCTCGCGAACGGATTGACCTAACCCAAAAATTCCTGTTGCATCTGAAAGTAGAAACTCGCCCGATTACAACGGTATGCGTATTTTTCCCCTAGGCCATTCTGGTTAAGCGTTTGGAGCAGCATAATTGCGAAAAATTTTATACCTTCTCAACCATTTCTTGCCTTCAAACTCCCATATCTCGCGAACGGATTGACATAACCCAAAAATTCCTATTGCATCTGAAAGTAGAAACTCGCCCGATTACAACGGTATGTGTATTTTTTCCCTAGGCCATTCTGGTTAGGCGTTTGGAGCGGCAGAAGTGCGAAAAATTTGTTGTCTTCTCAACCATTTCTTAGCTTCAAACTACCATATCTCGCGAACGGATTGACCTAACCCAAAAATTCCTGTTGTATCTGAAAGTAGAAACTCGCCCGATTACAACGGTATGCGTATTTTTTCCCTAGGCCATTCTGGTTAAGCGTTTGGAGCAGCATAATTGCGAAAAATTTTATACCTCCTCAACCATTTCTTGGCTTCAAACTCCCATATCTCGCGAACGGATTGACCTAACCCAAAAATTCCTGTTGCATCTGAAAGTAGAAACTCGCCCGATTACAACGGTATGTGTATTTTTTCCCTAGGCCATTCTGGTTAGGCGTTTGGAGCGGCAGAAGTGCGAAAAATTTTATACCTTCTCAACCATTTCTTGGCTTCAAACTCCCATATCTCGCGAACGGATTGACCTAACCCAAAAATTCCTGTTGCATCTGAAAGTAGAAACTCGACCGATTACAACGTTGTGTGTATTTTTTCCCTAGGCCATTCTGGTTAAGCGTTTGGAGCAGCAGAATTGCGTAAAATTTTTTGCCTTTTCAACCATTTCTTGGCTTCAAACACCCATATCTCGCGAACGGATTGACCTAACCAAAAAATTCCTATTGCATCTGAAAGTAGAAACTCGCCCGACTACAGCGGTGTGTGTATTTTTTCCCTAGGCCATTCTGGTTAAGCGTTTGGAGCAGCAGAATTGCGAAAAATTTTTTGCCTCCTCAACGATTTCTTGCCTTCAAACTCCCATATCTCGCGAACGGATTGACCAAACCCAAAAATTCCTGCTGCGTCTGAAAGTAGAAACTCGCCCGATTACAACGGTATGCGTATTTTTTCCCTAGGCCATTCTGGTTAAGCGTTTGGAGCAGTAGAAGTGCGAAAAATTTGTTGTCTTCTCAACCGTTTCTTGTCTTCAAACTCCCATATCTCGCGAATGGATTGACCTAACCCAAAAATTCCTATTGCATCTGAAAGTAGAAACTCGCCCGATTACAACGGTATGCGTATTTTTTCCCTAGGCCATTCTGGTTAAGCGTTTGGAGCAGCATAATTGCGAAAAATTTTATACCTTCTCAACCATTTCTTGGCTTCAAACTCCCATATCTCGCGAACGGATTGACCTAACCCAAAAATTCCTGTTGCGTCTGAAAGTAGAAACTCGCCCGATTACAACGGTATGCGTATTTTTTCCCTAGGCCATTCTGGTTAAGCGTTTGGAGCAGCATAATTGCGAAAAATTTTATACCTTCTCAACCATTTCTTGGCTTCAAACTCCCATATCTCGCGAACGGATTGACCTAACCCAAAAATTCTTGTTGCATCTGAAAGTAGAAACTCGCCCGATTACAACGGTATGTGTATTTTTTCCCTAGGCCATTCTGGTTAGGCGTTTGGAGCGGCAGAAGTGCGAAAAATTTTATACCTTCTCAACCATTTCTTGGCTTCAAACTCCCATATCTCGCGAACGGATTGACCTAACCCAAAAATTCCTGTTGCATCTGAAAGTAGAAACTCGACCGATTACAACGTTGTGTGTATTTTTTCCCTAGGCCATTCTGGTTAAGCGTTTGGAGCAGCAGAATTGCGAAAAATTTTTTGCCTTTTCAACCATTTCTTGGCTTCAAACACCCATATCTCGCGAACGGATTGACCTAACCAAAAAATTCCTATTGCATCTGAAAGTAGAAACTCGCCCGACTACAGCGGTGTGTGTATTTTTTCCCTAGGCCATTCTGGTTAAGCGTTTGGAGCAGCATAATTGCGAAAAATTTTATACCTTCTCAACCATTTCTTGGCTTCAAACTCCCATATCTCGCGAACGGATTGACCAAACCCAAAAATTCCTGCTGCGTCTGAAAGTAGAAACTCGCCCGATTACAACGGTATGCGTATTTTTTCCCTAGGCCATTCTGGTTAAGCGTTTGGAGCAGTAGAAGTGCGAAAAATTTGTTGTCTTCTCAACCGTTTCTTGTCTTCAAACTCCCATATCTCGCGAATGGATTGACCTAACCCAAAAATTCCTATTGCATCTGAAAGTAGAAACTCGCCCGATTACAACGGTATGTGTAATTTTTCCCTAGGCCATTCTGGTTAGGCGTTTGGAGCGGCAGAAGTGCGAAAAATTTGTTGTCTTCTCAACCATTTCTTAGCTTCAAACTCCCATATCTCGCGAACGGATTGACCTAACCCAAAAATTCCTGTTGTATCTGAAAGTAGAAACTCGCCCGATTACAACGGTATGTGTATTTTTTCCCTAGGCCATTCTGGTTAAGCGTTTGGAGCAGCAGAATTGCGAAAAATTTTTTGCCTCCTCAACGATTTCTTGCCTTCAAACTCCCATATCTCGCGAACGGATTGACCAAACCCAAAAATTCCTGCTGCGTCTGAAAGTAGAAACTCGCCCGATTACAACGGTATGCGTATTTTTTCCCTAGGCCATTCTGGTTAGGCGTTTGGAGCGGCAGAAGTGCGAAAAATTTGTTGTCTTCTCAACCATTTCTTAGCTTCAAACTCCCATATCTCGCGAACGGATTGGCCTAACCCAAAAATTCCTGTTGTATCTGAAAGTAGAAACTCGCCCGATTACAACGGTATGTGTATTTTTTCCCTAGGCCATTCTGGTTAAGCGTTTGGAGCAGCAGAATTGCGAAAAATTTTTTGCCTCCTCAACGATTTCTTGCCTTCAAACTCCCATATCTCGCGAACGGATTGACCAAACCCAAAAATTCCTGCTGCGTCTGAAAGTAGAAACTCGCCCGATTACAACGGTATGCGTATTTTTTCCCTAGGCTATTCTGGTTAAGCGTTTGGAGCAGCAGAATTGCGAAAGATTTTATGCCTTCTCAACCATTTCTTGGCTTCAAACTCCCATATCTCGCGAACGGATTGACCTAACCCAAAAATTCCTGTTGCATCTGAAAGTAGAAACTCGCCCGATTATAACGGTATGTGTATTTTTTCCCTAGGCCATTCTGGTTAAGCGTTTGGAGCCGCAGAAGTGCGAAAAATTTGTTGTCTTCTCAACCATTTCTTAGCTTCAAACTCCTATATCTCGCGAACGGATTGACCTAACCCAAAAATTCCTATTGCATCTGAAAGTAGATACTCGACCGATTACAAAGGTATGTGTATTTTTTCCCTAGGCCATTCTGGTTAAGCGTTTGGAGCAGCAGAATTGCGAAAAATTTTTTGCCTTTTCAACCATTTCTTGGCTTCAAACACCCATATCTCGCGAACGGATTGACCTAACCAAAAAATTCCTATTGCATCTGTAAGTAGAAACTCGCCCGACTACAGCGGTGTGTGTATTTTTTCCCTAGGCCATTCTGGTTAAGCGTTTGGAGCAGCAGAATTGCGAAAAATTTTTTGCCTTCTCAACGATTTCTTGCCTTCAAACTCCCATATCTCGCGAACGGATTGACATAACCCAAAAATTCCTATTGCATCTGAAAGTAGAAACTCGCCCGATTACAACGGTATGTGTATTTTTTCCCTAGGCCCTTCTGGTTAAGCGTTTGGAGCAGCTGAAATGCGAAAAATTTTTTGCTTTCTCAACCATTTCTTGGCTTCAAACTCCCATATCTCGCGAACGGATTGACCTAACCCAAAAATTCCTATTGCATCTGAAAGTAGAAACTCGCCCGATTACAACGGTATGCGTATTTTTTCCCTAGGCCATTCTGGTTAAGCGTTTGGAGCAGCATAATTGCGAAAAATTTTATACCTTCTCAACCATTTCTTGGCTTCAAACTCCCATATCTCGCGAACGGATTGACCTAACCCAAAAATTCCTGTTGCATCTGAAAGTAGAAACTCGCCCGATTACAACGGTATGTGTATTTTTTCCCTAGGCCATTCTGGTTAGGCGTTTGGAGCGGCAGAAGTGCGAAAAATTTGTTGTCTTCTCAACCATTTCTTAGCTTCAAACTACCATATCTCGCGAACGGATTGACCTAACCCAAAAATTCCTATTGCATCTGTAAGTAGAAACTCGCCCGACTACAGCGGTGTGTGTATTTTTTCCCTAGGCCATTCTGGTTAAGCGTTTGGAGCAGCAGAATTGCGAAAAATTTTTTGCCTTCTCAACGATTTCTTGCCTTCAAACTCCCATATCTCGCGAACGGATTGACATAACCCAAAAATTCCTATTGCATCTGAAAGTAGAAACTCGCCCGATTACAACGGTATGTGTATTTTTTCCCTAGGCCATTCTGGTTAGGCGTTTGTAGCGGCAGAAGTGCGAAAAATTTGTTGTCTTCTCAACCATTTCTTAGCTTCAAACTCCCATATCTCGCGAACGGATTGACCTAACCCAAAAATTCCTGTTGTATCTGAAAGTAGAAACTCGCCCGATTACAACGGTATGTGTATTTTTTCCCTAGGCCATTCTGGTTAAGCGTTTGGAGCAGCAGAATTGCGAAAAATTTTTTGCCTCCTCAACGATTTCTTGCCTTCAAACTCCCATATCTCGCGAACGGATTGACCAAACCCAAAAATTCCTGCTGCGTCTGAAAGTAGAAACTCGCCCGATTACAACGGTATGCGTATTTTTTCCCTAGGCCATTCTGGTTAAGCGTTTGGAGCAGCAGAATTGCGAAAGATTTTATGCCTTCTCAACCATTTCTTGGCTTCAAACTCCCATATCTCGCGAACGGATTGACCTAACCCAAAAATTCCTGTTGCATCTGAAATTAGAAACTCGCCCGATTATAACGGTATGTGTATTTTTTCCCTAGGCCATTCTGGTTAAGCGTTTGGAGCCGCAGAAGTGCGAAAAATTTGTTGTCTTCTCAACCATTTCTTAGCTTCAAACTCCTATATCTCGCGAACGGATTGACCTAACCCAAAAATTCCTATTGCATCTGAAAGTAGATACTCGACCGATTACAAAGGTATGTGTATTTTTTCCCTAGGCCATTCTGGTTAAGCGTTTGGAGCAGCAGAATTGCGAATAATTTTTTGCCTTTTCAACCATTTCTTGGCTTCAAACACCCATATCTCGCGAACGGATTGACCTAACCAAAAAATTCCTATTGCATCTGTAAGTAGAAACTCGCCCGACTACAGCGGTGTGTGTATTTTTTCCCTAGGCCATTCTGGTTAAGCGTTTGGAGCAGCAGAATTGCGAAAAATTTTTTGCCTTCTCAACGATTTCTTGCCTTCAAACTCCCATATCTCGCGAACGGATTGACATAACCCAAAAATTCCTATTGCATCTGAAAGTAGAAACTCGCCCGATTACAACGGTATGTGTATTTTTTCCCTAGGCCCTTCTGGTTAAGCGTTTGGAGCAGCAGAAATGCGAAAAATTTTTTGCTTTCTCAACCATTTCTTGGCTTCAAACTCCCATATCTCGCGAACGGATTGACATAACCCAAAAATTCCTGTTGCATCTGAAAGTAGAAACTCGCCCGATTACAACGGTATGCGTATTTTTTCCCTAGGCCATTCTGGTTAAGCGTTTGGAGCAGCATAATTGCGAAAAATTTTATACCTTCTCAACCATTTCTTGCCTTCAAACTCCCATATCTCGCGAACGGATTGACATAACCCAAAAATTCCTATTGCATCTGAAAGTAGAAACTCGCCCGATTACAACAGTATGTGTATTTTTTCCCTAGGCCATTCTGGTTAAGCGTTTGGAGCAGCATAATTGCGAAAAATTTTATACCTTCTCAACCATTTCTTGGCTTCAAACTCCCATATCTCGCGAACGGATTGACCTAACCCAAAAATTCCTGTTGCATCTGAAAGTAGAAACTCGCCCGATTACAACGGTATGTGTATTTTTTCCCTAGGCCATTCTGGTTAGGCGTTTGGAGCGGCAGAAGTGCGAAAAATTTGTTGTCTTCTCAACCATTTCTTAGCTTCAAACTACCATATCTCGCGAACGGATTGACCTAACCCAAAAATTCCTGTTGTATCTGAAAGTAGAAACTCGCCCGATTACAACGGTATGCGTATTTTTTCCCTAGGCCATTCTGGTTAAGCGTTTGGAGCAGCAGAATTGCGAAAGATTTTATGCCTTCTCAACCATTTCTTGGCTTCAAACTCCCATATCTCGCGAACAGATTGACCTAACCCAAAAATTCCTGTTGCATCTGAAAGTAGAAACTCGCCCGATTATAACGGTATGTGTATTTTTTCCCTAGGCCATTCTGGTTAAGCGTTTGGAGCCGCAGAAGTGCGAAAAATTTGTTGTCTTCTCAACCATTTCTTAGCTTCAAACTCCTATATCTCGCGAACGGATTGACCTAACCCAAAAATTCCTATTGCATCTGAAAGTAGATACTCGACCGATTACAAAGGTATGTGTATTTTTTCCCTAGGCCATTCTGGTTAAGCGTTTGGAGCAGCAGAATTGCGAAAAATTTTTTGCCTTTTCAACCATTTCTTGGCTTCAAACACCCATATCTCGCGAACGGAATGACCTAACCAAAAAATTCCTATTGCATCTGTAAGTAGAAACTCGCCCGACTACAGCGGTGTGTGTATTTTTTCCCTAGGCCATTCTGGTTAAGCGTTTGGAGCAGCAGAATTGCGAAAAATTTTTTGCCTTCTCAACGATTTCTTGCCTTCAAACTCCCATATCTCGCGAACGGATTGACATAACCCAAAAATTCCTATTGCATCTGAAAGTAGAAACTCGCCCGATTACAACGGTATGTGTATTTTTTCCCTAGGCCATTCTGGTTAGGCGTTTGTAGCGGCAGAAGTGCGAAAAATTTGTTGTCTTCTCAACCATTTCTTAGCTTCAAACTCCTATATCTCGCGAACGGATTGACCTAACCCAAAAATTCCTATTGCATCTGAAAGTAGATACTCGACCGATTACAAAGGTATGTGTATTTTTTCCCTAGGCCATTCTGGTTAAGCGTTTGGAGCAGCAGAATTGCGAATAATTTTTTGCCTTTTCAACCATTTCTTGGCTTCAAACACCCATATCTCGCGAACGGATTGACCTAACCAAAAAATTCCTATTGCATCTGTAAGTAGAAACTCGCCCGACTACAGCGGTGTGTGTATTTTTTCCCTAGGCCATTCTGGTTAAGCGTTTGGAGCAGCAGAATTGCGAAAAATTTTTTGCCTTCTCAACGATTTCTTGCCTTCAAACTCCCATATCTCGCGAACGGATTGACATAACCCAAAAATTCCTATTGCATCTGAAAGTAGAAACTCGCCCGATTACAACGGTATGTGTATTTTTTCCCTAGGCCCTTCTGGTTAAGCGTTTGGAGCAGCAGAAATGCGAAAAATTTTTTGCTTTCTCAACCATTTCTTGGCTTCAAACTCCCATATCTCGCGAACGGATTGACCTAACCCAAAAATTCCTGTTGCATCTGAAAGTAGAAACTCGCCCGATTACAACGGTATGCGTATTTTTTCCCTAGGCCATTCTGGTTAAGCGTTTGGAGCAGCATAATTGCGAAAAATTTTATACCTTCTCAACCATTTCTTGCCTTCAAACTCCCATATCTCGCGAACGGATTGACATAACCCAAAAATTCCTATTGCATCTGAAAGTAGAAACTCGCCCGATTACAACGGTATGTGTATTTTTTCCCTAGGCCATTCTGGTTAGGCGTTTGGTGCGGCAGAAGTGCGAAAAATTTGTTGTCTTCTCAACCATTTCTTAGCTTCAAACTACCATATCTCGAGAACGGATTGACCTAACCCAAAAATTCCTGTTGTATCTGAAAGTAGAAACTCGCCCGATTACAACGGTATGTGTATTTTTTCCCTAGGCCATTCTGGTTAAGCGTTTGGAGCAGCAGAATTGCGAAAAATTTTTTGCCTCCTCAACGATTTCTTGCCTTCAAACTCCCATATCTCGCGAACGGATTGACCAAACCCAAAAATTCCTGCTGCGTCTGAAAGTAGAAACTCGCCCGATTACAACGGTATGCGTATTTTTTCCCTAGGCCATTCTGGTTAAGCGTTTGGAGCAGCAGAATTGCGAAAGATTTTATGCCTTCTCAACCATTTCTTGGCTTCAAACTCCCATATCTCGCGAACGGATTGACCTAACCCAAAAATTCCTGTTGCATCTGAAAGTAGAAACTCGCCCGATTATAACGGTATGTGTATTTTTTCCCTAGGCCATTCTGGTTAAGCGTTTGGAGCCGCAGAAGTGCGAAAAATTTGTTGTCTTCTCAACCATTTCTTAGCTTCAAACTCCTATATCTCGCGAACGGATTGACCTAACCCAAAAATTCCTATTGCATCTGAAAGTAGATACTCGACCGATTACAAAGGTATGTGTATTTTTTCCCTAGGCCATTCTGGTTAAGCGTTTGGAGCAGCAGAATTGCGAAAAATTTTTTGCCTTTTCAACCGTTTCTTGGCTTCAAACACCCATATCTCGCGAACGGATTGACCTAACCAAAAAATTCCTATTGCATCTGTAAGTAGAAACTCGCCCGACTACAGCGGTGTGTGTATTTTTTCCCTAGGCCATTCTGGTTAAGCGTTTGGAGCAGCAGAATTGCGAAAAATTTTTTGCCTTCTCAACGATTTCTTGCCTTCAAACTCCCATATCTCGCGAACGGATTGACATAACCCAAAAATTCCTATTGCATCTGAAAGTAGAAACTCGCCCGATTACAACGGTATGTGTATTTTTTCCCTAGGCCCTTCTGGTTAAGCGTTTGGAGCAGCAGAAATGCGAAAAATTTTTTGCTTTCTCAACCATTTCTTGGCTTCAAACTCCCATATCTCGCGAACGGATTGACCTAACCCAAAAATTCCTGTTGCATCTGAAAGTAGAAACTCGCCCGATTATAACGGTATGTGTATTTTTTCCCTAGGCCATTCTGGTTAAGCGTTTGGAGCCGCAGAAGTGCGAAAAATTTGTTGTCTTTTCAACCATTTCTTAGCTTCAAACTCCCATATCTCGCGAACGGATTGACCAAACCCAAAAATTCCTGCTGCGTCTGAAAGTAGAAACTCGCCCGATTACAACGGTATGCGTATTTTTTCCCTAGGCCATTCTGGTTAAGCGTTTGGAGCAGCAGAATTGCGAAAGATTTTATGCCTTCTCAACCATTTCTTGGCTTCAAACTCCCATATCTCGCGAACGGATTGACCTAACCCAAAAATTCCTGTTGCATCTGAAAGTAGAAACTCGCCCGATTATAACGGTATGTGTATTTTTTCCCTAGGCCATTCTGGTTAAGCGTTTGGAGCTGCAGAAGTGCGAAAAATTTGTTGTCTTCTCAACCATTTCTTAGCTTCAAACTCCCATATCTCGCGAACGGATTGACCTAACCCAAAAATTCCTATTGCATCTGAAAGTAGATACTCGACCGATTACAAAGGTATGTGTATTTTTTCCCTAGGCCATTCTGGTTAAGCGTTTGGAGCAGCAGAATTGCGAAAAATTTTTTGCCTTTTCAACCATTTCTTGGCTTCAAACACCCATATCTCGCGAACGGATTGACCTAACCAAAAAATTCCTATTGCATCTGAAAGTAGAAACTCGCCCGACTACAGCGGTGTGTGTATTTTTTCCCTAGGCCATTCTGGTTAAGCGTTTGGAGCAGCATAATTGCGAAAAATTTTATACCTTCTCAACCATTTCTTGGCTTCAAACTCCCATATCTCGCGAACGGATTGACCTAACCCAAAAATTCCTGTTGCATCTGAATGTAGAAACACGCCCGATTACAACGGTATGTGTATTTTTTCCCTAGGCCATTCTGGTTAGGCGTTTGGAGCGGCAGAAGTGCGAAAAATTTGTTGTCTTCTCAACCATTTCTTGGCTTCAAACTCCCATATCTCGCGAACGGATTGACCTAACCCAAAAATTCCTGTTGTATCTGAAAGTAGAAACTCGCCCGATTACAACGGTATGTGTATTTTTTCCCTAGGCCATTCTGGTTAAGCGTTTGGAGCAGCAGAATTGCGAAAAATTTTTTGCCTCCTCAACGATTTCTTGCCTTCAAACTCCCATATCTCGCGAACGGATTGACCAAACCCAAAAATTCCTGCTGCGTCTGAAAGTAGAAACTCGCCCGATTACAACGGTATGCGTATTTTTTCCCTAGGCCATTCTGGTTAAGCGTTTGGAGCAGCAGAATTGCGAAAGATTTTATGCCTTCTCAACCATTTCTTGGCTTCAAACTCCCATATCTCGCGAACGGATTGACCTAACCCAAAAATTCCTGTTGCATCTGAAAGTAGAAACTCGCCCGATTATAACGGTATGTGTATTTTTTCCCTAGGCCATTCTGGTTAAGCGTTTGGAGCCGCAGAAGTGCGAAAAATTTGTTGTCTTCTCAACCATTTCTTAGCTTCAAACTCCTATATCTCGCGAACGGATTGACCTAACCCAAAAATTCCTATTGCATCTGAAAGTAGATACTCGACCGATTACAAAGGTATGTGTATTTTTTCCCTAGGCCATTCTGGTTAAGCGTTTGGAGCAGCAGAATTGCGAAAAATTTTTTGCCTTTTCAACCATTTCTTGGCTTCAAACACCCATATCTCGCGAACGGATTGACCTAACCAAAAAATTCCTATTGCATCTGTAAGTAGAAACTCGCCCGACTACAGCGGTGTGTGTATTTTTTCCCTAGGCCATTCTGGTTAAGCGTTTGGAGCAGCAGAATTGCGAAAAATTTTTTGCCTTCTCAACGATTTCTTGCCTTCAAACTCCCATATCTCGCGAACGGATTGACATAACCCAAAAATTCCTATTGCATCTGAAAGTAGAAACTCGCCCGATTACAACGGTATGTGTATTTTTTCCCTAGGCCCTTCTGGTTAAGCGTTTGGAGCAGCAGAAATGCGAAAAATTTTTTGCTTTCTCAACCATTTCTTGGCTTCAAACTCCCATATCTCGCGAACTGATTGACCTAACCCAAAAATTCCTGTTGCATCTGAAAGTAGAAACTCGCCCGATTATAACGGTATGTGTATTTTTTCCCTAGGCCATTCTGGTTAAGCGTTTGGAGCTGCAGAAGTGCGAAAAATTTGTTGTCTTCTCAACCATTTCTTAGCTTCAAACTCCCATATCTCGCGAACGGATTGACCTAACCCAAAAATTCCTATTGCATCTGAAAGTAGATACTCGACCGATTACAAAGGTATGTGTATTTTTTCCCTAGGCCATTCTGGTTAAGCGTTTGGAGCAGCAGAATTGCGAAAAATTTTTTGCCTTTTCAACCATTTCTTGGCTTCAAACACCCATATCTCGCGAACGGATTGACCTAACCAAAAAATTCCTATTGCATCTGAAAGTAGAAACTCGCCCGACTACAGCGGTGTGTGTATTTTTTCCCTAGGCCATTCTGGTTAAGCGTTTGGAGCAGCATAATTGCGAAAAATTTTATACCTTCTCAACCATTTCTTGGCTTCAAACTCCCATATCTCGCGAACGGATTGACCTAACCCAAAAATTCCTGTTGCATCTGAATGTAGAAACTCGCCCGATTACAACGGTATGTGTATTTTTTCCCTAGGCCATTCTGGTTAGGCGTTTGGAGCGGCAGAAGTGCGAAAAATTTGTTGTCTTCTCAACCATTTCCTAGCTTCAAACTCCCATATCTCGCGAACGGATTGCCCTAACCCAAAAATTCCTGTTGTATCTGAAAGTAGAAACTCGCCCGATTACAACGGTATGTGTATTTTTTCCCTAGGCCATTCTGGTTAAGCGTTTGGAGCAGCAGAATTGCGAAAAATTTTTTGCCTTCTCAACGATTTCTTGCCTTCAAACTCCCATATCTCGCGAACGGATTGACCTAACCCAAAAATTCCTATTGCATCTGAAAGTAGATACTCGCCCGATTACAACGGTATGTGTATTTTTTCCCTAGGCCCTTCTGGTTAAGCGTTTGGAGCAGCAGAATTGCGAAAAATTTTTTGCCTTCTCAACGATTTCTTGCCTTCAAACTCCCATATCTCGCGAACGGATTGACATAACCCAAAAATTCCTATTGCATCTGAAAGTAGAAACTCGCCCGATTACAACGGTATGTGTATTTTTTCCCTAGGCCATTCTGGTTAAGCGTTTTGAGCAGCAGAATTGCGAAAAATTTTATACCTTCTCAACCATTTCTTGGCTTCAAACTCCCATATCTCGCGAACGGATTGACCAAACCCAAAAATTCCTGCTGCGTCTGAAAGTAGAAACTCGCCCGATTACAACGGTATGGGTATTTTTTCCCTAGGCCATTCTGGTTAAGCGTTTGGAGCAGCAGAATTGCGAAAGATTTTATGCCTTCTCAACAATTTCTTGGCTTCAAACTCCCATACCTCGCGAATGGATTGACCTAACCCAAAAATTCCTCTTGCATCTGAAAGTAGAAACTCGCCCAATTACAACGGTATGCGTATTTTTTCCCTAGGCCATTCTGGTTAAGCGTTTGGAGCAGCAGAATTGCGAAAAATTTTATGCCTTCTCAACCATTTCTTGGCTTCAAACTCCCATATCTCGCGTACGGATTGACCTAACCCAAAAATTCCTATTGCATCTGAAAGTAGAAGCTCGCCCGATTACAACGGTATGTGTATTTTTTCCCTAGGCCATTCTGGTTAAGCGTTTGGAGCAGTAGAAGTGCGAAAAATTTGTTGTCTTCTCAACCGTTTCTTGTCCTCAAACTCCCATATCTCGCGAATGGATTGACCTAACCCAAAAATTCCTATTGCATCTGAAAGTAGAAACTCGCCCGATTACAACGGTATGCGTATTTTTTCCCTAGGCCATTCTGGTTAAGCGTTTTGAGCAGCAGAATTGCGAAAAATTTTATACCTTCTCAACCATTTCTTGGCTTCAAACTCCCATATCTCGCGAACGGATTGACATAACCCAAAAATTCCTATTGCATCTGAAAGTAGAAACTCGACCGATTACAACGGTATGTGTATTTTTTCCATAGGCCATTCTGGTTAAGCATTTGGAGCAGCAGAATTGCGAAAAATTTTGTGCCTTCTCAACGATTTCTTGCCTTCAAGCTCCCATACCTCGCGAACGGATTGACCTAACCAAAAAATTCCTATTGCATCTGAAAGTAGAAACTCGCCCGACTACAGCGGTGTGTGTATTTTTTCCCTAGGCCATTCTGGTTAAGCGTTTGGAGCCGCAGAATTGCGAAAAATTTTATGCCTTCTCAACCATTTCTTGGCTTCAAACTCCCATATCTCGCGTACGGATTGACCTAACCCAAAAATTCCTATTGCATCTGAAAGTAGAAGCTCGCCCGATTACAACGGTATGTGTATTTTTTCCCTAGGCCATTCTGGTTAAGCGTTTGGAGCAGTAGAAGTGCGAAAAATTTGTTGTCTTCTCAACCGTTTCTTGTCCTCAAACTCCCATATCTCGCGAATGGATTGACCTAACCCAAAAATTCCTATTGCATCTGAAAGTAGAAACTCGCCCGATTACAACGGTATGCGTATTTTTTCCCTAGGCCATTCTGGTTAAGCGTTTTGAGCAGCAGAATTGCGAAAAATTTTATACCTTCTCAACCATTTCTTGGCTTCAAACTCCCATATCTCGCGAACGGATTGACATAACCCAAAAATTCCTATTGCATCTGAAAGTAGAAACTCGACCGATTACAACGGTATGTGTATTTTTTCCATAGGCCATTCTGGTTAAGCATTTGGTGCAGCAGAATTGCGAAAAATTTTGTGCCTTCTCAACGATTTCTTGCCTTCAAGCTCCCATACCTCGCGAACGGATTGACCTAACCAAAAAATTCCTATTGCATCTGAAAGTAGAAACTCGCCCGACTACAGCGGTGTGTGTATTTTTTCCCTAGGCCATTCTGGTTAAGCGTTTGGAGCCGCAGAAGTGCGAAAAATTTTTTGCCTTCTCAACGATTTCTTGCCTTCAAACTCCCATATCTCGCGAACGGATTGACATAACCCAAAAATTCCTATTGCATCTGAAAGTAGAAACTCGCCCGATTACAACGGTATGTGTATTTTTTCCCTAGGCCATTCTGGTTAAGCGTTTTGAGCAGCAGAATTGCGAAAAATTTTATACCTTCTCAACCATTTCTTGGCTTCAAACTCCCATATCTCGCGAACGGATTGACCAAACCCAAAAATTCCTGCTGCGTCTGAAAGTAGAAACTCGCCCGATTACAACGGTATGCGTATTTTTTCCCTAGGCCATTCTGGTTAAGCGTTTGGAGCAGCAGAATTGCGAAAAATTTGTTGTCTTCTCAACCGTTTCTTGTCCTCAAACTCCCATATCTCGCGAATGGATTGACCTAACCCAAAAATTCCTATTGCATCTGAAAGTAGAAACTCGCCCGATTACAACGTTATGCGTATTTTTTCCCTAGGCCATTCTGGTTAAGCGTTTTGAGCAGCAGAATTGCGAAAAATTTTATACCTTCTCAACCATTTCTTGGCTTCAAACTCCCATATCTCGCGAACGGATTGACATAACCCAAAAATTCCTATTGCATCTGAAAGTAGAAACTCGCCCGATTACAACGGTATGTGTATTTTTTCCATAGGCCATTCTGGTTAAGCATTTGGAGCAGCAGAATTGCGAAAAATTTTGTGCCTTCTCAACGATTTCTTGCCTTCAAACTCCCATACCTCGCGAACGGATTGACCTAACCAAAAAATTCCTATTGCATCTGAAAGTAGAAACTCGCCCGACTACAGCGGTGTGTGTATTTTTTCCCTAGGCCATTCTGGTTAAGCGTTTGGAGCCGCAGAAGTGCGAAAAATTTGTTGTCTTCTCAACCATTTCTTAGCTTCAAACTCCTATATCTCGCGAACGGATTGACCTAACCCAAAAATTCCTATTGCAGCTGAAAGTAGATACTCGACCGATTACAAAGGTATGTGTATTTTTTCCCTAGGCCATTCTGGTTAAGCGTTTGGAGCAGCAGAATTGCGAAAAATTTTTTGCCTTTTCAACCATTTCTTGGCTTCAAACACCCATATCTCGCGAACGGATTGACCTAACCAAAAAATTCCTATTGCATCTGTAAGTAGAAACTCGCCCGACTACAGCGGTGTGTGTATTTTTTCCCTAGGCCATTCTGGTTAAGCGTTTGGAGCAGCAGAATTGCGAAAGATTTTATGCCTTCTCAACCATTTCTTGGCTTCAAACTCCCATACCTCGCGAATGGATTGACCTAACCCAAAAATTCCTCTTGCATCTGAAAGTAGAAACTCGCCCAATTACAACGGTATGCGTATTTTTTCCCTAGGCCATTCTGGTTAAGCGTTTGGAGCAGCAGAATTGCGAAAAATTTTATGCCTTCTCAACCATTTCTTGGCTTCAAACTCCCATATCTCGCGTACGGATTGACCTAACCCAAAAATTCCTATTGCATCTGAAAGTAGAAGCTCGCCCGATTACAACGGTATGTGTATTTTTTCCCTAGGCCATTCTGGTTAAGCGTTTGGAGCAGTAGAAGTGCGAAAAATTTGTTGTCTTCTCAACCGTTTCTTGTCCTCAAACTCCCATATCTCGCGAATGGATTGACCTAACCCAAAAATTCCTATTGCATCTGAAAGTAGAAACTCGACCGATTACAACGGTATGTGTATTTTTTCCCTAGGCCGTTCTGGTTAAGCGTTTGGAGCAGCAGAATTGCGAAAAATTTTTTGCCTTCTCAACGATTTCTTGCCTTCAAACTCCCATATCTCGCGAACGGATTGACCTAACCCAAAAATTCCTATTGCATCTGAAAGTAGAAACTCGCCCGATGACAACGGTATGTGTATTTTTTCCCTAGGCCCTTCTGGTTAAGCGTTTGGAGCAGCAGAAATGCGAAAAATTTTTTGCTTTCTCAACCAATTCTTGGCTTCAAACTCCCATATCTCGCGAACGGATTGACCTAACCCAATAATTCCTGTTGCATCTGAAAGTAGAAACTCGCCCGATTATAACGGTATGTGTATTTTTTCCCTAGGCCATTCTGGTTAAGCGTTTGGAGCCGCAGAAGTGCGAAAAATTTGTTGTTTTCTCAACCATTTCTTAGCTTCAAACTCCCATATCTCGCGAACGGATTGACCTAACCCAAAAATTCCTATTGCATCTGAAAGTAGATACTCGACCGATTACAACGGTATGTGTATTTTTTCCCTAGGCCATTCTGGTTAAGCGTTTGGAGCAGCAGAATTGCGAAAAATTTTTTGCCTTTTCAACCATTTCTTGGCTTCAAACACCCATATCTCGCGAACGGATTGACCTAACCAAAAAATTCCTATTGCATCTGAAAGTAGAAACTCGCCCGACTACAGCGGTGTGTGTATTTTTTCCCTAGGCCATTCTGGTTAAGCGTTTGGAGCAGCAGAATTGCGAAAAATTTTTTGCCTTCTCAACGATTTCTTGCCTTCAAACTCCCATATCTCGCGAACGGATTGACCTAACCCAAAAATTCCTATTGCATCTGAAAGTAGAAACTCGCCCGATTACAACGGTATGTGTATTTTTTCCCTAGGCCATTCTGGTTAAGCGTTTGGAGCACCAGAATTGCGAAAAATTTTTTGCCTTCTCAACGATTTCTTGCCTTCAAACTCCCATATCTCGCGAACGGATTGACCTAACCCAAAAATTCCTGTTGCATCTGAAAGTAGAAACTCGCCCGATTACAACGGTATGTGTATTTTTTCCCTAGGCCATTCTGGTTAAGCGTTTGGAGCAGCAGAATTGCGAAAGATTTTATGCCTTCTCAACCATTTCTTGGCTTCAAACTCCCATATCTCGCGAACGGATTGACCTAACCCAAAAATTCCTGTTGCATCTGAAAGTAGAAACTCGCCCGATTACAACGGTATGTGTATTTTTTCCCTAGGCCATTCTGGTTAAGCGTTTGGAGCACCAGAATTGCGAAAAATTTTTTGCCTTCTCAACGATTTCTTGCCTTCAAACTCCCATATCTCGCGAACGGATTGACCTAACCCAAAAATTCCTATTGCATCTGAAAGTAGAAACTCGCCCGATTACAACGGTATGTGTATTTTTTCCCTAGGCCCTTCTGGTTAAGCGTTTGGAGCAGCAGAAATGCGAAAAATTTTTTGCTTTCTCAACCAATTCTTGGCTTCAAACTCCCATATCTCGCGAACGGATTGACCTAACCCAATAATTCCTGTTGCATCTGAAAGTAGAAACTCGCCCGATTATAACGGTATGTGTATTTTTTCCCTAGGCCATTCTGGTTAAGCGTTTGGAGCCGCAGAAGTGCGAAAAATTTGTTGTTTTCTCAACCATTTCTTAGCTTCAAACTCCCATATCTCGCGAACGGATTGACCTAACCCAAAAATTCCTATTGCATCTGAAAGTAGATACTCGACCGATTACAACGGTATGTGTATTTTTTCCCTAGGCCATTCTGGTTAAGCGTTTGGAGCAGCAGAATTGCGAAAAATTTTTTGCCTTTTCAACCATTTCTTGGCTTCAAACACCCATATCTCGCGAACGGATTGACCTAACCAAAAAATTCCTATTGCATCTGAAAGTAGAAACTCGCCCGACTACAGCGGTGTGTGTATTTTTTCCCTAGGCCATTCTGGTTAAGCGTTTGGAGCAGCAGAATTGCGAAAAATTTTTTGCCTTCTCAACGATTTCTTGCCTTCAAACT
Source organism: Ptiloglossa arizonensis (assembly GCF_051014685.1). NCBI lineage: Eukaryota > Metazoa > Arthropoda > Insecta > Hymenoptera > Colletidae > Ptiloglossa > Ptiloglossa arizonensis. The sequence goes on from NW_027478397.1 coordinate 1,932,599, forward strand.
CCCATATCTCGCGAACGGATTGACCTAACCCAAAAATTCCTATTGCATCTGAAAGTAGAAACTCGCCCGATTACAACGGTATGTGTATTTTTTCCCTAGGCCATTCTGGTTAAGCGTTTGGAGCACCAGAATTGCGAAAAATTTTTTGCCTTCTCAACGATTTCTTGCCTTCAAACTCCCATATCTCGCGAACGGATTGACCTAACCCAAAAATTCCTGTTGCATCTGAAAGTAGAAACTCGCCCGATTACAACGGTATGTGTATTTTTTCCCTAGGCCATTCTGGTTAAGCGTTTGGAGCAGCAGAATTGCGAAAGATTTTATGCCTTCTCAACCATTTCTTGGCTTCAAACTCCCATATCTCGCGAACGGATTGACCTAACCCAAAAATTCCTGTTGCATCTGAAAGTAGAAACTCGCCCGATTACAACGGTATGTGTATTTTTTCCCTAGGCCATTCTGGTTAAGCGTTTGGAGCACCAGAATTGCGAAAAATTTTTTGCCTTCTCAACGATTTCTTGCCTTCAAACTCCCATATCTCGCGAATGGATTGACCTAACCCAAAAATTCCTATTGCATCTGAAAGTAGAAACTCGCCCGATTACAACGGTATGCGTATTTTTTCCCTAGGCCATTCTGGTTAAGCGTTTGGAGCAGCAGAATTGCGAAAAATTTTATGCCTTCTCAACCATTTCTTGGCTTCAAACTCCCATATCTCGCGAACGGATTGACCTAACCCAAAAATTCCTGTTGCATCTGAAAGTAGAAACTCGCCCGATTACAACGGTATGTGTATTTTTTCCCTAGGCCATTCTGGTTAAGCGTTTGGAGCAGCAGAAGTGCGAAAAATTTGTTGTCTTCTCAACCGTTTCTTGTCTTCAAACTCCCATATCTCGCGAATGGATTGACCTTACCCAAAAATTCCTATTGCATCTGAAAGTAGAAACTCGCCCGATTACAACGGTATGCGTATTTTTTCCCTAGGCCATTCTGGTTAAGCGTTTGGAGCAGCAGAATTGCGAAAAATTTTATACCTTCTCAACCATTTCTTGGCTTCAAACTCCCATATCTCGCGAACGGATTGACCTAACCCAAAAATTCCTGTTGCATCTGAAAGTAGAAACTCGACCGATTACAACGGTATGTGTATTTTTTCCCTAGGCCATTCTGGATAAGCGTTTGGAGCAGCAGAATTGCGAAAAATTTTTTGCCTTCTCAACGATTTCTTGCCTTCAGACTCCCATATCTCGCGAACGGATTGACCTAACCCAAAAATTCCTATTGCATCTGAAAGTAGAAACTCGCCCGACTACAGCGGTGTGTGTATTTTTTCCCTAGGCCATTCTGGTTAAGCGTTTGGAGCCGCAGAAGTGCGAAAAATTTGTTGTCTTCTCAACCATTTCTTAGCTTCAAACTCCTATATCTCGCGAACGGATTGACCTAACCCAAAAATTCCTATTGCAGCTGAAAGTAGATACTCGACCGATTACAAAGGTATGTGTATTTTTTCCCTAGGCCATTCTGGTTAAGCGTTTGGAGCAGCAGAATTGCGAAAAATTTTTTGCCTTTTCAACCATTTCTTGGCTTCAAACACCCATATCTCGCGAACGGATTGACCTAACCAAAAAATTCCTATTGCATCTGAAAGTAGAAACTCGCCCGATTACAACGGTATGTGTATTTTTTCCCTAGGCCCTTCTAGTTAAGCGTTTGGTGCAGCAGAAATGCGAAAAATTTTTTGCTTTCTCAACCATTTCTTGGCTTCAAACTCCCATATCTCGCGAACGGATTGACCTAACCCAATAATTCCTGTTGCATCTGAAAGTAGAAACTCGCCCGATTATAACGGTATGTGTATTTTTTCCCTAGGCCATTCTGGTTAAGCGTTTGGAGCCGCAGAAGTGCGAAAAATTTGTTGTTTTCTCAACCATTTCTTAGCTTCAAACTCCCATATCTCGCGAACGGATTGACCTAACCCAAAAATTCCTATTGCATCTGAAAGTAGATACTCGACCGATTACAACGGTATGTGTATTTTTTCCCTAGGCCATTCTGGTTAAGCGTTTGGAGCAGCAGAATTGCGAAAAATTTTTTGCCTTTTCAACCATTTCTTGGCTTCAAACACCCATATCTCGCGAACGGATTGACCTAACCAAAAAATTCCTATTGCATCTGAAAGTAGAAACTCGCCCGACTACAGCGGTGTGTGTATTTTTTCCCTAGGCCATTCTGGTTAAGCGTTTGGAGCAGCAGAATTGCGAAAAATTTTTTGCCTTCTCAACGATTTCTTGCCTTCAAACTCCCATATCTCGCGAACGGATTGACCTAACCCAAAAATTCCTATTGCATCTGAAAGTAGAAACTCGCCCGATTACAACGGTATGTGTATTTTTTCCCTAGGCCCTTCTGGTTAAGCGTTTGGAGCAGCAGAATTGCGAAAAATTTTTTGCCTTCTCAACGATTTCTTGCCTTCAAACTCCCATATCTCGCGAACGGATTGACATATCCCAAAAATTCCTATTGCATCTGAAAGTAGAAACTCGCCCGATTACAACGGTATGTGTATTTTTTCCCTAGGCCATTCTGGTTAAGCATTTGGAGCAGCAGAATTGCGAAAAATTTTGTGCCTTCTCAACGATTTCTTGCCTTCAAACTCCCATACCTCGCGAACGGATTGACCTAACCAAAAAATTCCTATTGCATCTGAAAGTAGAAACTCGCCCGACTACAGCGGTGTGTGTATTTTTTCCCTAGGCCATTCTGGTTAAGCGTTTGGAGCACCAGAATTGCGAAAAATTTTTTGCCTTCTCAACGATTTCTTGCCTTCAAACTCCCATATCTCGCGAAGGGATTGACCTAACCCAAAAATTCCTCTTGCATCTGAAAGTAGAAACTCGCCCAATTACAACGGTATGCGTATTTTTTCCCTAGGCCATTCTGGTTAAGCGTTTGGAGCAGCAGAATTGTGAAAAATTTGTTGCCTTTTCAACCATTTCTTGGCTTCAAACTCCCATATCTCGTGAACGGATTGACCTAACCCAAAAACTCCTGTTGCATCTGAAAGTAGAAACTCGACCGATTACAACGGTATGTGTATTTTTTCCCTAGGCCGTTCTGGTTAAGCGTTTGGAGCAGCAGAATTGCGAAAAATTTTTTGCCTTCTCAACGATTTCTTGCCTTCAAACTCCCATATCTCGCGAACGGATTGACCTAACCCAAAAATTCCTATTGCATCTGAAAGTAGAAACTCGCCCGATTACAACGGTATGTGTATTTTTTCCCTAGGCCCTTCTGGTTAAGCGTTTGGAGCAGCAGAAATGCGAAAAATTTTTTGCTTTCTCAACCATTTCTTGGCTTCAAACTCCCATATCTCGCGAACGGATTGACCTAACCCAATAATTCCTGTTGCATCTGAAAGTAGAAACTCGCCCGATTATAACGGTATGTGTATTTTTTCCCTAGGCCATTCTGGTTAAGCGTTTGGAGCCGCAGAAGTGCGAAAAATTTGTTGTTTTCTCAACCATTTCTTAGCTTCAAACTCCCATACCTCGCGAACGGATTGACCTAACCCAAAAATTCCTATTGCATCTGAAAGTAGATACTCGACCGATTACAACGGTATGTGTATTTTTTCCCTAGGCCATTCTGGTTAAGCGTTTGGAGCAGCAGAATTGCGAAAAATTTTTTGCCTTTTCAACCATTTCTTGGCTTCAAACACCCATATCTCGCGAACGGATTGACCTAACCAAAAAATTCCTATTGCATCTGAAAGTAGAAACTCGCCCGACTACAGCGGTGTGTGTATTTTTTCCCTAGGCCATTCTGGTTAAGCGTTTGGAGCAGCAGAATTGCGAAAAATTTTTTGCCTTCTCAACGATTTCTTGCCTTCAAACTCCCATATCTCGCGAACGGATTGACCTAACCCAAAAATTCCTATTGCATCTGAAAGTAGAAACTCGCCCGATTACAACGGTATGTGTATTTTTTCCCTAGGCCATTCTGGTTAAGCGTTTGGAGCACCAGAATTGCGAAAAATTTTTTGCCTTCTCAACGATTTCTTGCCTTCAAACTCCCATATCTCGCGAAGGGATTGACCTAACCCAAAAATTCCTCTTGCATCGGAAAGTAGAAACTCGCCCAATTACAACGGTATGCGTATTTTTTCCCTAGGCCATTCTGGTTAAGCGTTTGGAGCAGCAGAATTGCGAAAGATTTTATGCCTTCTCAACCATTTCTTGGCTTCAAACTCCCATATCTCGCGAACGGATTGACCTAACCCAAAAATTCCTGTTGCATCTGAAAGTAGAAACTCGCCCGATTACAACGGTATGTGTATTTTTTCCCTAGGCCATTCTGGTTATGCGTTTGGAGCACCAGAATTGCGAAAAATTTTTTGCCTTCTCAACGATTTCTTGCCTTCAAACTCCCATATCTCGCGAATGGATTGACCTAACCCAAAAATTCCTATTGCATCTGAAAGTAGAAACTCGCCCGATTACAACGGTATGCGTATTTTTTCCCTAGGCCATTCTGGTTAAGCGTTTGGAGCAGCAGAATTGCGAAAAATTTTATGCCTTCTCAACCATTTCTTGGCTTCAAACTCCCATATCTCGCGAACGGATTGACCTAACCCAAAAATTCCTGTTGCATCTGAAAGTAGAAACTCGCCCGATTACAACGGTATGTGTATTTTTTCCCTAGGCCATTCTGGTTAAGCGTTTGGAGCAGCAGAAGTGCGAAAAATTTGTTGTCTTCTCAACCGTTTCTTGTCTTCAAACTCCCATATCTCGCGAATGGATTGACCTTACCCAAAAATTCCTATTGCATCTGAAAGTAGAAACTCGCCCGATTACAACGGTATGCGTATTTTTTCCCTAGGTCATTCTGGTTAAGCGTTTGGAGCAGCAGAATTGCGAAAAATTTTATACCTTCTCAACCATTTCTTGGCTTCAAACTCCCATATCTCGCGAACGGATTGACCTAACCCAAAAATTCCTGTTGCATCTGAAAGTAGAAACTCGACCGATTACAACGGTATGTGTATTTTTTCCCTAGGCCATTCTGGATAAGCGTTTGGAGCAGCAGAATTGCGAAAAATTTTTTGCCTTCTCAACGATTTCTTGCCTTCAGACTCCCATATCTCGCGAACGGATTGACCTAACCCAAAAATTCCTATTGCATCTGAAAGTAGAAACTCGCCCGATTACAACGGTATGTGTATTTTTTCCCTAGGCCCTTCTGGTTAAGCGTTTGGAGCAGCAGAATTGCGAAAAATTGTTTGCCTTCTCAACGATTTCTTGCTTTCAAACTCCCATATCTCGCGAACGGATTGACCTAACCCAAAAATTCCTATTGCATCTGAAAGTAGAAACTCGCACGATTACAACGGTATGCGTATTTTTTCCCTAGGCCATTCTGGTTAAGCGTTTGGAGCAGCAGAATTGCGAAAAATTTTATGCCTTCTCAACCATTTCTTGGCTTCAAACTCCCATATCTCGCGAACGGATTGACCTAACCCAAAAATTCCTGTTGCATCTGAAAGTAGAAACTCGCCCGATTACAACGGTATGTGTATTTTTTCCCTAGGCCATTCTGGTTAAGCGTTTGGAGCAGCAGAAGTGCGAAAAATTTGTTGTCTTCTCAACCGTTTCTTGTCTTCAAACTCCCATATCTCGCGAATGGATTGACCTTACCCAAAAATTCCTATTGCATCTGAAAGTAGAAACTCGCCCGATTACAACGGTATGCGTATTTTTTCCCTAGGCCATTCTGGTTAAGCGTTTGGAGCAGCAGAATTGCGAAAAATTTTATACCTTCTCAACCATTTCTTGGCTTCAAACTCCCATATCTCGCGAACGGATTGACCTAACCCAAAAATTCCTGTTGCATCTGAAAGTAGAAACTCGCCCGATTACAACGGTATGTGTATTTTTTCCCTAGGCCCTTCTGGTTAAGCGTTTGGAGCAGCAGAAATGCGAAAAATTTTTTGCCTTCTCAACGATTTCTTGCCTTCAGACTCCCATATCTCGCGAACGGATTGACCTAACCCAAAAATTCCTATTGCATCTGAAAGTAGAAACTCGCCCGATTATAACGGTATGTGTATTTTTTCCCTAGGCCATTCTGGTTAAGCGTTTGGAGCCGCAGAAGTGCGAAAAATTTGTTGTTTTCTCAACCATTTCTTAGCTTCAAACTCCCATATCTCGCGAACGGATTGACCTAACCCAAAAATTCCTATTGCATCTGAAAGTAGATACTCGACCGATTACAACGGTATGTGTATTTTTTCCCTAGGCCATTCTGGTTAAGCGTTTGGAGCAGCAGAATTGCGAAAAATTTTTTGCCTTTTCAACCATTTCTTGGCTTCAAACACCCATATCTCGCGAACGGATTGACCTAACCAAAAAATTCCTATTGCATCTGAAAGTAGAAACTCGCCCGACTACAGCGGTGTGTGTATTTTTTCCCTAGGCCATTCTGGTTAAGCGTTTGGAGCAGCAGAATTGCGAAAAATTTTTTGCCTTCTCAACGATTTCTTGCCTTCAAACTCCCATATCTCGCGAACGGATTGACCTAACCCAAAAATTCCTATTGCATCTGAAAGTAGAAACTCGCCCGATTACAACGGTATGTGTATTTTTTCCCTAGGCCATTCTGGTTAAGCGTTTGGAGCACCAGAATTGCGAAAAATTTTTTGCCTTCTCAACGATTTCTTGCCTTCAAACTCCCATATCTCGCGAAGGGATTGACCTAACCCAAAAATTCCTCTTGCATCGGAAAGTAGAAACTCGCCCAATTACAACGGTATGCGTATTTTTTCCCTAGGCCATTCTGGTTAAGCGTTTGGAGCAGCAGAATTGCGAAAGATTTTATGCCTTCTCAACCATTTCTTGGCTTCAAACTCCCATATCTCGCGAACGGATTGACCTAACCCAAAAATTCCTGTTGCATCTGAAAGTAGAAACTCGCCCGATTACAACGGTATGTGTATTTTTTCCCTAGGCCATTCTGGTTAAGCGTTTGGAGCACCAGAATTGCGAAAAATTTTTTGCCTTCTCAACGATTTCTTGCCTTCAAACTCCCATATCTCGCGAATGGATTGACCTAACCCAAAAATTCCTATTGCATCTGAAAGTAGAAACTCGCCCGATTACAACGGTATGCGTATTTTTTCCCTAGGCCATTCTGGTTAAGCGTTTGGAGCAGCAGAATTGCGAAAAATTTTATGCCTTCTCAACCATTTCTTGGCTTCAAACTCCCATATCTCGCGAACGGATTGACCTAACCCAAAAATTCCTGTTGCATCTGAAAGTAGAAACTCGCCCGATTACAACGGTATGTGTATTTTTTCCCTAGGCCATTCTGGTTAAGCGTTTGGAGCAGCAGAAGTGCGAAAAATTTGTTGTCTTCTCAACCGTTTCTTGTCTTCAAACTCCCATATCTCGCGAATGGATTGACCTTACCCAAAAATTCCTATTGCATCTGAAAGTAGAAACTCGCCCGATTACAACGGTATGCGTATTTTTTCCCTAGGCCATTCTGGTTAAGCGTTTGGAGCAGCAGAATTGCGAAAAATTTTATACCTTCTCAACCATTTCTTGGCTTCAAACTCCCATATCTCGCGAACGGATTGACCTAACCCAAAAATTCCTGTTGCATCTGAAAGTAGAAACTCGACCGATTACAACGGTATGTGTATTTTTTCCCTAGGCCATTCTGGACAAGCGTTTGGAGCAGCAGAATTGCGAAAAATTTTTTGCCTTCTCAACGATTTCTTGCCTTCAGACTCCCATATCTCGCGAACGGATTGACCTAACCCAAAAATTCCTATTGCATCTGAAAGTAGAAACTCGCCCGATTACAACGGTATGTGTATTTTTTCCCTAGGCCCTTCTGGTTAAGCGTTTGGAGCAGCAGAATTGCGAAAAATTGTTTGCCTTCTCAACGATTTCTTGCTTTCAAACTCCCATATCTCGCGAACGGATTGACCTAACCCAAAAATTCCTATTGCATCTGAAAGTAGAAACTCGCCCGATTACAACGGTATGCGTATTTTTTCCCTAGGCCATTCTGGTTAAGCGTTTGGAGCAGCAGAATTGCGAAAAATTTTATGCCTTCTCAACCATTTCTTGGCTTCAAACTCCCATATCTCGCGAACGGATTGACCTAACCCAAAAATTCCTGTTGCATCTGAAAGTAGAAACTCGCCCGATTACAACGGTATGTGTATTTTTTCCCTAGGCCATTCTGGTTAAGCGTTTGGAGCAGCAGAAGTGCGAAAAATTTGTTGTCTTCTCAACCGTTTCTTGTCTTCAAACTCCCATATCTCGCGAATGGATTGACCTTACCCAAAAATTCCTATTGCATCTGAAAGTAGAAACTCGCCCGATTACAACGGTATGCGTATTTTTTCCCTAGGCCATTCTGGTTAAGCGTTTGGAGCAGCAGAATTGCGAAAAATTTTATACCTTCTCAACCATTTCTTGGCTTCAAACTCCCATATCTCGCGAACGGATTGACCTAACCCAAAAATTCCTGTTGCATCTGAAAGTAGAAACTCGACCGATTACAACGGTATGTGTATTTTTTCCCTAGGCCATTCTGGATAAGCGTTTGGAGCAGCAGAATTGCGAAAAATTTTTTGCCTTCTCAACGATTTCTTGCCTTCAGACTCCCATATCTCGCGAACGGATTGACCTAACCCAAAAATTCCTATTGCATCTGAAAGTAGAAACTCGCCCGATTACAACGGTATGTGTATTTTTTCCCTAGGCCCTTCTGGTTAAGCGTTTGGAGCAGCAGAATTGTGAAAAATTTGTTGCCTTTTCAACCATTTCTTGGCTTCAAACTCCCTTATCTCGTGAACGGATTGACCTAACCCAAAAATTCCTCTTGCATCTGAAAGTAGAAACTCGCCCAATTACAACGGTATGCGTATTTTTTCCCTAGGCCATTCTGGTTAAGCGTTTGGAGCAGCAGAATTGCGAAAGATTTTATGCCTTCTCAACCATTTCTTGGCTTCAAACTCCCATATCTCGCGAACGGATTGACCTTACCCAAAAATTCCTGTTGCATCTGAAAGTAGAAACTCGCCCGATTACAACGGTATGTGTATTTTTTCCCTAGGCCATTCTGGTTAGGCGTTTGGAGCGGCAGAAGTGCGAAAAATTTGTTGTCTTCTCAACCATTTCTTAGCTTCAAACTCCCATATCTCGCGAACGGATTAACCTAACCCAAAAATTCCTATTGCATCTGAAAGTAGAAACTCGCCCGATTACAACGGTATGTGTATTTTTTCCCTAGGCCATTCTGGTTAAGCGTTTGGAGCAGCAGAATTGTGAAAAATTTGTTGCCTTTTCAACCATTTCTTGGCTTCAAACTCCCATATCTCGTGAACGGATTGACCTAACCCAAAAATTCCTGTTGCATCTGAAAGTAGAAACTCGACCGATTACAACGGTATGTGTATTTTTTCCCTAGGCAATTCTGGTTAAGCGTTTGGAGCATCAGAATTGCGGAAAATTTTTTGCCTTTTCAGCCATTTCTTGGCTTCAAACACCCATATCTCGCGAACGGATTGACCTATCCCAAAAATTCATATTGCATCTGAAAGCAGAAACTCGCCCGACTACAGCGGTGTGTGTATTTTTTCCCTAGGCCATTCTGGTTAAGCGTTTGGAGCAGCAGAATTGCGAAAGATTTTATGCCTTCTCAACCATTTCTTGGCTTCAAACTCCCATATCTCGCGAACGGATTGACCTTACCCAAAAATTCCTGTTGCATCTGAAAGTAGAAACTCGCCCGATTACAACGGTATGTGTATTTTTTCCCTAGGCCATTCTGGTTAGGCGTTTGGAGCGGCAGAAGTGCGAAAAATTTGTTGTCTTCTCAACCATTTCTTAGCTTCAAACTCCCATATCTCGCGAACGGATTAACCTAACCCAAAAATTCCTATTGCATCTGAAAGTAGAAACTCGCCCGATTACAACGGTATGTGTATTTTTTCCCTAGGCCATTCTGGTTAAGCGTTTGGAGCAGCAGAATTGTGAAAAATTTGTTGCCTTTTCAACCATTTCTTGGCTTCAAACTCCCATATCTCGTGAACGGATTGACCTAACCCAAAAATTCCTGTTGCATCTGAAAGTAGAAACTCGACCGATTACAACGGTATGTGTATTTTTTCCCTAGGCAATTCTGGTTAAGCGTTTGGAGCATCAGAATTGCGGAAAATTTTTTGCCTTTTCAGCCATTTCTTGGCTTCAAACACCCATATCTCGCGAACGGATTGACCTATCCCAAAAATTCATATTGCATCTGAAAGCAGAAACTCGCCCGACTACAGCGGTGTGTGTATTTTTTCCCTAGGCCATTCTGGTTAAGCGTTTGGAGCACCAGAATTGCGAAAAATTTTTTGCCTTCTCAACGATTTCTTGCCTTCAAACTCCCATATCTCGCGAATGGATTGACCTAACCCAAAAATTCCTATTGCATCTGAAAGAAGAAACTCGCCCAATTACAACGGTATGCGAATTTTTTCCCTAGGCCATTCTGGTTAAGCGTTTGGAGCAGCAGAATTGCGAAAAATTTTATGCCTTCTCAACCATTTCTTGGCTTCAAACTCCCATATCTCGCGAACGGATTGACATAACCCAAAAATTCCTGTTGCATCTGAAAGTAGAAACTCGCCCGATTACAACGGTATGTGTATTTTTTCCCTAGGCCATTCTGGTTAGGCGTTTGGAGCGGCAGAATTGCGAAAAATTTGTTGTCTTCTCAAACATTTCTTAGCTTCAAACTCCCATATCTCGCGAACGGATTGACCTAACCCAAAAATTCCTATTGCATCTGAAAGTAGAAACTCGCCCGATTACAACGGTATGTGTATTTTTTCCCTAGGCCATTCTGGTTAAGCGTTTGGAGCAGCAGAATTGTGAAAAATTTGTTTCCTTTTCAACCATTTCTTGGCTTCAAACTCCCACATCTCGTGAACGGATTGACCTAACCCAAAAATTCCTATTGCATCTGAAAGTAGAAACTCGCCCGATTACAACGGTATGTGCATTTTTTCCCTAGGCCATTCTGGTTAAGCGTTTGGAACAGCAGAATTGCGAAAAATTTTTTGCCTTCTCAACGATTTCTTGCCTTCAAACTCCCATATCTCGCGAATGGATTGACCTAACCCAAAAATTCCTATTGCATCTGAAAGTAGAAACTCGCCCGATTACAACGGTATGCGTATTTTTTCCCTAGGCCATTCTGGTTAAGCGTTTGGAGCAGCAGAATTGCGAAAAATTTTATGCCTTCTCAACCATTTCTTGGCTTCAAACTCCCATATCTCGCGAACGGATTGACCTAACCCAAAAATTCCTGTTGCATCTGAAAGTAGAAACTCGCCCGATTACAACGGTATGTGTATTTTTTCCCTAGGCCATTCTGGTTAAGCGTTTGGAGCAGCAGAATTGCGAAAAATTTTTTGCCTTCTCAAACATTTCTTGGCTTCAAACACCCATATCTCGCGAACGGATTGACCTAACCCAAAAATTCCCATTGCATCTGAAAGTAGAAACTCGCCCGATTACAACGGTATGTGCATTTTTTCCCTAGGCCATTCTGGTTAAGCGTTTGGAACAGCAGAATTGCGAAAAATTTTTTGTCTTCTCAACCATTTCTTGGCTTCAAACTCCCATCTTTCGCGAACGGATTGACCTAACCCAAAAATTCCTGTTGCATCTGAAAGTAGAAACTCGCCCGATTACAACAGTATGTGTATTTTTTCCCTAGGCCATTCTGGTTAAGCGTTTGGAGCAGCAGAATTGTGAAAAATTTGTTGCCTTTTCATCCATTTCTTGGCTTCAAACTCCCATATCTCGTGAACGGATTGACCTAACCCAAAAATTCCTATTGCATCTGAAAGTAGAAACTCGACCGATTACAACGGTATGTGTATTTTTTCCCTAGGCCATTCTGGTTAAGCGTTTGGAGCAGCAGAATTGCGGAAAATTTTTTGCCTTTTCAACCATTTCTTGGCTTCAAACACCCATATCTCGCGAACGGATTGACCTAACCCAAAAATTCCTGTTGCATCTGAAAGTAGAAACTCGCCCGATTACAACGGTATGTGTATTTTTTCCCTAGGCCATTCTGGTTAGGCGTTTGGAGCGGCAGAATTGCGAAAAATTTGTTGTCTTCTGAAACATTTCTTAGCTTCAAACTCCCATATCTCGCGAACGGATTGACCTAACCCAAAAATTCCTATTGCATCTGAAAGTAGAAACTCGCCCGATTACAACGGTATGTGTATTTTTTCCCTAGGCCATTCTGGTTAAGCGTTTGGAGCAGCAGAATTGTGAAAAATTTGTTTCCTTTTCAACCATTTCTTGGCTTCAAACTCCCACATCTCGTGAACGGATTGACCTAACCCAAAAATTCCTATTGCATCTGAAAGTAGAAACTCGCCCGATTACAACGGTATGTGCATTTTTTCCCTAGGCCATTCTGGTTAAGCGTTTGGAACAGCAGAATTGCGAAAAATTTTTTGCCTTCTCAACGATTTCTTGCCTTCAAACTCCCATATCTCGCGAATGGATTGACCTAACCCAAAAATTCCTATTGCATCTGAAAGTAGAAACTCGCCCGATTACAACGGTATGCGTATTTTTTCCCTAGGCCATTCTGGTTAAGCGTTTGGAGCAGCAGAATTGCGAAAAATTTTATGCCTTCTCAACCATTTCTTGGCTTCAAACTCCCATATCTCGCGAACGGATTGACCTAACCCAAAAATTCCTGTTGCATCTGAAAGTAGAAACTCGCCCGATTACAACGGTATGTGTATTTTTTCCCTAGGCCATTCTGGTTAAGCGTTTGGAGCAGCAGAAGTGCGAAAAATTTGTTGTCTTCTCAACCGTTTCTTGTCTTCAAACTCCCATACCTCGCGAATGGATTGACATTACCCATAAATTCCTATTGCATCTGAAAGTAGAAACTCGCCCGATTACAACGGTATGCGTATTTTTTCCCTAGGCCATTCTGGTTAAGCGTTTGGAGCAGCAGAATTGCGAAAAATTTTATACCATCTCAACCATTTCTTGGCTTCAAACTCCCATATCTCGCGAACGGATTGACCTAACCCAAAAATTCCTGTTGCATCTGAAAGTAGAAACTCGACCGATTACAACGGTATGTGTATTTTTTCCCTAGGCCATTCTGGATAAGCGTTTGGAGCAGCAGAATTGCGAAAAATTTTTTGCCTTTTCAACCATTTCTTGGCTTCAAACACCCATATCTCGCGAACGGATTGACCTAACCAAAAAATTCCTATTGCATCTGAAAGTAGAAACTCGCCCGACTACAGCGGTGTGTGTATTTTTTCCCTAGGCCATTCTGGTTAAGCGTTTGGAGCAGCAGAATTGCGAAAAATTTTTTGCCTTCTCAACGATTTCTTGCCTTCAGACTCCCATATCTCGCGGAACGGATTGACCTAACCCAAAAATTCCTATTGCATCTGAAAGTAGAAACTCGCCCGATTACAACGGTATGTGTATTTTTTCCCTAGGCCCTTCTGGTTAAGCGTTTGGAGCAGCAGAATTGCGAAAAATTGTTTGCCTTCTCAACGATTTCTTGCCTTCAAACTCCCATATCTCGCGAACGGATTGGCCTAACCCAAAAATTCCTATTGCATCTGAAAGTAGAAACTCGCCCGATTACAACGGTATGTGTATTTTTTCCCCAGGCCATTCTGGTTAAGCGTTTGGAGCAGCAGAAGTGCGAAAAATTTGTTGTCTTCTCAACCGTTTCTTGTCTTCAAACTCCCATATCTCGCGAACGGATTGACCTAACCCAAAAATTCCTGTTGCATCTGAAAGTAGAAACTCGCCCGATTAAAACGGTATGTGTATTTTTTCCCTAGGCCATTCTGGTTAAGCGTTTGGAGCAGCAGAATTGTGAAAAATTTGTTTCCTTTTCAACCATTTCTTGGCTTCAAACTCCCACATCTCGTGAACGGATTGACCTAACCCAAAAATTCCTGTTGCATCTGAAAGTAGAAACTCGCCCGATTACAACGGTATGTGTATTTTTTCCCTAGGCCATTCTGGTTAAGCGTTTGGAGCAGCAGAATTGTGAAAAATTTGTTGCCTTTTCATCCATTTCTTGGCTTCAAACTCCCATATCTCGTGAACGGATTGACCTAACCCAAAAATTCCTATTGCATCTGAAAGTAGAAACTCGACCGATTACAACGGTATGTGTATTTTTTCCCTAGGCCATTCTGGTTAAGCGTTTGGAGCAGCAGAATTGCGGAAAATTTTTTGCCTTTTCAACCATTTCTTGGCTTCAAACACCCATATCTCGCGAACGGATTGACCTAACCCAAAAATTCCTGTTGCATCTGAAAGTAGAAACTCGCCCGATTACAACGGTATGTGTATTTTTTCCCTAGGCCATTCTGGTTAGGCGTTTGGAGCGGCAGAATTGCGAAAAATTTGTTGTCTTCTCAAACATTTCTTAGCTTCAAACTCCCATATCTCGCGAACGGATTGACCTAACCCAAAAATTCCTATTGCATCTGAAAGTAGAAACTCGCCCGATTACAACGGAATGTGTATTTTTTCCCTAGGCCATTCTGGTTAAGCGTTTGGAGCAGCAGAATTGTGAAAAATTTGTTTCCTTTTCAACCATTTCTTGGCTTCAAACTCCCACATCTCGTGAACGGATTGACCTAACCCAAAAATTCCTATTGCATCTGAAAGTAGAAACTCGCCCGATTACAACGGTATGTGCATTTTTTCCCTAGGCCATTCTGGTTAAGCGTTTGGAACAGCAGAATTGCGAAAAATTTTTTGCCTTCTCAACGATTTCTTGCCTTCAAACTCCCATATCTCGCGAATGGATTGACCTAACCCAAAAATTCCTATTGCATCTGAAAGTAGAAACTCGCCCGATTACAACGGTATGCGTATTTTTTCCCTGGGCCATTCTGGTTAAGCGTTTGGAGCAGCAGAATTGCGAAAAATTTTATGCCTTCTCAACCATTTCTTGGCTTCAAACTCCCATATCTCGCGAACGGATTGACCTAACCCAAAAATTCCTGTTGCATCTGAAAGTAGAAACTCGCCCGATTACAACGGTATGAGTATTTTTTCCCTAGGCCATTCTGGTTAAGCGTTTGGAGCAGCAGAAGTGCGAAAAATTTGTTGTCTTCTCAACCGTTTCTTGTCTTCAAACTCCCATATCTCGCGAATGGATTGACATTACCCAAAAATTCCTATTGCATCTGAAAGTAGAAACTCGCCCGATTACAACGGTATGCGTATTTTTTCCCTAGGCCATTCTGGTTAAGCGTTTGGAGCAGCAGAATTGCGAAAAATTTTATACCATCTCAACCATTTCTTGGCTTCAAACTCCCATATCTCGCGAACGGATTGACATAACCCAAAAATTCCTGTTGCATCTGAAAGTAGAAACTCGACCGATTACAACGGTATGTGTATTTTTTCCCTAGGCCATTCTGGATAAGCGTTTGGAGCAGCAGAATTGCGAAAAATTTTTTGCCTTTTCAACCATTTCTTGGCTTCAAACACCCATATCTCGCGAACGGATTGACCTAACCAAAAAATTCCTATTGCATCTGAAAGTAGAAACTCGCCCGACTACAGCGGTGTGTGTATTTTTTCCCTAGGCCATTCTGGTTAAGCGTTTGGAGCAGCAGAATTGCGAAAAATTTTTTGCCTTCTCAACGATTTCTTGCCTTCAGACTCCCATATCTCGCGAACGGATTGACCTAACCCAAAAATTCCTATTGCATCTGAAAGTAGAAACTCGCCCGATTACAACGGTATGTGTATTTTTTCCCTAGGCCCTTCTGGTTAAGCGTTTGGAGCAGCAGAATTGCGAAAAATTGTTTGCCTTCTCAACGATTTCTTGCCTTCAAACTCCCATATCTCGCGAACGGATTGGCCTAACCCAAAAATTCCTATTGCATCTGAAAGTAGAAACTCGCCCGATTACAACGGTATGTGTATTTTTTCCCCAGGCCATTCTGGTTAAGCGTTTGGAGCAGCAGAAGTGCGAAAAATTTGTTGTCTTCTCAACCGTTTCTTGTCTTCAAACTCCCATATCTCGCGAACGGATTGACCTAACCCAAAAATTCCTGTTGCATCTGAAAGTAGAAACTCGCCCGATTAAAACGGTATGTGTATTTTTTCCCTAGGCCATTCTGGTTAAGCGTTTGGAGCAGCAGAATTGCGAAAAGTTTTTGGCCTTTTCAACCATTTCTTAGCTTCAAACTCCCATATCTCGCGAACGGATTGACCTAACCCAAAAATTCCTATTGCATCTGAAAGTAGAAACTCGCCCGATTACAACGGTATGTGTATTTTTTCCCTAGGCCATTCTGGTTAAGCGTTTGGAGCAGCAGAATTGTGAAAAATTTGTTGCCTTTTCAACCATTTCTTGGTTTCAAACTCGCTTATCTCGTGAACGGATTGACCTAACCCAAAAATTCCTATTGCATCTGAAAGTAGAAACTCGCCCGATTAAAACGGTATGTGTATTTTTTCCCTAGGCCATTCTGGTTAAGCGTTTGGAGCAGCAGAATTGCGAAAAATTTTTTGCCTTTTCAAACATTTCTTGGCTTCAAACACCCATATCTCGCGAACGGATTGACCTAACCCAAAAATTCCCATTGCATCTGAAAGTAGAAACTCGCCCGATTACGACGGTATGTGCATTTTTTCCCTAGGCCATTCTGGTTAAGCGTTTGGAACAGCAGAATTGCGAAAAATTTTTTGTCTTCTCAACCATTTCTTGGCTTCAAACTCCCATCTTTCGCGAACGGATTGACCTAACCCAAAAATTCCTGTTGCATCTGAAAGTAGAAACTCGCCCGATTACAACAGTATGTGTATTTTTTCCCTAGGCCATACTGGTTAAGCGTTTGGAGCAGCAGAATTGTGAAAAATTTGTTGCCTTTTCATCCATTTCTTGGCTTCAAACTCCCATATCTCGTGAACGGATTGACCTAACCCAAAAATTCCTATTGCATCTGAAAGTAGAAACTCGACCGATTACAACGGTATGTGTATTTTTTCCCTAGGCCATTCTGGTTAAGCGTTTGGAGCAGCAGAATTGTGAAAAATTTGTTTCCTTTTCAACCATTTCTTGGCTTCAAACTCCCATATCTCGCGAATGGATTGACCTAACCCAAAAATTCCTGTTGCATCTGAAAGTAGAAACTCGCCCGATTACAACAGTATGTGTATTTTTTCCCTAGGCCATACTGGTTAAGCGTTTGGAGCAGCAGAATTGTGAAAAATTTGTTGCCTTTTCATCCATTTCTTGGCTTCAAACTCCCATATCTCGTGAACGGATTGACCTAACCCAAAAATTCCTATTGCATCTGAAAGTAGAAACTCGAACGATTACAACGGTATGTGTATTTTTTCCCTAGGCCATTCTGGTTAAGCGTTTGGAGCAGCAGAATTGTGAAAAATTTGTTTCCTTTTCAACCATTTCTTGGCTTCAAACTCCCATATCTCGTGAACGGATTGACCTAACCCAAAAATTCCTATTGCATCTGAAAGTAGAAACTCGCCCGATTACAACGGTATGTGCATTTTTTCCCTAGGCCATTCTGGTTAAGCGTTTGGAACAGCAGAATTGCGAAAAATTTTTTGTCTTCTCAACCATTTCTTGGCTTCAAACTCCCATCTTTCGCGAACGGATTGACCTAACCCAAAAATTCCTGTTGCATCTGAAAGTAGAAACTCGCCCGATTACAACAGTATGTGTATTTTTTCCCTAGGCCATTCTGGTTAAGCGTTTGGAGCAGCAGAATTGTGAAAAATTTGTTGCCTTTTCATCCATTTCTTGGCTTCAAACTCCCATATCTCGTGAACGGATTGACCTAACCCAAAAATTCCTATTGCATCTGAAAGTAGAAACTCGACCGATTACAACGGTATGTGTATTTTTTCCCTAGGCCATTCTGGTTAAGCGTTTGGAGCAGCAGAATTGCGGAAAATTTTTTGCCTTTTCAACCATTTCTTGGCTTCAAACACCCATATCTCGCGAACGGATTGACCTAACCCAAAAATTCCTGTTGCATCTGAAAGTAGAAACTCGCCCGATTACAACGGTATGTGTATTTTTTCCCTAGGCCATTCTGGTTAGGCGTTTGGAGCGGCAGAATTGCGAAAAATTTGTTGTCTTCTCAAACATTTCTTAGCTTCAAACTCCCATATCTCGCGAACGGATTGACCTAACCCAAAAATTCCTATTGCATCTGAAAGTAGAAACTCGCCCGATTACAACGGTATGTGTATTTTTTCCCTAGGCCATTCTGGTTAAGCGTTTGGAGCAGCAGAATTGTGAAAAATTTGTTTCCTTTTCAACCATTTCTTGGCTTCAAACTCCCACATCTCGTGAACGGATTGACCTAACCCAAAAATTCCTATTGCATCTGAAAGTAGAAACTCGCCCGATTACAACGGTATGTGCATTTTTTCCCTAGGCCATTCTGGTTAAGCGTTTGGAACAGCAGAATTGCGAAAAATTTTTTGCCTTCTCAACGATTTCTTGCCTTCAAACTCCCATATCTCGCGAATGGATTGACCTAACCCAAAAATTCCTATTGCATCTGAAAGTAGAAACTCGCCCGATTACAACGGTATGCGTATTTTTTCCCTAGGCCATTCTGGTTAAGCGTTTGGAGCAGCAGAATTGCGAAAAATTTTATGCCTTCTCAACCATTTCTTGGCTTCAAACTCCCATATCTCGCGAACGGATTGACCTAACCCAAAAATTCCTGTTGCATCTGAAAGTAGAAACTCGCCCGATTACAACGGTATGTGTATTTTTTCCCTAGGCCATTCTGGTTAAGCGTTTGGAGCAGCAGAAGTGCGAAAAATTTGTTGTCTTCTCAACCGTTTCTTGTCTTCAAACTCCCATATCTCGCGAATGGATTGACATTACCCAAAAATTCCTATTGCATCTGAAAGTAGAAACTCGCCCGATTACAACGGTATGCGTATTTTTTCCCTAGGCCATTCTGGTTAAGCGTTTGGAGCAGCAGAATTGCGAAAAATTTTATACCATCTCAACCATTTCTTGGCTTCAAACTCCCATATCTCGCGAACGGATTGACCTAACCCAAAAATTCCTGTTGCATCTGAAAGTAGAAACTCGACCGATTACAACGGTATGTGTATTTTTTCCCTAGGCCATTCTGGATAAGCGTTTGGAGCAGCAGAATTGCGAAAAATTTTTTGCCTTTTCAACCATTTCTTGGCTTCAAACACCCATATCTCGCGAACGGATTGACCTAACCAAAAAATTCCTATTGCATCTGAAAGTAGAAACTCGCCCGACTACAGCGGTGTGTGTATTTTTTCCCTAGGCCATTCTGGTTAAGCGTTTGGAGCAGCAGAATTGCGAAAAATTTTTTGCCTTCTCAACGATTTCTTGCCTTCAGACTCCCATATCTCGCGAACGGATTGACCTAACCCAAAAATTCCTATTGCATCTGAAAGTAGAAACTCACCCGATTACAGCGGTATGTGTATTTTTTCCCTAGGCCCTTCTGGTTAAGCGTTTGGAGCAGCAGAATTGCGAAAAATTGTTTGCCTTCTCAACGATTTCTTGCCTTCAAACTCCCATATCTCGCGAACGGATTGGCCTAACCCAAAAATTCCTATTGCATCTGAAAGTAGAAACTCGCCCGATTACAACGGTATGTGTATTTTTTCCCCAGGCCATTCTGGTTAAGCGTTTGGAGCAGCAGAAGTGCGAAAAATTTGTTGTCTTCTCAACCGTTTCTTGTCTTCAAACTCCCATATCTCGCGAACGGATTGACCTAACCCAAAAATTCCTGTTGCATCTGAAAGTAGAAACTCGCCCGATTAAAACGGTATGTGTATTTTTTCCCTAGGCCATTCTGGTTAAGCGTTTGGAGCAGCAGAATTGCGAAAAGTTTTTGGCCTTTTCAACCATTTCTTAGCTTCAAACTCCCATATCTCGCGAACGGATTGACCTAACCCAAAAATTCCTATTGCATCTGAAAGTAGAAACTCGCCCGATTACAACGGTATGTGTATTTTTTCCCTAGGCCATTCTGGTTAAGCGTTTGGAGCAGCAGAATTGTGAAAAATTTGTTGCCTTTTCAACCATTTCTTGGTTTCAAACTCGCTTATCTCGTGAACGGATTGACCTAACCCAAAAATTCCTATTGCATCTGAAAGTAGAAACTCGCCCGATTAAAACGGTATGTGTATTTTTTCCCTAGGCCATTCTGGTTAAGCGTTTGGAGCAGCAGAATTGCGAAAAATTTTTTGCCTTTTCAAACATTTCTTGGCTTCAAACACCCATATCTCGCGAACGGATTGACCTAACCCAAAAATTCCCATTGCATCTGAAAGTAGAAACTCGCCCGATTACGACGGTATGTGCATTTTTTCCCTAGGCCATTCTGGTTAAGCGTTTGGAACAGCAGAATTGCGAAAAATTTTTTGTCTTCTCAACCATTTCTTGGCTTCAAACTCCCATCTTTCGCGAACGGATTGACCTAACCCAAAAATTCCTGTTGCATCTGAAAGTAGAAACTCGCCCGATTACAACAGTATGTGTATTTTTTCCCTAGGCCATACTGGTTAAGCGTTTGGAGCAGCAGAATTGTGAAAAATTTGTTGCCTTTTCATCCATTTCTTGGCTTCAAACTCCCATATCTCGTGAACGGATTGACCTAACCCAAAAATTCCTATTGCATCTGAAAGTAGAAACTCGACCGATTACAACGGTATGTGTATTTTTTCCCTAGGCCATTCTGGTTAAGCGTTTGGAGCAGCAGAATTGTGAAAAATTTGTTGCCTTTTCAACCATTTCTTGGTTTCAAACTCGCTTATCTCGTGAACGGATTGACCTAACCCAAAAATTCCTATTGCATCTGAAAGTAGAAACTCGCCCGATTAAAACGGTATGTGTATTTTTTCCCTAGGCCATTCTGGTTAAGCGTTTGGAGCAGCAGAATTGCGAAAAATTTTTTGCCTTTTCAAACATTTCTTGGCTTCAAACACCCATATCTCGCGAACGGATTGACCTAACCCAAAAATTCCCATTGCATCTGAAAGTAGAAACTCGCCCGATTACGACGGTATGTGCATTTTTTCCCTAGGCCATTCTGGTTAAGCGTTTGGAACAGCAGAATTGCGAAAAATTTTTTGTCTTCTCAACCATTTCTTGGCTTCAAACTCCCATCTTTCGCGAACGGATTGACCTAACCCAAAAATTCCTGTTGCATCTGAAAGTAGAAACTCGCCCGATTACAACAGTATGTGTATTTTTTCCCTAGGCCATACTGGTTAAGCGTTTGGAGCAGCAGAATTGTGAAAAATTTGTTGCCTTTTCATCCATTTCTTGGCTTCAAACTCCCATATCTCGTGAACGGATTGACCTAACCCAAAAATTCCTATTGCATCTGAAAGTAGAAACTCGACCGATTACAACGGTATGTGTATTTTTTCCCTAGGCCATTCTGGTTAAGCGTTTGGAGCAGCAGAATTGCGGAAAATTTTTTGCCTTTTCAACCATTTCTTGGCTTCAAACACCCATATCTCGCGAACGGAATGACCTAACCCAAAAATTCATATTGCATCTGAAAGTAGAAACTCGCCCGACTACAGCGGTGTGTGTATTTTTTCCCTAGGCCATTCTGGTTAAGCGTTTGGAGCACCAGAATTGCGAAAAATTTTTTGCCTTGTCAACGATTTCTCGCCTTCAAACTCCCATATCTCGCGAATGGATTGACCTAACCCAAAAATTCCTATTGCATCTGAAAGTAGAAACTCGCCCGATTACAACGGTATGTGTATTTTTTCCCTAGGCCATTCTGGTTAGGCGTTTGCAGGAGCAGAAGTGCGAAAAATTTGTTGTCTTCTCAACCATTTCTTAGCTTCAAACTCCCATATCTCTCGAACGGATTGACCTAACCCAAAAATTCCTATTGCATCTGAAAGTAGAAACTCGCCCGATTACAACGGTATGTGTATTTTTTCCCTAGGCCATTCTGGTTAAGCGTTTGGAGCAGCAGAATTGTGAAAAATTTGTTGCCTTTTCATCCATTTCTTGGCTTCAAACTCCCATATCTCGTGAACGGATTGACCTAACCCAAAAATTCCTATTGCATCTGAAAGTAGAAACTCGACCGATTACAACGGTATGTGTATTTTTTCCCTAGGCCATTCTGGTTAAGCGTTTGGAGCAGCAGAGTTGCGAAAAATTTTTTGCCTTCTCAACGATTTCTTGCCTTCAAACTCCCATATCTCGCGAATGGATTGACCTAACCCAAAAATTCCTATTGCATCTGAAAGTAGAAACTCGCCCAATTACAACGGTATGCGTATTTTTTCCCTAGGCCATTCTGGTTGAGCGTTTGGAGCAGCAGAATTGCGAAAAATTTTATGCCTTCTCAACCATTTCTTGGCTTCAAACTCCCATATCTCGCGAACGGATTGACCTAACCCAAAAATTCCTGTTGCATCTGAAAGTAGAAACTCGCCCGATTACAACGGTATGTGTATTTTTTCCCTAGGCCATTCTGGTTAGGCGTTTGGAGCGGCAGAAGTGCGAAAAATTTGTTGTCTTCTCAACCATTTCTTAGCTTCAAACTCCCATATCTCGCGAACGGATTGACCTAACCCAAAAATTCCTATTGCATCTGAAAGTAGAAACTCGCCCGATTACAACGGTATGTGTTTTTTTTCCCTAGGCCATTCTGGTTAAGCGTTTGGAGCAGCAGAATTGCGAAAAATTTTTTGCCTTTTCAACCATTTCTTGGCTTCAAACATCCATATATCGCGAACGGATTGACCTAACCAAAAAATTCCTATTGCATCTGAAAGTAGAAACTCGCCCGACTACAGCGGTGTGTGTATTTTTTCCCAAGGCCATTCTGGTTAAGCGTTTAGAGCACCAGAATTGCGAAAAATTTTTTGCCTTCTCAACCATTTCTTGGCTTCAAACTCCCATATCTCGCGAACGGATTGACCTAACCCAAAAATTCCTGTTGCATCTGAAAGTAGAAACTCGCCCGATTACAACGGTATGTGTATTTTTTCCCTAGGCCATTCTGGTTAAGCGTTTGGAGCAGCAGAATTGCGAAAAATTTTTTGCCTTCTCAACGATTTCTTGCCTTCAAACTCCCATATCTCGCGAATGGATTGACCTAACCCAAAATTCCTATTGCATCTGAAAGTAGAAACTCGCCCAATTACAACGGTATGCGTATTTTTTCCCTAGGCCATTCTGGTTGAGCGTTTGGAGCAGCAGAATTGCGAAAAATTTTATGCCTTCTCAACCATTTCTTGGTTTCAAACTCCCATACCTCGCGAACGGATTGACCTAACCCAAAAATTCCTGTTGCATCTGAAAGTAGAAACTCGCCCGATTACAACGGTATGTGTATTTTTTCCCTAGGCCATTCTGGTTAGGCGTTTGGAGCGGCAGAAGTGCGAAAAATTTGTTGTCTTCTCAACCATTTCTTAGCTTCAAACTCCCATATCTCGCGAACGGATTGACCTAACCCAAAAATTCCTATTGCATCTGAAAGTAGAAACTCGCCCGATTACAACGGTATGTGTTTTTTTTCCCTAGGCCATTCTGGTTAAGCGTTTGGAGCAGCAGAATTGCGAAAAATTTTTTGCCTTTTCAACCATTTCTTGGCTTCAAACATCCATATATCGCGAACGGATTGACCTAACCAAAAAATTCCTATTGCATCTGAAAGTAGAAACTCGCCCGACTACAGCGGTGTGTGTATTTTTTCCCAAGGCCATTCTGGTTAAGCGTTTAGAGCACCAGAATTGCGAAAAATTTTTTGCCTTCTCAACGATTTCTTGCCTTCAAACTCCCATATCTCGCGAACGGACTGACCTAACCCAAAAATTCCTATTGCATCTGAAAGTAGAAACTCGCCCGATTACAACGGTATGTGTATTTTTTCCCTTGGCCCTTCTGGTTAAGCGTTTGGAGCAGCAGAATTGCGAAAAATTTTTTGCTTTCTCAACCATTTCTTGGCTTCAAACTCCCATATCTCGCGAACGGATTGACCTAACCCAAAAATTCCTGTTGCATCTGAAAGTAGAAACTCGCCCGATTATAACGGTATGTGTATTTTTTCCCTAGGCCATTCTGGTTAAGCGTTTGGAGCCGCAGAAGTGCGAAAAATTTGTTGTCTTCTCAACCATTTCTTAGCTTCAAACTCCCATATCTCGCGAACGGATTGACCTAACCCAAAAATTCCTATTGCATCTGAAAGTAGATACTCGACCGATTACAACGGTATGTGTATTTTTTCCCTAGGCCATTCTGGTTAAGCGTTTGGAGCAGCAGAATTGCGAAAAATTTTTTGCCTTTTCAACCATTTCTTGGCTTCAAACACCCATATCTCGCGAACGGATTGACCTAACCAAAAAATTCCTATTGCATCTGAAAGTAGAAACTCGCCCGACTACAGCGGTGTGTGTATTTTTTCCCTAGGCCATTCTGGTTAAGCGTTTGGAGCCGCAGAATTGCGAAAAATTTTGTGCCTTCTCAACGATTTCTTGCATTCAAACTCCCATACCTCGCGAACGGATTGACCTAACCAAAAAATTCCTATTGCATCTGAAAGTAGAAACTCGCCCGACTACAGCGGTGTGTGTATTTTTTCCCTAGGCCATTCTGGTTAAGCGTTTGGAGCAGCAGAATTGCCAAAAATTTTATGCCTTCTCAACCATTTCTTGGCTTCAAACTCCCATATCTCGTGAACGGATTGACCTAACCCAAAAATTCCTATTGCATCTGAAAGTAGAAACTCGACCGATTACAACGGTATGTGTATTTTTTCCCTAGGCCATTCTGGTTAGGCGTTTGGAGCGGCAGAAGTGCGAAAAATTTTTTGCCTTCTCAACGATTTCTTGCCTTCAAACTCCCATATCTCGCGAATGGATTGATCTAACCCAAAAATTCCTATTGCATCTGAAAGTAGAAACTCGCCCGATTACAACGGTATGCGTATTTTTTCCCTAGGCCATTCTGGTTAAGCGTTTGGAGCAGCAGAATTGCGAAAAATTTTATGCCTTCTCAACCATTTCTTGGCTTCAAACTCCCATATCTCGCGAACGGATTGACCTAGCCCAAAAATTCCTGTTGCATCTGAAAGTAGAAACTCGCCCGATTACAACGGTATGTGTATTTTTTCCCTAGGCCATTCTGGTTAACCGTTTGGAGCAGCAGAAGTGCGAAGAATTTGTTGTCTTCTCAACCGTTTCTTGTCTTCAAACTCCCATATCTCGCGAATGGATTGACCTTACCCAAAAATTCCTATTGCATCTGAAAGTAGAAACTCGCCCGATTACAACGGTATGCGTATTTTTTCCCTAGGCCATTCTGGTTAAGCGTTTGGAGCAGCAGAATTGCGAAAAATTTTATACCTTCTCAACCATTTCTTGGCTTCAAACTCCCATATCTCGCGAACGGATTGACCTAACCCAAAAATTCCTGTTGCATCTGAAAGTAGAAACTCGACCGATTACAACGGTATGTGTATTTTTTCCCTAGGCCATTCTGGATAAGCGTTTGGAGCAGCAGAATTGCGAAAAATTTTTTGCCTTTTCAACCATTTCTTGGCTTCAAACACCCATATCTCGCGAACGGATTGACCTAACCAAAAAATTCCTATTGCATCTGAAAGTAGAAACTCGCCCGACTACAGCGGTGTGTGTATTTTTTCCCTAGGCCATTCTGGATAAGCGTTTGGAGCAGCAGAATTGCGAAAAATTTTTTGCCTTTTCAACCATTTCTTGGCTTCAAACACCCATATCTCGCGAACGGATTGACCTAACCCAAAAATTCCTGTTGCATCTGAAAGTAGAAACTCGCCCGATTACAACAGTATGTGTATTTTTTCCCTAGGCCATACTGGTTAGGCGTTTGGAGCAGCAGAATTGTGAAAAATTTGTTGCCTTTTCATCCATTTCTTGGCTTCAAACTCCCATATCTCGTGAACGGATTGACCTAACCCAAAAATTCCTATTGCATCTGAAAGTAGAAACTCGACCGATTACAACGGTATGTGTATTTTTTCCCTAGGCCATTCTGGTTAAGCGTTTGGAGCAGCAGAATTGCGGAAAATTTTTTGCCTTTTCAACCATTTCTTGGCTTCAAACACCCATATCTCGCGAACGGATTGACCTAACCCAAAAATTCATATTGCATCTGAAAGTAGAAACTCGCCCGACTACAGCGGTGTGTGTATTTTTTCCCTAGGCCATTCTGGTTAAGCGTTTGGAGCACCAGAATTGCGAAAAATTTTTTGCCTTGTCAACGATTTCTCGCCTTCAAACTCCCATATCTCGCGAATGGATTGACCTAACCCAAAAATTCCTATTGCATCTGAAAGTAGAAACTCGCCCGATTACAACGGTATGTGTATTTTTTCCCTAGGCCATTCTGGTTAGGCGTTTGGAGGAGCAGAAGTGCGAAAAATTTGTTGTCTTCTCAACCATTTCTTAGCTTCAAACTCCCATATCTCTCGAACGGATTGACCTAACCCAAAAATTCCTATTGCATCTGAAAGTAGAAACTCGCCCGATTACAACGGTATGTGTATTTTTTCCCTAGGCCATTCTGGTTAAGCGTTTGGAGCAGCAGAATTGTGAAAAATTTGTTGCCTTTTCATCCATTTCTTGGCTTCAAACTCCCATATCTCGTGAACGGATTGACCTAACCCAAAAATTCCTATTGCATCTGAAAGTAGAAACTCGACCGATTACAACGGTATGTGTATTTTTTCCCTAGGCCATTCTGGTTAAGCGTTTGGAGCAGCAGAGTTGCGAAAATTTTTTGCCTTCTCAACGATTTCTTGCCTTCAAACTCCCATATCTCGCGAATGGATTGACCTAACCCAAAAATTCCTATTGCATCTGAAAGTAGAAACTCGCCCAATTACAACGGTATGCGTATTTTTTCCCTAGGCCATTCTGGTTGAGCGTTTGGAGCAGCAGAATTGCGAAAAATTTTATGCCTTCTCAACCATTTCTTGGCTTCAAACTCCCATATCTCGCGAACGGATTGACCTAACCCAAAAATTCCTGTTGCATCTGAAAGTAGAAACTCGCCCGATTACAACGGTATGTGTATTTTTTCCCTAGGCCATTCTGGTTACGCGTTTGGAGCGGCAGAAGTGCGAAAAATTTGTTGTCTTCTCAACCATTTCTTAGCTTCAAACTCCCATATCTCGCGAACGGATTGACCTAACCCAAAAATTCCTATTGCATCTGAAAGTAGAAACTCGCCCGATTACAACGGTATGTGTTTTTTTTCCCTAGGCCATTCTGGTTAAGCGTTTGGAGCAGCAGAATTGCGAAAAATTTTTTGCCTTTTCAACCATTTCTTGGCTTCAAACATCCATATATCGCGAACGGATTGACCTAACCAAAAAATTCCTATTGCATCTGAAAGTAGAAACTCGCCCGACTACAGCGGTGTGTGTATTTTTTCCCAAGGCCATTCTGGTTAAGCGTTTAGAGCACCAGAATTGCGAAAAATTTTTTGCCTTCTCAACGATTTCTTGCCTTCAAACTCCCATATCTCGCGAACGGATTGACCTAACCCAAAAATTCCTATTGCATCTGAAAGTAGAAACTCGCCCGATTACAACGGTATGTGTATTTTTTCCCTAGGCCATTCTGGTTAAGCGTTTGGAGCAGCAGAATTGTGAAAAATTTGTTGCCTTTTCATCCATTTCTTGGCTTCAAACTCCCATATCTCGTGAACGGATTGACCTAACCCAAAATTCCTATTGCATCTGAAAGTAGAAACTCGCCCAATTACAACGGTATGCGTATTTTTTCCCTAGGCCATTCTGGTTGAGCGTTTGGAGCAGCAGAATTGCGAAAAATTTTATGCCTTCTCAACCATTTCTTGGTTTCAAACTCCCATATCTCGCGAACGGATTGACCTAACCCAAAAATTCCTGTTGCATCTGAAAGTAGAAACTCGCCCGATTACAACGGTATGTGTATTTTTTCCCTAGGCCATTCTGGTTAGGCGTTTGGAGCGGCAGAAGTGCGAAAAATTTGTTGTCTTCTCAACCATTTCTTAGCTTCAAACTCCCATATCTCGCGAACGGATTGACCTAACCCAAAAATTCCTATTGCATCTGAAAGTAGAAACTCGCCCGATTACAACGGTATGTGTTTTTTTTCCCTAGGCCATTCTGGTTAAGCGTTTGGAGCAGCAGAATTGCGAAAAATTTTTTGCCTTTTCAACCATTTCTTGGCTTCAAACATCCATATATCGCGAACGGATTGACCTAACCAAAAAATTCCTATTGCATCTGAAAGTAGAAACTCGCCCGACTACAGCGGTGTGTGTATTTTTTCCCAAGGCCATTCTGGTTAAGCGTTTAGAGCACCAGAATTGCGAAAAATTTTTTGCCTTCTCAACGATTTCTTGCCTTCAAACTCCCATATCTCGCGAACGGACTGACCTAACCCAAAAATTCCTATTGCATCTGAAAGTAGAAACTCGCCCGATTACAACGGTATGTGTATTTTTTCCCTTGGCCCTTCTGGTTAAGCGTTTGGAGCAGCAGAATTGCGAAAAATTTTTTGCTTTCTCAACCATTTCTTGGCTTCAAACTCCCATATCTCGCGAACGGATTGACCTAACCCAAAAATTCCTGTTGCATCTGAAAGTAGAAACTCGCCCGATTATAACGGTATGTGTATTTTTTCCCTAGGCCATTCTGGTTAAGCGTTTGGAGCCGCAGAAGTGCGAAAAATTTGTTGTCTTCTCAACCATTTCTTAGCTTCAAACTCCCATATCTCGCGAACGGATTGACCTAACCCAAAAATTCCTATTGCATCTGAAAGTAGATACTCGACCGATTACAACGGTATGTGTATTTTTTCCCTAGGCCATTCTGGTTAAGCGTTTGGAGCAGCAGAATTGCGAAAAATTTTTTGCCTTTTCAACCATTTCTTGGCTTCAAACACCCATATCTCGCGAACGGATTGACCTAACCAAAAAATTCCTATTGCATCTGAAAGTAGAAACTCGCCCGACTACAGCGGTGTGTGTATTTTTTCCCTAGGCCATTCTGGTTAAGCGTTTGGAGCCGCAGAATTGCGAAAAATTTTGTGCCTTCTCAACGATTTCTTGCCTTCAAACTCCCATACCTCGCGAACGGATTGACCTAACCAAAAAATTCCTATTGCATCTGAAAGTAGAAACTCGCCCGACTACAGCGGTGTGTGTATTTTTTCCCTAGGCCATTCTGGTTAAGCGTTTGGAGCACCAGAATTGCGAAAAATTTTTTGCCTTCTCAATGATTTCTTGCCTTCAAACTCCCATATCTCGCGAATGGATTGACCTAACCCAAAAATTCCTCTTGCATCTGAAAGTAGAAACTCGCCCAATTACAACGGTATGCGTATTTTTTCCCTAGGCCATTCTGGTTAAGCGTTTGGAGCAGCAGAATTGCCAAAAATTTTATGCCTTCTCAACCATTTCTTGGCTTCAAACTCCCATATCTCGTGAACGGATTGACCTAACCCAAAAATTCCTATTGCATCTGAAAGTAGAAACTCGACCGATTACAACGGTATGTGTATTTTTTCCCTAGGCCATTCTGGTTAGGCGTTTGGAGCGGCAGAAGTGCGAAAAATTTTTTGCCTTCTCAACGATTTCTTGCCTTCAAACTCCCATATCTCGCGAATGGATTGATCTAACCCAAAAATTCCTATTGCATCTGAAAGTAGAAACTCGCCCGATTACAACGGTATGCGTATTTTTTCCCTAGGCCATTCTGGTTAAGCGTTTGGAGCAGCAGAATTGCGAAAAATTTTATGCCTTCTCAACCATTTCTTGGCTTCAAACTCCCATATCTCGCGAACGGATTGACCTAGCCCAAAAATTCCTGTTGCATCTGAAAGTAGAAACTCGCCCGATTACAACGGTATGTGTATTTTTTCCCTAGGCCATTCTGGTTAACCGTTTGGAGCAGCAGAAGTGCGAAGAATTTGTTGTCTTCTCAACCGTTTCTTGTCTTCAAACTCCCATATCTCGCGAATGGATTGACCTTACCCAAAAATTCCTATTGCATCTGAAAGTAGAAACTCGCCCGATTACAACGGTATGCGTATTTTTTCCCTAGGCCATTCTGGTTAAGCGTTTGGAGCAGCAGAATTGCGAAAAATTTTATACCTTCTCTACCATTTCTTGGCTTCAAACTCCCATATCTCGCGAACGGATTGACCTAACCCAAAAATTCCTGTTGCATCTGAAAGTAGAAACTCGACCGATTACAACGGTATGTGTATTTTTTCCCTAGGCCATTCTGGATAAGCGTTTGGAGCAGCAGAATTGCGAAAAATTTTTTGCCTTTTCAACCATTTCTTGGCTTCAAACACCCATATCTCGCGAACGGATTGACCTAACCAAAAAATTCCTATTGCATCTGAAAGTAGAAACTCGCCCGACTACAGCGGTGTGTGTATTTTTTCCCTAGGCCATTCTGGATAAGCGTTTGGAGCAGCAGAATTGCGAAAAATTTTTTGCCTTTTCAACCATTTCTTGGCTTCAAACACCCATATCTCGCGAACGGATTGACCTAACCCAAAAATTCCTGTTGCATCTGAAAGTAGAAACTCGCCCGATTACAACGGTATGTGTATTTTTTCCCTAGGCCATTCTGGTTAAGCGTTTGGAGCAGCAGAAGTGCGAAAAATTTGTTGTCTTCTCAACCGTTTCTTGTCTTCAAACTCCCATATCTCGCGAATGGATTGACCTTACCCAAAAATTCCTATTGCATCTGAAAGTAGAAACTCGCCCGATTACAACGGTATGCGTATTTTTTCCCTAGGCCATTCTGGTTAAGCGTTTGGAGCAGCAGAATTGCGAAAAATTTTATACCTTCTCAACCATTTCTTGGCTTCAAACTCCCATATCTCGCGAACGGATTGACCTAACCCAAAAATTCCTATTGCATCTGAAAGTAGAAACTCGCCCGATTACAACGGTATGTGTATTTCTTGCCTAGGCCCTTCTGGTTAAGCGTTTGGAGCAGCAGAACTGCGAAAAATTGTTTGCCTTCTCAACGATTTCTTGCCTTCAAACTCCCATATCTCGCGAACGGATTGACCTAACCCAAAAATTCCTATTGCATCTGAAAGTAGAAACTCGCCCGATTACAACGGTATGTGTATTTTTTCCCCAGGCCATTCTGGTTAAGCGTTTGGAGCAGCAGAAGTGCGAAAAATTTGTTGTCTTCTCAACCGTTTCTTGTCTTCAAACTCCCATATCTCGCGAACGGATTGACCTAACCCAAAAATTCCTGTTGCATCTGAAAGTAGAAACTCGCCCGATTAAAACGGTTTGTGTATTTTTTCCCTAGGCCATTCTGGTTAATCGTTTGGAGCAGCAGAATTGCGAAAAATTTTTGGCCTTTTCAACCATTTCTTAGCTTCAAACTCCCATATCTCGCGAACGGATTGACCTAACCCAAAAATTCCTATTGCATCTGAAAGTAGAAACTCGCCCGATTACAACGGTATGTGTATTTTTTCCCTAGGCCATTCTGGTTAAGCGTTTGGAGCAGCAGAATTGTGAAAAATTTGTTGCCTTTTCAACCATTTCTTGGCTTCAAACTCCCTTATCTCGTGAACGGATTGACCTAACCCAAAAATTCCTATTGCATCTGAAAGTAGAAACTCGCCCGATTAAAACGGTATGTGTATTTTTTCCCTAGGCCATTCTGGTTAACCGTTTGGAGCAGCAGAAGTGCGAAGAATTTGTTGTCTTCTCAACCGTTTCTTGTCTTCAAACTCCCATATCTCGCGAATGGATTGACCTTACCCAAAAATTCCTATTGCATCTGAAAGTAGAAACTCGCCCGATTACAACGGTATGCGTATTTTTTCCCTAGGCCATTCTGGTTAAGCGTTTGGAGCAGCAGAATTGCGAAAAATTTTATACCTTCTCAACCATTTCTTGGCTTCAAACTCCCATATCTCGCGAACGGATTGACCTAACCCAAAAATTCCTGTTGCATCTGAAAGTAGAAACTCGACCGATTACAACGGTATGTGTATTTTTTCCCTAGGCCATTCTGGATAAGCGTTTGGAGCAGCAGAATTGCGAAAAATTTTTTGCCTTTTCAACCATTTCTTGGCTTCAAACACCCATATCTCGCGAACGGATTGACCTAACCAAAAAATTCCTATTGCATCTGAAAGTAGAAACTCGCCCGATTACAACAGTATGTGTATTTTTTCCCTAGGCCATACTGGTTAGGCGTTTGGAGCAGCAGAATTGTGAAAAATTTGTTGCCTTTTCATCCATTTCTTGGCTTCAAACTCCCATATCTCGTGAACGGATTGACCTAACCCAAAAATTCCTATTGCATCTGAAAGTAGAAACTCGCCCGATTACAACGGTATGTGTATTTTTTCCCTAGGCCATTCTGGTTAAGCGTTTGGAGCAGCAGAATTGTGAAAAATTTGTTGCCTTTTCATCCATTTCTTGGCTTCAAACTCCCATATCTCGTGAACGGATTGACCTAACCCAAAAATTCCTATTGCATCTGAAAGTAGAAACTCGACCGATTACAACGGTATGTGTATTTTTTCCCTAGGCCATTCTGGTTAAGCGTTTGGAGCAGCAGAATTGCGGAAAATTTTTTGCCTTTTCAACCATTTCTTGGCTTCAAACACCCATATCTCGCGAACGGATTGACCTAACCCAAAAATTCATATTGCATCTGAAAGTAGAAACTCGCCCGACTACAGCGGTGTGTGTATTTTTTCCCTAGGCCATTCTGGTTAAGCGTTTGGAGCACCAGAATTGCGAAAAATTTTTTGCCTTGTCAACGATTTCTCGCCTTCAAACTCCCATATCTCGCGAATGGATTGACCTAACCCAAAAATTCCTATTGCATCTGAAAGTAGAAACTCGCCCGATTACAACGGTATGTGTATTTTTTCCCTAGGCCATTCTGGTTAGGCGTTTGGAGGAGCAGAAGTGCGAAAAATTTGTTGTCTTCTCAACCATTTCTTAGCTTCAAACTCCCATATCTCTCGAACGGATTGACCTAACCCAAAAATTCCTATTGCATCTGAAAGTAGAAACTCGCCCGATTACAACGGTATGTGTATTTTTTCCCTAGGCCATTCTGGTTAAGCGTTTGGAGCAGCAGAATTGTGAAAAATTTGTTGCCTTTTCATCCATTTCTTGGCTTCAAACTCCCATATCTCGTGAACGGATTGACCTAACCCAAAAATTCCTATTGCATCTGAAAGTAGAAACTCGACCGATTACAACGGTATGTGTATTTTTTCCCTAGGCCATTCTGGTTAAGCGTTTGGAGCAGCAGAGTTGCGAAAATTTTTTGCCTTCTCAACGATTTCTTGCCTTCAAACTCCCATATCTCGCGAATGGATTGACCTAACCCAAAAATTCCTATTGCATCTGAAAGTAGAAACTCGCCCAATTACAACGGTATGCGTATTTTTTCCCTAGGCCATTCTGGTTGAGCGTTTGGAGCAGCAGAATTGCGAAAAATTTTATGCCTTCTCAACCATTTCTTGGCTTCAAACTCCCATATCTCGCGAACGGATTGACCTAACCCAAAAATTCCTGTTGCATCTGAAAGTAGAAACTCGCCCGATTACAACGGTATGTGTATTTTTTCCCTAGGCCATTCTGGTTACGCGTTTGGAGCGGCAGAAGTGCGAAAAATTTGTTGTCTTCTCAACCATTTCTTAGCTTCAAACTCCCATATCTCGCGAACGGATTGACCTAACCCAAAAATTCCTATTGCATCTGAAAGTAGAAACTCGCCCGATTACAACGGTATGTGTTTTTTTTCCCTAGGCCATTCTGGTTAAGCGTTTGGAGCAGCAGAATTGCGAAAAATTTTTTGCCTTTTCAACCATTTCTTGGCTTCAAACATCCATATATCGCGAACGGATTGACCTAACCAAAAAATTCCTATTGCATCTGAAAGTAGAAACTCGCCCGACTACAGCGGTGTGTGTATTTTTTCCCAAGGCCATTCTGGTTAAGCGTTTAGAGCACCAGAATTGCGAAAAATTTTTTGCCTTCTCAACGATTTCTTGCCTTCAAACTCCCATATCTCGCGAACGGATTGACCTAACCCAAAAATTCCTATTGCATCTGAAAGTAGAAACTCGCCCGATTACAACGGTATGTGTATTTTTTCCCTAGGCCATTCTGGTTAAGCGTTTGGAGCAGCAGAATTGTGAAAAATTTGTTGCCTTTTCATCCATTTCTTGGCTTCAAACTCCCATATCTCGTGAACGGATTGACCTAACCCAAAATTCCTATTGCATCTGAAAGTAGAAACTCGCCCAATTACAACGGTATGCGTATTTTTTCCCTAGGCCATTCTGGTTGAGCGTTTGGAGCAGCAGAATTGCGAAAAATTTTATGCCTTCTCAACCATTTCTTGGTTTCAAACTCCCATATCTCGCGAACGGATTGACCTAACCCAAAAATTCCTGTTGCATCTGAAAGTAGAAACTCGCCCGATTACAACGGTATGTGTATTTTTTCCCTAGGCCATTCTGGTTAGGCGTTTGGAGCGGCAGAAGTGCGAAAAATTTGTTGTCTTCTCAACCATTTCTTAGCTTCAAACTCCCATATCTCGCGAACGGATTGACCTAACCCAAAAATTCCTATTGCATCTGAAAGTAGAAACTCGCCCGATTACAACGGTATGTGTTTTTTTTCCCTAGGCCATTCTGGTTAAGCGTTTGGAGCAGCAGAATTGCGAAAAATTTTTTGCCTTTTCAACCATTTCTTGGCTTCAAACATCCATATATCGCGAACGGATTGACCTAACCAAAAAATTCCTATTGCATCTGAAAGTAGAAAC
Organism: Ptiloglossa arizonensis; assembly: GCF_051014685.1. Classification (NCBI taxonomy): domain Eukaryota; kingdom Metazoa; phylum Arthropoda; class Insecta; order Hymenoptera; family Colletidae; genus Ptiloglossa; species Ptiloglossa arizonensis. Next base: position 1,967,526 of record NW_027478397.1, read on the forward strand.
TCGCCCGACTACAGCGGTGTGTGTATTTTTTCCCAAGGCCATTCTGGTTAAGCGTTTAGAGCACCAGAATTGCGAAAAATTTTTTGCCTTCTCAACGATTTCTTGCCTTCAAACTCCCATATCTCGCGAACGGACTGACCTAACCCAAAAATTCCTATTGCATCTGAAAGTAGAAACTCGCCCGATTACAACGGTATGTGTATTTTTTCCCTTGGCCCTTCTGGTTAAGCGTTTGGAGCAGCAGAATTGCGAAAAATTTTTTGCTTTCTCAACCATTTCTTGGCTTCAAACTCCCATATCTCGCGAACGGATTGACCTAACCCAAAAATTCCTGTTGCATCTGAAAGTAGAAACTCGCCCGATTATAACGGTATGTGTATTTTTTCCCTAGGCCATTCTGGTTAAGCGTTTGGAGCCGCAGAAGTGCGAAAAATTTGTTGTCTTCTCAACCATTTCTTAGCTTCAAACTCCCATATCTCGCGAACGGATTGACCTAACCCAAAAATTCCTATTGCATCTGAAAGTAGATACTCGACCGATTACAACGGTATGTGTATTTTTTCCCTAGGCCATTCTGGTTAAGCGTTTGGAGCAGCAGAATTGCGAAAAATTTTTTGCCTTTTCAACCATTTCTTGGCTTCAAACACCCATATCTCGCGAACGGATTGACCTAACCAAAAAATTCCTATTGCATCTGAAAGTAGAAACTCGCCCGACTACAGCGGTGTGTGTATTTTTTCCCTAGGCCATTCTGGTTAAGCGTTTGGAGCCGCAGAATTGCGAAAAATTTTGTGCCTTCTCAACGATTTCTTGCCTTCAAACTCCCATACCTCGCGAACGGATTGACCTAACCAAAAAATTCCTATTGCATCTGAAAGTAGAAACTCGCCCGACTACAGCGGTGTGTGTATTTTTTCCCTAGGCCATTCTGGTTAAGCGTTTGGAGCACCAGAATTGCGAAAAATTTTTTGCCTTCTCAATGATTTCTTGCCTTCAAACTCCCATATCTCGCGAATGGATTGACCTAACCCAAAAATTCCTCTTGCATCTGAAAGTAGAAACTCGCCCAATTACAACGGTATGCGTATTTTTTCCCTAGGCCATTCTGGTTAAGCGTTTGGAGCAGCAGAATTGCCAAAAATTTTATGCCTTCTCAACCATTTCTTGGCTTCAAACTCCCATATCTCGTGAACGGATTGACCTAACCCAAAAATTCCTATTGCATCTGAAAGTAGAAACTCGACCGATTACAACGGTATGTGTATTTTTTCCCTAGGCCATTCTGGTTAGGCGTTTGGAGCGGCAGAAGTGCGAAAAATTTTTTGCCTTCTCAACGATTTCTTGCCTTCAAACTCCCATATCTCGCGAATGGATTGATCTAACCCAAAAATTCCTATTGCATCTGAAAGTAGAAACTCGCCCGATTACAACGGTATGCGTATTTTTTCCCTAGGCCATTCTGGTTAAGCGTTTGGAGCAGCAGAATTGCGAAAAATTTTATGCCTTCTCAACCATTTCTTGGCTTCAAACTCCCATATCTCGCGAACGGATTGACCTAGCCCAAAAATTCCTGTTGCATCTGAAAGTAGAAACTCGCCCGATTACAACGGTATGTGTATTTTTTCCCTAGGCCATTCTGGTTAACCGTTTGGAGCAGCAGAAGTGCGAAGAATTTGTTGTCTTCTCAACCGTTTCTTGTCTTCAAACTCCCATATCTCGCGAATGGATTGACCTTACCCAAAAATTCCTATTGCATCTGAAAGTAGAAACTCGCCCGATTACAACGGTATGCGTATTTTTTCCCTAGGCCATTCTGGTTAAGCGTTTGGAGCAGCAGAATTGCGAAAAATTTTATACCTTCTCTACCATTTCTTGGCTTCAAACTCCCATATCTCGCGAACGGATTGACCTAACCCAAAAATTCCTGTTGCATCTGAAAGTAGAAACTCGACCGATTACAACGGTATGTGTATTTTTTCCCTAGGCCATTCTGGATAAGCGTTTGGAGCAGCAGAATTGCGAAAAATTTTTTGCCTTTTCAACCATTTCTTGGCTTCAAACACCCATATCTCGCGAACGGATTGACCTAACCAAAAAATTCCTATTGCATCTGAAAGTAGAAACTCGCCCGACTACAGCGGTGTGTGTATTTTTTCCCTAGGCCATTCTGGATAAGCGTTTGGAGCAGCAGAATTGCGAAAAATTTTTTGCCTTTTCAACCATTTCTTGGCTTCAAACACCCATATCTCGCGAACGGATTGACCTAACCCAAAAATTCCTGTTGCATCTGAAAGTAGAAACTCGCCCGATTACAACGGTATGTGTATTTTTTCCCTAGGCCATTCTGGTTAAGCGTTTGGAGCAGCAGAAGTGCGAAAAATTTGTTGTCTTCTCAACCGTTTCTTGTCTTCAAACTCCCATATCTCGCGAATGGATTGACCTTACCCAAAAATTCCTATTGCATCTGAAAGTAGAAACTCGCCCGATTACAACGGTATGCGTATTTTTTCCCTAGGCCATTCTGGTTAAGCGTTTGGAGCAGCAGAATTGCGAAAAATTTTATACCTTCTCAACCATTTCTTGGCTTCAAACTCCCATATCTCGCGAACGGATTGACCTAACCCAAAAATTCCTATTGCATCTGAAAGTAGAAACTCGCCCGATTACAACGGTATGTGTATTTCTTGCCTAGGCCCTTCTGGTTAAGCGTTTGGAGCAGCAGAACTGCGAAAAATTGTTTGCCTTCTCAACGATTTCTTGCCTTCAAACTCCCATATCTCGCGAACGGATTGACCTAACCCAAAAATTCCTATTGCATCTGAAAGTAGAAACTCGCCCGATTACAACGGTATGTGTATTTTTTCCCCAGGCCATTCTGGTTAAGCGTTTGGAGCAGCAGAAGTGCGAAAAATTTGTTGTCTTCTCAACCGTTTCTTGTCTTCAAACTCCCATATCTCGCGAACGGATTGACCTAACCCAAAAATTCCTGTTGCATCTGAAAGTAGAAACTCGCCCGATTAAAACGGTTTGTGTATTTTTTCCCTAGGCCATTCTGGTTAAGCGTTTGGAGCAGCAGAATTGCGAAAAATTTTTGGCCTTTTCAACCATTTCTTAGCTTCAAACTCCCATATCTCGCGAACGGATTGACCTAACCCAAAAATTCCTATTGCATCTGAAAGTAGAAACTCGCCCGATTACAACGGTATGTGTATTTTTTCCCTAGGCCATTCTGGTTAAGCGTTTGGAGCAGCAGAATTGTGAAAAATTTGTTGCCTTTTCAACCATTTCTTGGCTTCAAACTCCCTTATCTCGTGAACGGATTGACCTAACCCAAAAATTCCTATTGCATCTGAAAGTAGAAACTCGCCCGATTAAAACGGTATGTGTATTTTTTCCCTAGGCCATTCTGGTTAACCGTTTGGAGCAGCAGAAGTGCGAAGAATTTGTTGTCTTCTCAACCGTTTCTTGTCTTCAAACTCCCATATCTCGCGAATGGATTGACCTTACCCAAAAATTCCTATTGCATCTGAAAGTAGAAACTCGCCCGATTACAACGGTATGCGTATTTTTTCCCTAGGCCATTCTGGTTAAGCGTTTGGAGCAGCAGAATTGCGAAAAATTTTATACCTTCTCAACCATTTCTTGGCTTCAAACTCCCATATCTCGCGAACGGATTGACCTAACCCAAAAATTCCTGTTGCATCTGAAAGTAGAAACTCGACCGATTACAACGGTATGTGTATTTTTTCCCTAGGCCATTCTGGATAAGCGTTTGGAGCAGCAGAATTGCGAAAAATTTTTTGCCTTTTCAACCATTTCTTGGCTTCAAACACCCATATCTCGCGAACGGATTGACCTAACCAAAAAATTCCTATTGCATCTGAAAGTAGAAACTCGCCCGACTACAGCGGTGTGTGTATTTTTTCCCTAGGCCATTCTGGATAAGCGTTTGGAGCAGCAGAATTGCGAAAAATTTTTTGCCTTTTCAACCATTTCTTGGCTTCAAACACCCATATCTCGCGAACGGATTGACCTAACCCAAAAATTCCTGTTGCATCTGAAAGTAGAAACTCGCCCGATTACAACGGTATGTGTATTTTTTCCCTAGGCCATTCTGGTTAAGCGTTTGGAGCAGCAGAAGTGCGAAAAATTTGTTGTCTTCTCAACCGTTTCTTGTCTTCAAACTCCCATATCTCGCGAATGGATTGACCTTACCCAAAAATTCCTATTGCATCTGAAAGTAGAAACTCGCCCGATTACAACGGTATGCGTATTTTTTCCCTAGGCCATTCTGGTTAAGCGTTTGGAGCAGCAGAATTGCGAAAAATTTTATACCTTCTCAACCATTTCTTGGCTTCAAACTCCCATATCTCGCCAACGGATTGACCTAACCCAAAAATTCCTATTGCATCTGAAAGTAGAAACTCGCCCGATTACAACGGTATGTGTATTTCTTGCCTAGGCCCTTCTGGTTAAGCGTTTGGAGCAGCAGAACTGCGAAAAATTGTTTGCCTTCTCAACGATTTCTTGCCTTCAAACTCCCATATCTCGCGAACGGATTGACCTAACCCAAAAATTCCTATTGCATCTGAAAGTAGAAACTCGCCCGATTACAACGGTATGTGTATTTTTTCCCCAGGCCATTCTGGTTAAGCGTTTGGAGCAGCAGAAGTGCGAAAAATTTGTTGTCTTCTCAACCGTTTCTTGTCTTCAAACTCCCATATCTCGCGAACGGATTGACCTAACCCAAAAATTCCTATTGCATCTGAAAGTAGAAACTCGCCCGATTACAACGGTATGTGTATTTTTTCCCTAGGCCCTTCTGGTTAAGCGTTTGGAGCAGCAGAATTGCGAAAAATTGTTTGCCTGCTCAACGATTTCTTGCCTTCAAACTCCCATATCTCGCGAACGGATTGACCTAACCCAAAAATTACTACTGCATCTGAAAGTAGAAACTCGCCCGATGGCAACGGTATGTGTATTTTTTCCCCAGGCCATTCTGGTTAAGCGTTTGGAGCAGCAGTAGTGCGAAAAATTTGTTGTCTTCTCAACCGTTTCTTGTCTTCAAACTCCCATATCTCGCGAACGGATTGACCTAACCCAAAAATTCCTGTTGCATCTGAAAGTAGAAACTCGCCCGATTACAACGGTATGTGTATTTTTTCCCTAGGCCATTCTGGTTAAGCGTTTGGAGCAGCAGAATTGTGAAAAATTTGTTGCCTTTTCAGCCATTTCTTGGTTTCAAACTCGCTTATCTCGTGAACGGATTGACCTAACCCAAAAATTCCTATTGCATCTGAAAGTAGAAACTCGCCCGATTAAAACGGTATGTGTATTTTATCCCTAGGCCATTCTGGTTAAGCGTTTGGAGCAGCAGAATTGCGAAAAATTTTTTGCCTTTTCAAACATTTCTTGGCTTCAAACACCCATATCTCGCGAACGGATTGACCTAACCCAAAAATTCCCATTGCATCTGAAAGTAGAATCTCGCCCGATTACAACGGTATGTGCATTTTTTCCCTAGGCCATTCTGGTTAAGCGTTTGGAACAGCAGAATTGCGAAAAATTTTTTGTCTTCTCAACCATTTCTTGGCTTCAAACTCCCATCTTTCGCGAACGGATGGACCTAACCCAAAAATTCCTGTTGCATCTGAAAGTAGAAACTCGCCCGATTACAACAGCATGTGTATTTTTTCCCTAGGCCATTCTGGTTAAGCGTTTGGAGCAGCAGAATTGTGAAAAATTTGTTGCCTTTTCCTCCATTTCTTGGATTCAAACTCCCATATCTCGTGAACGGATTGACCTAACCCAAAAATTCCTATTGCATCTGAAAGTAGAAACTCGACCGATTACAACGGTATGTGTATTTTTTCCCTAGGCCATTCTGGTTAAGCGTTTGGAGCAGCAGAATTGCGGAAAATTTTTTGCCTTTTCAACCATTTCTTGGCTTCAAACACCCATATCTCGCGAACGGATTGACCTAACCCAAAAATTCATATTGCATCTGAAAGTAGAAACTCGCCCGACTACAGCGGTGTGTGTATTTTTTCCCTAGGCCATTCTGGTTAAGCGTTTGGAGCACCAGAATTGCGAAAAATTTTTTGCCTTCTCAACGATTTCTTGCCTTCAAACTCCCATATCTCGCGAATGGATTGACCTAACCCAAAAATTCCTATTGCATCTGAAAGAAGAAACTCGCCCAATTACAACGGTATGCGAATTTTTTCCCTAGGCCATTCTGGTTAAGCGTTTGGAGCAGCAGAATTGCGAAAAATTTTATGCCTTCTGAACCATTTCTTGGCTTCAAACTCCCATATCTCGCGAGCGGATTGACCTAGCCCAAAAATTCCTGTTGCATCTGAAAGTAGAAACTCGCCCGATTACAACGGTATGTGTATTTTTTCCCTAGGCCATTCTGGTTAGGCGTTTGGAGCGGCAGAATTGCGAAAAATTTGTTGTCTTCTCAAACATTTCTTAGCTTCAAACTCCCATATCTCGCGAACGGATTGACCTAACCCAAAAATTCCTATTGCATCTGAAAGTAGAAACTCGCCCGATTACAACGGTATGTGTATTTTTTCCCTAGGCCATTCTGGTTAAGCATTTGGAGCAGCAGAATTGCGAAAAATTTTTTGCCTTTTCAACCATTTCTTGGCTTCAAACACCCATATCTCGCGAACGGATTGACCTAACCAAAAAATTCCTATTGCATCTGAAAGTAGAAACTCGCTCGACTACAGCGGTGTGTGTATTTTTTCCCTAGGCCATTCTGGTTAAGCGTTTGGAGCAGCAGAATTGCGAAAAATTTTTTGCCTTCTCAAACATTTCTTAGCTTCAAACTCCCATATCTCGCGAACGGATTGACCTAACCCAAGAATTCCTATTGCATCTGAAAGTAGAAACTCGCCCGATTACAACGGTATGTGTATTTTTTCCCTAGGCCATTCTGGTTAAGCATTTGGAGCAGCAGAATTGCGAAAAATTTTATACCTTCTCAACCATTTCTTGGCTTCAAACTCCCATATCTCGCGAACGGATTGACCTAACCCAAAAATTCCTGTTGCATCTGAAAGTAGAAACTCGACCGATTACAACGGTATGTGTATTTTTTCCCTAGGCCATTCTGGATAAGCGTTTGGAGCAGCAGAATTGCGAAAAATTTTTTGCCTTTTCAACCATTTCTTGGCTTCAAACACCCATATCTCGCGAACGGATTGACCTAACCAAAAAATTCCTATTGCATCTGAAAGTAGAAACTCGCCCGACTACAGCGGTGTGTGTATTTTTTCCCTAGGCCATTCTGGTTAAGCGTTTGGAGCAGCAGAATTGCGAAAAATTTTTTGCCTTCTCAACGATTTCTTGCCTTCAGACTCCCATATCTCGCGAACGGATTGACCTAACCCAAAAATTCCTATTGCATCTGAAAGTAGAAACTCGCCCGATTACAACGGTATGTGTATTTTTTCCCTAGGCCCTTCTGGTTAAGCGTTTGGAGCAGCAGAATTGCGGAAAATTGTTTGCCTTCTCAACGATTTCTTGCCTTCAAACTCCCATATCTCGCGAACGGATTGACCTAACCCAAAAATTACTACTGCATCTGAAAGTAGAAACTCGCCCGATGGCAACGGTATGTGTATTTTTTCCCCAGGCCATTCTGGTTAAGCGTTTGGAGCAGCAGAAGTGCGAAAAATTTGTTGTCTTCTCAACCGTTTCTTGTCTTCAAACTCCCATATCTCGCGAACGGATTGACCTAACCCAAAAATTCCTATTGCATCTGAAAGTAGAAACTCGCCCGATTACAACGGTATGTGTATTTTTTCCCTAGGCCCTTCTGGTTAAGCGTTTGGAGCAGCAGAATTGCGAAAAATTTTTTGCCTTTTCAACCATTTCTTAGCTTCAAACTCCCATATCTCGCGAACGGATTGACCTAACCCAAAAATTCCTATTGCATCTGAAAGTAGAAACTCGCCCGATTAAAACGGTATGTGTATTTTTTCCCTAGGCCATTCTGGTTAAGCGTTTGGAGCAGCAGAATTGCGAAAAATTTTTTGCCTTTTCAAACATTTCTTGGCTTCAAACACCCATATCTCGCGAACGGATTGACCTAACCCAAAAATTCCCATTGCATCTGAAAGTAGAAACTCGCCCGATTACAACGGTATGTGCATTTTTTCCCTAGGCCACTCTGGTTAAGCGTTTGGAACAGCAGAATTGCGAAAAATTTTTTGTCTTCTCAACCATTTCTTGGCTTCAAACTCCCATCTTTCGCGAACGGATGGACCTAACCCAAAAATTCCTGTTGCATCTGAAAGTAGAAACTCGCCCGATTACAACAGTATGTGTATTTTTTCCCTAGGCCATTCTGGTTAAGCGTTTGGAGCAGCAGAATTGTGAAAAATTTGTTGCCTTTTCATCCATTTCTTAGCTTCAAACTCCCATATCTCGTGAACGGATTGACCTAACCCAAAAATTCCTATTGCATCTGAAAGTAGAAACTCGACCGATTACAACGGTATGTGTATTTTTTCCCTAGGCCATTCTGGTTAAGCGTTTGGAGCAGCAGAAATGCGGAAAATTTTTTGCCTTTTCAACCATTTCTTGGCTTCAAACACCCATATCTCGCGAACGGATTGACCTAACCCAAAAATTCGTATTGCATCTGAAAGTAGAAACTCGCCCGACTACAGCGGTGTGTGTATTTTTTCCCTAGGCCATTCTGGTTAAGCGTTTGGAGCACCAGAATTGCGAAAAATTTTTTGCCTTCTCAACGATTTCTTGCCTTCAAACTCCCATATCTCGCGAATGGATTGACCTAACCCAAAAATTCCTATTGCATCTGAAAGAAGAAACTCGCCCAATTACAACGGTATGCGAATTTTTTCCCTAGGCCATTCTGGTTAAGCGTTTGGAGCAGCAGAATTGCGAAAAATTTTATGCCTTCTCAACCATTTCTTGGCTTCAAACTCCCATATCTCGCGAGCGGATTGACCTAACCCAAAAATTCCTGTTGCATCTGAAAGTAGAAACTCGCCCGATTACAACGGTATGTGTATTTTTTCCCTAGGCCATTCTGGTTAGGCGTTTGGAGCGGCAGAATTGGGAAAATTTGTTGTCTTCTCAAACATTTCTTAGCTTCAAACTCCCATATCTCGCGAACGGATTGACCTAACCCAAAAATTCCTATTGCATCTGAAAGTAGAAACTCGCCCGATTACAACGGTATGTGTATTTTTTCCCTAGGCCATTCTGGTTAAGCGTTTGGAGCAGCAGAATTGTGAAAAATTTGTTGCCTTTTCAACCATTTCTTGGCTTCAAACTCCCACATCTCGTGAACGGATTGACCTAACCCAAAAATTCCTATTGCATCTGAAAGTAGAAACTCGCCCGATTACAACGGTATGTGCATTTTTTCCCTAGGCCATTCTGGTTAAGCGTTTGGAACAGCAGAATTGCGAAAAATTTTTTGTCTTCTCAACCATTTCTTGGCTTCAAACTCCCATATCTCGCGAACGGATTGACCTAACCCAAAAATTCCTGTTGCATCTGAAAGTAGAAACTCGCCCGATTACAACGGTATGTGTATTTTTTCCCTAGGCCATTCTGGTTAGGCGTTTGGAGGAGCAGAAGTGCGAAAAATTTTTTGTCTTCTCAACCATTTCTTGGCTTCAAACTCCCATATCTCGCGAACGGATTGACCTAACCCAAAAATTCCTGTTGCATCTGAAAGTAGAAACTCGCCCGATTACAACGGTATGTGTATTTTTTCCCTAGGCCATTCTGGTTAAGCGTTTGGAGCAGCAGAATTGTGAAAAATTTGTTGCCTTTTCATCCATTTCTTGGCTTCAAACTCCCATATCTCCTGAACGGATTGACCTAACCCAAAAATTCCTATTGCATCTGAAAGTAGAAACTCGACCGATTACAACGGTATGTGTATTTTTTCCCTAGGCCATTCTGGTTAAGCGTTTGGAGCAGCAGAATTGCGAAAAATTTTTTGCCTTCTCAACGATTTCTTGGCTTCAAACTCCCATATCTCGCGAACGGATTGACATAACCCAAAAATTCCTATTGCATCTGAAAGTAGAAACTCGCCCGATTACAACGGTATGTGTATTTTTTCCCTAGGCCATTCTGGTTAAGCGTTTGGAGCAGCAGAATTGCGAAAAATTTTGTGCCTTCTCAACGATTTCTTGCCTTCAAACTCCCATACCTCGCGAACGGATTGACCTAACCAAAAAATTCCTATTGCATCTGAAAGTAGAAACTCGCCCGACTACAGCGGTGTGTGTATTTTTTCCCTAGGCCATTCTGGTTAAGCGTTTGGAGCACCAGAATTGCGAAAAATTTTTTGCCTTCTCAACGATTTCTTGCCTTCAAACTCCCATATCTCGCGAATGGATTGACCTAACCCAAAAATTCCTCTTGCATCTGAAAGTAGAAACTCGCCCAATTACAACGGTATGCGTATTTTTTCCCTAGGCCATTCTGGTTAAGCGTTTGGAGCAGCAGAATTGCGAAAAATTTTATGCCTTCTCAACCATTTCTTGGCTTCAAACTCCCATATCTCGTGAACGGATTGACCTAACCCAAAAATTCCTATTGCATCTGAAAGTAGAAACTCGACCGATTACAACGGTATGTGTATTTTTTCCCTAGGCCATTCTGGTTATGCGTTTGGAGCGGCAGAAGTGCGAAAAATTTGTTGTCTTCTCAACCATTTCTTAGCTTCAAACTCCCATATCTCGCGAACGGATTGACCTAACCCAAAAATTCCTGTTGTATCTGAAAGTAGAAACTCGCCCGATTACAACGGTATGTGTATTTTTTCCCTAGGCCATTCTGGTTAAGCGTTTTGAGCAGCAGAATTGCGAAAAATTTTTTGCCTCCTCAACGATTTCTTGCCTTCAAACTCCCATATCTCGCGAACGGATTGACCAAACCCAAAATTCCTGCTGCGTCTGAATGTAGAAACTCGCCCGATTACAACGGTATGCGTATTTTTTCCCTAGGCCATTCTGGTTAAGCGTTTGGAGCAGCAGAATTGCGAAAGATTTTATGCCTTCTCAACCATTTCTTGGCTTCAAACTCCCATATCTCGCGAACGGATTGACCTAACCCAAAAATTCCTGTTGCATCTGAAAGTAGAAACTCGCCCGATTACAACGGTATGTGTATTTTTTCCCTAGGCCCTTCTGGTTAAGCGTTTGGAGCAGCAGAATTGCGAAAAATTTTATGCCTTCTCAACCATTTCTTGGCTTCAAACACCCATATCTCGCGTACGGATTGACCTAACCCAAAAATTCCTATTGCATCTGAAAGTAGAAGCTCGCCCGATTACAACGGTATGTGTATTTTTTCCCTAGGCCATTCTGGTTAAGCGTTTGGAGCAGTAGAAGTGCGAAAAATTTGTTGTCTTCTCAACCGTTTCTTGTCTTCAAACTCCCATATCTCGCGAATGGATTGACCTAACCCAAAAATTCCTATTGCATCTGAAAGTAGAAACTCGCCCGATTACAACGGTATGCGTATTTTTTCCCTAGGCCATTCTGGTTAAGCGTTTGGAGCAGCATAATTGCGAAAAATTTTATACCTTCTCAACCATTTCTTGGCTTCAAACTCCCATATCTCGCGAACGGATTGACCTAACCCAAAAATTCCTATTGCATCTGAAAGGAGAAACTCGCCCGATTACAACGGTATGTGTATTTTTTCCCTAGGCCATTCTGGTTAGGCGTTTGGAGCGGCAGAATTGCGAAAAATTTGTTGTCTTCTCAACCATTTCTTAGCTTCAAACTCCCATATCTCGCGAACGGATTGACCTGACTCAAAAATTCCTGTTGTATCTGAAAGTAGAAACTCGCCCGATTACAACGGTATGTGTATTTTTTCCCTAGGCCATTCTGGTTAAGCGTTTGGAGCAGCAGAATTGCGAAAAATTTTTTGCCTCCTCAACGATTTCTTGCCTCCAAACTCCCATATCTCGCGAACGGATTGACCAAACCCAAAAATTCCTGCTGCGTCTGAAAGTAGAAACTCGCCCGATTACAACGGTATGTGTATTTTTTCCCTAGGCCATTCTGGTTAAGCGTTTGGAGCAGCAGAATTGCGAAAAATTTTTTGCCTTTTCAACCATTTCTTGGCTTCAAACATCCATATATCGCGAACGGATTGACCCAACCAAAAAATTCCTATTGCATCTGAAAGTAGAAACTCGCCCGATTACAACGGTATGTGCATTTTTTCCCTAGGCCATTCTGGTTATGCGTTTGGAACAGCAGAATTGCGAAAAATTTTTTGCCTTCTCAACGATTTCTTGCCTTCAAACTCCCATATCTCGCGAATGGATTGACCTAACCCAAAAATTCCTATTGCATCTGAAAGTAGAAACTCGCCCGATTACAACGGTATGTGTATTTTTTCCCTAGGCCATTCTGGTTAAGTGTTTGGAGCAGCAGAAGTGCGAAAAATTTGTTGTCTTCTCAACCGTTTCTTGTCTTCAAACTCCCATATCTCGCGAATGGATTGACCTTACCCAAAAATTCCTATTGCATCTGAAAGTAGAAACTCGCCCGATTACAACGGTATGCGTATTTTTTCCCTAGGCCATTCTGGTTAAGCGTTTGGAGCAGCAGAATTGCGAAAAATTTTATACCTTCTCAACCATTTCTTGGCTTCAAACTCCCATATCTCGCGAACGGATTGACCTAACCCAAAAATTCCTGTTGCATCTGAAAGTAGAAACTCGACCGATTACAACGGTATGTGTATTTTTTCCCTAGGCCATTCTGGATAAGCGTTTGGAGCAGCAGAATTGCGAAAAATTTTTTGCCTTTTCAACCATTTCTTGGCTTCAAACACCCATATCTCGCGAACGGATTGACCTAACCAAAAAATTCCTATTGCATCTGAAAGTAGAAACTCGCCCGACTACAGCGGTGTGTGTATTTTTTCCCTAGGCCATTCTGGTTAAGCGTTTGGAGCAGCAGAATTGCGAAAAATTTTTTGCCTTCTCAACGATTTCTTGCCTTCAGACTCCCATATCTCGCGAACGGATTGACCTAACCCAAAAATTCCTATTGCATCTGAAAGTAGAAACTCGCCCGATTACAACGGTATGTGTATTTTTTCCCTAGGCCCTTCTGGTTAAGCGTTTGGAGCAGCAGAATTGCGAAAAATTGTTTGCCTGCTCAACGATTTCTTGCCTTCAAACTCCCATATCTCGCGAACGGATTGACCTAACCCAAAAATTACTACTGCATCTGAAAGTAGAAACTCGCCCGATGGCAACGGTATGTGTATTTTTTCCCCAGGCCATTCTGGTTAAGCGTTTGGAGCAGCAGTAGTGCGAAAAATTTGTTGTCTTCTCAACCGTTTCTTGTCTTCAAACTCCCATATCTCGCGAACGGATTGACCTAACCCAAAAATTCCTGTTGCATCTGAAAGTAGAAACTCGCCCGATTACAACGGTATGTGTATTTTTTCCCTAGGCCATTCTGGTTAAGCGTTTGGAGCAGCAGAATTGTGAAAAATTTGTTGCCTTTTCAGCCATTTCTTGGTTTCAAACTCGCTTATCTCGTGAACGGATTGACCTAACCCAAAAATTCCTATTGCATCTGAAAGTAGAAACTCGCCCGATTAAAACGGTATGTGTATTTTTTCCCTAGGCCATTCTGGTTAAGCGTTTGGAGCAGCAGAATTGCGAAAAATTTTTTGCCTTTTCAAACATTTCTTGGCTTCAAACACCCATATCTCGCGAACGGATTGACCTAACCCAAAAATTCCCATTGCATCTGAAAGTAGAATCTCGCCCGATTACAACGGTATGTGCATTTTTTCCCTAGGCCATTCTGGTTAAGCGTTTGGAACAGCAGAATTGCGAAAAATTTTTTGTCTTCTCAACCATTTCTTGGCTTCAAACTCCCATCTTTCGGGAACGGATGGACCTAACCCAAAAATTCCTGTTGCATCTGAAAGTAGAAACTCGCCCGATTACAACAGTATGTGTATTTTTTCCCTAGGCCATTCTGGTTAAGCGTTTGGAGCAGCAGAATTGTGAAAAATTTGTTGCCTTTTCATCCATTTCTTGGATTCAAACTCCCATATCTCGTGAACGGATTGACCTAACCCAAAAATTCCTATTGCATCTGAAAGTAGAAACTCGACCGATTACAACGGTATGTGTATTTTTTCCCTAGGCCATTCTGGTTAAGCGTTTGGAGCAGCAGAATTGCGGAAAATTTTTTGCCTTTTCAACCATTTCTTGGCTTCAAACATCCATATATCGCGAACGGATTGACCTAACCAAAAAATTCCTATTGCATCTGAAAGTAGAAACTCGCCCGACTACAGCGGTGTGTGTATTTTTTCCCAAGGCCATTCTGGTTAAGCGTTTAGAGCACCAGAATTGCGAAAAATTTTTTGCCTTCTCAACGATTTCTTGCCTTCAAACTCCCATATCTCGCGAACGGACTGACCTATCCCAAAAATTCCTATTGCATCTGAAAGTAGAAACTCGCCCGATTACAACGGTATGTGTATTTTTTCCCTAGGCCCTTCTGGTTAAGCGTTTGGAGCAGCAGAATTGCGAAAAATTTTTTGCTTTCTCAACCATTTCTTGGCTTCAAACTCCCATATCTCGCGAACGGATTGACCTAACCCAAAAATTCCTGTTGCATCTGAAAGTAGAAACTCGCCCGATTATAACGGTATGTGTATTTTTTCCCTAGGCCATTCTGGTTAAGCGTTTGGAGCCGCAGAAGTGCGAAAAATTTGTTGTCTTCTCAACCATTTCTTAGCTTCAAACTCCCATATCTCGCGAACGGAATGACCTAACCCAAAAATTCCTATTGCATCTGAAAGTAGATACTCGACCGATTACAACGGTATGTGTATTTTTTCCCTAGGCCATTCTGGTTAAGCGTTTGGAGCAGCAGAATTGCGAAAAATTTTTTGCCTTTTCAACCATTTCTTGGCTTCAAACACCCATATCTCGCGAACGGATTGACCTAACCCAAAAATTCCTATTGCATCTGAAAGTAGATACTCGACCGATTACAACGGTATGTGTATTTTTTCCCTAGGCCATTCTGGTTAAGCGTTTGGAGCAGCAGAATTGCGAAAAATTTTTTGCCTTTTCAACCATTTCTTGGCTTCAAACTCCCATATCTCGCGAACGGATTGACCTAACCCAAAAATTCCTATTGCATCTGAAAGTAGAAACTCGCCCGATTACAACGGTATGTGTATTTTTTCCCTAGGCCCTTCTGGTTAAGCGTTTGGAGCAGCAGAATTGGGAAAAATTTTTTGCCTTCTCAACGATTTCTTGCTTTCAAACTCCCATATCTCGCGAACGGATTGACATAACCCAAAAATTCCTATTGCATCTGAAAGTAGAAACTCGCCCGATTACAACGGTATGTGTATTTTTTCCCTAGGCCATTCTGGTTAAGCGTTTGGAGCAGCAGAATTGCGAAAAATTTTGTGCCTTCTCAACGATTTCTTGCCTTCAAACTCCCATACCTCGCGAACGGATTGACCTAACCAAAAAATTCCTATTGCATCTGAAAGTAGAAACTCGCCCGACTACAGCGGTGTGTGTATTTTTTCCCTAGGCCATTCTGGTTAAGCGTTTGGAGCACCAGAATTGCGAAAAATTTTTTGCCTTCTCAACGATTTCTTGCCTTCAAACTCCCATATCTCGCGAATGGATTGACCTAACCCAAAAATTCCTCTTGCATCTGAAAGTAGAAACTCGCCCAATTACAACGGTATGCGTATTTTTTCCCTAGGCCATTCTGGTTAAGCGTTTGGAGCAGCAGAATTGCGAAAAATTTTATGCCTTCTCAACCATTTCTTGGCTTCAAACTCCCATATCTCGTGAACGGATTGACCTAACCCAAAAATTCCTATTGCATCTGAAAGTAGAAACTCGACCGATTACAACGGTATGTGTATTTTTTCCCTAGGCCATTCTGGTTATGCGTTTGGAGCGGCAGAAGTGCGAAAAATTTGTTGTCTTCTCAACCATTTCTTAGCTTCAAACTCCCATATCTCGCGAACGGATTGACCTAACCCAAAAATTCCTGTTGTATCTGAAAGTAGAAACTCGCCCGATTACAACGGTATGTGTATTTTTTCCCTAGGCCATTCTGGTTAAGCGTTTTGAGCAGCAGAATTGCGAAAAATTTTTTGCCTCCTCAACGATTTCTTGCCTTCAAACTCCCATATCTCGCGAACGGATTGACCAAACCCAAAATTCCTGCTGCGTCTGAATGTAGAAACTCGCCCGATTACAACGGTATGCGTATTTTTTCCCTAGGCCATTCTGGTTAAGCGTTTGGAGCAGCAGAATTGCGAAAGATTTTATGCCTTCTCAACCATTTCTTGGCTTCAAACTCCCATATCTCGCGAACGGATTGACCTAACCCAAAAATTCCTGTTGTATCTGAAAGTAGAAACTCGCCCGATTACAACGGTATGTGTATTTTTTCCCTAGGCCATTCTGGTTAAGCGTTTGGAGCAGCAGAATTGCGAAAAATTTTTTGCCTCCTCAACGATTTCTTGCCTCCAAACTCCCATATCTCGCGAACGGATTGACCAAACCCAAAAATTCCTGCTGCGTCTGAAAGTAGAAACTCGCCCGATTACAACGGTATGTGTATTTTTTCCCTAGGCCATTCTGGTTAAGCGTTTGGAGCAGCAGAATTGCGAAAAATTTTTTGCCTTTTCAACCATTTCTTGGCTTCAAACATCCATATATCGCGAACGGATTGACCCAACCAAAAAATTCCTATTGCATCTGAAAGTAGAAACTCGCCCGATTACAACGGTATGTGCATTTTTTCCCTAGGCCATTCTGGTTATGCGTTTGGAACAGCAGAATTGCGAAAAATTTTTTGCCTTCTCAACGATTTCTTGCCTTCAAACTCCCATATCTCGCGAATGGATTGACCTAACCCAAAAATTCCTATTGCATCTGAAAGTAGAAACTCGCCCGATTACAACGGTATGTGTATTTTTTCCCTAGGCCATTCTGGTTAAGCGTTTGGAGCAGCAGAAGTGCGAAAAATTTGTTGTCTTCTCAACCGTTTCTTGTCTTCAAACTCGCATATCTCGCGAATGGATTGACCTTACCCAAAAATTCCTATTGCATCTGAAAGTAGAAACTCGCCCGATTACAACGGTATGCGTATTTTTTCCCTAGGCCATTCTGGTTAAGCGTTTGGAGCAGCAGAATTGCGAAAAATTTTATACCTTCTCAACCATTTCTTGGCTTCAAACTCCCATATCTCGCGAACGGATTGACCTAACCCAAAAATTCCTGTTGCATCTGAAAGTAGAAACTCGACCGATTACAACGGTATGTGTATTTTTTCCCTAGGCCATTCTGGATAAGCGTTTGGAGCAGCAGAATTGCGAAAAATTTTTTGCCTTTTCAACCATTTCTTGGCTTCAAACACCCATATCTCGCGAACGGATTGACCTAACCAAAAAATTCCTATTGCATCTGAAAGTAGAAACTCGCCCGACTACAGCGGTGTGTGTATTTTTTCCCTAGGCCATTCTGGTTAAGCGTTTGGAGCAGCAGAATTGCGAAAAATTTTTTGCCTTCTCAACGATTTCTTGCCTTCAGACTCCCATATCTCGCGAACGGATTGACCTAACCCAAAAATTCCTATTGCATCTGAAAGTAGAAACTCGCCCGATTACAACGGTATGTGTATTTTTTCCCTAGGCCCTTCTGGTTAAGCGTTTGGAGCAGCAGAATTGCGAAAAATTGTTTGCCTGCTCAACGATTTCTTGCCTTCAAACTCCCATATCTCGCGAACGGATTGACCTAACCCAAAAATTACTACTGCATCTGAAAGTAGAAACTCGCCCGATGGCAACGGTATGTGTATTTTTTCCCCAGGCCATTCTGGTTAAGCGTTTGGA
Source organism: Ptiloglossa arizonensis (assembly GCF_051014685.1). NCBI lineage: Eukaryota > Metazoa > Arthropoda > Insecta > Hymenoptera > Colletidae > Ptiloglossa > Ptiloglossa arizonensis. Next base: position 1,985,460 of record NW_027478397.1, read on the forward strand.
GCAGCAGTAGTGCGAAAAATTTGTTGTCTTCTCAACCGTTTCTTGTCTTCAAACTCCCATATCTCGCGAACGGATTGACCTAACCCAAAAATTCCTGTTGCATCTGAAAGTAGAAACTCGCCCGATTACAACGGTATGTGTATTTTTTCCCTAGGCCATTCTGGTTAAGCGTTTGGAGCAGCAGAATTGTGAAAAATTTGTTGCCTTTTCAGCCATTTCTTGGTTTCAAACTCGCTTATCTCGTGAACGGATTGACCTAACCCAAAAATTCCTATTGCATCTGAAAGTAGAAACTCGCCCGATTAAAACGGTATGTGTATTTTTTCCCTAGGCCATTCTGGTTAAGCGTTTGGAGCAGCAGAATTGCGAAAAATTTTTTGCCTTTTCAAACATTTCTTGGCTTCAAACACCCATATCTCGCGAACGGATTGACCTAACCCAAAAATTCCCATTGCATCTGAAAGTAGAATCTCGCCCGATTACAACGGTATGTGCATTTTTTCCCTAGGCCATTCTGGTTAAGCGTTTGGAACAGCAGAATTGCGAAAAATTTTTTGTCTTCTCAACCATTTCTTGGCTTCAAACTCCCATCTTTCGGGAACGGATGGACCTAACCCAAAAATTCCTGTTGCATCTGAAAGTAGAAACTCGCCCGATTACAACAGTATGTGTATTTTTTCCCTAGGCCATTCTGGTTAAGCGTTTGGAGCAGCAGAATTGTGAAAAATTTGTTGCCTTTTCATCCATTTCTTGGATTCAAACTCCCATATCTCGTGAACGGATTGACCTAACCCAAAAATTCCTATTGCATCTGAAAGTAGAAACTCGACCGATTACAACGGTATGTGTATTTTTTCCCTAGGCCATTCTGGTTAAGCGTTTGGAGCAGCAGAATTGCGGAAAATTTTTTGCCTTTTCAACCATTTCTTGGCTTCAAACACCCATATCTCGCGAACGGATTGACCTAACCCAAAAATTCATATTGCATCTGAAAGTAGAAACTCGCCCGACTACAGCGGTGTGTGTATTTTTTCCCTAGGCCATTCTGGTTAAGCGTTTGGAGCACCAGAATTGCGAAAAATTTTTTGCCTTCTCAACGATTTCTTGCCTTCAAACTCCCATATCTCGCGAATGGATTGACCTAACCCAAAAATTCCTATTGCATCTGAAAGAAGAAACTCGCCCAATTACAACGGTATGCGAATTTTTTCCCTAGGCCATTCTGGTTAAGCGTTTGGAGCAGCAGAATTGCGAAAAATTTTATGCCTTCTGAACCATTTCTTGGCTTCAAACTCCCATATCTCGCGAGCGGATTGACCTAACCCAAAAATTCCTGTTGCATCTGAAAGTAGAAACTCGCCCGATTACAACGGTATGTGTATTTTTTCCCTAGGCCATTCTGGTTAGGCGTTTGGAGCGGCAGAATTGCGAAAAATTTGTTGTCTTCTCAAACATTTCTTAGCTTCAAACTCCCATATCTCGCGAACGGATTGACCTAACCCAAAAATTCCTATTGCATCTGAAAGTAGAAACTCGCCCGATTACAACGGTATGTGTATTTTTTCCCTAGGCCATTCTGGTTAAGCGTTTGGAGCAGCAGAATTGTGAAAAATTTTATACCTTCTCAACCATTTCTTGGCTTCAAACTCCCATATCTCGCGAACGGATTGACCTAACCCAAAAATTCCTGTTGCATCTGAAAGTAGAAACTCGCCCGATTACAACGGTATGTGTATTTTTTCCCTAGGCCATTCTGGTTAGGCGTTTGGAGCGGCAGAATTGCGAAAAATTTGTTGTCTTCTCAAACATTTCTTAGCTTCAAACTCCCATATCTCGCGAACGGATTGACCTAACCCAAAAATTCCTATTGCATCTGAAAGTAGAAACTCGCCCGATTACAACGGTATGTGTATTTTTTCCCTAGGCCATTCTGGTTAAGCATTTGGAGCAGCAGAATTGCGAAAAATTTTTTGCCTTTTCAACCATTTCTTGGCTTCAAACACCCATATCTCGCGAACGGATTGACCTAACCAAAAAATTCCTATTGCATCTGAAAGTAGAAACTCGCTCGACTACAGCGGTGTGTGTATTTTTTCCCTAGGCCATTCTGGTTAAGCGTTTGGAGCAGCAGAATTGCGAAAAATTTTTTGCCTTCTCAAACATTTCTTAGCTTCAAACTCCCATATCTCGCGAACGGATTGACCTAACCCAAGAATTCCTATTGCATCTGAAAGTAGAAACTCGCCCGATTACAACGGTATGTGTATTTTTTCCCTAGGCCATTCTGGTTAAGCATTTGGAGCAGCAGAATTGCGAAAAATTTTATACCTTCTCAACCATTTCTTGGCTTCAAACTCCCATATCTCGCGAACGGATTGACCTAACCCAAAAATTCCTGTTGCATCTGAAAGTAGAAACTCGACCGATTACAACGGTATGTGTATTTTTTCCCTAGGCCATTCTGGATAAGCGTTTGGAGCAGCAGAATTGCGAAAAATTTTTTGCCTTTTCAACCATTTCTTGGCTTCAAACACCCATATCTCGCGAACGGATTGACCTAACCAAAAAATTCCTATTGCATCTGAAAGTAGAAACTCGCCCGACTACAGCGGTGTGTGTATTTTTTCCCTAGGCCATTCTGGTTAAGCGTTTGGAGCAGCAGAATTGCGAAAAATTTTTTGCCTTCTCAACGATTTCTTGCCTTCAGACTCCCATATCTCGCGAACGGATTGACCTAACCCAAAAATTCCTATTGCATCTGAAAGTAGAAACTCGCCCGATTACAACGGTATGTGTATTTTTTCCCTAGGCCCTTCTGGTTAAGCGTTTGGAGCAGCAGAATTGCGAAAAATTGTTTGCCTTCTCAACGATTTCTTGCCTTCAAACTCCCATATCTCGCGAACGGATTGACCTAACCCAAAAATTACTACTGCATCTGAAAGTAGAAACTCGCCCGATGGCAACGGTATGTGTATTTTTTCCCCAGGCCATTCTGGTTAAGCGTTTGCAGCAGCAGAAGTGCGAAAAATTTGTTGTCTTCTCAACCGTTTCTTGTCTTCAAACTCCCATATCTCGCGAACGGATTGACCTAACCCAAAAATTCCTATTGCATCTGAAAGTAGAAACTCGCCCGATTACAACGGTATGTGTATTTTTTCCCTAGGCCCTTCTGGTTAAGCGTTTGGAGCAGCAGAATTGCGAAAAATTTTTTGCCTTTTCAACCATTTCTTAGCTTCAAACTCCCATATCTCGCGAACGGATTGACCTAACCCAAAAATTCCTATTGCATCTGAAAGTAGAAACTCGCCCGATTAAAACGGTATGTGTATTTTTTCCCTAGGCCATTCTGGTTAAGCGTTTGGAGCAGCAGAATTGCGAAAAATTTTTTGCCTTTTCAAACATTTCTTGGCTTCAAACACCCATATCTCGCGAACGGATTGACCTAACCCAAAAATTCCCATTGCATCTGAAAGTAGAAACTCGCCCGATTACAACGGTATGTGCATTTTTTCCCTAGGCCACTCTGGTTAAGCGTTTGGAACAGCAGAATTGCGAAAAATTTTTTGTCTTCTCAACCATTTCTTGGCTTCAAACTCCCATCTTTCGCGAACGGATGGACCTAACCCAAAAATTCCTGTTGCATCTGAAAGTAGAAACTCGCCCGATTACAACAGTATGTGTATTTTTTCCCTAGGCCATTCTGGTTAAGCGTTTGGAGCAGCAGAATTGTGAAAAATTTGTTGCCTTTTCATCCATTTCTTAGCTTCAAACTCCCATATCTCGTGAACGGATTGACCTAACCCAAAAATTCCTATTGCATCTGAAAGTAGAAACTCGACCGATTACAACGGTATGTGTATTTTTTCCCTAGGCCATTCTGGTTAAGCGTTTGGAGCAGCAGAATTGCGGAAAATTTTTTGCCTTTTCAACCATTTCTTGGCTTCAAACACCCATATCTCGCGAACGGATTGACCTAACCCAAAAATTCATATTGCATCTGAAAGTAGAAACTCGCCCGACTACAGCGGTGTGTGTATTTTTTCCCTAGGCCATTCTGGTTAAGCGTTTGGAGCACCAGAATTGCGAAAAATTTTTTGCCTTCTCAACGATTTCTTGCCTTCAAACTCCCATATCTCGCGAATGGATTGACCTAACCCAAAAATTCCTATTGCATCTGAAAGAAGAAACTCGCCCAATTACAACGGTATGCGAATTTTTTCCCTAGGCCATTCTGGTTAAGCGTTTGGAGCAGCAGAATTGCGAAAAATTTTATGCCTTCTCAACCATTTCTTGGCTTCAAACTCCCATATCTCGCGAGCGGATTGACCTAACCCAAAAATTCCTGTTGCATCTGAAAGTAGAAACTCGCCCGATTACAACGGTATGTGTATTTTTTCCCTAGGCCATTCTGGTTAGGCGTTTGGAGCGGCAGAATTGCGAAAAATTTGTTGTCTTCTCAAACATTTCTTAGCTTCAAACTCCCATATCTCGCGAACGGATTGACCTAACCCAAAAATTCCTATTGCATCTGAAAGTAGAAACTCGCCCGATTACAACGGTATGTGTATTTTTTCCCTAGGCCATTCTGGTTAAGCGTTTGGAGCAGCAGAATTGTGAAAAATTTGTTGCCTTTTCAACCATTTCTTGGCTTCAAACTCCCACATCTCGTGAACGGATTGACCTAACCCAAAAATTCATATTGCATCTGAAAGTAGAAACTCGCCCGACTACAGCGGTGTGTGTATTTTTTCCCTAGGCCATTCTGGTTAAGCGTTTGGAGCACCAGAATTGCGAAAAATTTTTTGCCTTCTCAACGATTTCTTGCCTTCAAACTCCCATATCTCGCGAATGGATTGACCTAACCCAAAAATTCCTATTGCATCTGAAAGAAGAAACTCGCCCAATTACAACGGTATGCGAATTTTTTCCCTAGGCCATTCTGGTTAAGCGTTTGGAGCAGCAGAATTGCGAAAAATTTTATGCCTTCTCAACCATTTCTTGGCTTCAAACTCCCATATCTCGCGAGCGGATTGACCTAACCCAAAAATTCCTGTTGCATCTGAAAGTAGAAACTCGCCCGATTACAACGGTATGTGTATTTTTTCCCTAGGCCATTCTGGTTAGGCGTTTGGAGCGGCAGAATTGCGAAAAATTTGTTGTCTTCTCAAACATTTCTTAGCTTCAAACTCCCATATCTCGCGAACGGATTGACCTAACCCAAAAATTCCTATTGCATCTGAAAGTAGAAACTCGCCCGATTACAACGGTATGTGTATTTTTTCCCTAGGCCATTCTGGTTAAGCGTTTGGAGCAGCAGAATTGTGAAAAATTTGTTGCCTTTTCAACCATTTCTTGGCTTCAAACTCCCACAGCTCGTGAACGGATTGACCTAACCCAAAAATTCCTGTTGCATCTGAAAGTAGAAACTCGCCCGATTACAACGGTATGTGTATTTTTTCCCTAGGCCATTCTGGTTAGGCGTTTGGAGGAGCAGAAGTGCGAAAAATTTGTTGTCTTCTCAACCATTTCTTAGCTTCAAACTCCCATATCTCTCGAACGGATTGACCTAACCCAAAAATTCCTATTGCATCTGAAAGTAGAAACTCGCCCGATTACAACGGTATGTGTATTTTTTCCCTAGGCCATTCTGGTTAAGCGTTTGGAGCAGCAGAATTGTGAAAAATTTGTTGCCTTTTCAACCATTTCTTGGCTTCAAACTCCCACAGCTCGTGAACGGATTGACCTAACCCAAAAATTCCTGTTGCATCTGAAAGTAGAAACTCGCCCGATTACAACGGTATGTGTATTTTTTCCCTAGGCCATTCTGGTTAGGCGTTTGGAGGAGCAGAAGTGCGAAAAATTTGTTGTCTTCTCAACCATTTCTTAGTTTCAAACTCCCATATCTCTCGAACGGATTGACCTAACCCAAAAATTCCTATTGCATCTGAAAGTAGAAACTCGCCCGATTACAACGGTATGTGTATTTTTTCCCTAGGCCATTCTGGTTAAGCGTTTGGAGCAGCAGAATTGCGGAAAATTTTTTGCCTTTTCAACCATTTCTTGGCTTCAAACACCCATATCTCGCGAACGGATTGACCTAACCCAAAAATTCATATTGCATCTGAAAGTAGAAACTCGCCCGACTACAGCGGTGTGTGTATTTTTTCCCTAGGCCATTCTGGTTAAGCGTTTGGAGCACCAGAATTGCGAAAAATTTTTTGCCTTCTCAACGATTTCTTGCCTTCAAACTCCCATATCTCGCGAATGGATTGACCTAACCCAAAAATTCCTATTGCATCTGAAAGAAGAAACTCGCCCAATTACAACGGTATGCGAATTTTTTCCCTAGGCCATTCTGGTTAAGCGTTTGGAGCAGCAGAATTGTGAAAAATTTGTTGCCTTTTCATCCATTTCTTGGCTTCAAACTCCCATATCTCCTGAACGGATTGACCTAACCCAAAAATTCCTATTGCATCTGAAAGTAGAAACTCGACCGATTACAACGGTATGTGTATTTTTTCCCTAGGCCATTCTGGTTAAGCGTTTGGAGCAGCAGAATTGCGAAAAATTTTTTGCCTTCTCAACGATTTCTTGCCTTCAAACTCCCATATCTCGCGAATGGATTGACCTAACCCAAAAATTCCTATTGCATCTGAAAGTAGAAACTCGCCCAATTACAACGGTATGCGTATTTTTTCCCTAGGCCATTCTGGTTGAGCGTTTGGAGCAGCAGAATTGCAAAAAATTTTATGCCTTCTCAACCATTTCTTGGCTTCAAACTCCCATATCTCGCTAACGGATTGACCTAACCCAAAAATTCCTGTTGCATCTGAAAGTAGAAACTCGCCCGATTACAACGGTATGTGTATTTTTTCCCTAGGCCATTCTGGTTAGGCGTTTCGAGCGGCAGAAGTGCGAAAAATTTGTTGTCTTCTCAAGCATTTCTTAGCTTCAAACTCCCATATCTCGCGAACGGATTGACATAACCCAAAAATTCCTATTGCATCTGAAAGTAGAAACTCGCCCGATTACAACGGTATGTGTTTTTTTTCCCTAGGCCATTCTGGTTAAGCGTTTGGAGCAGCAGAATTGCGAAAAATTTTTTGCCTTTTCAACCATTTCTTGGCTTCAAACATCCATATATCGCGAACGGATTGACCTAACCAAAAAATTCCTATTGCATCTGAAAGTAGAAACTCGCCCGACTACAGCGGTGTGTGTATTTTTTCCCAAGGCCATTCTGGTTAAGCGTTTAGAGCACCAGAATTGCGAAAAATTTTTTGCCTTCTCAACGATTTCTTGCCTTCAAACTCCCATATCTCGCGAACGGACTGACCTATCCCAAAAATTCCTATTGCATCTGAAAGTAGAAACTCGCCCGATTACAACGGTATGTGTATTTTTTCCCTAGGCCCTTCTGGTTAAGCGTTTGGAGCAGCAGAATTGCGAAAAATTTTTTGCTTTCTCAACCATTTCTTGGCTTCAAACTCCCATATCTCGCGAACGGATTGACCTAACCCAAAAATTCCTGTTGCATCTGAAAGTAGAAACTCGCCCGATTATAACGGTATGTGTATTTTTTCCCTAGGCCATTCTGGTTAAGCGTTTGGAGCCGCAGAAGTGCGAAAAATTTGTTGTCTTCTCAACCATTTCTTAGCTTCAAACTCCCATATCTCGCGAACGGATTGACCTAACCCAAAAATTCCTATTGCATCTGAAAGTAGATACTCGACCGATTACAACGGTATGTGTATTTTTTCCCTAGGCCATTCTGGTTAAGCGTTTGGAGCAGCAGAATTGCGAAAAATTTTTTGCCTTTTCAACCATTTCTTGGCTTCAAACACCCATATCTCGCGAACGGATTGACCTAACCCAAAAATTCCTATTGCATCTGAAAGTAGATACTCGACCGATTACAACGGTATGTGTATTTTTTCCCTAGGCCATTCTGGTTAAGCGTTTGGAGCAGCAGAATTGCGAAAAATTTTTTGCCTTTTCAACCATTTCTTGGCTTCAAACTCCCATATCTCGCGAACGGATTGACCTAACCCAAAAATTCCTATTGCATCTGAAAGTAGAAACTCGCCCGATTACAACGGTATGTGTATTTTTTCCCTAGGCCCTTCTGGTTAAGCGTTTGGAGCAGCAGAATTGGGAAAAATTTTTTGCCTTCTCAACGATTTCTTGCTTTCAAACTCCCATATCTCGCGAACGGATTGACATAACCCAAAAATTCCTATTGCATCTGAAAGTAGAAACTCGCCCGATTACAACGGTATGTGTATTTTTTCCCTAGGCCATTCTGGTTAAGCGTTTGGAGCAGCAGAATTGCGAAAAATTTTGTGCCTTCTCAACGATTTCTTGCCTTCAAACTCCCATACCTCGCGAACGGATTGACCTAACCAAAAAATTCCTATTGCATCTGAAAGTAGAAACTCGCCCGACTACAGCGGTGTGTGTATTTTTTCCCTAGGCCATTCTGGTTAAGCGTTTGGAGCACCAGAATTGCGAAAAATTTTTTGCCTTCTCAACGATTTCTTGCCTTCAAACTCCCATATCTCGCGAATGGATTGACCTAACCCAAAAATTCCTCTTGCATCTGAAAGTAGAAACTCGCCCAATTACAACGGTATGCGTATTTTTTCCCTAGGCCATTCTGGTTAAGCGTTTGGAGCAGCAGAATTGCGAAAAATTTTATGCCTTCTCAACCATTTCTTGGCTTCAAACTCCCATATCTCGCGAATGGATTGACCTAACCCAAAAATTCCTATTGCATCTGAAAGTAGAAACTCGCCCGATTACAACGGTATGCGTATTTTTTCCCTAGGCCATTCTGGTTAAGCGTTTGGAGCAGCATAATTGCGAAAAATTTTATACCTTCTCAACCATTTCTTGGCTTCAAACTCCCATATCTCGCGAACGGATTGACCTAACCCAAAAATTCCTATTGCATCTGAAAGGAGAAACTCGCCCGATTACAACGGTATGTGTATTTTTTCCCTAGGCCATTCTGGTTAGGCGTTTGGAGCGGCAGAATTGCGAAAAATTTGTTGTCTTCTCAACCATTTCTTAGCTTCAAACTCCCATATCTCGCGAACGGATTGACCTGACCCAAAAATTCCTGTTGTATCTGAAAGTAGAAACTCGCCCGATTACAACGGTATGTGTATTTTTTCCCTGGGCCATTCTGGTTAAGCGTTTGGAGCAGCAGAATTGCGAAAAATTTTTTGCCTCCTCAACGATTTCTTGCCTCCAAACTCCCATATCTCGCGAACGGATTGGCCAAACCCAAAAATTCCTGCTGCGTCTGAAAGTAGAAACTCGCCCGATTACAACGGTATGTGTATTTTTTCCCTAGGCCATTCTGGTTAAGCGTTTGGAGCAGCAGAATTGCGAAAAATTTTTTGCCTTTTCAACCATTTCTTGGCTTCAAACATCCATATATCGCGAACGGATTGACCCAACCAAAAAATTCCTATTGCATCTGACAGTAGAAACACGCCCGACTACAGCGGTGTGTGTATTTTTTCCCTAGGCCATTCTGGTTAAGCGTTTAGAGCACCAGAATTGCGAAAAATTTTTTGCTTTCTCAACGATTTCTTGCCTTCAAACTCCCATATCTCGCGAACGGACTGACCTAACCCAAAAATTCCTATTGCATCTGAAAGTAGAAACTCGCCCGATTACAACGGTATGTGTATTTTTTCCCTAGGCCTTTCTGGTTAAGCGTTTTGAGCAGCAGAATTGCGAAAAATTTTTTGCCTCCTCAACGATTTCTTGCCTTCAAACTCCCATATCTCGCGAACGGATTGACCAAACCCAAAATTCCTGCTGCGTCTGAATGTAGAAACTCGCCCGATTACAACGGTATGCGTATTTTTTCCCTAGGCCATTCTGGTTAAGCGTTTGGAGCAGCAGAATTGCGAAAGATTTTATGCCTTCTCAACCATTTCTTGGCTTCAAACTCCCATATCTCGCGAACGGATTGACCTAACCCAAAAATTCCTGTTGCATCTGAAAGTAGAAACTCGCCCGATTACAACGGTATGTGTATTTTTTCCCTAGGCCCTTCTGGTTAAGCGTTTGGAGCAGCAGAATTGCGAAAAATTTTATGCCTTCTCAACCATTTCTTGGCTTCAAACACCCATATCTCGCGTACGGATTGACCTAACCCAAAAATTCCTATTGCATCTGAAAGTAGAAGCTCGCCCGATTACAACGGTATGTGTATTTTTTCCCTAGGCCATTCTGGTTAAACGTTTTGAGCAGCATAATTGCGAAAAATTTTATACCTTCTCAACCATTTCTTGGCTTCAAACTCCCATATCTCGCGAACGGATTGACCTAACCCAAAAATTCCTATTGCATCTGAAAGTAGAAACTCGCCCGATTACAACGGTATGTGTATTTTTTCCCTAGGCCATTCTGGTTATGCGTTTGGAGCGGCAGAAGTGCGAAAAATTTGTTGTCTTCTCAACCATTTCTTAGCTTCAAACTCCCATATCTCGCGAACGGATTGACCTAACCCAAAAATTCCTGTTGTATCTGAAAGTAGAAACTCGCCCGATTACAACGGTATGTGTATTTTTTCCCTAGGCCATTCTGGTTAAGCGTTTTGAGCAGCAGAATTGCGAAAAATTTTTTGCCTCCTCAACGATTTCTTGCCTTCAAACTCCCATATCTCGCGAACGGATTGACCAAACCCAAAATTCCTGCTGCGTCTGAATGTAGAAACTCGCCCGATTACAACGGTATGCGTATTTTTTCCCTAGGCCATTCTGGTTAAGCGTTTGGAGCAGCAGAATTGCGAAAGATTTTATGCCTTCTCAACCATTTCTTGGCTTCAAACTCCCATATCTCGCGAACGGATTGACCTAACCCAAAAATTCCTGTTGCATCTGAAAGTAGAAACTCGCCCGATTACAACGGTATGTGTATTTTTTCCCTAGGCCCTTCTGGTTAAGCGTTTGGAGCAGCAGAATTGCGAAAAATTTTATGCCTTCTCAACCATTTCTTGGCTTCAAACACCCATATCTCGCGTACGGATTGACCTAACCCAAAAATTCCTATTGCATCTGAAAGTAGAAGCTCGCCCGATTACAACGGTATGTGTATTTTTTCCCTAGGCCATTCTGGTTAAGCGTTTGGAGCAGTAGAAGTGCGAAAAATTTGTTGTCTTCTCAACCGTTTCTTGTCTTCAAACTCCCATATCTCGCGAATGGATTGACCTAACCCAAAAATTCCTATTGCATCTGAAAGTAGAAACTCGCCCGATTACAACGGTATGCGTATTTTTTCCCTAGGCCATTCTGGTTAAGCGTTTGGAGCAGCATAATTGCGAAAAATTTTATACCTTCTCAACCATTTCTTGGCTTCAAACTCCCATATCTCGCGAACGGATTGACCTAACCCAAAAATTCCTATTGCATCTGAAAGGAGAAACTCGCCCGATTACAACGGTATGTGTATTTTTTCCCTAGGCCATTCTGGTTAGGCGTTTGGAGCGGCAGAATTGCGAAAAATTTGTTGTCTTCTCAACCATTTCTTAGCTTCAAACTCCCATATCTCGCGAACGGATTGACCTGACCCAAAAATTCCTGTTGTATCTGAAAGTAGAAACTCGCCCGATTACAACGGTATGTGTATTTTTTCCCTAGGCCATTCTGGTTAAGCGTTTGGAGCAGCAGAATTGCGAAAAATTTTTTGCCTCCTCAACGATTTCTTGCCTCCAAACTCCCATATCTCGCGAACGGATTGGCCAAACCCAAAAATTCCTGCTGCGTCTGAAAGTAGAAACTCGCCCGATTACAACGGTATGTGTATTTTTTCCCTAGGCCATTCTGGTTAAGCGTTTGGAGCAGCAGAATTGCGAAAAATTTTTTGCCTTTTCAACCATTTCTTGGCTTCAAACATCCATATATCGCGAACGGATTGACCCAACCAAAAAATTCCTATTGCATCTGACAGTAGAAACACGCCCGACTACAGCGGTGTGTGTATTTTTTCCCTAGGCCATTCTGGTTAAGCGTTTAGAGCACCAGAATTGCGAAAAATTTTTTGCTTTCTCAACGATTTCTTGCCTTCAAACTCCCATATCTCGCGAACGGACTGACCTAACCCAAAAATTCCTATTGCATCTGAAAGTAGAAACTCGCCCGATTACAACGGTATGTGTATTTTTTCCCTAGGCCTTTCTGGTTAAGCGTTTTGAGCAGCAGAATTGCGAAAAATTTTTTGCCTCCTCAACGATTTCTTGCCTTCAAACTCCCATATCTCGCGAACGGATTGACCAAACCCAAAATTCCTGCTGCGTCTGAATGTAGAAACTCGCCCGATTACAACGGTATGCGTATTTTTTCCCTAGGCCATTCTGGTTAAGCGTTTGGAGCAGCAGAATTGCGAAAGATTTTATGCCTTCTCAACCATTTCTTGGCTTCAAACTCCCATATCTCGCGAACGGATTGACCTAACCCAAAAATTCCTGTTGCATCTGAAAGTAGAAACTCGCCCGATTACAACGGTATGTGTATTTTTTCCCTAGGCCCTTCTGGTTAAGCGTTTGGAGCAGCAGAATTGCGAAAAATTTTATGCCTTCTCAACCATTTCTTGGCTTCAAACACCCATATCTCGCGTACGGATTGACCTAACCCAAAAATTCCTATTGCATCTGAAAGTAGAAGCTCGCCCGATTACAACGGTATGTGTATTTTTTCCCTAGGCCATTCTGGTTAAACGTTTTGAGCAGCAGAATTGCGAAAAATTTTATGCCTTCTCAACCATTTCTTGGCTTCAAACACCCATATCTCGCGTACGGATTGACCTAACCCAAAAATTCCTATTGCATCTGAAAGTAGAAGCTCGCCCGATTACAACGGTATGTGTATTTTTTCCCTAGGCCATTCTGGTTAAGCGTTTGGAGCAGTAGAAGTGCGAAAAATTTGTTGTCTTCTCAACCGTTTCTTGTCTTCAAACTCCCATATCTCGCGAATGGATTGACCTAACCCAAAAATTCCTATTGCATCTGAAAGTAGAAACTCGCCCGATTACAACGGTATGCGTATTTTTTCCCTAGGCCATTCTGGTTAAGCGTTTGGAGCAGCATAATTGCGAAAAATTTTATACCTTCTCAACCATTTCTTGGCTTCAAACTCCCATATCTCGCGAACGGATTGACCTAACCCAAAAATTCCTGTTGCATCTGAAAGTAGAAACTCGCCCGATTACAACGGTATGTGTATTTTTTCCCTAGGCCCTTCTGGTTAAGCGTTTGGAGCAGCAGAATTGCGAAAAATTTTATGCCTTCTCAACCATTTCTTGGCTTCAAACACCCATATCTCGCGTACGGATTGACCTAACCCAAAAATTCCTATTGCATCTGAAAGTAGAAGCTCGCCCGATTACAACGGTATGTGTATTTTTTCCCTAGGCCATTCTGGTTAAACGTTTTGAGCAGCAGAATTGCGAAAAATTTTATGCCTTCTCAACCATTTCTTGGCTTCAAACACCCATATCTCGCGTACGGATTGACCTAACCCAAAAATTCCTATTGCATCTGAAAGTAGAAGCTCGCCCGATTACAACGGTATGTGTATTTTTTCCCTAGGCCATTCTGGTTAAGCGTTTGGAGCAGTAGAAGTGCGAAAAATTTGTTGTCTTCTCAACCGTTTCTTGTCTTCAAACTCCCATATCTCGCGAATGGATTGACCTAACCCAAAAATTCCTATTGCATCTGAAAGTAGAAACTCGCCCGATTACAACGGTATGCGTATTTTTTCCCTAGGCCATTCTGGTTAAGCGTTTGGAGCAGCATAATTGCGAAAAATTTTATACCTTCTCAACCATTTCTTGGCTTCAAACTCCCATATCTCGCGAACGGATTGACCTAACCCAAAAATTCCTATTGCATCTGAAAGTAGAAACTCGCCCGATTACAACGGTATGTGTATTTTTTCCCTAGGCCATTCTGGTTAGGCGTTTGGAGCGGCAGAATTGCGAAAAATTTGTTGTCTTCTCAACCATTTCTTAGCTTCAAACTCCCATATCTCGCGAACGGATTGACCTGACCCAAAAATTTCTGTTGTATCTGAAAGTAGAAACTCGCCCGATTACAACGGTAGGTGTATTTTTTCCCTAGGCCATTCTGGTTAAGCGTTTGGAGCAGCAGAATTGCGAAAAATTTTTTGCCTCCTCAACGATTTCTTGCCTCCAAACTCCCATATCTCGCGAACGGATTGACCAAACCCAAAAATTCCTGCTGCGTCTGAAAGTAGAAACTCGCCCGATTACAACGGTATGTGTATTTTTTCCCTAGGCCATTCTGGTTAAGCGTTTGGAGCAGCAGAATTGCGAAAAATTTTTTGCCTTTTCAACCATTTCTTGGCTTCAAACATCCATATATCGCGAACGGATTGACCCAACCAAAAAATTCCTATTGCATCTGAAAGTAGAAGCTCGCCCGATTACAACGGTATGTGTATTTTTTCCCTAGGCCATTCTGGTTAAGCGTTTGGAGCAGTAGAAGTGCGAAAAATTTGTTGTCTTCTCAACCGTTTCTTGTCTTCAAACTCCCATATCTCGCGAATGGATTGACCTAACCCAAAAATTCCTATTGCATCTGAAAGTAGAAACTCGCCCGATTACAACGGTATGCGTATTTTTTCCCTAGGCCATTCTGGTTAAGCGTTTGGAGCAGCATAATTGCGAAAAATTTTATACCTTCTCAACCATTTCTTGGCTTCAAACTCCCATATCTCGCGAACGGATTGACCTAACCCAAAAATTCCTATTGCATCTGAAAGTAGAAACTCGCCCGATTACAACGGTATGTGTATTTTTTCCCTAGGCCATTCTGGTTAGGCGTTTGGAGCGGCAGAATTGCGAAAAATTTGTTGTCTTGTCAACCATTTCTTGGCTTCAAACTCCCATATCTCGCGAACGGATTGACCTAACCCAAAAATTCCAGTTGCATCTGAAAGTAGAATCTCGCCCGATTATAACGGTATGTGTATTTTTTCCCTAGGCCATTCTGGTTAAGCGTTTGGAGCAGTAGAAGTGCGAAAAATTTGTTGTCTTCTCAACCGTTTCTTGTCTTCTAACTCCCATATCTCGCGAATGGATTGACCTAACCCAAAAATTCCTGTTGCATCTGAAAGTAGAAACTCGACCGATTACAACGGTATGTGTATTTTTTCCCTAGGCCATTCTGGTTAAGCGTTTGGAGCCGCAGAAGTTCGAAAAATTTGTTGTCTTCTCAAACATTTCTTAGCTTCAAACTCCCATATCTCGCGAACGGATTGACCTAACCCAAAAATTCCTATTGCATCTGAAAGTAGATACTCGACCGATTACAAAGGTATGTGTATTTTTTCCCTAGGCCATTCTGGTTAAGCGTTTGGAGCAGCAGAATTGCGAAAAATTTTTTGCCTTTTCAACCATTTCTTGGCTTCAAACACCCATATCTCGCGAACGGATTGACCTAACCAAAAAATTCCTATTGCATCTGAAAGTAGAAACTCGCCCGACTACAGCGGTGTGTGTATTTTTTCCCTAGGCCATTCTGGTTAAGCGTTTGGAGCAGCAGAATTGCGAAAAATTTTTTGCCTTCTCAACGATTTCTTGCCTTCAAACTCCCATATCTCGCGAACGGATTGACATAACCCAAAAATTCCTATTGCATCTGAAAGTAGAAACTCGCCCGATTACAACGGTATGTGTATTTTTTCCCTAGGCCATTCTGGTTAAGCGTTTGGAGCAGCAGAATTGCGAAAAATTTTTTGCCTTTTCAACCATTTCTTGGCTTCAAACATCCATATATCGCGAACGGATTGACCTAACCAAAAAATTCCTATTGCATCTGAAAGTAGAAACTCGCCCGACTACAGCGGTGTGTGTATTTTTTCCCTAGGCCATTCTGGTTAAGCGTTTGGAGCAGCAGAATTGCGAAAAATTTTTTGCCTTCTCAACGATTTCTTGCCTTCAAACTCCCATATCTCGCGAACGGATTGACATAACCCAAATATTCCTATTGCATCTGAAAGTAGAAACTCGCCCGATTACAACGGTATGTGTATTTTTTCCCTAGGCCATTCTGGTTAAGCGTTTGGAGCAGCAGAATTGCGAAAAATTTTTTGACTTTTCAACCATTTCTTGGCTTCAAACATCCATATATCGCGAACGGATTGACCTAACCAAAAAATTCCTATTGCATCTGAAAGTAGAAACTCGCCCGACTACAGCGGTGTGTGTATTTTTTCCCTAGGCCATTCTGGTTAAGCGTTTAGAGCACCAGAATTGCGAAAAATTTTTTGCCTTCTCAACGATTTCTTGCCTTCAAACTCCCATATCTCGCGAACGGACTGACCTAACCCAAAAAATTCCTATTGCATCTGAAAGTAGAAACTCGCCCGACAACAGCGGTGTGTGTATTTTTTCCCTAGGCCATTCTGGTTAAGCGTTTAGAGCACCAGAATTGCGAAAAATTTTTTGCCTTCTCAACGATTTCTTGCCTTCAAACTCCCATATCTCGCGAACGGATTGACCTAACCCAAAAATTCCTGTTGCACCTGAAAGTAGAAACTCGCCCGATTATAACGGTATGTGTATTTTTTCCCTAGGCCATTCTGGTTAAGCGTTTGGAGCAGCAGAATTGCGAAAGATTTTATGCCTTCTCAACCATTTCTTGGCTTCAAACTCCCATATCTCGCGAACGGATTGACCTAACCAAAAAATTCCTGTTGCGTCTGAAAGTAGAAACTCGCCCGATTACAACGGTATGCGTATTTTTTCCCTAGGCCATTCTGGTTAAGCGTTTGGAGCAGCAGAATTGCGAAAGATTTTATGCCTTCTCAACCATTTCTTGGCTTCAAACTCCCATATCTCGCGAACGGATTGACCTAACCAAAAAATTCCTGTTGCATCTGAAAGTAGAAACTCGCCCGATTATAACGGTATGTGTATTTTCTCCCTAGGCCATTCTGGTTAAGCGTTTGGAGCCGCAGAAGTGCGAAAAATTTATTGTCTTCTCAACCATTTCTTAGCTTCAAACTCCCATATCTCGCGAACGGATTGACCTAACCCAAAAATTCCTATTGCATCTGAAAGTAGATACTCGACCGATTACAAAGGTATGTGTATTTTTTCCCTAGGCCATTCTGGTTAAGCGTTTGGAGCAGCAGAATTGCGAAAAATTTTTTGCCTTTTCAACCATTTCTTGGCTTCAAACACCCATATTTCGCGAACGGATTGACCTAACCAAAAAAGTCCTATTGCATCTGAAAGTAGAAACTCGCCCGATTACAACGGTATGCGTATTTTTTCCCTAGGCCATTCTGGTTAAGCGTTTGGAGCAGCATAATTGCGAAAAATTTTATACCGTCTCAACCATTTCTTGGCTTCAAACTCCCATATCTCGCGAACGGATTGACCTAACCCAAAAATTCCTGTTGCATCTGAAAGTAGAAACTCGCCCGATTACAACGGTATGTGTATTTTTTCCCTAGGCCATTCTGGTTAGGCGTTTGGAGCGGCAGAAGTGCGAAAAATTTGTTGTCTTCTCAACCAGTTCTTAGCTTCAAACTCCCATATCTCGCGAACGGATTGACCTAACCCAAAAATTCCTATTGTATCTGAAAGTAGAAACCCGCCCGATTACAACGGTATGTGTATTTTTTCCCTAGGCCATTCTGGTTAAGCGTTTGGAGCAGTAGAAGTGCGAAAAATTTGTTGTCTTCTCAATCGTTTCTTGTCTTCAAACTCCCATATCTCGCGAATGGATTGACCTAACCCAAAAATTCCTATTGCATCTGAAAGTAGAAACTCGCCCGATTACAACGGTATGCGTATTTTTTCCCTAGGCCATTCTGGTTAAGCGTTTGGAGCAGCATAATTGCGAAAAATTTTATACCTTCTCAACCATTTCTTGGCTTCAAACTCCCATATCTCGCGAACGGATAGACCTAACCCAAAAATTCCTGTTGCATCTGAAAGTAGAAACTCGCCCGATTACAACGGTATGTGTATTTTTTCCCTAGGCCATTCTGGTTAGGCGTTTGGAGCGGCAGAAGTGCGAAAAATTTGTTGTCTTCTCAACCATTTCTTAGCTTCAAACTCCCATGTCTCGCGAACGGATTGACCTAACCCAAAAATTCCTATTGTATCTGAAAGTAGAAACTCGCCCGATTACAACGGTATGTGTATTTTTTCCCTAGGCCATTCTGGTTAAGCGTTTGGAGCAGCAGAATTGCGAAAAATTTTTTGCCTCCTCAACGATTTCTTGCCTTCAAACTCCCATATCTCGCGAACGGATTGACCAAACCCAAAAATTCCTGCTGCGTCTGAAAGTAGAAACTCGCCCGATTACAACGGTATGCGTATTTTTTCCCTAGGCCATTCTGGTTAAGCGTTTGGAGCAGCAGAATTGCGAAAGATTTTATGCCTTCTCAACCATTTCTTGGCTTCAAACTCCCATATCTCGCGAACGGATTGACCTAACCCAAAAATTCCTGTTGCATCTGAAAGTAGAAACTCGCCCGATTACAACGGTATGTGTATTTTTTCCCTAGGCCCTTCTGGTTAAGCGTTTGGAGCAGCAGAATTGCGAAAAATTTTATGCCTTCTCAACCATTTCTTGGCTTCAAACTCCCATATCTCGCGTACGGATTGACCTAACCCAAAAATTCCTATTGCATCTGAAAGTAGAAGCTCGCCCGATTACAACGGTATGTGTATTTTTTCCCTAGGCCATTCTGGTTAAGCGTTTGGAGCAGTAGAAGTGCGAAAAATTTGTTGTCTTCTCAACCGTTTCTTGTCTTCAAACTCCCATATCTCGCGAATGGATTGACCTAACCAAAAAATTCCCATTGCATCTGAAAGTAGAAACTCGCCCGATTACAACGGTATGTGTATTTTTTCCCTAGGCCATTCTGGTTAAGCGTTTGGAGCAGCAGAATTGCGAAAAATTTTTTGCCTCCTCAACGATTTCTTGCCTTCAAACTCCCATATCTCGCGAACGGATTGACCAAACCCAAAAATTCCTGCTGCGTCTGAAAGTAGAAACTCGCCCGATTACAACGGTATGCGTATTTTTTCCCTAGGCCATTCTGGTTAAGCGTTTGGAGCAGCAGAATTGCGAAAGATTTTATGCCTTCTCAACCATTTCTTGGCTTCAAACTCCCATATCTCGCGAACGGATTGACCTAACCCAAAAATTCCTGTTGCATCTGAAAGTAGAAACTCGCCCGATTACAACGGTATGTGTATTTTTTCCCTAGGCCCTTCTGGTTAAGCGTTTGGAGCAGCAGAATTGCGAAAAATTTTATGCCTTCTCAACCATTTCTTGGCTTCAAACTCCCATATCTCGCGTACGGATTGACCTAACCCAAAAATTCCTATTGCATCTGAAAGTAGAAGCTCGCCCGATTACAACGGTATGTGTATTTTTTCCCTAGGCCATTCTGGTTAAGCGTTTGGAGCAGTAGAAGTGCGAAAAATTTGTTGTCTTCTCAACCGTTTCTTGTCTTCAAACTCCCATATCTCGCGAATGGATTGACCTAACCAAAAAATTCCCATTGCATCTGAAAGTAGAAACTCGCCCGATTACAACGGTATGCGTATTTTTTCCCTAGGCCATTCTGGTTAAGCGTTTGGAGCAGCATAATTGCGAAAAATTTTATACCTTCTCAACCATTTGTTGGCTTCAAACTCCCATATCTCGCGAAAGGATTGACCTAACCCAAAAATTCCTGTTGCATCTGAAAGTAGAAACTCGCCCGATTACAACGGTATGCGTATTTTTTCCCTAGGCCATTCTGGTTAGGCGTTTGGAGCGGCAGAAGTGCGAAAAATTTATTGTCTTCTCAACCATTTCTTAGCTTCAAACTCCCATATCTCGCGAACGGATTGACCTAACCCAAAAATTCCTATTGTATCTGAAAGTAGAAACTCGCCCGATTACAACGGTATGTGTATTTTTTCCCTAGGCCATTCTGGTTAAGCGTTTGGAGCAGCAGAATTGCGAAAAATTTTTTGCCTCCTCAACGATTTCTTGCCTTCAAACTCCCATATCTCGCGAACGGATTGACCAAACCCAAAAATTCCTGCTGCGTCTGAAAGTAGAAACTCGCCCGATTACAACGGTATGCGTATTTTTTCCCTAGGCCATTCTGGTTAAGCGTTTGGAGCAGCAGAATTGCGAAAGATTTTATGCCTTCTCAACCATTTCTTGGCTTCAAACTCCCATATCTCGCGAACGGATTGACCTAACCCAAAAATTCCTGTTGCATCTGAAAGTAGAAACTCGCCCGATTACAACGGTATGTGTATTTTTTCCCTAGGCCCTTCTGGTTAAGCGTTTGGAGCAGCAGAATTGCGAAAAATTTTATGCCTTCTCAACCATTTCTTGGCTTCAAACTCCCATATCTCGCGTACGGATTGACCTAACCCAAAAATTCCTATTGCATCTGAAAGTAGAAGCTCGCCCGATTACAACGGTATGTGTATTTTTTCCCTAGGCCATTCTGGTTAAGCGCTTGGAGCAGCAGAAGTGCGAAAAATTTGTTGTCTTCTCAACCGTTTCTTAGCTTCAAACTCCCATATCTCGCGAACGGATTGACCTAACCCAAAAATTCCTATTGTATCTGAAAGTAGAAACTCGCCCGATTACAACGGTATGTGTATTTTTTCCCTAGGCCATTCTGGTTAAGCGTTTGGAGCAGTAGAAGTGCGAAAAATTTGTTGTCTTCTCAATCGTTTCTAGTCTTCAAACTCCCATATCTCGCGAATGGATTGACCTAACCCAAAAATTACTGTTGCATCTGAAAGTAGAAACTCGCCCGATTACAACGGTATGTGTATTTTTTCCCTAGGCCATTCTGGTTAGGCGTTTGGAGCGGCAGAAGTGCGAAAAATTTGTTGTCTTCTCAACCATTTCTTAGCTTCAAACTCCCATATCTCGCGAACGGATTGACCTAACCAAAAAATTCCCATTGCATCTGAAAGTAGAAACTCGCCCGATTACAACGGTATGCGTATTTTTTCCCTAGGCCATTCTGGTTAAGCGTTTGGAGCAGCATAATTGCGAAAAATTTTATACCTTCTCAACCATTTGTTGGCTTCAAACTCCCATATCTCGCGAAAGGATTGACCTAACCCAAAAATTCCTGTTGCATCTGAAAGTAGAAACTCGCCCGATTACAACGGTATGCGTATTTTTTCCCTAGGCCATTCTGGTTAGGCGTTTGGAGCGGCAGAAGTGCGAAAAATTTATTGTCTTCTCAACCATTTCTTAGCTTCAAACTCCCATATCTCGCGAACGGATTGACCTAACCCAAAAATTCCTATTGTATCTGAAAGTAGAAACTCGCCCGATTACAACGGTATGTGTATTTTTTCCCTAGGCCATTCTGGTTAAGCGTTTGGAGCAGCAGAATTGCGAAAAATTTTTTGCCTCCTCAACGATTTCTTGCCTTCAAACTCCCATATCTCGCGAACGGATTGACCAAACCCAAAAATTCCTGCTGCGTCTGAAAGTAGAAACTCGCCCGATTACAACGGTATGCGTATTTTTTCCCTAGGCCATTCTGGTTAAGCGTTTGGAGCAGCAGAATTGCGAAAGATTTTATGCCTTCTCAACCATTTCTTGGCTTCAAACTCCCATATCTCGCGAACGGATTGACCTAACCCAAAAATTCCTGTTGCATCTGAAAGTAGAAACTCGCCCGATTACAACGGTATGTGTATTTTTTCCCTAGGCCCTTCTGGTTAAGCGTTTGGAGCAGCAGAATTGCGAAAAATTTTATGCCTTCTCAACCATTTCTTGGCTTCAAACTCCCATATCTCGCGTACGGATTGACCTAACCCAAAAATTCCTATTGCATCTGAAAGTAGAAGCTCGCCCGATTACAACGGTATGTGTATTTTTTCCCTAGGCCATTCTGGTTAAGCGCTTGGAGCAGCAGAAGTGCGAAAAATTTGTTGTCTTCTCAACCGTTTCTTAGCTTCAAACTCCCATATCTCGCGAACGGATTGACCTAACCCAAAAATTCCTATTGTATCTGAAAGTAGAAACTCGCCCGATTACAACGGTATGTGTATTTTTTCCCTAGGCCATTCTGGTTAAGCGTTTGGAGCAGTAGAAGTGCGAAAAATTTGTTGTCTTCTCAATCGTTTCTAGTCTTCAAACTCCCATATCTCGCGAATGGATTGACCTAACCCAAAAATTCCTATTGCATCTGAAAGTAGAAACTCGCCCGATTACAACGGTATGCGTATTTTTTCCCTAGGCCATTCTGGTTAAGCGTTTGGAGCAGCATAATTGCGAAAAATTTTATACCTTCTCAACCATTTCTTGACTTCAAACTCCCATATCTCGCGAACGGATTGACCTAACCCAAAAATTACTGTTGCATCTGAAAGTAGAAACTCGCCCGATTACAACGGTATGTGTATTTTTTCCCTAGGCCATTCTGGTTAGGCGTTTGGAGCGGCAGAAGTGCGAAAAATTTGTTGTCTTCTCAACCATTTCTTAGCTTCAAACTCCCATATCTCGCGAACGGATTGACCTAACCCAAAAATTCCTATTGTATCTGAAAGTAGAAACTCGCCCGATTACAACGGTATGTGTATTTTTTCCCTAGGCCATTCTGGTTAAGCGTTTGGAGCAGCAGAATTGCGAAAAATTTTTTGCCTCCTCAACGATTTCTTGCCTTCAAACTCCCATATCTCGCGAACGGATTGACCAAACCCAAAAATTCCTGCTGCGTCTGAAAGTAGAAACTCGCCCGATTACAACGGTATGCGTATTTTTTCCCTAGGCCATTCTGGTTAAGCGTTTGGAGCAGCAGAATTGCGAAAGATTTTATGCCTTCTCAACCATTTCTTGGCTTCAAACTCCCATATCTCGCGAACGGATTGACCTAACCCAAAAATTCCTGTTGCATCTGAAAGTAGAAACTCGCCCGATTACAACGGTATGTGTATTTTTTCCCTAGGCCCTTCTGGTTAAGCGTTTGGAGCAGCAGAATTGCGAAAAATTTTATGCCTTCTCAACCATTTCTTGGCTTCAAACTCCCATATCTCGCGTACGGATTGACCTAACCCAAAAATTCCTGTTGCATCTGAAAGTAGAAGCTCGCCCGATTACAACGGTATGTGTATTTTTTCCCTAGGCCATTCTGGTTAAGCGTTTGGAGCAGTAGAAGTTCGAAAAATTTGTTGTCTTCTCAACCATTTCTTGGCTTCAAACACCCATATCTCGCGAACGGATTGACCTAACCAAAAAATTCCTATTGCATCTGAAAGTAGAAACTCGCCCGACTACAGCGGTGTGTGTATTTTTTCCCTAGGCCATTCTGGTTAAGCGTTTGGAGCAGCAGAATTGCGAAAAATTTTTTGCCTTCTCAACGATTTCTTGCCTTCAAACTCCCATATCTCGCGAACGGATTGACATAACCCAAAAATTCCTATTGCATCTGAAAGTAGAAACTCGCCCAATTACAACGGTATGCGTATTTTTTCCCTAGGCCATTCTGGTTAAGCGTTTGGAGCAGCAGAATTGCGAAAAATTTTATGCCTTCTCAACCATTACTTGGCTTCAAACTCCCATATCTCGTGAACGGATTGACCTAACCCAAAAATTCCTGTTGCATCTGAAAGTAGAAACTCGCCCGATTACAACGGTATGTGTATTTTTTCCCTAGGCCCTTCTGGTTAAGCGTTTGGAGCAGCAGAATTGCGAAAAATGTTATGCCTTCTCAACCATTTCTTGGCTTCAAACTCCCATATCTCGCGTACGGATTGACCTAACCCAAAAATTCCTATTGCATCTGAAAGTAGAAGCTCGCCCGATTACAACGGTATGTGTATTTTTTCCCTAGGCCATTCTGGTTAAGCGTTTGGAGCAGTAGAAGTGCGAAAAATTTGTTGTCTTCTCAACCGTTTCTTGTCTTCAAACTCCCATATCTCGCGAATGGATTGACCTAACCCAAAAATTCCTATTGCATCTGAAAGTAGAAACTCGCCCGATTACAACGGTATGCGTATTTTTTCCCTAGGCCATTGTGGTTAAGCGTTTGGAGCAGCATAATTGCGAAAAATTTTATACCTTCTCAACCATTTCTTGGCTTCAAACTCCCATATCTCGCGAACGGATTGACCTAACCCAAAAATTCCTGTTGCATCTGAAAGTAGAAACTCGCCCGATTACAACGGTATGTGTATTTTTTCCCTAGGCCATTCTGGTTAGGCGTTTGGAGCGGCAGAAGTGCGAAAAATTTGTTGTCTTCTCAACCATTTCTTATCTTCAAACTCCCATATCTCGCGAACGGATTGACCTAACCCAAGAATTCCTGTTGTATCTGAAAGTAGAAACTCGCCCGATTACATCGGTATGTGTATTTTTTCCCTAGGCCATTCTGGTTAAGCGTTTGGAGCAGCAGAATTGCGAAAAATTTTTTGCCTCCTCAACGATTTCTTGCCTTCAAACTCCCATATCTCGCGAACGGAATGACCAAACCCAAAAATTCCTGCTGCGTCTGAAAGTAGAGACTCGCCCGATTACAACGGTATGCGTATTTTTTCCCTAGGCCATTCTGGTTAAGCGTTTGGAGCAGCAGAATTGCGAAAGATTTTATGCCTTCTCAACCATTTCTTGGCTTCAAACTCCCATATCTCGCGAACGGATAGACCTAACCCAAAAATTCCTGTTGCATCTGAAAGTAGAAACTCGCCCGATTACAACGGTATGTGTATTTTTTCCCTAGGCCATTCTGGTTAGGCGTTTGGAGCGGCAGAAGTGCGAAAAATTTGTTGTCTTCTCAACCATTTCTTAGCTTCAAACTCCCATATCTCGCGAACGGATTAACCTAACCCAAAAATTCCTATTGCATCTGAAAGTAGAAACTCGCCCGATTACAACGGTATGTGCATTTTTTCCCTAGGCCATTCTGGTTAAGCGTTTGGAGCAGCAGAATTGTGAAAAATTTGTTGCCTTCTCAACGATTTCTTGCCTTCAAACTCCCATATCTCGCGAACGGATTGACATAACCCAAATATTCCTATTGCATCTGAAAGTAGAAACTCGCCCGATTACAACGGTATGTGTATTTTTTCCCTAGGCCATTCTGGTTAAGCGTTTGGAGCAGCAGAATTGCGAAAAATTTTTTGACTTTTCAACCATTTCTTGGCTTCAAACATCCATATATCGCGAACGGATTGACCTAACCAAAAAGTTCCTATTGCATCTGAAAGTAGAAACTCGCCCGACTACAGCGGTGTGTGTATTTTTTCCCTAGGCCATTCTGGTTAAGCGTTTAGGGCACCAGAATTGCGAAAAATTTTTTGCCTTCTCAACGATTTCTTGCCTTCAAACTCCCATATCTCGCGAACGGACTGACCTAACCCAAAAAATTCCTATTGCATCTGAAAGTAGAAACTCGCCCGACTACAGCGGTGTGTGTATTTTTTCCCTAGGCCATTCTGGTTAAGCGTTTAGAGCACCAGAATTGCGAAAAATTTTTTGCCTTCTCAACGATTTCTTGCCTTCAAACTCCCATATCTCGCGAACGGATTGACCTAACCCAAAAATTCCTGTTGCATCTGAAAGTAGAAACTCGCCCGATTATAACGGTATGTGTATTTTTTCCCTAGGCCATTCTGGTTAGGCTTTTGGAGCGGCAGAAGTGCGAAAAATTTGTTGTCTTCTCAACCATTTCTTAGCTTCTAACTCCCATATCTCGCGAACGGATTGACCTAACCCAAAAATTCCTGTTGTATCTGAAAGTAGAAACTCGCCCGATTACAACGGTATGTGTATTTTTTCCCTAGGCCATTCTGGTTAAACGTTTGGAGCAGCAGAATTGCGAAAAATTTTTTGCCTCCTCAACGATTTCTTGCCTTCAAACTCCCATATCTCGCGAACGGATTGACCAAACCCAAAAATTCCTGCTGCGTCTGAAAGTAGAAACTCGCCCGATTACAACGGTATGCGTATTTTTTCCCTAGGCCATTCTGGTTAAGCGTTTGGAGCAGCAGAATTGCGAAATATTTTATGCCTTCTCAACCATTTCTTGGCTTCAAACTCCCATATCTCGCGAACGGATTGACCTAACCAAAAAATTCCTGTTGCATCTGAAAGTAGAAACTCGCCCGATTATAACGGTATGTGTAATTTCTCCCTAGGCCATTCTGGTTAAGCGTTTGGAGCCGCAGAAGTGCGAAAAATTTATTGTCTTCTCAACCATTTCTTAGCTTCAAACTCCCATATCTCGCGAACGGATTGACCTAACCCAAAAATTCCTATTGCATCTGAAAGTAGATACTCGACCGATTACAAAGGTATGTGTATTTTTTCCCTAGGCCATTCTGGTTAAGCGTTTGGAGCAGCAGAATTGCGAAAAATTTTTTGCCTTTTCAACCATTTCTTGGCTTCAAACACCCATATTTCGCGAACGGATTGACCTAACCAAAAAATTCCTATTGCATCTGAAAGTAGAAACTCGCCCGATTACAACGGTATGCGTATTTTTTCCCTAGGCCATTCTGGTTAAGCGTTTGGAGCAGCATAATTGCGAAAAATTTTATACCGTCTCAACCATTTCTTGGCTTCAAACTCCCATATCTCGCGAACGGATTGACCTAACCCAAAAATTCCTGTTGCATCTGAAAGTAGAAACTCGCCCGATTACAACGGTATGTGTATTTTTTCCCTAGGCCATTCTGGTTAGGCGTTTGGAGCGGCAGAAGTGCGAAAAATTTGTTGTCTTCTCAACCAGTTCTTAGCTTCAAACTCCCATATCTCGCGAACGGATTGACCTAACCCAAAAATTCCTATTGTATCTGAAAGTAGAAACCCGCCCGATTACAACGGTATGTGTATTTTTTCCCTAGGCCATTCTGGTTAAGCGTTTGGAGCAGTAGAAGTGCGAAAAATTTGTTGTCTTCTCAATCGTTTCTTGTCTTCAAACTCCCATATCTCGCGAATGGATTGACCTAACCCAAAAATTCCTATTGCATCTGAAAGTAGAAACTCGCCCGATTACAACGGTATGCGTATTTTTTCCCTAGGCCATTCTGGTTAAGCGTTTGGAGCAGCATAATTGCGAAAAATTTTTTGCCTTCTCAACGATTTCTTGCCTTCAAACTCCCATATCTCGCGAACGGATTGACCTAACCCAAAAATTCCTGTTGCATCTGAAAGTAGAAACTCGCCCGATTATAACGGTATGTGTATTTTTTCCCTAGGCCATTCTGGTTAGGCTTTTGGAGCGGCAGAAGTGCGAAAAATTTGTTGTCTTCTCAACCATTTCTTAGCTTCTAACTCCCATATCTCGCGAACGGATTGACCTAACCCAAAAATTCCTGTTGTATCTGAAAGTAGAAACTCGCCCGATTACAACGGTATGTGTATTTTTTCCCTAGGCCATTCTGGTTAAACGTTTGGAGCAGCAGAATTGCGAAAAATTTTTTGCCTCCTCAACGATTTCTTGCCTTCAAACTCCCATATCTCGCGAACGGATTGACCAAACCCAAAAATTCCTGCTGCGTCTGAAAGTAGAAACTCGCCCGATTACAACGGTATGCGTATTTTTTCCCTAGGCCATTCTGGTTAAGCGTTTGGAGCAGCAGAATTGCGAAATATTTTATGCCTTCTCAACCATTTCTTGGCTTCAAACTCCCATATCTCGCGAACGGATTGACCTAACCAAAAAATTCCTGTTGCATCTGAAAGTAGAAACTCGCCCGATTATAACGGTATGTGTAATTTCTCCCTAGGCCATTCTGGTTAAGCGTTTGGAGCCGCAGAAGTGCGAAAAATTTATTGTCTTCTCAACCATTTCTTAGCTTCAAACTCCCATATCTCGCGAACGGATTGACCTAACCCAAAAATTCCTATTGCATCTGAAAGTAGATACTCGACCGATTACAAAGGTATGTGTATTTTTTCCCTAGGCCATTCTGGTTAAGCGTTTGGAGCAGCAGAATTGCGAAAAATTTTTTGCCTTTTCAACCATTTCTTGGCTTCAAACACCCATATTTCGCGAACGGATTGACCTAACCCAAAAATTCCTATTGCATCTGAAAGTAGAAACTCGCCCGATTACAACGGTATGCGTATTTTTTCCCTAGGCCATTCTGGTTAAGCGTTTGGAGCAGCATAATTGCGAAAAATTTTTTGCCTTCTCAACGATTTCTTGCCTTCAAACTCCCATATCTCGCGAACGGATTGACCTAACCCAAAAATTCCTGTTGCATCTGAAAGTAGAAACTCGCCCGATTATAACGGTATGTGTATTTTTTCCCTAGGCCATTCTGGTTAGGCTTTTGGAGCGGCAGAAGTGCGAAAAATTTGTTGTCTTCTCAACCATTTCTTAGCTTCTAACTCCCATATCTCGCGAACGGATTGACCTAACCCAAAAATTCCTGTTGTATCTGAAAGTAGAAACTCGCCCGATTACAACGGTATGTGTATTTTTTCCCTAGGCCATTCTGGTTAAACGTTTGGAGCAGCAGAATTGCGAAAAATTTTTTGCCTCCTCAACGATTTCTTGCCTTCAAACTCCCATATCTCGCGAACGGATTGACCAAACCCAAAAATTCCTGCTGCGTCTGAAAGTAGAAACTCGCCCGATTACAACGGTATGCGTATTTTTTCCCTAGGCCATTCTGGTTAAGCGTTTGGAGCAGCAGAATTGCGAAATATTTTATGCCTTCTCAACCATTTCTTGGCTTCAAACTCCCATATCTCGCGAACGGATTGACCTAACCAAAAAATTCCTGTTGCATCTGAAAGTAGAAACTCGCCCGATTATAACGGTATGTGTAATTTCTCCCTAGGCCATTCTGGTTAAGCGTTTGGAGCCGCAGAAGTGCGAAAAATTTATTGTCTTCTCAACCATTTCTTAGCTTCAAACTCCCATATCTCGCGAACGGATTGACCTAACCCAAAAATTCCTATTGCATCTGAAAGTAGATACTCGACCGATTACAAAGGTATGTGTATTTTTTCCCTAGGCCATTCTGGTTAAGCGTTTGGAGCAGCAGAATTGCGAAAAATTTTTTGCCTTTTCAACCATTTCTTGGCTTCAAACACCCATATTTCGCGAACGGATTGACCTAACCAAAAAATTCCTATTGCATCTGAAAGTAGAAACTCGCCCGATTACAACGGTATGCGTATTTTTTCCCTAGGCCATTCTGGTTAAGCGTTTGGAGCAGCATAATTGCGAAAAATTTTATACCGTCTCAACCATTTCTTGGCTTCAAACTCCCATATCTCGCGAACGGATTGACCTAACCCAAAAATTCCTGTTGCATCTGAAAGTAGAAACTCGCCCGATTACAACGGTATGTGTATTTTTTCCCTAGGCCATTCTGGTTAGGCGTTTGGAGCGGCAGAAGTGCGAAAAATTTGTTGTCTTCTCAACCAGTTCTTAGCTTCAAACTCCCATATCTCGCGAACGGATTGACCTAACCCAAAAATTCCTATTGTATCTGAAAGTAGAAACCCGCCCGATTACAACGGTATGTGTATTTTTTCCCTAGGCCATTCTGGTTAAGCGTTTGGAGCAGTAGAAGTGCGAAAAATTTGTTGTCTTCTCAATCGTTTCTTGTCTTCAAACTCCCATATCTCGCGAATGGATTGACCTAACCCAAAAATTCCTATTGCATCTGAAAGTAGAAACTCGCCCGATTACAACGGTATGCGTATTTTTTCCCTAGGCCATTCTGGTTAAGCGTTTGGAGCAGCATAATTGCGAAAAATTTTATACCTTCTCAACCATTTCTTGGCTTCAAACTCCCATATCTCGCGAACGGATAGACCTAACCCAAAAATTCCTGTTGCATCTGAAAGTAGAAACTCGCCCGATTACAACGGTATGTGTATTTTTTCCCTAGGCCATTCTGGTTAGGCGTTTGGAGCGGCAGAAGTGCGAAAAATTTGTTGTCTTCTCAACCATTTCTTAGCTTCAAACTCCCATGTCTCGCGAACGGATTGACCTAACCCAAAAATTCCTATTGTATCTGAAAGTAGAAACTCGCCCGATTACAACGGTATGTGTATTTTTTCCCTAGGCCATTCTGGTTAAGCGTTTGGAGCAGCAGAATTGCGAAAAATTTTTTGCCTCCTCAACGATTTCTTGCCTTCAAACTCCCATATCTCGCGAACGGATTGACCAAACCCAAAAATTCCTGCTGCGTCTGAAAGTAGAAGCTCGCCCGATTACAACGGTATGCGTATTTTTTCCCTAGGCCATTCTGGTTAAGCGTTTGGAGCAGCAGAATTGCGAAAGATTTTATGCCTTCTCAACCATTTCTTGGCTTCAAACTCCCATATCTCGCGAACGGATTGACCTAACCCAAAAATTCCTGTTGCATCTGAAAGTAGAAACTCGCCCGATTACAACGGTATGTGTATTTTTTCCCTAGGCCCTTCTGGTTAAGCGTTTGGAGCAGCAGAATTGCGAAAAATTTTATGCCTTCTCAACCATTTCTTGGCTTCAAACTCCCATATCTCGCGTACGGATTGACCTAACCCAAAAATTCCTATTGCATCTGAAAGTAGAAGCTCGCCCGATTACAACGGTATGTGTATTTTTTCCCTAGGCCATTCTGGTTAAGCGTTTGGAGCAGTAGAAGTGCGAAAAATTTGTTGTCTTCTCAACCGTTTCTTGTCTTCAAACTCCCATATCTCGCGAATGGATTGACCTAACCAAAAAATTCCCATTGCATCTGAAAGTAGAAACTCGCCCGATTACAAAGGTATGCGTATTTTTTCCCTAGGCCATTCTGGTTAAGCGTTTGGAGCAGCATAATTGCGAAAAATTTTATACCTTCTCAACCATTTGTTGGCTTCAAACTCCCATATCTCGCGAAAGGATTGACCTAACCCAAAAATTCCTGTTGCATCTGAAAGTAGAAACTCGCCCGATTACAACGGTATGCGTATTTTTTCCCTAGGCCATTCTGGTTAGGCGTTTGGAGCGGCAGAAGTGCGAAAAATTTATTGTCTTCTCAACCATTTCTTAGCTTCAAACTCCCATATCTCGCGAACGGATTGACCTAACCCAAAAATTCCTATTGTATCTGAAAGTAGAAACTCGCCCGATTACAACGGTATGTGTATTTTTTCCCTAGGCCATTCTGGTTAAGCGTTTGGAGCAGCAGAATTGCGAAAAATTTTTTGCCTCCTCAACGATTTCTTGCCTTCAAACTCCCATATCTCGCGAACGGATTGACCAAACCCAAAAATTCCTGCTGCGTCTGAAAGTAGAAACTCGCCCGATTACAACGGTATGCGTATTTTTTCCCTAGGCCATTCTGGTTAAGCGTTTGGAGCAGCAGAATTGCGAAAGATTTTATGCCTTCTCAACCATTTCTTGGCTTCAAACTCCCATATCTCGCGAACGGATTGACCTAACCCAAAAATTCCTGTTGCATCTGAAAGTAGAAACTCGCCCGATTACAACGGTATGTGTATTTTTTCCCTAGGCCCTTCTGGTTAAGCGTTTGGAGCAGCAGAATTGCGAAAAATTTTATGCCTTCTCAACCATTTCTTGGCTTCAAACTCCCATATCTCGCGTACGGATTGACCTAACCCAAAAATTCCTATTGCATCTGAAAGTAGAAGCTCGCCCGATTACAACGGTATGTGTATTTTTTCCCTAGGCCATTCTGGTTAAGCGCTTGGAGCAGCAGAAGTGCGAAAAATTTGTTGTCTTCTCAACCGTTTCTTAGCTTCAAACTCCCATATCTCGCGAACGGATTGACCTAACCCAAAAATTCCTATTGCATCTGAAAGTAGAAGCTCGCCCGATTACAACGGTATGTGTATTTTTTCCCTAGGCCATTCTGGTTAAGCGCTTGGAGCAGCAGAAGTGCGAAAAATTTGTTGTCTTCTCAACCGTTTCTTAGCTTCAAACTCCCATATCTCGCGAACGGATTGACCTAACCCAAAAATTCCTATTGTATCTGAAAGTAGAAACTCGCCCGATTACAACGGTATGTGTATTTTTTCCCTAGGCCATTCTGGTTAAGCGTTTGGAGCAGTAGAAGTGCGAAAAATTTGTTGTCTTCTCAATCGTTTCTAGTCTTCAAACTCCCATATCTCGCGAATGGATTGACCTAACCCAAAAATTCCTATTGCATCTGAAAGTAGAAACTCGCCCGATTACAACGGTATGCGTATTTTTTCCCTAGGCCATTCTGGTTAAGCGTTTGGAGCAGCATAATTGCGAAAAATTTTATACCTTCTCAACCATTTCTTGACTTCAAACTCCCATATCTCGCGAACGGATTGACCTAACCCAAAAATTCCTGTTGCATCTGAAAGTAGAAACTCGCCCGATTACAACGGTATGTGTATTTTTTCCCTAGGCCATTCTGGTTAGGCGTTTGGAGCGGCAGAAGTGCGAAAAATTTGTTGTCTTCTCAACCATTTCTTAGCTTCAAACTCCCATATCTCGCGAACGGATTGACCTAACCCAAAAATTCCTATTGTATCTGAAAGTAGAAACTCGCCCGATTACAACGGTATGTGTATTTTTTCCCTAGGCCATTCTGGTTAAGCGTTTGGAGCAGCAGAATTGCGAAAAATTTTTTGCCTCCTCAACGATTTCTTGTCTTCAAACTCCCATATCTCGCGAACGGATTGACCAAACCCAAAAATTCCTGCTGCGTCTGAAAGTAGAAACTCGCCCGATTACAACGGTATGCGTATTTTTTCCCTAGGCCATTCTGGTTAAGCGTTTGGAGCAGCAGAATTGCGAAAGATTTTATGCCTTCTCAACCATTTCTTGGCTTCAAACTCCCATATCTCGCGAACGGATTGACCTAACCCAAAAATTCCTGTTGCATCTGAAAGTAGAAACTCGCCCGATTACAACGGTATGTGTATTTTTTCCCTAGGCCCTTCTGGTTAAGCGTTTGGAGCAGCAGAATTGCGAAAAATTTTATGCCTTCTCAACCATTTCTTGGCTTCAAACTCCCATATCTCGCGTACGGATTGACCTAACCCAAAAATTCCTGTTGCATCTGAAAGTAGAAGCTCGCCCGATTACAACGGTATGTGTATTTTTTCCCTAGGCCAATCTGGTTAAGCGTTTGGAGCAGTAGAAGTTCGAAAAATTTGTTGTCTTCTCAACCATTTCTTGGCTTCAAACACCCATATCTCGCGAACGGATTGACCTAACCAAAAAATTCCTATTGCATCTGAAAGTAGAAACTCGCCCGACTACAGCGGTGTGTGTATTTTTTCCCTAGGCCATTCTGGTTAAGCGTTTGGAGCAGCAGAATTGCGAAAAATTTTTTGCCTTCTCAACGATTTCTTGCCTTCAAACTCCCATATCTCGCGAACGGATTGACATAACCCAAAAATTCCTATTGCATCTGAAAGTAGAAACTCGCCCAATTACAACGGTATGCGTATTTTTTCCCTAGGCCATTCTGGTTAAGCGTTTGGAGCAGCAGAATTGCGAAAAATTTTATGCCTTCTCAACCATTTCTTGGCTTCAAACTCCCATATCTCGTGAACGGATTGACCTAACCCAAAAATTCCTGTTGCATCTGAAAGTAGAAACTCGCCCGATTACAACGGTATGTGTATTTTTTCCCTAGGCCCTTCTGGTTAAGCGTTTGGAGCAGCAGAATTGCGAAAAATTTTATGCCTTCTCAACCATTTCTTGGCTTCAAACTCCCATATCTCGCGTACGGATTGACCTAACCCAAAAATTCCTGTTGTATCTGAAAGTAGAAACTCGCCCGATTACAACGGTATGTGTATTTTTTCCCTAGGCCATTCTGGTTAAGCGTTTGGAGCAGCAGAATTGTGAAAAATTTGTTGCCTTTTCAACCATTTCTTGGCTTCAAACTCCCTTATCTCGTGAACGGATTGAGCTAACCCAAAAATTCCTATTGCATCTGAAAGTAGAAACTCGACCGATTACAACGGTATGTGTATTTTTTCTCTAGGCCATTCTGGTTAAGCGTTTGGAGCAGCAGAATTGCGAAAAATTTTTTGCCTTTTCAACCATTTCTTGGCTTCAAACACCCATATCTCGCGAACGGATTGACCTAACCAAAAAATTCCTATTGCATCTGAAAGTAGAAACTCGCCCGACTACAGAGGTGTGTGTATTTTTTCCCTAGGCCATTCTGGTTAAGCGTTTGGAGCACCAGAATTGCGAAAAATTTTTTGCCTTCTCAACGATTTCTTGCCTTCAAACTCCCATATCTCGCGAACGGATTGACCTAACCCAAAAATTCCTATTGCATCTGAAAGTAGAAACTCGCCCGATTACAACGGTATGTGTATTTTTTCCCCAGGCCATTCTGGTTAAGCGTTTGGAGCAGCAGAAGTGCGAAAAATTTGTTGTCTTCTCAACCGTTTCTTGTTTTCAAACTCCCATATCTCGCGAACGGATTGACCTAACCCAAAAATTCCTGTTGCATCTGAAAGTAGAAACTCCCCCGATTAAAACGGTATGTGTATGTTTTCCCTAGGCCATTCTGGTTAGCCGTTTGGAACAGCAGAATTGCGAAAAATTTGTTGTCTTCTCAACCGTTTCTTGTGTTCAAACTCCCATATCTCGCGAATGGATTGACCTTACCCAAAAATTCCTATTGCATCTGAAGGTAGAAACTCGCCCGATTACAACGGTATGTGTATTTTTTCCCTAGGCCATTCTGGATAAGCGTTTGGAGCAGCAGAATTGCGAAAAATTTTTTGCCTTTTCAACCATCTCTTGGCTTCAAACACCCATATCTCGCGAACGGATTGACCTAACCAAAAAATTCCTATTGCATCTGAAAGTAGAAACTCGCCCGACTACAGCGGTGTGTGTATTTTTTCCCTAGGCCATTCTGGTTAAGCGTTTGGAGCAGCAGAATTGCGAAAAATTTTTTGCCTTCTCAACGATTTCTTGCCTTCAGACTCCCATATCTCGCGAACGGATTGACCTAACCCAAAAATTCCTATTGCATCTGAAAGCAGAAACTTGCCCGATTACAACGGTATGTGTATTTTTTCCCTAGGCCCTTCTGGTTAAGCGTTTGGAGCAGCAGAATTGCGAAAAATTGTTTGCCTTCTCAACGATTTCTTGCCTTCAAACTCCCATATCTCGCGAACGGATTGACCTAACCCAAAAATTCCTATTGCATCTGAAAGTAGAAACTCGCCCGATTACAACGGTATGTGTATTTTTTCCCCAGGCCATTCTGGTTAAGCGTTTGGAGCAGCAGAAGTGCGAAAAATTTGTTGTCTTCTCAACCGTTTCTTGTCTTCAAACTCCCATATCTCGCGAATGGATTGACCTTACCCAAAAATTCCTATTGCATCTGAAAGTAGAAACTCGCCCGATTACAACGGTATGCGTATTTTTTCCCTAGGCCATTCTGGTTAAGCGTTTGGAGCAGCAGAATTGCGAAAAATTTTATACCTTCTCAACCATTTCTTGGCTTCAAACTCCCATATCTCGCGAACGGATTGACCTAACCCAAAAATTCCTGTTGCATCTGAAAGTAGAAACTCGACCGATTACAACGGTATGTGTATTTTTTCCCTAGGCCATTCTGGATAAGCGTTTGGAGCAGCAGAATTGCGAAAAATTTTTTGCCTTTTCAACCATTTCTTGGCTTCAAACACCCATATCTCGCGAACGGATTGACCTAACCAAAAAATTCCTATTGCATCTGAAAGTAGAAACTCGCCCGACTACAGCGGTGTGTGTATTTTTTCCCTAGGCCATTCTGGTTAAGCGTTTGGAGCAGCAGAATTGCGAAAAATTTTTTGCCTTCTCAACGATTTCTTGCCTTCAGACTCCCATATCTCGCGAACGGATTGACCTAACCCAAAAATTCCTATTGCATCTGAAAGTAGAAACTTGCCCGATTACAACGGTATGTGTATTTTTTTCCCTAGGCCCTTCTGGTTAAGCGTTTGGAGCAGCAGAATTGCGAAAAATTGTTTGCCTTCTCAACGATTTCTTGCCTTCAAACTCCCATATCTCGCGAACGGATTGACCTAACCCAAAAATTCCTATTGCATCTGAAAGTAGAAACTCGCCCGATTACAACGGTATGTGTATTTTTTCCCCAGGCCATTCTGGTTAAGCGTTTGGAGCAGCAGAAGTGCGAAAAATTTGTTGTCTTCTCAACCGTTTCTTGTCTTCAAACTCCCATATCTCGCGAACGGATTGACCTAACCCAAAAATTCCTATTGCATCTGAAAGTAGAAACTCGCCCGATTACAACGGTATGTGTATTTTTTCCCTAGGCCATTCTGGTTAAGCGTTTGGAGCAGCAGAATTGTGAAAAATTTGTTGCCTTTTCAACCATTTCTTGGCTTCAAACTCCCTTATCTCGTGAACGGATTGACCTAACCCAAAAATTCCTATTGCATCTGAAAGTAGAAACTCGACCGATTACAACGGTATGTGTATTTTTTCTCTAGGCCATTCTGGTTAAGCGTTTGGAGCAGCAGAATTGCGAAAAATTTTTTGCCTTTTCAACCATTTCTTGGCTTCAAACACCCATATCTCGCGAACGGATAGACCTAACCAAAAAATTCCTATTGCATCTGAAAGTAGAAACTCGCCCGACTACAGAGGTGTGTGTATTTTTTCCCTAGGCCATTCTGGTTAAGCGTTTGGAGCACCAGAATTGCGAAAAATTTTTTGCCTTCTCAACGATTTCTTGCCTTCAAACTCCCACATCTCGCGAACGGATTGACCTAACCCAAAAATTCCTATTGCATCTGAAAGTAGAAACTCGCCCGATTACAACGGTATGTGTATTTTTTCCCCAGGCCATTCTGGTTAAGCGTTTGGAGCAGCAGAAGTGCGAAAAAATTGTTGTCTTCTCAACCGTTTCTTGTCTTCAAACTCCCATATCTCGCGAACGGATTGACCTTACCCAAAAATTCCTATTGCATCTGAAGGTAGAAACTCGCCCGATTACAACGGTATGTGTATTTTTTCCCTAGGCCATTCTGGTTAGGCGTTTGGAGCGGCAGAAGTGCGAAAAATTTGTTGTCTTCTCAACCGTTTCTTAGTTTCAAACTCCCATATCTCGCGAACGGATTAACCTAACCCAAAAATTCCTATTGCATCTGAAAGTAGAAACTCGCCCGATTACAACGGTATGTGTATTTTTTCCCTAGGCCATTCTGGTTAAGCGTTTGGAGCAGCAGAATTGTGAAAAATTTGTTGCCTTTTCAACCATTTCTTGGCTTCAAACTCCCATATCTCGTGAACGGATTGACCTAACCCAAAAATTCCTATTGCATCTGAAAGTAGAAACTCTACCGATTACAACGGTATGTGTATTTTTTCCCTAGGCCATTCTGGTTAAGCGTTTGGAGCAGCAGAATTGCGAAAAATTTTTTGCCTTTTCAACCATTTCTTGGCTTCAAACACCCATATCTCGCGAACGGATTGACCTAACCAAAAAATTCCTATTGCATCTGAAAGTAGAAACTCGCCCGACTACAGCGGTGTGTGTATTTTTTCCCTAGGCCATTCTGGTTAAGCGTTTGGAGCACCAGAATTGCGAAAAATTTTTTGCCTTCTCAACGATTTCTTGCCTTCAAACTCCCATATCTCGCGAATGGATTGACCTAACCCAAAAATTCCTATTGCATCTGAAAGTAGAAACTCGCCCGATTACAACGGTATGCGTATTTTTTCCCTAGGCCATTCTGGTTAAGCGTTTGGAGCAGCAGAATTGCGAAAAATTTTATGCCTTCTCAACCATTTCTTGGCTTCAAACTCCCATATCTCGCGAACGGATTGACCTAACCCAAAAATTCCTGTTGCATCTGAAAGTAGAAACTCGCCCGATTACAACGGTATGTGCATTTTTTCCCTAGGCCATTCTGGTTAGGCGTTTGGAACAGCAGAATTGCGAAAAATTTTTTGTCTTCTCAACCATTTCTTGGCATCAAACACCCATATCTCGCGAACGGATTGACCTAACCCAAAAATTCTTATTGCATCTGAAAGTAGAAACTCGCCCGACTACAGCGGTGTGTGTATTTTTTCCCTAGGCCATTCTGGTTAAGCGTTTGGAGCACCAGAATTGCGAAAAATTTTTTGCCTTCTCAACGATTTCTTGCCTTCAAACTCCCATATCTCGCGAATGGATTGACCTAACCCAAAAATTCCTATTGCATCTGAAAGTAGAAACTCGCCCGATTACAACGGTATGCGTATTTTTTCCCTAGGCCATTCTGGTTAAGCGTTTGGAGCAGCAGAATCGCGAAAAATGTTATGCCTTCTCAACCATTTCTTGGCTTCAAACTCCCATATCTCGCGAACGGATTGACCTAACCCAAAAATTCCTGTTGCATCTGAAAGTAGAAACTCGCCCGATTACAACGGTATGTGCATTTTTTCCCTAGGCCATTCTGGTTAGGCGTTTGGAACAGCAGAATTGCGAAAAATTTTTGTCTTCTCAACCATTTCTTGGCTTCAAACTCCCATATCTCGCGAACGGATTGACCTAACCCAAAAATTCCTATTGTAACTGAAAGTAGAAACTCGCCCGATTACAACGCTATGTGTATTTTTTCCCTAGGCCAATCTGGTTAAGCGTTTGGAGCAGCAGAATTGCGAAAAATTTTTTGCCTTCTCAACCATTTCTTGGCTTCAAACTCCCATATCTCGCGAACGGATTGACCTAACCCAAAAATTCCTATTGCATCTGAAAGTAGAAACTCGCCCGATTACAACGGTATGTGTATTTTTTCCCTAGGCCATTCTGGTTAACCGTTTGGAGCAGCAGAATTGCGAAAAATTTTTTGCCTTCTCAACCATTTCTTGGCTTCAAACACCCATATCTCGCGAACGGATTGACCTAACCCAAAAATTCCTATTGCGTCTGAAAGTAGAAACTCGCCCGATTACAGCGGTATGTGTATTTTTCCCCTAGGCCATTCTGGTTAAGCGTTTGGTGCAGCAGAATTGCGAAAAAAATTTTATGCCTTCTCAACCATTTCTTGGCTTCAAACTCCCATATCTCGCGAACGGATTGACCTAACCCAAAAATTGCTGTTCCGTGTGAAAGTAGAAACTCGCCCGATTACAACGCTATGTGTATTTCGTCTCTAGCCCATTCTGGTTAAGCGATTGTAGCAGCAGAAGTGCGAAAAATTTGTTGTCTTCTCAACCATTTCTTAGCTTCAAAGTCCCATATCTCGCGAACGGGTTGACCTAACCCAAAAATTCCTATTGTAACTGAAAGTGGAAACTCGCCCAATTACATCGCAATGTGTGTTTTTTCCCCAGGCCACTCTGGTTAAGCGTTTGGAGCAGCAGAATTGCGAAAAATTTGTTGTCTTCTCAACCATTTCTTAGCTTCAAACTCCCATATCTCGCGAACGGATTGACCTAACCCAGAAATTCCTACTGCATCTGAAAGTAGAAACTCGCCCGATTACAACGGTGTGTGTATTTTTTCCCTAGCCCATTCTAGTTAAGCGATTGGAACAGCAGTACGGCGAAAAATTTGTTGTCTTGTCAACCACTTCTTAGCTTCAAAGTCCCATATCTCGCGAACGGATTGACCTAACCCAAAAATTCCTATTGTAACTGAAAGTAGAAACTCGTCCGATTACAACGGTATGGGTATTTTTTCCCTAGGCCATTCTGATTAAGCGTTTGGAGCAGCAGAATTGCGAAAAATTTGTTGTCTTGTCAACCACTTCTTAGCTTCAAAGTCCCATATCTCGCGAACGGATTGACCTAACCCAAAAATTCCTATTGTAACTGAAAGTAGAAACTCGTCCGATTACAACGCTATGTGTATTTTTTCCCTAGGCCATTCTGGTTAGGCGTTTGGAGCGGCAGAAGTGCGAAAAATTTGTTGTCTTCTCAACCGTTTCTTAGTTTCAAACTCCCATATCTCGCGAACGGATTAACCTAACCCAAAAATTCCTATTGCATCTGAAAGTAGAAACTCGCCCGATTACAACGGTATGTGTATTTTTTCCCTAGGCCATTCTGGTTAAGCGTTTGGAGCAGCAGAATTGTGAAAAATTTGTTGCCTTTTCAACCATTTCTTGGCTTCAAACTCCCTTATCTCCTGAACGGATTGACCTAACCCAAAAATTCCTATTGCATCTGAAAGTAGAAACTCGACCGATTACAACGGTATGTGTATTTTTTCCCTAGGCCATTCTGGTTAAGCGTTTGGAGCAGCAGAATTGCGAAAAATTTTTTGCCTTTTCAACCATTTCTTGGCTTCAAACACCCATATCTCGCGAACGGATTGACCTAACCAAAAAATTCCTATTGCATCTGAAAGTAGAAACTCGCCCGACTACAGCGGTGTGTGTATTTTTTCCCTAGGCCATTCTGGTTAAGCGTTTGGAGCACCAGAATTGCGAAAAATTGTTTGCCTTCTCAACGATTTCTTGCCTTCAAACTCCCATATCTCGCGAACGGATTGACCTAACCCAAAAATTCCTATTGCATCTGAAGGTAGAAACTCGCCCGATTACAACGGTATGCGTATTTTTTCCCTAGGCCATTCTGGTTAAGCGTTTGGAGCAGCAGAATTGCGAAAAATTTTATGCCTTCTCAACCATTTCTTGGCTTCAAACTCCCATATCTCGCGAACGGATTGACCTAACCCAAAAATTCCTGTTGCATCTGAAAGTAGAAACTCGCCCGATTACAACGGTATGTGCATTTTTTCCCTAGGCCATTCTGGTTAGGCGTTTGGAACAGCAGAATTGCGAAAAATTTTTTGTCTTCTCAACCATTTCTTGGCTTCAAACTCCCATATCTCGCGAACGGATTGACCTAACCCAAAAATTCCTATTGTAACTGAAAGTAGAAACTCGCCCGATTACAACGCTATGTGTATTTTTTCCCTAGGACAATCTGGTTAAGCGTTTGGAGCAGCAGAATTGCGAAAAATTTTTTGCCTTCTCAACCATTTCTTGGCTTCAAACTCCCATATCTCGCGAACGGATTGACCTAACCCAAAAATTCCAATTGCATCTGAAAGTAGAAACTCGCCCGATTACAACGGTATGTGTATTTTTTCCCTAGGCCATTCTGGTTAACCGTTTGGAGCAGCAGAATTGCGAAAAATTTTTTGCCTTCTCAACCATTTCTTGGCTTCAAACTCCCATATCTCGCGAACGGATTGAC
The DNA here is from genome assembly GCF_051014685.1 of Ptiloglossa arizonensis. Classification (NCBI taxonomy): domain Eukaryota; kingdom Metazoa; phylum Arthropoda; class Insecta; order Hymenoptera; family Colletidae; genus Ptiloglossa; species Ptiloglossa arizonensis. The sequence continues at coordinate 2,026,604 of NW_027478397.1, forward strand.
CTAACCCAAAAATTCCAATTGCATCTGAAAGTAGAAACTCGCCCGATTACAGCGGTATGTGTATTTTTTCCCTAGGCCATTCTGGTTAAGCGTTTGGTGCAGCAGAATTGCGAAAAAAATTTTATGCCTTCTCAACCATTTCTTGGCTTCAAACTACCATATCTCGCGAACGGATTGACCTAACCCAAAAATTGCTGTTCCGTGTGAAAGTAGAAACTCGCCCGATTACAACGCTATGTGTATTTCGTCTCTAGCCCATTCTGGTTAAGCGATTGTAGCAGCAGAAGTGCGAAAAGTTTGTTGTCTTCTCAACCATTTCTTAGCTTCAAAGTCCCATATCTCGCGAACGGGTTGACCTTACCCAAAAATTCCTATTGTAACTGAAAGTAGAAACTCGCCCGATTACATCGCTATGTGTGTTTTTTCCCCAGGCCACTCTGGTTAAGCGTTTGGAGCAGCAGAATTGCGAAAAATTTGTTGTCTTCTCAACCATTTCTTAGCTTCAAACTCCCATATCTCGCGAACGGATTGACCTAACCCAGAAATTCCTACTGCATCTGAAAGTAGAAACTCGCCCGATTACAACGGTGTGTGTATTTTTTCCCTAGCCCATTCTAGTTAAGCGATTGGAACAGCAGTACGGCGAAAAATTTGTTGTCTTGTCAACCACTTCTTAGCTTCAAAGTCCCATATCTCGCGAACGGATTGACCTAACCCAAAAATTCCTATTGTAACTGAAAGTAGAAACTCGTCCGATTACAACGGTATGGGTATTTTTTCCCTAGGCCATTCTGATTAAGCGTTTGGAGCAGCAGAATTGCGAAAAATTTGTTGTCTTGTCAACCACTTCTTAGCTTCAAAGTCCCATATCTCGCGAACGGATTGACCTAACCCAAAAATTCCTATTGTAACTGAAAGTAGAAACTCGTCCGATTACAACGCTATGTGTATTTTTTCCCTAGGCCATTCTAGTTAGGCGTTTGGAGCGGCAGAAGTGCGAAAAATTTGTTGTCTTCTCAACCGTTTCTTAGTTTCAAACTCCCATATCTCGCGAACGGATTAACCTAACCCAAAAATTCCTATTGCATCTGAAAGTAGAAACTCGCCCGATTACAACGGTATGTGTATTTTTTCCCTAGGCCATTCTGGTTAAGCGTTTGGAGCAGCAGAATTGTGAAAAATTTGTTGCCTTTTCAACCATTTCTTGGCTTCAAACTCCCATATCTCGTGAACGGATTGACCTAACCCAAAAATTCCTATTGCATCTGAAAGTAGAAACTCTACCGATTACAACGGTATGTGTATTTTTTCCCTAGGCCATTCTGGTTAAGCGTTTCGAGCAGCAGAATTGCGAAAAATTTTTTGCCTTTTCAACCATTTCTTGGCTTCAAACACCCATATCTCGCGAACGGATTGACCTAACCAGAAAATTCCTATTGCATCTGAAAGTAGAAACTCGCCCGACTACAGCGGTGTGTGTATTTTTTCCCTAGGCCATTCTGGTTAAGCGTTTGGAGCACCAGAATTGCGAAAAATTTTTTGCCTTCTCAACGATTTCTTGCCTTCAAACTCCCATATCTCGCGAATGGATTTACCTAACCCAAAAATTCCTATTGCATCTGAAAGTAGAAACTCGCCCGATTACAATGGTATGCGTATTTTTTCCCTAGGCCATTCTGGTTAAGCGTTTGGAGCAGCAGAATTGCGAAAAATTTAATGCCTTCTCAACCATTTCTTGGCTTCAAACTCCCATATCTCGCGAACGGATTGACCTAGCCCAAAAATTCCTGTTGCATCTGAAAGTAGAAACTCGCCCGATTACAACGGTATGTGCATTTTTTCCCTAGGCCATTCTGGTTAGGCGTTTGGAACAGCAGAATTGCGAAAAATTTTTTGTCTTCTCAACCATTTCTTGGCTTCAAACACCCATATCTCGCGAACGGATTGACCTAACCAAAAAATTCCTATTGCATCTGAAAGTAGAAACTCGCCCGATTACAACGGTATGCGTATTTTTTCCCTAGGCCACTCTGGTTAAGCGTTTGGAGCAGCAGAATTGCGAAAAATTTTATGCCTTCTCAACCATTTCTTGGCTTCAAACTCCCATATCTCGCGAACGGATTGACCTAACCCAAAAATTCCTGTTGCATCTGAAAGTAGAAACTCGCCCGATTACAACGGTATGTGCATTTTTTCCCTAGGCCATTCTGGTTAGGCGTTTGGAACAGCAGAATTGCGAAAAATTTTTTGTCTTCTCAACCATTTCTTGGCTTCAAACTCCCATATCTCGCGAACGGATTGACCTAACCCAAAAATTCCTATTGCATCTGAAAGTAGAAACTCGCCCGATTACAACGGTATGTGTATTTTTTCCCTAGGCCATTCTGGTTAACCGTTTGGAGCAGCAGAATTGCCAAAAATTTTTTGCCTTCTCAACCATTTCTTGGCTTCAAACACCCATATCTCGCGAACGGATTGACCTAACCCAAAAATTCCTATTGCGTCTGAAAGTAGAAACTCGCCCGATTACAGCGGTATGTGTATTTTTTCCCTAGGCCATTCTGGTTAAGCGTTTGGTGCAGCAGAATTGCGAAAAAAATTTTATGCCTTCTCAACCATTTCTTGGCTTCAAACTCCCATATCTCGCGAACGGATTGACCTAACCCAAAAATTGCTGTTCCGTGTGAAAGTAGAAACTCGCCCGATTACAACGCTATGTGTATTTCGTCTCTAGCCCATTCTGGTTAAGCGATTGTAGCAGCAGAAGTGCGAAAAATTTGTTGTCTTCTCAACCATTTCTTAGCTTCAAAGTCCCATATCTCGCGAACGGGTTGACCTAACCCAAAAATTCCTATTGTAACTGAAAGTAGAAACTCGCCCGATTACAACGCTATGTGTATTTTTTCCCCAGGCCACTCTGGTTAAGCGTTAGGAGCAGCAGAATTGCGAAAAATTTGTTGTCTTCTCAACCATTTCTTAGCTTCAAACTCCCATATCTCGCGAACGGATTGACCTAACCCAGAAATTCCTACTGCATCTGAAAGTAGAAACTCGCCCGATTACAACGGTGTGTGTATTTTTTCCCTAGCCCATTCTAGTTAAGCGATTGGAACAGCAGTACGGCGAAAAATTTGTTGCCTTGTCAACCACTTCTTAGCTTCAAAGTCCCATATCTCGAGAACGGATTGACCTAACCCAAAAATTCCTATTGTAACTGAAAGTAGAAACTCGTCCGATTACAACGGTATGGGTATTTTTTCCCTAGGCCATTCTGATTAAGCGTTTGGAGCAGCAGAATTGCGAAAAATTTGTTGTCTTGTCAACCACTTCTTAGCTTCAAAGTCCCATATCTCGCGAACGGATTGACCTAACCCAAAAATTCCTATTGTAACTGAAAGTAGAAACTCGTCCGATTACAACGATATGTGTATTTTTTCCCTAGGCCAATCTGGTTAAGCGTTTGGAGCAGCAGAAGTGCGAAAAATTTTTTGCCTTCTCAACCATTTCTTGGCTTCAAACTCCCATATCTCGCGAACGGATTGACATAACCCAAAAATTCCTATTGCGTCTGAAAGTAGAAACTCGCCCGATTACAGCGGTATGTGTATTTTTTCCCTAGGCCATTCTGGTTAAGCGTTTGGGGCAGCAGAAGTGCGAAAAATTTGTTGTCTTCTCAACCATTTCTAAGCTTCAAAGTCCCATATCTCGCGAACGGATTGACCAAACCCAAAAATTCCTGCTGCGTCTGAAAGTAGAAACTCGCCCGATTACAACTGTATGCGTATTTTTTCCCTAGGCCATTCTGGTTAAGCGCTGGAGCAGCAGAAGTGCGACAAATTTGTTGTCTTCTCAACCATTTCTTAGCTTCAATCTCCCATATTTCGCGAGCGGATTGACCTAACCCAAAAATTCCTATTGCATCTGAAAGTAGAAACTCGCCCGATTACAACGGTATGTGTATTTTTTCCCTAGGCCATTCTGGCTAAGCGTTTGGAGCAGCAGAATTGCGAAAAATTTGTTGTCTTCTCAACCATTTCTTAGCTTCAAACTCCCATATCTCGCGAACGGATTGACCTAACCCAGAAATTCCAATTGCATCTGAAAGTAGAAACTCGCCCGATTACAACGGTAAGTGTATTTTCTCCCTAGGCCATTCTAGTTAAGCGATTGGAGCAGCAGAATTGCGAAAAATTTGTTGTCTTGTCAGCCATTTCTTAGCTTGAAAGTCCCATATCTCGCGAACGGATTGACCTAACCCAAAAATTCCTATTGTAACTGAAAGTAGAAACTCGCCCGATTACAAAGCTATGTGAATTTTTTCCCTAGGCCAATCTGGTTAAGCGTTTGGAGCAGCAGAATTGCGAAAAATTTGTTGTCTTCTCAACCATTTCTTAGCTTCAAACTCCCATATCTCGCGAACGGATTGACCTAACCCTGAAATTCCTACTGCATCTGAAAGTAGAAACTCGCCCGATTACAAAGGTGTGTGTATTTTTTCCCTAGCCCATTCTAGTTATGCGACTGGAGCAGCAGTAGTGCGAAAATTTTGTTGTCTTGTCAACCACTTCTTAGCTTCAAAGTCCCATATCTCGCGAACGGATTGACCTAACCCAAAAATTCCTATTGTAACTGAAAGTAGAAACTCGCCCGATTACAAAGCTATGTGAATTTTTTCCCTAGGCCATTCTGGTTAAGCGTTTGGAGCAGCAGAATTGCGAAAAATTTGTTGTCTTCTCAACCATTTCATAGCTGCACACTCCCATATCTCGCGAACGGATTGACCTAACCCAAAAATTCCTATTGCATCTGAAAGTAGAAACTCGCCCGATTACAGCGGTATGTGTATTTTTTCCCTAGGCCATTCTGGTTAAGCGTTTGGGGGAGCAGAAATGCGAAAAATTTTTTGTTTTCTCAACCATTTCTTAGCTTCAAAGTCCCATATCACGCGAACGGATTGACCAAACCCAAAAATTCCTGCTGCGTCTGAAAGTAGAAACTCGCCCGATTACATCTGTATGCGTATTTTTTCCCTAGGCCATTCTGGTTAAGCGCTGGAGCAGCAGAAGTGCGACAAATTTGTTGTCTTCTCAACCATTTCCTAGCTTCAAACTCCCATATTTCGCGAGCGGATTGACCTAACCCAAAAATTCCTATTGCATCTGAAAGTAGAAACTCGCCCGATTACAACGCTATGTGTATTTTTTCCCTAGGCGAATCTGGTTAAGCGTTTGGAGCAGCAGAAGTGCGAAAAATTTTTTGCCTTCTCAACCATGTCTTGGCTTCAAACTCCCATATCTCGCGAACGGATTGACATAACCCAAAAATTCCTATTGCGTCTGAAAGTAGAAACTCGCCCGATTACAACTGTATGCGTATTTTTTCCCTAGGCCATTCTGGTTAAGCGTTTGGAGCAGCAGAATTGCGAAAAATTTGTTGTCTTCTCAACCATTTCTTAGCTTCAAAGTCCCATATCTCGCGAACGGATTGACCTAACCCAAAAATTCCTATTGCATCTGAAAGTAGAAACTCGCCCGATTACAACTGTATGCGTATTTTTTCCCTAGGCCACTCTGGTTAAGCGCTGGAGCAGCAGAAGTGCGACAAATTTGTTGTCTTCTCAACCATTTCTTAGCTTCAAACTCCCATATTTCGCGAGCGGATTGACCTAACCCAAAAATTCCTATTGCATCTGAAAGTAGAAACTCGCCCGATTACAACGCTATGTGTATTTTTTCCCTAGGCGAATCTGGTTAAGCGTTTGGAGCAGCAGAAGTGCGAAAAATTTGTTGTCTTCTCAACCATTTCTTAGCTTCAAAGTCCCATATCTCGCGAACGGATTGACCTAACCCAAAAATTCCTATTGCATCTGAAAGTAGAAACTCGCCCGATTACAACTGTATGCGTATTTTTTCTCTAGGCCTCTCTGGTTAAGCGTTTGGAGCAGCAGAATTTGCGAAAAATTTGTTGTCTTCTCAACCATTTCTTAGCTTCAAACTCCCATTTCTCGCGAACGGATTGACCTAACCCAGAAATTCCTACTGCATCTGAAAGTAGAAACTCGCCCGATTACAACGGTGTGTGTATTTTTTCCCTAGCCCATTCTAGTTAAGCGATTGGAGCAGCAGTAGTGCGAAAAATTTGTTGTCTTGCCAACCACTTCTTAGCTTCAAAGTCCCATATCTCGCGAACGGATTGACCTAACCCAAAAATTCCTATTGTAACTGAAAGTAGAAACTCGTCCGATTACAACGGTATGGGTATTTTTTCCCTAGGCCATTCTGGTTAAGCGTTTGGAGCAGCAGAGTTGCGAAAAATTTGTTGTCTTCTCAACCATTTCATAGCTGCACACTCCCATATCTCGCGAAAGGATTGACCTAACCCAAAAATTCCTATTGCATCTGAAAGTAGAAACTCGCCCGATTACAGCGGTATGTGTATTTTTTCCCTAGGCCATTCTGGCTAAGCGTTTGGGGCAGCAGAAATGCGAAAAATTTGTTGTCTTCTCAACCATTTCTTAGCTTCAAAGTCCCACATCTCGCGAACGGATTGACCAAACCCAAAAATTCCTGCTGCGTCTGAAAGTAGAAACTCGCCCGATTACAAATGTATGCGTATTTTTTCCCTAGGCCATTCTGGTTAAGCGCTGGAGCAGCAGAAGTGCGACAAATTTGTTGTCTTGTCAACCACTTCTTAGCTTCAAAGTCCCATATCTCGCGAACGGATTGACCTAACCCAAAAATTCCTATTGTAACTGAAAGTAGAAACTCGTCCGATTACAACGCTATGTGTATTTTTTCCCTAGGCCAATCTGGTTAAGCGTTTGGAGTAGCAGAAGTGCGACAAATTTTTTGCCTTCTCAACCATTTCTTGGCTTCAAACTCCCATATCTCGCGAACGGATTGACATAACCCAAAAATTCCTATTGCGTCTGAAAGTAGAAACTCGCCCGATTACAGCGGTATGTGTATTTTTTCCCTAGGCCATTCTGGTTAAGCGTTTGGGGCAGCAGAAGTGCGAAAAATTTGTTGTCTTCTCAACCATTTCTAAGCTTCAAAGTCCCATATCTCGCGAACGGATTGACCAAACCCAAAAATTCCTGCTGCGTCTGAAAGTAGAAACTCGCCCGATTACAACTGTATGCGTATTTTTTCCCTAGGCCATTCTGGTTAAGCGCTGGAGCAGCAGAAGTGCGACAAATTTGTTGTCTTCTCAACCATTTCTTAGCTTCAATCTCCCATATTTCGCGAGCGGATTGACCTAACCCAAAAATTCCTATTGCATCTGAAAGTAGAAACTCGCCCGATTACAACGGTATGTGTATTTTTTCCCTAGGCCATTCTGGCTAAGCGTTTGGAGCAGCAGAATTGCGAAAAATTTGTTGTCTTCTCAACCATTTCTTAGCTTCAAACTCCCATATCTCGCGAACGGATTGACCTAACCCAGAAATTCCTATTGCATCTGAAAGTAGAAACTCGCCCGATTACAACGGTAAGTGTATTTTCTCCCTAGGCCATTCTAGTTAAGCGATTGGAGCAGCAGAATTGCGAAAAATTTGTTGTCTTGTCAGCCATTTCTTAGCTTGAAAGTCCCATATCTCGCGAACGGATTGACCTAACCCAAAAATTCCTATTGTAACTGAAAGTAGAAACTCGCCCGATTACAAAGCTATGTGAATTTTTTCCCTAGGCCAATCTGGTTAAGCGTTTGGAGCAGCAGAAGTGCGAAAAATTTGTTGTCTTCTCAACCATTTCTTAGCTTCAAAGTCCCATATCTCGCGAACGGATTGACCTAACCCAAAAATTCCTATTGCATCTGAAAGTAGAAACTCGCCCGATTACAACTGTATGCGTATTTTTTCCCTAGGCCTCTCTGGTTAAGCGTTTGGAGCAGCAGAATTTGCGAAAAATTTGTTGTCTTCTCAACCATTTCTTAGCTTCAAACTCCCATTTCTCGCGAACGGATTGACCTAACCCAGAAATTCCTACTGCATCTGAAAGTAGAAACTCGCCCGATTACAACGGTGTGTGTATTTTTTCCCTAGCCCATTCTAGTTAAGCGATTGGAGCAGCAGTAGTGCGAAAAATTTGTTGTCTTGCCAACCACTTCTTAGCTTCAAAGTCCCATATCTCGCGAACGGATTGACCTAACCCAAAAATTCCTATTGTAACTGAAAGTAGAAACTCGTCCGATTACAACGGTATGGGTATTTTTTCCCTAGGCCATTCTGGTTAAGCGTTTGGAGCAGCAGAGTTGCGAAAAATTTGTTGTCTTCTCAACCATTTCATAGCTGCACACTCCCATATCTCGCGAAAGGATTGACCTAACCCAAAAATTCCTATTGCATCTGAAAGTAGAAACTCGCCCGATTACAGCGGTATGTGTATTTTTTCCCTAGGCCATTCTGGTTAAGCGTTTGGGGCAGCAGAAATGCGAAAAATTTGTTGTCTTCTCAACCATTTCTTACCTTCAAAGTCCCACATCTCGCGAACGGATTGACCAAACCCAAAAATTCCTGCTGCGTCTGAAAGTAGAAACTCGCCCGATTACAAATGTATGCGTATTTTTTCCCTAGGCCATTCTGGTTAAGCGCTGGAGCAGCAGAAGTGCGACAAATTTGTTGTCTTCTCAACCATTTCTTAGCTTCAAACTCCCATATCTCGTGAACGAATTGACCTAACCCAAAAATTCCTATTGTAACTGAAAGTAGAAACTCGCCCGATTACAACGCTATGTGTATTTTTTCCCCAGGCCATTCTGGTTAAGCGTTTGGAGCAGCAGAATTGCGAAAAATTTGTTGTCTTCTCAACCATTTCTTAGCTTCAAACTCCCATATCTCGCGAACGGATTGACCTAACCCAGAAATTCCTACTGCATCTGAAAGTAGAAACTCGCACGATTACAACCGTAAGTGTATTTTTTCCCTAGCCCATTCTAGTTAAGCGATTGGAACAGCAGTACTGCGAAAAATTTGTTGTCTTGTCAACCACTTCTTAGCTTCAAAGTCCCATATCTCGCGAACGGATTGACCTAACCCAAAAATTCCTATTGTAACTGAAAGTAGAAACTCGTCCGATTACAACGGTATGGGTATTTTTTCCCTAGGCCGTTCTGATTAAGCGTTTGGAGCAGCAGAATTGCGAAAAATTTGTTGTCTTGTCAACCACTTCTTAGCTTCAAAGTCCCATATCTCGCGAACGGATTGACCTGACCCAAAAATTCCTATTGTAACTGAAAGTAGAAACTCGTCCGATTACAACGCTATGTGTATTTTTTCCCTAGGCCAATCTGGTTAAGCGTTTGGAGCAGCAGAAATGCGAAAAATTTTTTGCCTTCTCAACCATTTCTTGGCTTCAAACTCCCATATCTCGCGAACGGATTGACATAACCCAAAAATTCCTATTGCGTCTGAAAGTAGAAACTCGCCCGATTACAGCGGTACGTGTATTTTTTCCCTAGGCCATTCTGGTTAAGCGTTTGGGGCAGCAGAAGTGCGAAAAATTTGTTGTCTTCTCAACCATTTCTTAGCTTCAAAGTCCCATATCTCGCGAACGGATTGACCAAACCCAAAAATTCCTGCTGCGTCTGAAAGTAGAAACTCGCCCGATTACAACTGTATGCGTATTTTTTCCCTAGGCCATTCTGGTTAAGCGCTGGAGCAGCAGAAGTGCGACAAATTTGTTGTCTTCTCAACCATTTCTTAGCTTCAATCTCCCATATTTCGCGAGCGGATTGACCTAACCCAAAAATTCCTATTGCATCTGAAAGTAGAAACTCGCCCGATTACAACGGTATGTGTATTTTTTCCCTAGGCCATTCTGGCTAAGCGTTTGGAGCAGCAGAATTGCGAAAAATTTGTTGTCTTCTCAACCATTTCTTAGCTTCAAACTCCCATATCTCGCGAACGGATTGACCTAACCCAGAAATTCCTATTGCATCTGAAAGTAGAAACTCGCCCGATTATAACGGTAAGTGTATTTTCTCCCTAGGCCATTCTAGTTGAGCGATTGGAGCAGCAGAATTGCGAAAAATTTGTTGTCTTGTCAGCCATTTCTTAGCTTGAAAGTCCCATATCTCGCGAACGGATTGACCTAACCCAAAAATTCCTATTGTAACTGAAAGTAGAAACTCGCCCGATTACAACGCTATGTGAATTTTTTCCCTAGGCCAATCTGGTTAAGCGTTTGGAGCAGCAGAATTGCGAAAAATTTGTTGTCTTCTCAACCATTTCTTAGCTTCAAACTCCCATATCTCGCGAACGGATTGACCTAACCCTGAAATTCCTACTGCATCTGAAAGTAGAAACTCGCCCGATTACAAAGGTGTGTGTATTTTTTCCCTAGCCCATTATAGTTATGCGATTGGAGCAGCAGTAGTGCGAAAAATTTGTTGTCTTGTCAACCACTTCTTAGCTTCAAAGTCCCATATCTCGCGAACGGATTGACCTAACCCAGAAATTCCTATTGTAACTGAAAGTAGAAACTCGTCCGATTACAAAGGTATGGGTATTTTTTCCCTAGGCCATTCTGGTTAAGCGTTTGGAGCAGCAGAATTGCGAAAAATTTGTTGTCTTCTCAACCATTTCATAGCTGCACACTCCCATATCTCGCGAACGGATTGACCTAACCCAAAAATTCCTATTGCATCTGAAAGTAGAAACTCGCCCGATTACAACGGTGTGTGTATTTTTTCCCTAGGCCATTCTGGTTAAGCGTTTGGGGGAGCAGAAATGCGAAAAATTTTTTGTTTTCTCAACCATTTCTTAGCTTCAAAGTCCCATATCACGCGAACGGATTGACCAAACCCAAAAATTCCTGCTGCGTCTGAAAGTAGAAACTCGCCCGATTACAACTGTATGCGTATTTTTTCCCTAGGCCATTCTGGTTAAGCGCTGGAGCAGCAGAAGTGCGACAAATTTGTTGTCTTCCCAACCATTTCTTAGCTTCAAACTCCCATATTTCGCGACCGGATTGACCTAACCCAAAAATTCCTATTGCATCTGAAAGTAGAAACTCGCCCGATTACAACGCTATGTGTATTTTTTCCCTAGGCCATTCTGGTTAAGCGTTTGGAGCAGCAGAATTGCGAAAAATTTGTTGTCTTCTCAACCATTTCTTAGCTTCAAAGTCCCATATCTCGCGAACGGATTGACCTAACCCAAAAATTCCTATTGCATCTGAAAGTAGAAACTCGCCCGATTACAACTGTATGCGTATTTTTTCCCTAGGCCACTCTGGTTAAGCGCTGGAGCAGCAGAAGTGCGACAAATTTGTTGTCTTCTCAACCATTTCTTAGCTTCAAACTCCCATATTTCCCGAGCGGATTGACCTAACCCAAAAATTCCTATTGCATCTGAAAGTAGAAACTCGCCCGATTACAAGGCTATGTGTATTTTTTCCCTAGGCGAATCTGGTTAAGCGTTTGGAGCAGCAGAAGTGCGAAAAATTTTTTGCCTTCTCAACCATTTCTTGGCTTCAAACTCCCATATCTCGCGAACGGATTGACATAACCCAAAAATTCCTATTGCGTCTGAAAGTAGAAACTCGCCCGATTACATCTGTATGCGTATTTTTTCCCTAGGCCATTCTGGTTAAGCGTTTGGAGCAGCAGAATTGCGAAAAATTTGTTGTCTTCTCAACCATTTCTTAGCTTCAAAGTCCCATATCTCGCGAACGGATTGACCTAACCCAAAAATTCCTATTGCATCTGAAAGTAGAAACTCGCCCGATTACAACTGTATGCGTATTTTTTCCCTAGGCCTCTCTGGTTAAGCGTTTGGAGCAGCAGAATTTTCGACAAATTTGTTGTCTTCTCAACCATTTCTTAGCTTCAAACTCCCATTTCTCGCGAACGGATTGACCTAACCCAGAAATTCCTACTGCATCTGAAAGTAGAAACTCGCCCGATTACAACGGTGTGTGTATTTTTTCCCTAGCCCTTTCTAGTTAAGCGATTGGAGCAGCAGTAGTGCGAAAAATTTGTTGTCTTGCCAACCACTTCTTAGCTTCAAAGTCCCATATCTCGCGAACGGATTGACCTAACCCAAAAATTCCTATTGTAACTGAAAGTAGAAACTCGTCCGATTACAACGGTATGGGTATTTTTTCCCTAGGCCATTCTGGTTAAGCGTTTGGAGCAGCAGAGTTGCGAAAAATTTGTTGTCTTCTCAACCATTTCATAGCTGCACACTCCCATATCTCGCGAAAGGATTGACCTAACCCAAAAATTCCTATTGTAACTGAAAGTAGAAACTCGCCCGATTACAGCGGTATGTGTATTTTTTCCCTAGGCCATTCTGGTTAAGCGTTTGGGGCAGCAGAAATGCGAAAAATTTGTTGTCTTCTCAACAATTTCTTAGCTTCAAAGTCCCACATCTCGCGAACGGATTGACCAAACCCAAAAATTCCTGCTGCGTCTGAAAGTAGAAACTCGCCCGATTACAAATGTATGCGTATTTTTTCCCTAGGCCATTCTGGTTAAGCGCTGGAGCAGCAGAAGTGCGACAAATTTGTTGTCTTCTCAACCATTTCTTAGCTTCAAACTCCCATATCTCGTGAACGAATTGACCTAACCCAAAAATTCCTATTGTAACTGAAAGTAGAAACTCGCCCGATTACAACGCTATGTGTATTTTTTCCCCAGGCCATTCTGGTTAAGCGTTTGGAGCAGCAGAATTGCGAAAAATTTGTTGTCTTCTCAACCATTTCTTAGCTTCAAACTCCCATATCTCGCGAACGGATTGACCTAACCCAGAAATTCCTACTGCATCTGAAAGTAGAAACTCGCCCGATTACAACGGTGTGTGTATTTTTTCCCTAGCCCATTCTAGTTAAGCGATTGGAACAGCAGTACTGCGAAAAATTTGTTGTCTTGTCAACCACTTCTTAGCTTCAAACTCCCATATCTCGCGAACGGATTGACCTAACCCAAAAATTCCTATTGTAACTGAAAGTAGAAACTCGTCCGATTACAACGGTATGGGTATTTTTTCCCTAGGCCGTTCTGATTAAGCGTTTGGAGCAGCAGAATTGCGAAAAATTTGTTGTCTTGTCAACCACTTCTTAGCTTCAAAGTCCCATATCTCGCGAACGGATTGACCTGACCCAAAAATTCCTATTGTAACTGAAAGTAGAAACTCGTCCGATTACAACGCTATGTGTATTTTTTCCCTAGGCCAATCTGGTTAAGCGTTTGGAGCAGCAGAAGTGCGAAAAATTTTTTGCCTTCTCAACCATTTCTTGGCTTCAAACTCCCATATCTCGCGAACGGATTGACATAACCCAAAAATTCCTATTGCGTCTGAAAGTAGAAACTCGCCCGATTACAGCGGTACGTGTATTTTTTCCCTAGGCCATTCTGGTTAAGCGTTTGGGGCAGCAGAAGTGCGAAAAATTTGTTGTCTTCTCAACCATTTCTTAGCTTCAAAGTCCCATATCTCGCGAACGGATTGACCAAACCCAAAAATTCCTGCTGCGTCTGAAAGTAGAAACTCGCCCGATTACAACTGTATGCGTATTTTTTCCCTAGGCCATTCTGGTTAAGCGCTGGAGCAGCAGAAGTGCGACAAATTTGTTGTCTTCTCAACCATTTCTTAGCTTCAATCTCCCATATTTCGCGAGCGGATTGACCTAACCCAAACATTCCTATTGCATCTGAAAGTAGAAACTCGCCCGATTACAACGGTATGTGTATTTTTTCCCTAGGCCATTCTGGCTAAGCGTTTGGAGCAGCAGAATTGCGAAAAATTTGTTGTCTTCTCAACCATTTCTTAGCTTCAAACTCCCATATCTCGCGAACGGATTGACCTAACCCAGAAATTCCTATTGCATCTGAAAGTAGAAACTCGCCCGATTATAACGGTAAGTGTATTTTCTCCCTAGGCCATTCTAGTTGAGCGATTGGAGCAGCAGAATTGCGAAAAATTTGTTGTCTTGTCAGCCATTTCTTAGCTTGAAAGTCCCATATCTCGCGAACGGATTGACCTAACCCAAAAATTCCTATTGTAACTGAAAGTAGAAACTCGCCCGATTACAACGCTATGTGAATTTTTTCCCTAGGCCAATCTGGTTAAGCGTTTGGAGCAGCAGAATTGCGAAAAATTTGTTGTCTTCTCAACCATTTCTTAGCTTCAAACTCCCATATCTCGCGAACGGATTGACCTAACCCTGAAATTCCTACTGCATCTGAAAGTAGAAACTCGCCCGATTACAAAGGTGTGTGTATTTTTTCCCTAGCCCATTATAGTTATGCGATTGGAGCAGCAGTAGTGCGAAAAATTTGTTGTCTTGTCAACCACTTCTTAGCTTCAAAGTCCCATATCTCGCGAACGGATTGACCTAACCCAGAAATTCCTATTGTAACTGAAAGTAGAAACTCGTCCGATTACAAAGGTATGGGTATTTTTTCCCTAGGCCATTCTGGTTAAGCGTTTGGAGCAGCAGAATTGCGAAAAATTTGTTGTCTTCTCAACCATTTCATAGCTGCACACTCCCATATCTCGCGAACGGATTGACCTAACCCAAAAATTCCTATTGCATCTGAAAGTAGAAACTCGCCCGATTACAGCGGTATGTGTATTTTTTCCCTAGGCCATTCTGGTTAAGCGTTTGGGGGAGCAGAAATGCGAAAAATTTTTTGTTTTCTCAACCATTTCTTAGCTTCAAAGTCCCATATCACGCGAACGGATTGACCAAACCCAAAAATTCCTGCTGCGTCTGAAAGTAGAAACTCGCCCGATTACAACTGTATGCGTATTTTTTCCCTAGGCCATTCTGGTTAAGCGCTGGAGCAGCAGAAGTGCGACAAATTTGTTGTCTTCCCAACCATTTCTTAGCTTCAAACTCCCATATTTCGCGACCGGATTGACCTAACCCAAAAATTCCTATTGCATCTGAAAGTAGAAACTCGCCCGGTTACAACGCTATGTGTATTTTTTCCCTAGGCCATTCTGGTTAAGCGTTTGGAGCAGCAGAATTGCGAAAAATTTGTTGTCTTCTCAACCATTTCTTAGCTTCAAAGTCCCATATCTCGCGAACGGATTGACCTAACCCAAAAATTCCTATTGCATCTGAAAGTAGAAACTCGCCCGATTACAACTGTATGCGTATTTCTTCCCTAGGCCACTCTGGTTAAGCGCTGGAGCAGCAGAAGTGCGACAAATTTGTTGTCTTCTCAACCATTTCTTAGCTTCAAACTCCCATATTTCCCGAGCGGATTGACCTAACCCAAAAATTCCTATTGCATCTGAAAGTAGAAACTCGCCCGATTACAACGCTATGTGTATTTTTTCCCTAGGCGAATCTGGTTAAGCGTTTGGAGCAGCAGAAGTGCGAAAAATTTTTTGCCTTCTCAACCATTTCTTGGCTTCAAACTCCCATATCTCGCGAACGGATTGACATAACCCAAAAATTCCTATTGCGTCTGAAAGTAGAAACTCGCCCGATTACATCTGTATGCGTATTTTTTCCCTAGGCCATTCTGGTTAAGCGTTTGGAGCAGCAGAATTGCGAAAAATTTGTTGTCTTCTCAACCATTTCTTAGCTTCAAAGTCCCATATCTCGCGAACGGATTGACCTAACCCAAAAATTCCTATTGCATCTGAAAGTAGAAACTCGCCCGATTACAACTGTATGCGTATTTTTTCCCTAGGCCTCTCTGGTTAAGCGTTTGGAGCAGCAGAATTTGCGACAAATTTGTTGTCTTCTCAACCATTTCTTAGCTTCAAACTCCCATTTCTCGCGAACGGATTGACCTAACCCAGAAATTCCTACTGCATCTGAAAGTAGAAACTCGCCCGATTACAACGGTGTGTGTATTTTTTCCCTAGCCCTTTCTAGTTAAGCGATTGGAGCAGCAGTAGTGCGAAAAATTTGTTGTCTTGCCAACCACTTCTTAGCTTCAAAGTCCCATATCTCGCGAACGGATTGACCTAACCCAAAAATTCCTATTGTAACTGAAAGTAGAAACTCGTCCGATTACAACGGTATGGGTATTTTTTCCCTAGGCCATTCTGGTTAAGCGTTTGGAGCAGCAGAGTTGCGAAAAATTTGTTGTCTTCTCAACCATTTCATAGCTGCACACTCCCATATCTCGCGAAAGGATTGACCTAACCCAAAAATTCCTATTGTAACTGAAAGTAGAAACTCGCCCGATTACAGCGGTATGTGTATTTTTTCCCTAGGCCATTCTGGTTAAGCGTTTGGGGCAGCAGAAATGCGAAAAATTTGTTGTCTTCTCAACCATTTCTTAGCTTCAAAGTCCCACATCTCGCGAACGGATTGACCAAACCCAAAAATTCCTGCTGCGTCTGAAAGTAGAAACTCGCCCGATTACAAATGTATGCGTATTTTTTCCCTAGGCCATTCTGGTTAAGCGCTGGAGCAGCAGATGTGCGACAAATTTGTTGTCTTCTCAACCATTTCTTAGCTTCAAACTCCCATATCTCGTGAACGAATTGACCTAACCCAAAAATTCCTATTTTAACTGAAAGTAGAAACTCGCCCGATTACAACGCTATGTGTATTTTTTCCCCAGGCCACTCTGGTTAAGCGTTTGGAGCAGCAGAATTGCGAAAAATTTGTTGTCTTCTCAACCATTTCTTAGCTTCAAACTCCCATATCTCGCGAACGGATTGACCTAACCCAGAAATTCCTACTGCATCTGAAAGTAGAAACTCGCCCGATTACAACGGTGTGTGTATTTTTTCCCTAGCCCATTCTAGTTAAGCGATTGGAACAGCAGTACTGCGAAAAATTTGTTGTCTTGTCAACCACTTCTTAGCTTCAAAGTCCCATATCTCGCGAACGGATTGACCTAACCCAAAAATTCCTATTGTAACTGAAAGTAGAAACTCGTCCGATTACAACGGTATGGGTATTTTTTCCCTAGGCCATTCTGATTAAGCGTTTGGAGCAGCAGAATTGCGAAAAATTTGTTGTCTTCTCAACCATTTCTTAGCTTCAATCTCCCATATTTCGCGAGCGGATTGACCTAACCCAAAAATTCCTATTGCATCTGAAAGTAGATACTCGCCCGATTACAACGGTATGTGTATTTTTTCCCTAGGCCATTCTGGCTAAGCGTTTGGAGCAGCAGAATTCCGAAAAATTTGTTGTCTTCTCAACCATTTCTTAGCTTCAAACTCCCATATCTCGCGAACGGATTGACCTAACCCAGAAATTCCTATTGCATCTGAAAGTAGAAACTCGCCCGATTATAACGGTAAGTGTATTTTCTCCCTAGGCCATTCTAGTTAAGCGATTGGAGCAGCAGAATTGCGAAAAATTTGTTGTCTTGTCAGCCATTTCTTAGCTTGAAAGTCCCATATCTCGCGAACGGATTGACCTAACCCAAAAATTCCTATTGTAACTGAAAGTAGAAACTCGCCCGATTACAACGCTATGTGAATTTTTTCCCTAGGCCAATCTGGTTAAGCGTTTGGAGCAGCAGAATTGCGAAAAATTTGTTGTCTTCTCAACCATTTCTTAGCTTCAAACTCCCATATCTCGCGAACGGATTGACCTAACCCAGAAATTCCTACTGCATCTGAAAGTAGAAACTCGCCCGATTACAACTGTATGCGTATTTTTTCCCTAGGCCATTCTGGTTAAGCGTTTGGAGCAGCAGAATTGCGAAAAATTTGTTGTCTTCTCAACCATTTCTTAGCTTCAAAGTCCCATATCTCGCGAACGGATTGACCTAACCCAAAAATTCCTATTGCATCTGAAAGTAGAAACTCGCCCGATTACAACTGTATGCGTATTTTTTCCCTAGGCCACTCTGGTTAAGCGCTGGAGCAGCAGAAGTGCGACAAATTTGTTGTCTTCTCAACCATTTCTTAGCTTCAAACTCCCATATTTCGCGAGCGGATTGACCTAACCCAAAAATTCCTATTGCATCTGAAAGTAGAAACTCGCCCGATTACAA
Organism: Ptiloglossa arizonensis; assembly: GCF_051014685.1. Taxonomy (NCBI): domain Eukaryota; kingdom Metazoa; phylum Arthropoda; class Insecta; order Hymenoptera; family Colletidae; genus Ptiloglossa; species Ptiloglossa arizonensis. Next base: position 2,044,526 of record NW_027478397.1, read on the forward strand.
CGCTATGTGTATTTTTTCCCTAGGCGAATCTGGTTAAGCGTTTGGAGCAGCAGAAGTGCGAAAAATTTTTTGCCTTCTCAACCATTTCTTGGCTTCAAACTCCCATATCTCGCGAACGGATTGACATAACCCAAAAATTCCTATTGCGTCTGAAAGTAGAAACTCGCCCGAATACATCTGTATGCGTATTTTTTCCCTAGGCCATTCTGGTTAAGCGTTTGGAGCAGCAGAATTGCGAAAAATTTGTTGTCTTCTCAACCATTTCTTAGCTTCAAAGTCCCATATCTCGCGAACGGATTGACCTAACCCAAAAATTCCTATTGCATCTGAAAGTAGAAACTCGCCCGATTACAACTGTATGCGTATTTTTTCCCTAGGCCTCTCTGGTTAAGCGTTTGGAGCAGCAGAATTTGCGAAAAATTTGTTGTCTTCTCAACCATTTCTTAGCTTCAAACTCCCATTTCTCGCGAACGGATTGACCTAACCCAGAAATTCCTACTGCATCTGAAAGTAGAAACTCGCCCGATTACAACGGTGTGTGTATTTTTTCCCTAGCCCTTTCTAGTTAAGCGATTGGAGCAGCAGTAGTGCGAAAAATTTGTTGTCTTGCCAACCACTTCTTAGCTTCAAAGTCCCATATCTCGCGAACGGATTGACCTAACACAAAAATTCCTATTGTAACTGAAAGTAGAAACTCGTCCGATTACAACGGTATGGGTATTTTTTCCCTAGGCCATTCTGGTTAAGCGTTTGGAGCAGCAGAGTTGCGAAAAATTTGTTGTCTTCTCAACCATTTCATAGCTGCACACTCCCATATCTCGCGAAAGGATTGACCTAACCCAAAAATTCCTATTGTAACTGAAAGTAGAAACTCGCCCGATTACAGCGGTATGTGTATTTTTTCCCTAGGCCATTCTGGTTAAGCGTTTGGGGCAGCAGAAATGCGAAAAATTTGTTGTCTTCTCAACCATTTCTTAGCTTCAAAGTCCCACATCTCGCGAACGGATTGACCAAACCCAAAAATTCCTGCTGCGTCTGAAAGTAGAAACTCGCCCGATTACAAATGTATGCGTATTTTTTCCCTAGGCCATTCTGGTTAAGCGCTGGAGCAGCAGAAGTGCGACAAATTTGTTGTCTTCTCAACCATTTCTTAGCTTCAAACTCCCATATCTCGTGAACGAATTGACCTAACCCAAAAATTCCTATTTTAACTGAAAGTAGAAACTCGCCCGATTACAACGCTATGTGTATTTTTTCCCCAGGCCACTCTGGTTAAGCGTTTGGAGCAGCAGAATTGCGAAAAATTTGTTGTCTTCTCAACCATTTCTTAGCTTCAAACTCCCATATCTCGCGAACGGATTGACCTAACCCAGAAATTCCTACTGCATCTGAAAGTAGAAACTCGCCCGATTACAACGGTGTGTGTATTTTTTCCCTAGCCCATTCTAGTTAAGCGATTGGAACAGCAGTACTGCGAAAAATTTGTTGTCTTGTCAACCACTTCTTAGCTTCAAAGTCCCATATCTCGCGAACGGATTGACCTAACCCAAAAATTCCTATTGTAACTGAAAGTAGAAACTCGTCCGATTACAACGGTATGGGTATTTTTTCCCTAGGCCATTCTGATTAAACGTTTGGAGCAGCAGAATTGCGAAAAATTTGTTGTCTTCTCAACCATTTCTTAGCTTCAATCTCCCATATTTCGCGAGCGGATTGACCTAACCCAAAAATTCCTATTGCATCTGAAAGTAGATACTCGCCCGATTACAACGGTATGTGTATTTTTTCCCTAGGCCATTCTGGCTAAGCGTTTGGAGCAGCAGAATTGCGAAAAATTTGTTGTCTTCTCAACCATTTCTTAGCTTCAAACTCCCATATCTCGCGAACGGATTGACCTAACCCAGAAATTCCTATTGCATCTGAAAGTAGAAACTCGCCCGATTATAACGGTAAGTGTATTTTCTCCCTAGGCCATTCTAGTTAAGCGATTGGAGCAGCAGAATTGCGAAAAATTTGTTGTCTTCTCAGCCATTTCTTAGCTTGAAAGTCCCATATCTCGCGAACGGATTGACCTAACCCAAAAATTCCTATTGTAACTGAAAGTAGAAACTCGCCCGATTACAACGCTATGTGAATTTTTTCCCTAGGCCAATCTGGTTAAGCGTTTGGAGCAGCAGAATTGCGAAAAATTTGTTGTCTTCTCAACCATTTCTTAGCTTCAAACTCCCATATCTCGCGAACGGATTGACCTAACCCAGAAATTCCTACTGCATCTGAAAGTAGAAACTCGCCCGATTACAACTGTATGCGTATTTTTTCCCTAGGCCATTCTGGTTAAGCGTTTGGAGCAGCAGAATTGCGAAAAATTTGTTGTCTTCTCAACCATTTCTTAGCTTCAAAGTCCCATATCTCGCGAACGGATTGACCTAACCCAAAAATTCCTATTGCATCTGAAAGTAGAAACTCGCCCGATTACAACTGTATGCGTATTTTTTCCCTAGGCCACTCTGGTTAAGCGCTGGAGCAGCAGAAGTGCGACAAATTTGTTGTCTTCTCAACCATTTCTTAGCTTCAAACTCCCATATTTCGCGAGCGGATTGACCTAACCCAAAAATTCCTATTGCATCTGAAAGTAGAAACTCGCCCGATTACAACGCTATGTGTATTTTTTCCCTAGGCGAATCTGGTTAAGCGTTTGGAGCAGCAGAAGTGCGAAAAATTTTTTGCCTTCTCAACCATTTCTTGGCTTCAAAGTCCCATATCTCGCGAACGGATTGACCTAACCCAGAAATTCCTACTGCATCTGAAAGTAGAATCTCGCCCGATTACAACGGTGTGTGTATTTTTTCCCTAGCCCATTCTAGTTAAGCGATTGGAACAGCAGTACTGCGAAAAATTTGTTGTCTTGTCAACCACTTCTTAGCTTCAAAGTCCCATATCTCGCGAACGGATTGACCTAACCCAAAAATTCCTATTGTAACTGAAAGTAGAAACTCGTCCGATTACAACGGTATGGTTATTTTTTCCCTAGGCCATTCTGATTAAGCGTTTGGAGCAGCAGAATTGCGAAAAATTTGTTGTCTTCTCAACCATTTCTTAGCTTCAAACTCCCATATCTCGTGAACGAATTGACCTAACCCAAAAATTCCTATTTTAACTGAAAGTAGAAACTCGCCCGATTACAACTGTATGCGTATTTTTTCCCTAGGCCTCTCTGGTTAAGCGTTTGGAGCAGCAGAATTTGCGAAAAATTTGTTGTCTTCTCAACCATTTCTTAGCTTCAAACTCCCATTTCTCGCGAACGGATTGACCTAACCCAGAAATTCCTACTGCATCTGAAAGTAGAAACTCGCCCGATTACAACGGTGTGTGTATTTTTTCCCTAGCCCATTCTAGTTAAGCGATTGGAGCAGCAGTAGTGCGAAAAATTTGTTGTCTTGCCAACCACTTCTTAGCTTCAAAGTCCCATATCTCGCGAACGGATTGACCTAACCCAAAAATTCCTATTGTAACTGAAAGTAGAAACTCGTCCGATTACAACGGTATGGGTATTTTTTCCCTAGGCCATTCTGGTTAAGCGTTTGGGGCAGCAGAAATGCGAAAAATTTGTTGTCTTCTCAACCATTTCTTAGCTTCAAAGTCCCACATCTCGCGAACGGATTGACCAAACCCAAAAATTCCTGCTGCGTCTGAAAGTAGAAACTCGCCCGATTACAAATGTATGCGTATTTTTTCCCTAGGCCATTCTGGTTAAGCGCTGGAGCAGCAGAAGTGCGACAAATTTGTTGTCTTCTCAACCATTTCTTAGCTTCAAACTCCCATATTTCGCGAGCGGATTGACCTAACCCAGAAATTCCTATTGCATCTGAAAGTAGAAACTCGCCCGATTACAACGGTATGTGTATTTTTTCCCTAGGCCATTCTGGTTAAGCATTGGAGCAGCAGAAGTGCGAAAAATTTGTTGTTTTGTCAACCATTTCTTAGCTTCAAAGTCCCATATCTCGCGAACGGATTGACCTAACCCAAAAATTCCTATTGTAACTGAAAGTAGAAACTCGTCCGATTACAACGGTATGGGTATTTTACTCCCTAGGCCATTCTGGTTAAGCGTTTGGAGCAGCAGAAGTGCGAAAAATTTGTTGTCTTCTCAACCATTTCTTAGCTTCAAAGTCCCATATCTCGCGAACGGATTGACCTAACCGAAAAATTCCTATTGCATCTGAAAGTAGAAACCCGCCCGATTACAACGGTAAGTGTATTTTTTCCCTAGGCAATTCTAGTTAAGCGATTGAAGCAGCAGAAGTGCGAAAAATTTGTTGTCTTGTCAGCCATTTCTTAGCTTGAAAGTCCCATATCTCGCGAACGGATTGACCTAACCCAAAAATTCCTATTGTAACTGAAAGTAGAAACTCGCCCGATTACAACGCTATGTGTATTTTTTCCCTAGGCCATTCTGGTTAAGCGTTTGGAGCAGCAGAATTGCGAAAAATTTTTTGCCTTCTCAACCATTTCTTGGCTTCAAACTCCCATATCTCGCGAACGGATTGACCAAACCCAAAAATTCCTATTGCGTCTGAAAGTAGAAACTCGTCCGATTACAGCGGTATGTGTATTTTTTCCCTAGGCCATTCTGGTTAAGCGTTTGGTGCAGCAGAATTGCGAAAAATTTTATGCCTTCTCAACCATTTCTTGGCTTCAAACTCCCATATCTCGCGAACGGATTGACCAAACCCAAAAATTCCTATTGCGTCTGAAAGTAGAAACTCGCCCGATTATAACGGTATGTGTATTTTTTCCCTAGCCCATTCTAGTTAAGCGATTGGAGCAGCAGTAGTGCGAAAAATTTGTTGTCTTGTCAACCACTTCTTAGCTTCAAAGTCCCATATCTCGCGAACGGATTGACCTAACCCAAAAATTCCTATTGTAACTGAAAGTAGAAACTCGCCCGATTACAACGGTATGGGTATTTTTTCCCTAGGCCATTCTTGTTAAGCGCTTGGAGCAGCAGAATTGCGAAAAATTTGTTGTCTTCTCAACCATTTCTTAGCTTCACACTCCCATATCTCGCGAACGGATTGACCAAACCCAAAAATTCATATTGCATCTGAAAGTAGAAACCCGCCCAATTACAACGGTAAGTGTATTTTTTCCCTAGGCCATTCTAGTTAAGCGATTGGAGCAGCAGAAGTGCGAAAAATTTGTTGTCTTGTCAACCATTTCTTAGCTTCAAAGTCCCATATCTCGCGAACGAATTGACCTAACCCAAAAATTCCTATTGTAACTGAAAGTAGGAACTCGTCCGATTACAACGGTATGGGTATTTTTTCCCTAGGCCATTCTGGTTAAGCGCTGGAGCAGCAGAAGTGCGACAAATTTGTTGTCTTCTCAACCATTTCTTAGCTTCAAACTCCCATATTTCGCGAGCGGATTGACCTAACCCAAAAACTCCTATTGCATCTGAAAGTAGAAACTCGCCCGATTACAACGCTATGTGTATTTTTTCCCTAGGCGAATCTGGTTAAGCGTTTGGAGCAGCCGAAGTGCGAAAAATTTTTTGCCTTCTCAACCATTTCTTGGCTTCAAACTCCCATATCTCGCGAACGGATTGACATAACCCAAAAATTCCTATTGCGTCTGAAAGTAGAAACTCGCCCGATTACAACTGTATGCGTATTTTTTCCCTAGGCCATTCTGGTTAAGCGTTTGGAGCTGCAGAATTGCGAAAAATTTGTTGTCTTCTCAACCATTTCTTAGATTCAAAGTCCCATATCTCGCGAACGGATTGACCTAACCCAAAAATTCCTACTGCATCTGAAAGTAGAAACTCGCCCGATTACAACGGTGTGTGTATTTTTTCCCTAGCCCATTCTAGTTAAGCGATTGGAGCAGCAGTAGTGCGAAAAATTTGTTGTCTTCTCAACCATTTCTTAGCTTCAAAGTCCCATATCTCGCGAACGGATTGACCTAACCCAAAAATTCCTACTGCATCTGAAAGTAGAAACTCGCCCGATTACAACGGTGTGTGTATTTTTTCCCTAGCCCATTCTAGTTAAGCGATTGGAGCAGCAGTATTGCGAAAAATTTGTTGTCTTGTCAACCACTTCTTAGCTTCAAAGTCCCATATCTCGCGAACGGATTGACCTAACCCAAAAATTCCTATTGTAACTGAAAGTAGAAACTCGTCCGATTACAACGGTATGGGTATTTTTTCCCTAGGCCATTCTGGTTAAGCGTTTGGAGCAGCAGAATTGCGAAAAATTTGTTGTCTTCTCAACCATTTCATAGCTGCACACTCCCATATCTCGCGAAAGGATTGACCTAACCCAAAAATTCCTATTGCATCTGAAAGTAGAAACTCGCCCGATTACAGCGGTATGTGTATTTTTTCCCTAGGCCATTCTGGTTAAGCGTTTGGGGCAGCAGAAATGCGAAAAATTTGTTGTCTTCTCAACCATTTCTTAGCTTCAAAGTCCCATATCTCGCGAACGGATTGACCAAACCCAAAAATTCCTATTGCATCTGAAAGTAGAAACTCGCCCGATTACAACGGTATGTGTATTTTTTCCCTAGGCCATTCTGGTTAAGCATTGGAGCAGCAGAAGTGCGAAAAATTTGTTGTCTTGTCAACCATTTCTTAGCTTCAAAGTCCCATATCTCGCGAACGGATTGACCTAACCCAAAAATTCCTATTGTAACTGAAAGTAGAAACTCGTCCGATTACAACGGTATGGGTATTTTACTCCCTAGGCCATTCTGGTTAAGCGTTTGGAGCAGCAGAAGTGCGAAAAATTTGTTGTCTTCTCAACCATTTCTTAGCTTCAAAGTCCCATATCTCGCGAACGGATTGACCTAACCCAAAAATTCCTATTGCATCTGAAAGTAGAAACCCGCCCGATTACAACGGTAAGTGTATTTTTTCCCTAGGCAATTCTAGTTAAGCGATTGAAGCAGCAGAAGTGCGAAAAATTTGTTGTCTTGTCAGCCATTTGTTAGCTTGAAAGTCCCATATCTCGCGAACGGATTGACCTAACCCAAAAATTCCTATTGTAACTGAAAGTAGAAACTCGCCCGATTACAACGCTATGTGTATTTTTTCCCTAGGCCAATCTGGTTAAGCGTTTGGAGCAGCAGAATTGCGAAAAATTTTTTGCCTTCTCAACCATTTCTTTGCTTCAAACTCCCATATCTCGCGAACGGATTGACCAAACCCAAAAATTCCTATTGCGTCTGAAAGTAGAAACTCGTCCGATTACAGCGGTATGTGTATTTTTTCCCTAGGCCATTCTGGTTAAGCGTTTGGTGCAGCAGAATTGCGAAAAATTTGTTGTCTTCTCAACCATTTCATAGCTTCACACTCCCATATCTCGCGAACGGATTGACCTAACCCAAAAATTCCTATTGCATCTGAAAGTAGAAACCCGCCCGATTACAACGGTAAGTGTATTTTTTCCCTAGGCCATTCTAGTTAAGCGATTGGAGCAGCAGAAGTGCGAAAAATTTGTTGTCTTGTCAACCATTTCTTAGCTTCAAAGTCCCATATCTCGCGAACGAATTGACCTAACCCAAAAATTCCTATTGTAACTGAAAGTAGGAACTCGTCCGATTACAACGGTATGGGTATTTTTTCCCTAGGCCATTCTGGTTAAGCGCTGGAGCAGCAGAAGTGCGAAAAATTTTTTGCCTTCTCAACCATTTCTTGGCTTCAAACTCCCATATCTCGCGAACGGATTGACATAACCCAAAAATTCCTATTGCGTCTGAAAGTAGAAACTCGCCCGATTACAACTGTATGCGTATTTTTTCCATAGGCCATTCTGGTTAAGCGTTTGGAGCAGCAGAATTGCGAAAAATTTGTTGTCTTCTCAACCATTTCTTAGCTTCAAAGTCCCATATCTCGCGAACGGATTGACCTAACCCAAAAATTCCTACTGCATCTGAAAGTAGAAACTCGCCCGATTACAACGGTGTGTGTATTTTTTCCCTAGGCCATTCTGGTTAAGCGTTTGGGGCAGCAGAAGTGCGAAAAATTTGTTGTCTTCTCAACCATTTCTTAGCTTCAAAGCCCCATATCTCGCGAACGGATTGACCAAACCCAAAAATTCCCGCTGCGTCTGAAAGCAGAAACTCGCCCGATTACAACTGTATGCGTATTTTTTCCCTAGGCCATGCTGGTTAAGCGCTGGAGCAGCAGAAGTGCGACAAATTTGTTGTCTTTTCAAACATTTCTTAGCTTCAAACTCCCATATTTCGCGAGCGGACTGACCTAACCCAAAAATTCCTTTTGCATCTGAAAGTAGAAACTCTCCCGATTACAACGGTATGTGTATTTCTTCCCTAGGCATTTCTGGTTAAGCGATTGGAGCAGCAGAAGTGCGAAAAATTTGTTGTCTTCTCAACCATTTCTTAGCTTCAAAGTCCCATATCTCGCGAACGGATTGACCTAACCCAAAAATTCCTACTGTAACTGAAAGTAGAAACTCGTCCGATTACAACGGTATGGGTATTTTTCTCCCTAGGCCATTCTGGTTAAGCGTTTGGAGCAGCAGAATTGCGAAAAATTTTTTGCCATCTCAACCATTTCTTGGCTTCAAACTCCCATATCTCGCGAACGGATTGACATAACCCAAAAATTCCTATTGCGTCTGAAAGTAGAAACTCGCCCGATTACAGCGGTATGTGTATTTTTTCCCTAGGCGATTCTGGTTAAGCGTTTGGGGCAGCAGAATTGCGAAAAATTTGTTGTCTTCTCAACCATTTCTTAGCTTCAAAGTCCCATATCTCGCGAACGGATTGACCAATCCCAAAAATTCCTGCTGCGTCTGAAAGTAGAAACTCGCCCGATTACAACTGTATGCGTATTTTTTCCCCAGGCCATTCTGGTTAAGCGCTGGAGCAGCAGAAGTGCCACAAATTTGTTGTCTTCTCAACCATTTCTTAGCTTCAATCTCCCATATTTCGCGAGCGGATCGACCTAACCCAAAAATTCCTATTGCATCTGAAAGTAGAAACTCGCCCGATTACAACGGTATGTGTATTTTTTCCCTAGGCCATTCTGGCTAAGCGTTTGGAGCAGCAGAATTGCGAAAAACTTGTTGTCTTCTCAACCATTTCTTAGCTTCAAACTCCCATATCACTCGAACGGATTGACCTAACCCAGAAATTCCTATTGCATCTGAAAGTAGAAACTCGCCCGATTACAACGGTAAGTGTATTTTTTCCCTAGGCCATTCTAGTTAAGCGATTGGAGCAGCAGAATTGCGAAAAATTTGTTGTCTTGTCAGCCATTTCTTAGCTTGAAAGTCCCATATCTCGCGAACGGATTGACCTAACCCAAAAATTCCTATTGTAACTGAAAGTAGAAACTCGCCCGATTACAACGCTATGTGAATTTTTTCCCTAGGCCAATCTGGTTAAGCGTTTGGAGCAGCAGAATTGCGAAAAATTTTTTGCCTTCTCAACCATTTCTTGGCTTCAAACTCCCATATCACGCGAACGGATTGACCTAACCCAAAAATTCCTATTGCATCTGAAAGTAGAAACTCGCCCGATTACAACGGTGTGTGTATTTTTTCCCTAGCCCATTCTAGTTAAGCTATTGGAGCAGCAGTACTGCGAAAAATTTGTTGTCTTGCCAACCACTTCTTAGCTTCAAAGTCCCATATCTCGCGAACGGATTGACCTAACCCAAAAATTCCTATTGTAACTGAAAGTAGAATCTCGTCCGATTACAACGGTATGGGTATTTTTTCCCTAGGCTATTCTGGTTAAGCGTTTGGAGCAGCAGAATTGCGAAAAATTTGTTGTCTTCTCAACCATTTCATAGCTGCACACTCCCATATCTCGCGAACGGATTGACCTAACCCAAAAATTCCTATTGTAACTGAAAGTAGAAACTCGCCCGATTACAACGCTATGTGTATTTTTTCCCTAGGCGAATCTGGTTAAGCGTTTGGAGAAGCAGAATTGCGAAAAATTTTTTGCCTTCTCAACCATTTCTTGGCTTCAAACTCCCATATCTCGCGAACGGATTGACCTAACCCAGAAATTCCTACTGCATCTGAAAGTAGAAACTCGCCCGATTACAACGGTGTGTGTATTTTTTCCCTAGCCCATTCTAGTTATGCGATTGGAGCAGCAGTAGTGCGAAAAATTTGTTGTCTTGTCAACCACTTCTTAGCTTCAAAGTCCCATATCTCGCGAACGGATTGACCTAACCCAGAAATTCCTATTGCATCTGAAAGTAGAAACTCGCCCGATTACAACGCTATGTGTATTTTTTCCCTAGCGAATCTGGTTAAGCGTTTGGAGCAGCAGAATTGCGAAAAACTTTATGCCTTCTCAACCATTTCTTGGCTTCAAACTCCCATATCTCGCGAACGGATTGAGCTAACCCAAAAATTCCTATTGTAACTGAAAGTAGAATCTCGTCCGATTACAACGGTATGGGTATTTTTTCCCTAGGCCATTCTGGTTAAGCGTTTGGAGCAGCAGAATTGCGAAAAATTTGTTGTCGTCTCAACCATTTCATAGCTTCACACTCCCATATCTCGCGAACGGATTGACCTAACCCAAAAATTCCTATTGCATCTGAAAGTAGAAACTCGCCCGATTACAACGGTATGTGTATTTTTGCCCTAGGCCATTCTGTTTAAGCGTTTGGAGCAGCATAATTGCGAAAAATTTGTTGTCTTCTCAACCATTTCATAGCTTCACACTCCCATATCTCCCGAACGGATTGACCTAACCCAAAAATTCCTATTTCATCTGAAAGTAGAAACTCGCCCAATTACAACGGTATGTGTATTTTTTCCCTAGGCCATTCTGGTTAAGCGTTTGGAGCAGCAGAAGTGCGAAAAATTTGTTGTCTTCTCAACCATTTCTTAGCTTCAAAGTCCCATATCTCGCGAACGGATTGCCCTAACCCAAAAATTCCTATTGCGTCTGAAAGTAGAAACTCGCCCGATTACAACGGTATGGGTATTTTACTCCCTAGGCCATTCTGGTTAAGCGTTTGGAGCAGCATAAGTGCGAAAAATTTGTTGTCTTCTCAACTATTTCTTAGCTTCAAAGTCCAATATCTCGTGAACGGATTGACCTAACCCAGAAATTCCTATTGCATCTGAAAGTAGAAACTCGCCCGATTACAACGGTAAGTGTATTTTTTCCCTAGGCCATTCTAGTTAAGCGATCGGAGCAGCAGAATTGCGAAAAATTTGTTGTCTTGTCAGCCATTTCTTAGCTTGAAAGTCCCATATCTCGCGAACGGATTGACCTAACCCAAAAATTCCTATTGTAACTGAAAGTAGAAACTCGCCCGATTACAACGCTATGTGAATTTTTTCCCTAGGCCAATCTGGTTAAGCGTTTGGAGCAGCAGAATTGCGAAAAATTTTTTGCCTTCTCAACCATTTCTTGGCTTCAAACTCCCATATCACGCGAACGGATTGACCTAACCCAAAAATTCCTATTGCATCTGAAAGTAGAAACTCGCCCGATTACAACGGTGTGTGTATTTTTTCCCTAGCCCATTCTAGTTAAGCTATTGGAGCAGCAGTACTGCGAAAAATTTGTTGTCTTGCCAACCACTTCTTAGCTTCAAAGTCCCATATCTCGCGAACGGATTGACCTAACCCAAAAATTCCTATTGTAACTGAAAGTAGAATCTCGTCCGATTACAACGGTATGGGTATTTTTTCCCTAGGCTATTCTGGTTAAGCGTTTGGAGCAGCAGAATTGCGAAAAATTTGTTGTCTTCTCAACCATTTCATAGCTGCACACTCCCATATCTCGCGAACGGATTGACCTAACCCAAAAATTCCTATTGTAACTGAAAGTAGAAACTCGCCCGATTACAACGCTATGTGTATTTTTTCCCTAGGCGAATCTGGTTAAGCGTTTGGAGCAGCAGAATTGCGAAAAATTTTTTGCCTTCTCAACCATTTCTTGGCTTCAAACTCCCATATCTCGCGAACGGATTGACATAACCCAAAAATTCCTATTGCGTCTGAAAGTAGAAACTCGCCCGATTACCACTGTATGCGTATTTTTTCCCTAGGCCATCCTGGTTAAGCGTTTGGAGCTGCAGAATTGCGAAAAATTTGTTGTCTTCTCAACCATTTCTTAGCTTCAAAGTCCCATATCTCGCGAACGGATTGACCTAACCCAGAAATTCCTATTGCATCTGAAAGTAGAAACTCGCCCGATTACAACGGTAAGTGTATTTTTTCCCTAGGCCATTCTAGTTAAGCGATCGGAGCAGCAGAATTGCGAAAAATTTGTTGTCTTGTCAGCCATTTCTTAGCTTGAAAGTCCCATATCTCGCGAACGGATTGACCTAACCCAAAAATTCCTATTGTAACTGAAAGTAGAAACTCGCCCGATTACAACGCTATGTGAATTTTTTCCCTAGGCCAATCTGGTTAAGCGTTTGGAGCAGCAGAATTGCGAAAAATTTTTTGCCTTCTCAACCATTTCTTGGCTTCAAACTCCCATATCACGCGAACGGATTGACCTAACCCAAAAATTCCTATTGCATCTGAAAGTAGAAACTCGCCCGATTACAACGGTGTGCGTATTTTTTCCCTAGGCCATGCTGGTTAAGCGCTGGAGCAGCAGAAGTGCGACAAATTTGTTGTCTTTTCAAACATTTCTTAGCTTCAAACTCCCATATTTCGCGAGCGGACTGACCTAACCCAAAAATTCCTTTTGCATCTGAAAGTAGAAACTCTCCCGATTACAACGGTATGTGTATTTCTTCCCTAGGCATTTCTGGTTAAGCGATTGGAGCAGCAGAAGTGCGAAAAATTTGTTGTCTTCTCAACCATTTCTTAGCTTCAAAGTCCCATATCTCGCGAACGGATTGACCTAACCCAAAAATTCCTACTGTAACTGAAAGTAGAAACTCGTCCGATTACAACGGTATGGGTATTTTTCTCCCTAGGCCATTCTGGTTAAGCGTTTGGAGCAGCAGAATTGCGAAAAATTTTTTGCCATCTCAACCATTTCTTGGCTTCAAACTCCCATATCTCGCGAACGGATTGACATAACCCAAAAATTCCTATTGCGTCTGAAAGTAGAAACTCGCCCGATTACAGCGGTATGTGTATTTTTTCCCTAGGCGATTCTGGTTAAGCGTTTGGGGCAGCAGAATTGCGAAAAATTTGTTGTCTTCTCAACCATTTCTTAGCTTCAAAGTCCCATATCTCGCGAACGGATTGACCAATCCCAAAAATTCCTGCTGCGTCTGAAAGTAGAAACTCGCCCGATTACAACTGTATGCGTATTTTTTCCCCAGGCCATTCTGGTTAAGCGCTGGAGCAGCAGAAGTGCCACAAATTTGTTGTCTTCTCAACCATTTCTTAGCTTCAATCTCCCATATTTCGCGAGCGGATCGACCTAACCCAAAAATTCCTATTGCATCTGAAAGTAGAAACTCGCCCGATTACAACGGTATGTGTATTTTTTCCCTAGGCCATTCTGGCTAAGCGTTTGGAGCAGCAGAATTGCGAAAAACTTGTTGTCTTCTCAACCATTTCTTAGCTTCAAACTCCCATATCACTCGAACGGATTGACCTAACCCAGAAATTCCTATTGCATCTGAAAGTAGAAACTCGCCCGATTACAACGGTAAGTGTATTTTTTCCCTAGGCCATTCTAGTTAAGCGATTGGAGCAGCAGAATTGCGAAAAATTTGTTGTCTTGTCAGCCATTTCTTAGCTTGAAAGTCCCATATCTCGCGAACGGATTGACCTAACCCAAAAATTCCTATTGTAACTGAAAGTAGAAACTCGCCCGATTACAACGCTATGTGAATTTTTTCCCTAGGCCAATCTGGTTAAGCGTTTGGAGCAGCAGAATTGCGAAAAATTTTTTGCCTTCTCAACCATTTCTTGGCTTCAAACTCCCATATCACGCGAACGGATTGACCTAACCCAAAAATTCCTATTGCATCTGAAAGTAGAAACTCGCCCGATTACAACGGTGTGTGTATTTTTTCCCTAGCCCATTCTAGTTAAGCTATTGGAGCAGCAGTACTGCGAAAAATTTGTTGTCTTGCCAACCACTTCTTAGCTTCAAAGTCCCATATCTCGCGAACGGATTGACCTAACCCAAAAATTCCTATTGTAACTGAAAGTAGAATCTCGTCCGATTACAACGGTATGGGTATTTTTTCCCTAGGCTATTCTGGTTAAGCGTTTGGAGCAGCAGAATTGCGAAAAATTTGTTGTCTTCTCAACCATTTCATAGCTGCACACTCCCATATCTCGCGAACGGATTGACCTAACCCAAAAATTCCTATTGTAACTGAAAGTAGAAACTCGCCCGATTACAACGCTATGTGTATTTTTTCCCTAGGCGAATCTGGTTAAGCGTTTGGAGAAGCAGAATTGCGAAAAATTTTTTGCCTTCTCAACCATTTCTTGGCTTCAAACTCCCATATCTCGCGAACGGATTGACCTAACCCAGAAATTCCTACTGCATCTGAAAGTAGAAACTCGCCCGATTACAACGGTGTGTGTATTTTTTCCCTAGCCCATTCTAGTTATGCGATTGGAGCAGCAGTAGTGCGAAAAATTTGTTGTCTTGTCAACCACTTCTTAGCTTCAAAGTCCCATATCTCGCGAACGGATTGACCTAACCCAGAAATTCCTATTGCATCTGAAAGTAGAAACTCGCCCGATTACAACGCTATGTGTATTTTTTCCCTAGCGAATCTGGTTAAGCGTTTGGAGCAGCAGAATTGCGAAAAACTTTATGCCTTCTCAACCATTTCTTGGCTTCAAACTCCCATATCTCGCGAACGGATTGAGCTAACCCAAAAATTCCTATTGTAACTGAAAGTAGAATCTCGTCCGATTACAACGGTATGGGTATTTTTTCCCTAGGCCATTCTGGTTAAGCGTTTGGAGCAGCAGAATTGCGAAAAATTTGTTGTCGTCTCAACCATTTCATAGCTTCACACTCCCATATCTCGCGAACGGATTGACCTAACCCAAAAATTCCTATTGCATCTGAAAGTAGAAACTCGCCCGATTACAACGGTATGTGTATTTTTGCCCTAGGCCATTCTGTTTAAGCGTTTGGAGCAGCATAATTGCGAAAAATTTGTTGTCTTCTCAACCATTTCATAGCTTCACACTCCCATATCTCCCGAACGGATTGACCTAACCCAAAAATTCCTATTTCATCTGAAAGTAGAAACTCGCCCAATTACAACGGTATGTGTATTTTTTCCCTAGGCCATTCTGGTTAAGCGTTTGGAGCAGCAGAAGTGCGAAAAATTTGTTGTCTTCTCAACCATTTCTTAGCTTCAAAGTCCCATATCTCGCGAACGGATTGCCCTAACCCAAAAATTCCTATTGCGTCTGAAAGTAGAAACTCGCCCGATTACAACGGTATGGGTATTTTACTCCCTAGGCCATTCTGGTTAAGCGTTTGGAGCAGCATAAGTGCGAAAAATTTGTTGTCTTCTCAACTATTTCTTAGCTTCAAAGTCCAATATCTCGTGAACGGATTGACCTAACCCAGAAATTCCTATTGCATCTGAAAGTAGAAACTCGCCCGATTACAACGGTAAGTGTATTTTTTCCCTAGGCCATTCTAGTTAAGCGATCGGAGCAGCAGAATTGCGAAAAATTTGTTGTCTTGTCAGCCATTTCTTAGCTTGAAAGTCCCATATCTCGCGAACGGATTGACCTAACCCAAAAATTCCTATTGTAACTGAAAGTAGAAACTCGCCCGATTACAACGCTATGTGAATTTTTTCCCTAGGCCAATCTGGTTAAGCGTTTGGAGCAGCAGAATTGCGAAAAATTTTTTGCCTTCTCAACCATTTCTTGGCTTCAAACTCCCATATCACGCGAACGGATTGACCTAACCCAAAAATTCCTATTGCATCTGAAAGTAGAAACTCGCCCGATTACAACGGTGTGTGTATTTTTTCCCTAGCCCATTCTAGTTAAGCTATTGGAGCAGCAGTACTGCGAAAAATTTGTTGTCTTGCCAACCACTTCTTAGCTTCAAAGTCCCATATCTCGCGAACGGATTGACCTAACCCAAAAATTCCTATTGTAACTGAAAGTAGAATCTCGTCCGATTACAACGGTATGGGTATTTTTTCCCTAGGCTATTCTGGTTAAGCGTTTGGAGCAGCAGAATTGCGAAAAATTTGTTGTCTTCTCAACCATTTCATAGCTGCACACTCCCATATCTCGCGAACGGATTGACCTAACCCAAAAATTCCTATTGTAACTGAAAGTAGAAACTCGCCCGATTACAACGCTATGTGTATTTTTTCCCTAGGCGAATCTGGTTAAGCGTTTGGAGCAGCAGAATTGCGAAAAATTTTTTGCCTTCTCAACCATTTCTTGGCTTCAAACTCCCATATCTCGCGAACGGATTGACATAACCCAAAAATTCCTATTGCGTCTGAAAGTAGAAACTCGCCCGATTACCACTGTATGCGTATTTTTTCCCTAGGCCATCCTGGTTAAGCGTTTGGAGCTGCAGAATTGCGAAAAATTTGTTGTCTTCTCAACCATTTCTTAGCTTCAAAGTCCCATATCTCGCGAACGGATTGACCTAACCCAAAAATTCCTATTGCATCTGAAAGTAGAAACTCGCCCGATTACAACTGTATGCGTATTTTTTCCCTAGGCCACTCTGGTTAAGCGTTTGGAGCAGCAGAATTGCGAAAAATTTGTTGTCTTCTCAACCATTTCTTAGCTTCAAACTCCCATATCTCGCGAACGGATTGACCTAACCCAGAAATTCCTACTGCATCTGAAAGTAGAAACTCGCCCGATTACAACGGTGTGTGTATTTTTTCCCTAGCCAATTCTAGTTATGCGATTGGAGCAGCAGTAGTGCGAAAAATTTTTTGTCTTCTCAACTATTTCTTAGCTTCAAAGTCCCATATCTCGTGAACGGATTGACCTAACCCAGAAATTCCTATTGCATCTGAAAGTAGAAACTCGCCCGATTACAACGGTAAGTGTATTTTTTCCCTAGGCCATTCTAGTTAAGCGATTGGAGCAGCAGAATTGCGAAAAATTTGTTGTCTTGTCAGCCATTTCTTAGCTTGAAAGTCCCATATCTCGCGAACGGATTGACCTAACCCAAAAATTCCTATTGTAACTGAAAGTAGAAACTCGCCCGATTACAACGCTATGTGAATTTTTTCCCTAGGCCAATCTGGTTAAGCGTTTGGAGCAGCAGAATTGCGAAAAATTTTTTGCCTTCTCAACCATTTCTTGGCTTCAAACTCCCATATCACGCGAACGGATTGACCTAACCCAAAAATTCCTATTGCATCTGAAAGTAGAAACTCGCCCGATTACAACGGTGTGTGTATTTTTTCCCTAGCCCATTCTAGTTAAGCTATTGGAGCAGCAGTACTGCGAAAAATTTGTTGTCTTGCCAACCACTTCTTAGCTTCAAAGTCCCATATCTCGCGAACGGATTGACCTAACCCAAAAATTCCTATTGTAACTGAAAGTAGAATCTCGTCCGATTACAACGGTATGGGTATTTTTTCCCTAGGCTATTCTGGTTAAGCGTTTGGAGCAGCAGAATTGCGAAAAATTTGTTGTCTTCTCAACCATTTCATAGCTGCACACTCCCATATCTCGCGAACGGATTGACCTAACCCAAAAATTCCTATTGTAACTGAAAGTAGAAACTCGCCCGATTACAACGCTATGTGTATTTTTTCCCTAGGCGAATCTGGTTAAGCGTTTGGAGCAGCAGAATTGCGAAAAATTTTTTGCCTTCTCAACCATTTCTTGGCTTCAAACTCCCATATCTCGCGAACGGATTGACATAACCCAAAAATTCCTATTGCGTCTGAAAGTAGAAACTCGCCCGATTACCACTGTATGCGTATTTTTTCCCTAGGCCATCCTGGTTAAGCGTTTGGAGCTGCAGAATTGCGAAAAATTTGTTGTCTTCTCAACCATTTCTTAGCTTCAAAGTCCCATATCTCGCGAACGGATTGACCTAACCCAAAAATTCCTATTGCATCTGAAAGTAGAAACTCGCCCGATTACAACTGTATGCGTATTTTTTCCCTAGGCCACTCTGGTTAAGCGTTTGGAGCAGCAGAATTGCGAAAAATTTGTTGTCTTCTCAACCATTTCTTAGCTTCAAACTCCCATATCTCGCGAACGGATTGACCTAACCCAGAAATTCCTACTGCATCTGAAAGTAGAAACTCGCCCGATTACAACGGTGTGTGTATTTTTTCCCTAGCCCATTCTAGTTATGCGATTGGAGCAGCAGTAGTGCGAAAAATTTGTTGTCTTGTCAACCACTTCTTAGCTTCAAAGTCCCATATCTCGCGAACGGATTGACCTAACCCAGAAATTCCTATTGCATCTGAAAGTAGAAACTCGCCCGATTACAACGCTATGTGTATTTTTTCCCTAGCGAATCTGGTTAAGCGTTTGGAGCAGCAGAATTGCGAAAAACTTTATGCCTTCTCAACCATTTCTTGGCTTCAAACTCCCATATCTCGCGAACGGATTGAGCTAACCCAAAAATTCCTATTGTAACTGAAAGTAGAATCTCGTCCGATTACAACGGTATGGGTATTTTTTCCCTAGGCCATTCTGGTTAAGCGTTTGGAGCAGCAGAATTGCGAAAAATTTGTTGTCGTCTCAACCATTTCATAGCTTCACACTCCCATATCTCGCGAACGGATTGACCTAACCCAAAAATTCCTATTGCATCTGAAAGTAGAAACTCGCCCGATTACAACGGTATGTGTATTTTTGCCCCAGGCCATTCTGTTTAAGCGTTTGGAGCAGCATAATTGCGAAAAATTTGTTGTCTTCTCAACCATTTCATAGCTTCACACTCCCATATCTCCCGAACGGATTGACCTAACCCAAAAATTCCTATTTCATCTGAAAGTAGAAACTCGCCCAATTACAACGGTATGTGTATTTTTTCCCTAGGCCATTCTGGTTAAGCGTTTGGAGCAGCAGAAGTGCGAAAAATTTGTTGTCTTCTCAACCATTTCTTAGCTTCAAAGTCCCATATCTCGCGAACGGATTGTCCTAACCCAAAAATTCCTATTGCGTCTGAAAGTAGAAACTCGCCCGATTACAACGGTATGGGTATTTTACTCCCTAGGCCATTCTGGTTAAGCGTTTGGAGCAGCATAAGTGCGAAAAATTTGTTGTCTTCTCAACTATTTCTTAGCTTCAAAGTCCAATATCTCGTGAACGGATTGACCTAACCCAGAAATTCCTATTGCATCTGAAAGTAGAAACTCGCCCGATTACAACGGTAAGTGTATTTTTTCCCTAGGCCATTCTAGTTAAGCGATTGGAGCAGCAGAATTGCGAAAAATTTGTTGTCTTGTCAGCCATTTCTTAGCTTGAAAGTCCCATATCTCGCGAACGGATTGACCTAACCCAAAAATTCCTATTGTAACTGAAAGTAGAAACTCGCCCGATTACAACGCTATGTGAATTTTTTCCCTAGGCCAATCTGGTTAAGCGTTTGGAGCAGCAGAATTGCGAAAAATTTTTTGCCTTCTCAACCATTTCTTGGCTTCAAACTCCCATATCACGCGAACGGATTGACCTAACCCAAAAATTCCTATTGCATCTGAAAGTAGAAACTCGCCCGATTACAAAGGTGTGTGTATTTTTTCCCTAGCCCATTCTAGTTAAGCTATTGGAGCAGCAGTACTGCGAAAAATTTGTTGTCTTGCCAACCACTTCTTAGCTTCAAAGTCCCATATCTCGCGAACGGATTGACCTAACCCAAAAATTCCTATTGTAACTGAAAGTAGAATCTCGTCCGATTACAACGGTATGGGTATTTTTTCCCTAGGCTATTCTAGTTAAGCGTTTGGAGCAGCAGAATTGCGAAAAATTTGTTGTCTTCTCAACCATTTCATAGCTGCACACTCCCATATCTCGCGAACGGATTGACCTAACCCAAAAATTCCTATTGTAACTGAAAGTAGAAACTCGCCCGATTACAACGCTATGTGTATTTTTTCCCTAGGCGAATCTGGTTAAGCGTTTGGAGCAGCAGAATTGCGAAAAATTTTTTGCCTTCTCAACCATTTCTTGGCTTCAAACTCCCATATCTCGCGAACGGATTGACATAACCCAAAAATTCCTATTGCGTCTGAAAGTAGAAACTCGCCCGATTACCACTGTATGCGTATTTTTTCCCTAGGCCATCCTGGTTAAGCGTTTGGAGCTGCAGAATTGCGAAAAATTTGTTGTCTTCTCAACCATTTCTTAGCTTCAAAGTCCCATATCTCGCGAACGGATTGACCTAACCCAAAAATTCCTATTGCATCTGAAAGTAGAAACTCGCCCGATTACAACTGTATGCGTATTTTTTCCCTAGGCCACTCTGGTTAAGCGTTTGGAGCAGCAGAATTGCGAAAAATTTGTTGTCTTCTCAACCATTTCTTAGCTTCAAACTCCCATATCTCGCGAACGGATTGACCTAACCCAGAAATTCCTACTGCATCTGAAAGTAGAAACTCGCCCGATTACAACGGTGTGTGTATTTTTTCCCTAGCCCATTCTAGTTATGCGATTGGAGCAGCAGTAGTGCGAAAAATTTGTTGTCTTGTCAACCACTTCTTAGCTTCAAAGTCCCATATCTCGCGAACGGATTGACCTAACCCAAAAATTCCTATTGCATCTGAAAGTAGAAACTCGCCCGATTACAACTGTATGCGTATTTTTTCCCTAGGCCACTCTGGTTAAGCGTTTGGAGCAGCAGAATTGCGAAAAATTTGTTGTCTTCTCAACCATTTCTTAGCTTCAAACTCCCATATCTCGCGAACGGATTGACCTAACCCAGAAATTCCTACTGCATCTGAAAGTAGAAACTCGCCCGATTACAACGGTGTGTGTATTTTTTCCCTAGCCCATTCTAGTTATGCGATTGGAGCAGCAGTAGTGCGAAAAATTTGTTGTCTTGTCAACCACTTCTTAGCTTCAAAGTCCCATATCTCGCGAACGGATTGACCTAACCCAGAAATTCCTATTGCATCTGAAAGTAGAAACTCGCCCGATTACAACGCTATGTGTATTTTTTCCCTAGCGAATCTGGTTAAGCGTTTGGAGCAGCAGAATTGCGAAAAATTTTTTGCCTTCTCAACCATTTCTTGGCTTCAAACTCCCATATCACGCGAACGGATTGACCTAACCCAAAAATTCCTATTGCATCTGAAAGTAGAAACTCGCCCGATTACAAAGGTGTGTGTATTTTTTCCCTAGCCCATTCTAGTTAAGCTATTGGAGCAGCAGTACTGCGAAAAATTTGTTGTCTTGCCAACCACTTCTTAGCTTCAAAGTCCCATATCTCGCGAACGGATTGACCTAACCCAAAAATTCCTATTGTAACTGAAAGTAGAATCTCGTCCGATTACAACGGTATGGGTATTTTTTCCCTAGGCTATTCTAGTTAAGCGTTTGGAGCAGCAGAATTGCGAAAAATTTGTTGTCTTCTCAACCATTTCATAGCTGCACACTCCCATATCTCGCGAACGGATTGACCTAACCCAAAAATTCCTATTGTAACTGAAAGTAGAAACTCGCCCGATTACAACGCTATGTGTATTTTTTCCCTAGGCGAATCTGGTTAAGCGTTTGGAGCAGCAGAATTGCGAAAAATTTTTTGCCTTCTCAACCATTTCTTGGCTTCAAACTCCCATATCTCGCGAACGGATTGACATAACCCAAAAATTCCTATTGCGTCTGAAAGTAGAAACTCGCCCGATTACCACTGTATGCGTATTTTTTCCCTAGGCCATCCTGGTTAAGCGTTTGGAGCTGCAGAATTGCGAAAAATTTGTTGTCTTCTCAACCATTTCTTAGCTTCAAAGTCCCATATCTCGCGAACGGATTGACCTAACCCAAAAATTCCTATTGCATCTGAAAGTAGAAACTCGCCCGATTACAACTGTATGCGTATTTTTTCCCTAGGCCACTCTGGTTAAGCGTTTGGAGCAGCAGAATTGCGAAAAATTTGTTGTCTTCTCAACCATTTCTTAGCTTCAAACTCCCATATCTCGCGAACGGATTGACCTAACCCAGAAATTCCTACTGCATCTGAAAGTAGAAACTCGCCCGATTACAACGGTGTGTGTATTTTTTCCCTAGCCCATTCTAGTTATGCGATTGGAGCAGCAGTAGTGCGAAAAATTTGTTGTCTTGTCAACCACTTCTTAGCTTCAAAGTCCCATATCTCGCGAACGGATTGACCTAACCCAAAAATTCCTATTGCATCTGAAAGTAGAAACTCGCCCGATTACAACTGTATGCGTATTTTTTCCCTAGGCCACTCTGGTTAAGCGTTTGGAGCAGCAGAATTGCGAAAAATTTGTTGTCTTCTCAACCATTTCTTAGCTTCAAACTCCCATATCTCGCGAACGGATTGACCTAACCCAGAAATTCCTACTGCATCTGAAAGTAGAAACTCGCCCGATTACAACGGTGTGTGTATTTTTTCCCTAGCCCATTCTAGTTATGCGATTGGAGCAGCAGTAGTGCGAAAAATTTGTTGTCTTGTCAACCACTTCTTAGCTTCAAAGTCCCATATCTCGCGAACGGATTGACCTAACCCAGAAATTCCTATTGCATCTGAAAGTAGAAACTCGCCCGATTACAACGCTATGTGTATTTTTTCCCTAGCGAATCTGGTTAAGCGTTTGGAGCAGCAGAATTGCGAAAAACTTTATGCCTTCTCAACCATTTCTTGGCTTCAAACTCCCATATCTCGCGAACGGATTGAGCTAACCCAAAAATTCCTATTGTAACTGAAAGTAGAATCTCGTCCGATTACAACGGTATGGGTATTTTTTCCCTAGGCCATTCTGGTTAAGCGTTTGGAGCAGCAGAATTGCGAAAAATTTGTTGTCGTCTCAACCATTTAATAGCTTCACACTCCCATATCTCGCGAACGGATTGACCTAACCCAAAAATTCCTATTGCATCTGAAAGTAGAAACTCGCCCGATTACAACGGTATGTGTATTTTTGCCCTAGGCCATTCTGTTTAAGCGTTTGGAGCAGCATAATTGCGAAAAATTTGTTGTCTTCTCAACCATTTCATAGCTTCACACTCCCATATCTCCCGAACGGATTGACCTAACCCAAAAATTCCTATTTCATCTGAAAGTAGAAACTCGCCCAATTACAACGGTATGTGTATTTTTTCCCTAGGCCATTCTGGTTAAGCGTTTGGAGCAGCAGAAGTGCGAAAAATTTGTTGTCTTCTCAACCATTTCTTAGCTTCAAATTCCCATATCTCGCGAACGGATTGTCCTAACCCAAAAATTCCTATTGCGTCTGAAAGTAGAAACTCGCCCGATTACAACGGTATGGGTATTTTACTCCCTAGGCCATTCTGGTTAAGCGTTTGGAGCAGCATAAGTGCGAAAAATTTTATGCCTTCTCAACCATTTCTTGGCTTCAAACTCCCATATCTCGCGAACGGATTGAGCTAACCCAAAAATTCCTATTGTAACTGAAAGTAGAATCTCGTCCGATTACAACGGTATGGGTATTTTTTCCCTAGGCCATTCTGGTTAAGCGTTTGGAGCAGCAGAATTGCGAAAAATTTGTTGTCGTCTCAACCATTTAATAGCTTCACACTCCCATATCTCGCGAACGGATTGACCTAACCCAAAAATTCCTATTGCATCTGAAAGTAGAAACTCGCCCGATTACAACGGTATGTGTATTTTTGCCCTAGGCCATTCTGTTTAAGCGTTTGGAGCAGCATAATTGCGAAAAATTTGTTGTCTTGTCAACTATTTCTTAGCTTCAAAGTCCCATATCTCGTGAACGGATTGACCTAACCCAAAAATTCCTATTGCATCTGAAATTAGAAACCCGCCCGATTACAACGGTAAGTGTATTTTTTCCCTAGGCCATTCTAGTTAAGCGATTGAAGCAGCAGAAGTGCGAAAAATTTGTTGTCTTGTCAGCCATTTCTTAGCTTCAAAGTCCCATATCTCGCGAACGAATTTTCCTAACCCAAAAATTCCTATTGTAACTGAAAGTAGGAACTCGTCCGATTACAACGGTACGGGTATTTTTTCCCTAGGCCATTCTGGTTAAGCGTTTGGAGCAGCAGAATTGCGAAAATTTGTTGTCTTGTCAACCATTTCTCAGCTTCACACTCCCATATCTCGCGAACGGATTTACCTAACCCAAAAATTCCTAATGCATCTGAAAGTAGAAACACGCCCGATCGCAGCGGTATGTGTATTTTTTCCCTAGGCCATTCTGGTCAAGCGTTTGGAGCAGCAGAATTGCGAAAAATTTTTTGCCATCTCAACCATTTCTTGGCTTCAAACTCCCATATCTCGCGAACGGATTGACCTAACCCAAAAATTCCTATTGCATCTGAAAGTAGAAACTCGCCCGATTACAACGGTAAGTGTATTTTTTCCCTAGGCCATTCTAGTTAAGCGATTGGAGCAGCAGAAGTGCGAAAAATTTGTTGTCTTGTCAACCATTTCTTAGCTTCAAAGTCCCATATCTCACGAACGGATTTACCTAACCCAAAAATTCCTATTGTAACTGAAAGTAGAATCTCGTCCGATTACAACGGTATGGGTATTTTTTCCCTATACCATTCTGGTTAAGCGTTTGGAGCAGCAGAATTGCGAAAAATTTGTTGTCTTCTCAACCATTTCTTAGCTTCAAACTCCCATATCTCGCGAACGGATTGACCTAACCCAGAAATTCCTATTGCATCTGAAAGTAGAAACTCGCCCGATTACAACGCTATGTGTATTTTTTCCCTAGGCGAATCTGGTTAAGCGTTTGGAGCAGCAGAATTGCGAAAAATTTTTTGCCTTCTCAACCATTTCTTGGCTTCAAACTCCCATATCTCGCGAACGGATTGACATAACCCAAAAATTCCTATTGCGTCTGAAAGTAGAAACTCGCCCGATTACAACTGTATGCGTATTTTTTCCCTAGGCCTTCCTGGTTAAGCGTTTGGAGCAGCAGTAGTGCGAAAAATTTGTTGTCTTCTCAACCATTTCTTAGCTTCAAAGTCCCATATCTCGCGAACGGATTGACCTAACCCAAAAATTCCTATTGCGTCTGAAAGTAGAAACTCGCCCGATTACAGCGGTATGTGTATTTTTTCCCTAGGCTATTCTGGTTAAGCGTTTGGAGCAGCAGAATTGCGAAAAATTTTATGCCTTCTCAACCATTTCTTGGCTTCAAACTCCCATATCTCGCGAACGGATTGAGCTAACCCAAAAATTCCTATTGTAACTGAAAGTAGAATCTCGTCCGATTACAACGGTATGGGTATTTTTTCCCTAGGCCATTCTGGTTAAGCGTTTGGAGCAGCAGAATTGCGAAAAATTTGTTGTCGTCTCAACCATTTCATAGCTTCACACTCCCACATCTCGCGAACGGATTGACCTAACCCAAAAATTCCTATTGCATCTGAAAGTAGAAACTCGCCCGATTACAACGGTATGTGTATTTTTGCCCTAGGCCATTCTGTTTAAGCGTTTGGAGCAGCAGAATTGCGAAAAATTTGTTGTCTTCTCAACCATTTCATAGCTTCACACTCCCATATCTCGCGAACGGATTGACCTAACCCAAAAATTCCTATTTCATCTGAAAGTAGAAACTCGCCCGATTACAACGGTATGTGTATTTTTTCCCTAGGCAATTCTGGTTAAGCGTTTGGAGCAGCAGAAGTGCGAAAAATTTGTTGTCTTCTCAACCATTTCTTAGCTTCAAAGTCCCATATCTCGCGAACGGATTGACCAAACCCAAAAATTCCTGCTGCGTCTGAAAGTAGAATCTCGCCCGATTACAACTGTATGCGTATTTTTTCCCTAGGCCATTCTGGTTAAGCGTTTGGAGCAGCAGAATTGCGAAAAATTTGTTGTCTTCTCAACCATTTCTTAGCTTCAAACTCCCATATCTCGCGAACGGATTGACCTAACCCAAAAATTCCTATTGCATCTGAAAGTAGAATCTCGCCCGATTACAACGGTATGTGTATTTTTTCCCTAGGCCATTCTGGTTAAGCGTTTGGAGCAGCAGAATTGCGAAAAATTTTTTGCCTTCTCAACCATTTCTTGGATTCAAACTCCCATATCTCGCGAACGGATTGGCCTAACCCAAAAATTCCTATTCCGTCTGAAAGTAGAAACTCGCCCGATTACAGCGGTATGTGTATTTTTGCCCTAGGCCATTCTGGTTAAGCGTTTGGAGCAGCAGAATTGCGAAAATTTTTATGCCTTCTCAACCATTTCTTGGCTTCAAACTCCCATATCTCGCGAACGGATTGACCTAACCCAAAAATTCCTATTGCGTGTGAAAGTAGAAACTCGCCCGATTACAACGGTATGTGTATTTTTTCCCTAGCCCATTCTGGTTAAGCGATTGGAGCAGCAGTAGTGCGAAAAATTTGTTGTCTTGTCAACCATTTCTTAGCTTCAAAGTCCCATATCTCGCGAACGGATTGACCTAACCCAAAAATTCCTATTTCATCTGAAAGTAGAAACTCGCCCGATTACAACGGTATGTGTATTTTTTCCCGAGGCCATTCTGGTTAAGCGTTTGGAGCAGCAGAAGTGCGAAAAATTTGTTGTCTTCTCAACCATTTCTTAGCTTCAAAGTCCCATATCTCGCGAACGGATTGACCTAACCCAAAAATTCCTATTGCGTCTGAAATTAGAAACTCGCCCGATTACAGCGGTATGTGTATTTTTTCCCTAGACCATTCTGGTTAAGCGTTTGGAGCAGCAGAATTGCGAAAAATTGGTTGTCTTCTCAACCATTTCTTAGCTTCAAGCTCCCATATCTAGCGAACGGATTGACCAAGCCCAAAAATTCCTGCTGCGTCTGAAAGTAGAAACTCACCCGATTACAACTGTGTGCGAATTTTTTCCCTAGGCCATTCTGGTTAAGCGGTGGAGCAGCAGAAGTGCGACAAATTTGTTGCCTTCTCAACCATTTCTTAGCTTCAAACTCCCATATCTCGCGAGCGGATTGACCTAACCCAAAATTTCCTATTGCATCTGAAAGTAGAAACTCGCCAGATTACAACGGCATGTGTATTTTTTCCCTAGGCCATTCTGGTTAAGCGTTTGGAGCAGCAGAATTGCGAAAAATTGGTTGTCTTCTCAACCATTTCTTAGCTTCAAGCTCCCATATCTAGCGAACGGATTGACCAAGCCCAAAAATTCCTGCTGCGTCTGAAAGTAGAAACTCACCCGATTACAACTGTGTGCGAATTTTTTCCCTAGGCCATTCTGGTTAAGCGGTGGAGCAGCAGAAGTGCGACAAATTTGTTGCCTTCTCAACCATTTCTTAGCTTCAAACTCCCATATCTCGCGAGCGGATTGACCTAACCCAAAATTTCCTATTGCATCTGAAAGTAGAAACTCGCCAGATTACAACGGCATGTGTATTTTTTCCCTAGGCCATTCTGGTTAAGCGTTTGGAGCAGCAGAATTGAAAAAAATTTTTTGCCCTCTCAACCATTTCTTGGCTTCAAACTCCCATATCTCGCGAACGGATTGACCTAACCCAAAAATTGCTATTGCATCTGAAAGTAGTAACTCGCCCGATTACAACCGTAAGTGTATTTTTTCCCTAGGCCATTCTAGTTAAGCGATTGGAGCAGCAGAATTGCGAAAAATTTGTTTTCTTGTCAACCATTTCTTAGGTTCAAAGTCCCATATCTCGCGAACGGATTGACCTAACCCAAAAATTCCCATTGTAACTGAAAGTAGAAACTCGTCCGATTACAACGGTATGGGTATTTTTTCCCTAGCCCATTCTGGTTAAGCGATTGGAGCAGCAGTAGTGCGAAAAATTTGTTGTCTTCTCAACCATTTCTTAGCTTCAAAGTCCCATATCTCGCGAACGGATTGACCTAACCCAAAAATTCCTATTGTAACTGAAAGTAGAAACTCGTCCGATTACAACGGTATGTGTATTTTTTCCCTAGGCCATTCTCGTTAAGCGTTTGGAGCAGCAGAATTGCGAAAAATTTTTTGCCTTCTCAACCATTTCTTGGCTTCAAACACCCATATCTCGCGAACGGATTGACCTAACCCAAAAATTCCTATTGCGTCTGAAAGTAGAAACTCGCCCGATTACAGCGGTATGTGTATTTTTTCCCTAGGCCATTCTAGTTAAGCGATTGGAGCAGCAGAATTGCGAAAAATTTGTTGCCTTGTCAACCATTTCTTAGCTTCAAAGTCCCATATCTCGCGAACGGATTGACCTAACCCAAAAATTCCTATTGTAACTGAAAGTAGAAACTCGTCCGATTACAACGGTATGGGTATTTTTTCCCTAGGCCATTCTGGTTAAGCGTTTGGAGCAGCAGAAGTGCGAAAAATTTGTTGTCTTCTCAACCATTTCTTAGCTTCAAAGTCCCATATCTCGCGAACGGATTGACCAAACCCAAAAATTCCGGCTGCGTCTGAAAGTAGAAACTCGCCCGGTTACAACTGTATGCGTATTTTTTCCCTAGGCCATTCTGGTTAAGCGTTTGGAGCAGCAGAATTGCGAAAAATTTGTTGTCTTCTCAACCATTTCATAGCTTCACACTCCCATATCTCGCGAACGGATTGACCTAACCCAAAAATTCCTACTGCATCTGAAAGTAGAAACTCGCCCGATTACTGCGGTATGTGTATTTTTTCCCTAGGCCATTCTGGTTAAGCGTTTGGAGCAGCAAAATTGCGAAAAATTTTTTGCCTTCTCAACCATTTCTTGGCTTCAAACTCCCATATCTCGCGAACGGATTGACATAACCCAAAAATTTCTATTGCGTCTGAAAGTAGAAACTCGCCCGATTACAACTGTATGCGTATTTTATCCCTAGGCCATTCTGGTTAAGCGCTGGAGCAGCAGAAGTGCGACAAATTTGTTTTCTTCTCAACCATTTCTTAGCTTCAAACTCCCATATTTCGCGAGCGGATTGACCTAACCCAAAAATTCCTATTGCATCTGAAAGTAGAAACTCGCCCGATTACAACGGTATGTGTTTTTTTTCCCTAGGCCATTCTGGTTAAGCGATTGGAGCAGCAGAAGTGCGAAAAATTTGTTGTCTTGTCAACCATTTCTTAGCTTCAAAGTCCCATATCTCGCGAACGGATTGACATAACCCAAAAATTCCTATTGCGTCTGAAAGTAGAAACTCGCCCGATTACAGCGGTATGTGTATTTTTTCCCTAGGCTGTTCTGGTTAAGCGTTTGGAGCAGCAGAATTGCGAAAAATTTTATGCCTTCTCAACCATTTCTTGGCTTCAAACTCCCATATCTCGCGAACGGATTGAGCTAACCCAAAAATTCCTATTGTAACTGAAAGTAGAATCTCGTCCGATTACAACGGTATGGGTATTTTTTCCCTAGGCCATTCTGGTTAAGCGTTTGGAGCAGCAGAATTGCGAAAAATGTGTTGTCGTCTCAACCATTTCATAGCTTCACACTCCCACATCTCGCGAACGGATTGACCTAACCCAAAAATTCCTATTGCATCTGAAAGTAGAAACTCGCCCGATTACAACGGTATGTGTATTTTTGCCCTAGGCCATTCTGTTTAAGCGTTTGGAGCAGCATAATTGCGAAAAATTTGTTGTCTTCTCAACCATTTCATAGCCTCACACTCCCATATCTCCCGAACGGATTGACCTAACCCAAATATCCTATTTCATCTGAAAGTAGAAACTCGCCCAATTACAACGGTATGTGTATTTTTTCCCTAGGCCATTCTGGTTAAGCGTTTGGAGCAGCAGAAGTGCGAAAAATTTGTTGTCTTCTCAACCATTTCTTAGCTTCAAAGTCCCATATCTCGCGAACCGATTGACCTAACCCAAAAATTCCTATTGCGTCTGAAAGTAGAAACTCGCCCGATTACAGCGGTATGTGTATTTTTTCCCTAGACCATTCTGGTTAAGCGTTTGGAGCAGCAGAATTGCGAAAAATTTGTTGTCTTCTCAACCATTTCTTAGCTTCAAAGTCCCATATCTCGCGAACGGATTAACCAAACCCAAAAATTCCTGCTGCGTCTGAAAGTAGAAGCTCACCCGATTACAACTGTGTGCGAATTTATTCCCTAGGCCATTCTGGTTAAGCGGTGGAGCAGCAGAAGTGCGACAAATTTGTTGTCTTCTCAACCATTTCTTAGCTTCAAACTCCCATATCTCGCGAGCGGATTGACCTAACCCAAAAATTCCTATTGCATCTGAAAGTAGAAACTCGCCCGATTACAACGGTATGTGTATTTTATCCCTAGGCCATTCTGGTTAAGCATTGGAGCAGCAGAAGTGCGAAAAATTTGTTGTCTTGTCAACCATTTCTTAGCTTCAAAGTCCCATATCTCGCGAACCGATTGACCTAACCCAAAAATTGCTATTGTAACTGAAAGTAGAAACTCGTCCGATTACAACGGTATGGGTATTTTACTCCCTAGGCCATTCTGGTTAAGCGTTTGGAGCAGCATAAGTGCGAAAAATTTGTTGTCTTCTCAACTATTTCTTAGCTTCAAAGTCCCATATCTCGTGAACGGATTGACCTAACCCAAAAATTCCTATTGCATCTGAAAGTAGAAACCCGCCCGATTACAACGGTAAGTGTATTTTTTCCCTAGGCCATTCTAGTTAAGCGATTGAAGCAGCAGAAGTGCGAAAAATTTGTTGTCTTGTCAGCCATTTCTTAGCTTCAAAGTCCCATATCTCGCGAACGAATTTTCCTATCCCAAAAATTCCTATTGTAACTGAAAGTCGGAACTCGTCCGATTACAACGGTACGGGTATTTTTTCCCTAGGCCATTCTGGTTAAGCGTTTGGAGCAGCAGAATTGCGAAAATTTGTTGTCTTGTCAACCATTTCTCAGCTTCACACTCCCATATCTCGCGAACGGATTTACCTAACCCAAAAATTCCTAATGCATCTGAAAGTAGAAACACGCCCGATCGCAGCGGTATGTGTATTTTTTCCCTAGGCCATTCTGGTCAAGCGTTTGGAGCAGCAGAATTGCGAAAAATTTTTTGCCATCTCAACCATTTCTTGGCTTCAAACTCCCATATCTCGCGAACGGATTGACCTAACCCAAAAATTCCTATTGCATCTGAAAGTAGAAACTCGACCGATTACAACGGTAAGTGTATTTTTTCCCTAGGCCATTCTAGTTAAGCGATTGGAGCAGCAGAAGTGCGAAAAATTTGTTGTCTTGTCAACCATTTCTTAGCTTCAAAGTCCCATATCTCACGAACGGATTTACCTTACCCAAAAATTCCTATTGTAACTGAAAGTAGAATCTCGTCCGATTACAACGGTATGGGTATTTTTTCCCTATACCATTCTGGTTAAGCGTTTGGAGCAGCAGAATTGCGAAAAATTTGTTGTCTTCTCAACCATTTCTTAGCTTCAAACTCCCATATCTCGCGAACGGATTGACCTAACCCAGAAATTCCTATTGCATCTGAAAGTAGAAACTCGCCCGATTACAACGCTATGTGTATTTTTTCCCTAGGCGAATCTGGTTAAGCGTTTGGAGCAGCAGAATTGCGAAAAATTTTTTGCCTTCTCAACCATTTCTTGGCTTCAAACTCCCATATCTCGCGAACGGATTGACATGACCCAAAAATTCCTATTGCGTCTGAAAGTAGAAACTCGCCCGATTACAACTGTATGCGTATTTTTTCCCTAGGCCTTCCTGGTTAAGCGTTTGGAGCAGCAGTAGTGCGAAAAATTTGTTGTCTTCTCAACCATTTCTTAGCTTCAAAGTCCCATATCTCGCGAACGGATTGACCTAACCCAAAAATTCCTATTGCGTCTGAAAGTAGAAACTCGCCCGATTACAGCGGTATGTGTATTTTTTCCCTAGGCTATTCTGGTTAAGCGTTTGGAGCAGCAGAATTGCGAAAAATTTTATGCCTTCTCAACCATTTCTTGGCTTCAAACTCCCATATCTCGCGAACGGATTGAGCTAACCCAAAAATTCCTATTGTAACTGAAAGTAGAATCTCGTCCGATTACAACGGTATGGGTATTTTTTCCCTAGGCCATTCTGGTTAAGCGTTTGGAGCAGCAGAATTGCGAAAAATGTGTTGTCGTCTCAACCATTTCATAGCTTCACACTCCCACATCTCGCGAACGGATTGACCTAACCCAAAAATTCCTATTGCATCTGAAAGTAGAATCTCGCCCGATTACAACGGTATGTGTATTTTTGCCCTAGGCCATTCTGTTTAAGCGTTTGGAGCAGCAGAATTGCGAAAAATTTGTTGTCTTCTCAACCATTTCATAGCTTCACACTCCCATATCTCGCGAACGGATTGACCT
Organism: Ptiloglossa arizonensis; assembly: GCF_051014685.1. Lineage (NCBI taxonomy): Eukaryota > Metazoa > Arthropoda > Insecta > Hymenoptera > Colletidae > Ptiloglossa > Ptiloglossa arizonensis. The sequence continues at coordinate 2,076,854 of NW_027478397.1, forward strand.
AACCCAAAAATTACTATTTCATCTGAAAGTAGAAACTCGCCCGATTACAACGGTATGTGTATTTTTTCCCTAGGCCATTCTGGTTAAGCGTTTGGAGCAGCAGAAGTGCGAAAAATTTGTTGTCTTCTCAACCATTTCTTAGCTTCAAAGTCCCATATCTCGCGAACGGATTGACCAAACCCAAAAATTCCTGCTGCGTCTGAAAGTAGAATCTCGCCCGATTACAACTGTATGCGTATTTTTTCCCTAGGCCATTCTGGTTAAGCGTTTGGAGCAGCAGAATTGCGAAAAATTTGTTGTCTTCTCAACCATTTCTTAGCTTCAAACTCCCATATCTCGCGAACGGATTGACCTAACCCAAAAATTCCTATTGCATCTGAAAGTAGAAACTCGCCCGATTACAACGGTATGTGTATTTTTTCCCTAGGCCATTCTGGTTAAGCGGTGGAGCAGCAGAAGTGCGACAAATTTGTTGCCTTCTCAACCATTTCTTAGCTTCAAACTCCCATATCTCGCGAGCGGATTGACCTAACCCAAAATTTCCTATTGCATCTGAAAGTAGAAACTCGCCAGATTACAACGGCATGTGTATTTTTTCCCTAGGCCATTCTGGTTAAGCGTTTGGAGCAGCAGAAGTGCGAAAAATTGGTTGTCTTCTCAACCATTTCTTAGCTTCAAGCTCCCATATCTAGCGAACGGATTGACCAAGCCCAAAAATTCCTGCTGCGTCTGAAAGTAGAAACTCGCCCGATTACAAATGTATGCGTATTTTTTCCCTAGGCCATTCTGGTTAAGCGCTGGAGCAGCAGAAGTGCGACAAATTTGTTGTCTTCTCAACCATTTCATAGCTTCACACTCCCATATCTCGCGAACGGATTGCCCTAACCCAAAAATTCCTATTGCACCTGAAAGTAGAAACTCGCCCGATTACAACGGTATGTGTATTTTTTCCCTAGGCCATTCTGGTTAAGCGTTTGGAGCAGCAGAATTGAAAAAAATTTTTTGCCCTCTCAACCATTTCTTGGCTTCAAACTCCCATATCTCGCGAACGGATTGACCTAACCCAAAAATTGCTATTGCATCTGAAAGTAGTAACTCGCACGATTACAACCGTAAGTGTATTTTTTCCCTAGGCCATTCTAGTTAAGCGATTGGAGCAGCAGAATTGCGAAAAATTTGTTTTCCTGTCAACCATTTCTTAGGTTCAAAGTCCCATATCTCGCGAACGGATTGACCTAACCCAAAAATTCCCATTGTAACTGAAAGTAGAAACTCGTCCGATTACAACGGTATGGGTATTTTTTCCCTAGCCCATTCTGGTTAAGCGATTGGAGCAGCAGTAGTGCGAAAAATTTGTTGTCTTCTCAACCATTTCTTAGCTTCAAAGTCCCATATCTCGCGAACGGATTGACCTAACCCAAAAATTCCTATTGTAACTGAAAGTAGAAACTCGTCCGATTACAACGGTATGTGTATTTTTTCCCTAGGCCATTCTCGTTAAGCGTTTGGAGCAGCAGAATTGCGAAAAATTTGTTGCCTTGTCAACCATTTCTTAGCTTCAAAGTCCCATATCTCGCGAACGGATTGACCTAACCCAAAAATTCCTATTGTAACTGAAAGTAGAAACTCGTCCTATTACAACGGTATGGGTATTTTTTCCCTAGGCCATTCTGGTTAAGCGTTTGGAGCAGCAGAAGTGCGAAAAATTTGTTGTCTTCTCAACCATTTCTTAGCTTCAAAGTCCCATATCTCGCGAACGGATTGACCAAACCCAAAAATTCCGGCTGCGTCTGAAAGTAGAAACTCGCCCGGTTACAACTGTATGCGTATTTTTTCCCTAGGCCATTCTGGTTAAGCGTTTGGAGCAGCAGAATTGCGAAAAATTTGTTGTCTTCTCAACCATTTCATAGCTTCACACTCCCATATCTCGCGAACGGATTGACCTAACCCAAAAATTCCTACTGCATCTGAAAGTAGAAACTCGCCCGATTACAGCGGTATGTGTATTTTTTCCCTAGGCCATTCTGGTTAAGCGTTTGGAGCAGCAAAATTGCGAAAAATTTTTTGCCTTCTCAATCATTTCTTGGCTTCAAACTCCCATATCTCGCGAACGGATTGACAAAACCCAAAAATTCCTGCTGCGTCTGAAAGTAGAAACTCACCCGATTACGTCTGTGTGCGAATTTTTTCCCTAGGCCATTCTGGTTAAGCGGTGGAGCAGCAGAAGTGCGACAAATTTGTTGTCTTCTCAACCATTTCTTAGCTTCAAACTCCCATATCTCGCGAGCGGATTGACCTAACCCAAAATTTCCTATTGCATCTGAAAGTAGAAACTCGCCCGATTACAACGGCATGTGTATTTTTTCCCTAGGCCATTCTGGTTAAGCGTTTGGAGCAGCAGAATTGCGAAAAATTTTTTGCCATCTCAAACATTTCTTGGCTTCAAACTCCCATATCTCGCGAACGGATTGACCTAACCCAAAAATTCCTGCTGCGTCTGAAATTAGAAACTCGCCCGATTACAACGGTATGTGTATTTTTTCCCTAGGCCATTCTGGTTAAGCGTTTGGAGCAGCAGAATTGCGAAAAATTAGTTGTCTTCTCAACCATTTCATAGCTTCACACTCCCATATCTCGCGAACGGATTGACCTAACCCAAAAATTCCTATTGCATCTGAAAGTAGAAATTCGCCCGATTACAACGGTATGTGTATTTTTTCCCTAGGCCATTCTGGTTAAGCGTTTGGAGCAGCAGAATTGCAAAAAATTTTTTGCCCTCTCAACCATTTCTTGGCTTCAAACTCCCATATCTCGCGAACGGATTGACCTAACCCAAAAATTCCTATTGCATCTGAAGGTAGGATCTCGCCCGATTACAACGGTATGTGTATTTTTTCCCTAGGCCATTCTGGTTAAGCGTTTGGAGCAGCAGAATTGCAAAAAATTTTTTGCCCTCTCAACCATTTCTTGGCTTCAAACTCCCATATCTCGCGAACGGATTGACCTAACCCAAAAATTGCTATTGCATCTGAAAGTAGAAACTCGCCCGATTACAACGGTAAGTGTATTTTTTCCCTAGGGCATTCTAGTTAAGCGATTGGAGCAGCAGAATTGCGAAAAATTTGTTGTCTTGTCAACCATTTCTTAGCTTCAAAGTCCCATATCTCGCGAACGGATTGACATAACCCAAAAATTCCTATTGTAACTGAAAGTAGAAACTCGCCCGATTACAACGGTATGTGTATTTTTTCCCTAGCCCATTCTGGTTAAGCGATTGGAGCAGCAGTAGTGCGAAAAATTAGTTGTCCTGTCAACCATTTCTTAGCTTCAAAGTCCCATATCTCGCGAACGGATTGACCTAACAGAAAAATTCCTATTGCATCTGAAGGTAGAAACTCGCCCGATTACAACGGTATGTGTATTTTTTCCCTAGCCCATTCTGGTTAAGCGATTGGAGCAGCAGTAGTGCGAAAAATTTGTTGTCTTCTCAACCATTTCATAGCTTCACACTCCCATATCACGCGTACGGATTGACCTAACCCAAAAATTCCTATTGCGTCTGAAAGTAGAAACTCGCCCGATTACAGCGGTATGTGTATTTTTTCCCTAGGCCATTCTGGTTAAGCGTTTGGAGCAGCAGAATTGCCAAAATTTTTATGCCTTCTCAACCATTTCTTGGCTTCAAAGTCCCATATCTCGCGAACGGATTGACCAAACCCAAAAATTGCTGCTGCGTCTGAAAGTAGAAACTCACCCGATTACGTCTGTGTGCGAATTTTTTCCCTAGGCCATTCTGGTTAAGCGGTGGAGCAGCAGAAGTGCGACAAATTTGTTGTCTTCTCAACCATTTCTTAGCTTCAAACTCCCATATCTCGCGAGCGGATTGACCTAACCCAAAATTTCCTATTGCATCTGAAAGTAGAAACTCGCCCGATTACAACGGCATGTGCATTTTTTCCCTAGGCCATTCTGGTTAAGCGTTTGGAGCAGCAGAATTGCGAAAAATTTTTTGCCATCTCAAACATTTCTTGGCTTCAAACTCCCATATCTCGCGAACGGATTGACCTAACCCAAAAATTCCTGCTGCGTCTGAAATTAGAAACTCGCCCGATTACAACGGCATGTGTATTTTTTCCCTAGGCCATTCTGGTTAAGCGTTTGGAGCAGCAGAAGTGCGAAAAATTAGTTGTCTTCTCAACCATTTCTTAGCTTCAAGCTCCCATATCTAGCGAACGGAGTGACCAAGCCCAAAAATTCCTGCTGCGTCTGAAAGTAGAAACTCGCCCGATTACAAATGTATGCGTATTTTTTCCCTAGGCCATTCTGGTTAAGCGCTGGAGCAGCAGAAGTGCGAAAAATTTGTTGTCTTCTCAACCATTTCATAGCTTCACACTCCCATATCTCGCGAACGGATTGACCTAACCCAAAAATTCCTATTGCATCTGAAAGTAGAAACTCGCCCGATTACAACGGTATGTGTGTTTTTTCCCTAGGCCATTCTGGTTAAGCGTTTGGAGCAGCAGAATTGAAAAAAATTTTTTGCCCTCTCAACCATTTCTTGGCTTCAAACTCCCATATCTCGCGAACGGATTGACCTAACCCAAAAATTGCTATTGCATCTGAAAGTAGAAACTCGCCCGATTACAACCGTAAGTGTATTTTTTCCCTAGGCCATTCTAGTTAAGCGATTGGAGCAGCAGAATTGCGAAAAATTTGTTGTCTTGTCAAACATTTCTTAGGTTCAAAGTCCCATATCTCGCGAACGGATTGACCTAACCCAAGAATTCCCATTGTAACTGAAAGTAGAAACTCGTCCGACTACAACGGTATGGGTATTTTTTCCCTAGGCCATTCTGGTTAAGCGTTTGGAGCAGCAGAAGTGCGAAAAATTTGTTGTCTTCTCAACCATTTCTTAGCTTCAAACTCCCATATCTCGCGAACGGATTGACCTAACCCAAAAATTCCTATTGTAACTGAAAGTAGAAACTCGTCCGATTACAACGGTATGTGTATTTTTTCCCTAGGCCATTCTCGTTAAGCGTTTGGAGCAGCAGAATTGCGAAAAATTTTTTGCCTTCTCAACCATTTCTTGGCTTCAAACTCCCATATCTCGCGAACGGATTGACCTAACCCAAAAATTCCTATTGCGTCTGAAAGTAGAAACTCGCCCGATTACAGCGGTATGTGTATTTTTTCCCTAGGCCATTCTGGTTAAGCGTTTGGACCAGCAGAATTGCGAAAAATTTGTTGTCTTCTCAACCATTTCTTAGCTTCAAACTCCCATATCTCGCGAACGGATCGACCTAACCCAAAAATTCCTATTGCATCTGAAAGTAGAATCTCGCCCGATTACAGCGGTATGTGTATTTTTTCCCTAGGCCATTCTGGTTAAGCGTTTGGACCAGCAGAATTGCGAAAAATTTGTTGTCTTCTCAACCATTTCTTAGATTCAAACTCCCATATCTCGCGAACGGATTGACCTAACCCAAAAATTCCTATTGCGTCTGAAAGTAGAAACTCGCCCGGTTACAGCGGTATGTGTATTTTTTCCCTAGACCATTCTGGTTAAGCGTTTGGAGCAGCAGAAGAGCGAAAAATTTGTTGTCTTCTCAACCATTTCTTAGCTTCAAAGTCCCATATCTCGCGAACGGATTGACCTAACCCAAAAATTCCTATTGCGTCTGAAAGTAGAAACTCGCCCGATTACAGTGGTATGTGTATTTTTTCCCTAGACCATTCTGGTTAAGCGTTTGGAGCAGCAGAATTGCGAAAAATTTGTTGTCTTCTCAACCATTTCTTAGCTTCAAAGTCCCATATCTCGCGAACGGATTGACCAAACCCAAAAATTCCTGCTGCGTCTGAAAGTAGAAACTCACCCGATTACATCTGTGTGCTAATTTTTTCCCTAGGCCATTCTGGTTAAGCGGTGGAGCAGCAGAAGTGCGACAAATTTGTTGTCTTCTCAACCATTTCTTAGCTTCAAACTCCCATATCTCGCGAGCGGATTGACCTAACCCAAAATTTCCTATTGCATCTGAAAGTAGAAACTCTCCCGATTACAACGGCATGTGTATTTTTTCCCTAGGCCATTCTGGTTAAGCGTTTGGAGCAGCAGAATTGCGAAAAATTTTTTGCCTTCTCAAACATTTCTTGGCTTCAAACTCCCATATCTCGCGAACGGATTGACCTAACCCAAAAATTCCTGCTACGTCTGAAATTAGAAACTCGCCCGATTACAACGGTATGTGTATTTTTTCCCTAGGCCATTCTGGTTAAGCGTTTGGAGCAGCTGAATTGCGAAAAATTAGTTGTCTTCTCAACCATTTCTTAGCTTCAAGCTCCCATATCTAGCGAACGGATTGACCAAGCCCAAAAAATCCTGCTGCGTCTGAAAGTAGAAACTCGCCCGATTACAAATGTATGCGTATTTTTTCCCTAGGCCATTCTGGTTAAGCGCTGGAGCAGCAGAAGTGCGACAAATTTGTTGTCTTCTCAAACATTTCATAGCTTCACACTCCCATATCTCGCGAACGGATTGACCTAACCCAAAAATTCCTATTGCATCTGAAAGTAGAAACTCGCCCGATTACAACGGTATGTGTGTTTTTTCCCTAGGCCATTCTGGTTAAGCGTTTGGAGCAGCAGAATTGAAAAAAATTTTTTGCCCTCTCAACCATTTCTTGGCTTCAAACTCCCATATCTCGCGAACGGATTGACCTAACCCAAAAATTGCTATTGCATCTGAAAGTAGAAACTCGCCCGATTACAACGGTATGTGTATTTTTTCCCTAGGCCATTCTCGTTAAGCGTTTGGAGCAGCAGAATTGCGAAAAATTTTTTGCCTTCTCAACCATTTCTTGGCTTCAAACTCCCATATCTCGCGAACAGATTGACCTAACCCAAAAATTCCTATTGCGTCTGAAAGTAGAAATTCGCCCGATTACAGCGGTATGTGTATTTTTTCCCTAGGCCATTCTGGTTAAGCGTTTGGACCAGCAGAATTGCGAAAAATTTGTTGTCTTCTCAACGATTTCTTAGCTTCAAACTCCCATATCTCGCGAACGGATCGACCTAACCCAAAAATTCCTATTGCATCTGAAAGTAGAATCTCGCCCGATTACAACCGTAAGTGTATTTTTTCCCTAGGCCATTCTAGTTAAGCGATTGGAGCAGCAGAATTGCGAAAAATTTGTTGTCTTGTCAACCATTTCTTAGCTTCAAAGTCCCATATCTCGCGAACGGATTGACCTAACCCAAAAATTCCTATTGTAACTGAATGTAGAAACTCGTCCGATTACGACGGTATGGGTATTTTTTCCCTAGGCCATTCTGGTTAAGCGTTTGGAGCAGCAGAATTGCGAAAAATTTTTTGCCTTCTCAATCATTTCTTGGCTTCAAACTCCCATATCTCGCGAACGGATTGACCTAACCCAAAAATTCCTATTGCGTCTGAAAGTAGAAACTCGCCCGATTACAGCGGTATGTGCATTTTTTCCCTAGGCCATTCGGGTTAAGCGTTTGGAGCAGCAGAATTGCGAAAAATTTTATGCCTTCTCAACCATTTCTTGGCTTGAAACTCCCATATCTCGCGAACGGATTGACCTAACCCAAAAATTCCTATTGCGTCTGAAAGTAGAAACTCGCCCGATTACAGCGGTATGTGTATTTTTTCCCTAGGCCATTCTGGTTAAGCGTTTGGACCAGCAGAATTGCGAAAAATTTGTTGTCTTCTCAACCATTTCTTAGATTCAAACTCCCATATCTCGCGAACGGATTGACCTAACCCAAAAATTCCTATTGCGTCTGAAAGTAGAAACTCGCCCGATTACAACGGCATGTGTATTTTTTCCCTAGGCCATTCTGGTTAAGCGTTTGGAGCAGCAGAATTGCGAAAAATTTTTTGCCTTCTCAAACATTTCTTGGCTTCAAACTCCCATATCTCGCGAACGGATTGACCTAACCCAAAAATTCCTGCTACGTCTGAAATTAGAAACTCGCCCGATTACAACGGTATGTGTATTTTTTCCCTAGGCCATTCTGGTTAAGCGTTTGGAGCAGCTGAATTGCGAAAAATTAGTTGTCTTCTCAACCATTTCTTAGCTTCAAGCTCCCATAGCTAGCGAACGGATTGACCAAGCCCAAAAAATCCTGCTGCGTCTGAAAGTAGAAACTCGCCCGATTACAAATGTATGCGTATTTTTTCCCTAGGCCATTCTGGTTAAGCGCTGGAGCAGCAGAAGTGCGACAAATTTGTTGTCTTCTCAAACATTTCATAGCTTCACACTCCCATATCTCGCGAACGGATTGACCTAACCCAAAAATTCCTATTGCATCTGAAAGTAGAAACTCGCCCGATTACAACGGTATGTGTGTTTTTTCCCTAGGCCATTCTGGTTAAGCGTTTGGAGCAGCAGAATTGAAAAAAATTTTTTGCCCTCTCAACCATTTCTTGGCTTCAAACTCCCATATCTCGCGAACGGATTGACCTAACCCAAAAATTGCTATTGCATCTGAAAGTAGAAACTCGCCCGATTACAACCGTAAGTGTATTTTTTCCCTAGGCCATTCTAGTTAAGCGATTGGAGCAGCAGAATTGCGAAAAATTTGTTGTCTTGTCAACCATTTCTTAGGTTCAAAGTCCCATATCTCGCGAACGGATTGACCTAACCCAAAAATTCCCATTGTAACTGAAAGTAGAAACTCGTCCGACTACAACGGTATGGGTATTTTTTCCCTAGGCCATTCTGGTTAAGCGTTTGGAGCAGCAGAATTGCGAAAAATTTTTTGCCTTCTCAACCATTTCTTGGCTTCAAACTCCCATATCTCGCGAACAGATTGACCTAACCCAAAAATTCCTATTGCGTCTGAAAGTAGAAATTCGCCCGATTACAGCGGTATGTGTATTTTTTCCCTAGGCCATTCTGGTTAAGCGTTTGGACCAGCAGAATTGCGAAAAATTTGTTGTCTTCTCAACGATTTCTTAGCTTCAAACTCCCATATCTCGCGAACGGATCGACCTAACCCAAAAATTCCTATTGCATCTGAAAGTAGAATCTCGCCCGATTACAACCGTAAGTGTATTTTTTCCCTAGGCCATTCTGGTTAAGCGATTGGAGCAGCAGAATTGCGAAAAATTTGTTGTCTTGTCAACCATTTCTTAGCTTCAAAGTCCCATATCTCGCGAACGGATTGACCTAACCCAAAAATTCCCTTTTGTAACTGAAAGTAGAAACTCGTCCGATTACAACGGTATGGGTATTTTTTCCCTAGGCCATTCTGGTTAAGCGTTTGGAGCAGCAGAATTGCGAAAAATTTTTTGCCTTCTCAATCATTTCTTGGCTTCAAACTCCCATATCTCGCGAACGGATTGACCTAACCCAAAAATTCCTATTGCGTCTGAAAGTAGAAACTCGCCCGATTACAGCGGTATGTGCATTTTTTCCCTAGGCCATTCGGGTTAAGCGTTTGGAGCAGCAGAATTGCGAAAAATTTTATGCCTTCTCAACCATTTCTTGGCTTGAAACTCCCATATCTCGCGAACGGATTGACCTAACCCAAAAATTCCTATTGCGTCTGAAAGTAGAAACTCGCCCGATTACAGCGGTATGTGTATTTTTTCCCTAGGCCATTCTGGTTAAGCGTTTGGACCAGCAGAATTGCGAAAAATTTGTTGTCTTCTCAACCATTTCTTAGATTCAAACTCCCATATCTCGCGAACGGATTGACCTAACCCAAAAATTCCTATTTCATCTGAAAGTAGAAACACGCCCGATTACAACGGTATGTGTATTTTTTCCCTAGGCCATTCTGGTTAAGCGTTTGGAGCAGCAGAAGTGCGAAAAATTTGTTGTCTTCTCAACCATTTCTTAGCTTCAAAGTCCCATATCTCGCGAACGGATTGACCTAACCCAAAAATTCCTATTGCGTCTGAAAGTAGAAACTCGCCCGGTCACAGCGGTATGTGTATTTTTTCCCTAGACCATTCTGGTTAAGCGTTTGGAGCAGCAGAAGTGCGAAAAATTTGTTGTCTTCTCAACCATTTCTTAGCTTCAAAGTCCCATATCTCGCGAACGGATTGACCTAACCCAAAAATTCCTATTGCGTCTGAAAGTAGAAACTCGCCCGATTACAGCGGTATGTGTATTTTTTCCTAGACCATTCTGGTTAAGCGTTTGGAGCAGCAGAATTGCGAAAAATTTGTTGTCTTCTCAACCATTTCTTAGCTTCAAAGTCCCATATCTCGCGAACGGATTGACCAAACCCAAAAATTCCTGCTGCGTCTGAAAGTAGAAACTCACCCGATTACATCTGTGTGCGAATTTTTTCCCTAGGCCATTCTGGTTAAGCGGTGGAGCAGCAGAAGTGCGACAAATTTGTTGTCTTCTCAACCATTTCTTAGCTTCAAAGTCCCATATCTCGCGAACGGATTGACCTAACCCAAAAATTCCTATTGCGTCTGAAAGTAGAAACTCGCCCGGTTACAGCGGTATGTGTATTTTTTCCCTAGACCATTCTGGTTAAGCGTTTGGAGCAGCAGAAGTGCGAAAAATTTGTTGTCTTCTCAACCATTTCTTAGCTTCAAACTCCCATATCTCGCGAGCGGATTGACCTAACCCAAAATTTCCTATTGCATCTGAAAGTAGAAACTCGCCCGATTACAACGGCATGTGCATTTTTTCCCTAGGCCATTCTGGTTAAGCGTTTGGAGCAGCAGAATTGCGTAAAATTTTTTGCCTTCTCAAACATTTCTTGGCTTCAAACTCCCATATCTCGCGAACGGATTGACCTAACCCAAAAATTCCTGCTGCGTCTGAAATTAGAGACTCGCCCGATTACAACGGTATGTGTATTTTTTCCCTAGGCCATTCTGGTTAAGCGTTTGGAGCAGCAGAATTGCGAAAAATTAGTTCTCTTCTCAACCATTTCTTAGCGTCAAGCTCCCATATCTAGCGAACGGAGTGACCAAGCCCAAAAATTCCTGCTGCGTCTGAAAGTAGAAACTCGCCCGATTACAAATGTATGCGCATTTTTTCCCTAGGACATTCTGGTTAAGCGCTGGAGCAGCAGAATAGCGACAAATTTGTTGTCTTCTCAACCATTTCATAGCTTCACACTTCCATATCTCGCGAACGGATTGACCTAACCCAAAAATTCCTATTGCATCTGAAAGTAGGAACTCGCCCGATTACAACGGTATGTGTATTTTTTCCCTAGGCCATTCTTGTTAAGCGTTTGGAGCAGCAGAATTGCAAAAAATTTTTTGCCCTCTCAACCATTTCTTGGCTTCAAACTCCCATATCTCGCGAACGGATTGACCTAACCCAAAAATTCCTATTGCGTGTGAAATTAGAAACTCGCCCGATTACAACGGTATGCGTATTTTTTCTCTAGGCCATTCTGGTTAAGCGCTGCAGCAGCAGAAGTGCGACAAATTTGTTGTCTTTTCAACCATTTCATAACTTCACACTCCCATATCTCGCGAACGGATTGACCTAACCCAAAAATTCCTATTGCATCTGAAAGTAGAAACTCGCCCGATTACAACGGTATATGTATTTTTTCCCTTGGCCATTCTGGTTAAGCGTTTGGAGCAGCAGAAGTGCGAAAAATTTGTTGTCTTCTCAACCATTTCTTAGCTTCAAAGTCCCATATCTCGCGAACGGATTGACCAAACACAAAATTTCCTATTGCATCTGAAAGTAGAAGCTCGCCCGTTTACAACGGCATGTGTATTTTTTCCCTAGGCCATTCTGGTTAAGCGTTTGAAGCAGCAGAAGTGCGAAAAATTAGTTGTCTTCTCAACCATTTCTTAGCTTGAAACTCCCATATCTCGCGAACGGATTGACCAAGCCCAAAAATTCCTGCTGCGTCTGAAAGTAGAAACTCGCCCGATTACAAATGTATGCGTATTTTTTCCCTAGAAAATTCTGGTTAAGCGCTGGAGCAGCAGAAGTGCGACAAATTTGTTGTCTTCTCAACCATTTCATAGCTTCACACTCCCATATCTCGCGAACGGATTGACCTAACCCAAAAATTCCTATTGCATCTGAAAGTAGAAACTCGCCCGATTACAACGGTATGTGTATTTTTTCCCTAGGCCATTCTGGTTAAGCGTTTGGAGCAGCAGAATTGCAAAAAATTTTTTGCCCTCTCAACCATTTCTTGGCTTCAAACTCCCATATCTCGCGAACGCACTGACCTAACCCAAAAATTGCTATTGCATCTGAAAGTAGAAACTCGCCCGATTACAACGGTAAGTGTATTTTTTCCCTAGACCATTCTAGTTAAGCGATTGGAGCAGCAGAATTGCGAAAAATTTGTTGTCTTGTCAACCATTTCTTAGCTTCAAAGTCCCATATCTCGCGAACGGATTGACCTAACCCAAAAATTCCTATTGTAACTGAAAGTAGAAACTCGCCCGATTACAACGGTATGTGTATTTTTTCCCTAGCCCATTCTGGTTAAGCGATTGGAGCAGCAGTAGTGCGAAAAATTTGTTGTCATGTCAACCATTTCTTAGCTTCAAAGTCCCATATCTCGCGAACGGATTGACCTAACAGAAAAATTCCTATTGTAACTGAAAGTAGAAACTCGCCCGATTACAACGGTATGTGTATTTTTTCCCTAGGCCATTCTGGTTAAGCGTTTGGAGCAGCAGAATTGCGAAAAATTTTTTGCCTTCTCAACCATTTCTTGGCTTCAAACTCCCATATCTCGCGAACGGATTGACCTAACCCAAAAATTCCTGTTGCGTCTGAAATTAGAAGCTCGCCCGATTACAACGGTATGTGTATTTTTTCCCTAGGCCATTCTGGTTAAGCGTTTGGAGCAGCAGAATTGCGAAAAATTTTTTGCCTTCTCAACCATTTCTTGGCTTCAAACTCCCATATCTCGCGAACGGATTGACCTAACCCAAAAATTCCTATTGCGTCTGAAAGTAGAAACTCGCCCGATTACAGCGGTATGTGTATTTTTTCCCTAGGCCATTCGGGTTAAGCGTTTGGAGCAGCAGAATTGCGAAAAATTTTATGCCTTCTCAACCATTTCTTGGCTTCAAACTCCCATATCTCGCGAACGCACTGACCTAACCCAAAAATTGCTATTGCATCTGAAAGTAGAAACTCGCCCGATTACAACGGTAAGTGTATTTTTTCCCTAGACCATTCTAGTTAAGCGATTGGAGCAGCAGAATTGCGAAAAATTTGTTGTCTTGTCAACCATTTCTTAGCTTCAAAGTCCCATATCTCGCGAACGGATTGACCTAACCCAAAAATTCCTATTGTAACTGAAAGTAGAAACTCGCCCGATTACAACGGTATGTGTATTTTTTCCCTAGCCCATTCTGGTTAAGCGATTGGAGCAGCAGTAGTGCGAAAAATTTGTTGTCATGTCAACCATTTCTTAGCTTCAAAGTCCCATATCTCGCGAACGGATTGACCTAACAGAAAAATTCCTATTGTAACTGAAAGTAGAAACTCGCCCGATTACAACGGTATGTGTATTTTTTCCCTAGGCCATTCTGGTTAAGCGTTTGGAGCAGCAGAATTGCGAAAAATTTTTTGCCTTCTCAACCATTTCTTGGCTTCAAACTCCCATATCTCGCGAACGGATTGACCTAACCCAAAAATTCCTGTTGCGTCTGAAATTAGAAGCTCGCCCGATTACAACGGTATGTGTATTTTTTCCCTAGGCCATTCTGGTTAAGCGTTTGGAGCAGCAGAATTGCGAAAAATTTTTTGCCTTCTCAACCATTTCTTGGCTTCAAACTCCCATATCTCGCGAACGGATTGACCTAACCCAAAAATTCCTATTGCGTCTGAAAGTAGAAACTCGCCCGATTACAGCGGTATGTGTATTTTTTCCCTAGGCCATTCGGGTTAAGCGTTTGGAGCAGCAGAATTGCGAAAAATTTTATGCCTTCTCAACCATTTCTTGGCTTCAAACTCCCATATCTCGCGAACGGATTGACCTAACCTAAAAATTCCTGTTGCGTGTGAAAGTAGAAACTCGCCCGATTACAACGGTATGTGTATTTTTTCCCTAGCCCATTCTGGTTAAGCGATTGGAGCAGCAGTAGTGCGAAAAATTTGTTGTCTTCTCAACCATTTCATAGCTTCACACTCCCATATCTCGCGAACGGATTGACCTAACCCAAAAATTCCTATTGCATCTGAAGGTAGAAACTCGCCCGATTACAACGGTATGTGGATTTTTTCCCTAGCCCATTCTGGTTAAGCGATTGGAGCAGCAGTAGTGCGAAAAATTTGTTGTCTTCTCAACCATTTCATAGCTTCACACTCCCATATCACGCGAACGGATTGACCTAACCCAAAAATTCCTATTGCGTCTGAAAGTAGAAACTCGCCCGATTACAGCGGTATGTGTATTTTTTCCCTAGGCCATTCTGGTTAAGCGTTTGGAGCAGCAGAATTGCGAAAATTTTTATGCCTTCTCAACCATTTCTTGGCTTCAAACTCCCATATCTCGCGAACGGATTGACCTAACCCAAAAATTCCTATTGCGTGTGAAAGTAGAAACTCGCCCGATTACAACGGTATGTGTATTTTTTCCCTAGCCCATTCGAGTTAAGCGTTTGGAGCAGCAGAATTGCGAAAAATTTTATGCCTTCTCAACCATTTCTTGGCTTCAAACTCCCATATCTCGCGAACGGATTGACCTAACCCAAACATTCCTGTTGCGTGTGAAAGTAGAAACTCGCCCGATTACAACGGTATGTGTATTTTTTCCCTAGGCCATTCTGGTTAAGCGTTTGGAGCAGCAGAATTGCGAAAAATTTTTTGCCTTCTCAACCATTTCTTGGCTTCAAACTCCCATATCTCGCGAACGGATTGACCTAACCCAAAAATTCCTATTGCGTCTGAAAGTAGAAACTCGCCCGATTACAGCGGTATGTGTATTTTTTCCCTAGGCCATTCGGGTTAAGCGTTTGGAGCAGCAGAATTGCGAAAAATTTTATGGCTTCTCAACCATTTCTTGGCTTCAAACTCCCATATCTCGCGAACGGATTGACCTAACCCAAAAATTCCTGTTGCGTGTGAAAGTAGAAACTCGCCCGAATACAACGGTATGTGTATTTTTTCCCTAGCCCATTCTGGTTAAGCGATTGGAGCAGCAGTAGTGCGAAAAATTTGTTGTCTTCTCAACCATTTCATAGCTTCACACTCCCATATCTCGTGAACGGATTGACCTAACCCAAAAATTCCTATTGCATCTGAAGGTAGAAACTCGCCCGATTACAACGGTATGTGGATTTTTTCCCTAGCCCATTCTGGTTAAGCGATTGGAACAGCAGTAGTGCGAAAAATTTGTTGTCTTCTCAACCATTTCATAGCTTCACACTCCCATATCACGCGAACGGATTGACCTAACCCAAAAATTCCTATTGCGTCTGAAAGTAGAAACTCGCCCGATTACAGCGGTATGTGTATTTTTTCCCTAGGCCATTCTGGTTAAGCGTTTGGAGCAGCAGAATTGCGAAAATTTTTATGCCTTCTCAACCATTTCTTGGCTTCAAACTCCCATATCTCGCGAACGGATTGACCTAACCCAAAAATTCCTATTGCGTGTGAAAGTAGAAACTCGCCCGATTACAACGGTATGTGTATTTTTTCCCTAGCCCATTCGAGTTAAGCGTTTGGAGCAGCAGAATTGCGAAAAATTTTATGCCTTCTCAACCATTTCTTGGCTTCAAACTCCCATATCTCGCGAACGGATTGACCTAACCCAAACATTCCTGTTGCGTGTGAAAGTAGAAACTCGCCCGATTACAACGGTATGTGTATTTTTTCCCTAGCCCATTCTGGTTAAGCGATTGGAGCAGCAGTATTGCGAAAAATTTGTTGTCTTCTCAACCATTTCATAGCTTCACACTCCCATATCTCGCGAACGGATTGACCTAACCCAAAAATTCCTATTGCATCTGAAAGTAGAAACTCGCCCGATTACTTCGGTATGTGTATTTTTTCCCTAGCCCATTCTGGTTAAGCGATTGGAGCAGCAGTAGTGCGAAAAATTTGTTGTCTTCTCAACCATTTCATAGCTTCACACTCCCATATCACGCGAACGGATTGACTTAACCCAAAAATTCCTATTGCGTCTGAAAGTAGAAACTCGCCCGATTACAGCGGTATGTGTATTTTTTCCCTAGGCCATTCTGGTTAAGCGTTTGGAGCAGCAGAATTGCGAAAATTTTTATGCCTTCTCAACCATTTCTTGGCTTCAAACTCCCATATCTCGCGAACGGATTGACCTAACCCAAAAATTCCTATTGCGTGTGAAAGTAGAAACTCGCCCGATTACAACGGTATGTGTATTTTTTCCCTAGCCCATTCTGGTTAAGCGATTGGAGCAGCAGTAGTGCGAAAAATTTGTTGTCTTGTCAACCATTTCTTAGCTTCAAAGTCCCATATCTCGCGAACGGATTGACCTAACCCAAAAATTCCTATTGTAACTGAAAGTAGAAACTCGTCCGATTACAACGGTATGGGTATTTTTTCCCTAGGCCATTCTGGTTAAGCGTTTGGAGCAGCAGAAGTGCGAAAAATTTGTTGTCTTCTCAACCATTTCTTAGCTTCAAAGTCCCATATCTCGCGAACGGATTGACCTAACCCAAACATTCCTGTTGCGTGTGAAAGTAGAAACTCGCCCGATTACAACGGTATGTGTATTTTTTCCCTAGCCCATTCTGGTTAAGCGATTGGAGCAGCAGTATTGCGAAAAATTTGTTGTCTTCTCAACCATTTCTTGGCTTCAAACTCCCATATCTCGCGAACGGATTGACCTAACCCAAAAATTCCTGTTGCGTGTGAAAGTAGAAACTCGCCCGATTACAACGGTATGTGTATTTTTTCCCTAGCCCATTCTGGTTAAGCGATTGGAGCAGCAGTAGTGCGAAAAATTTGTTGTCTTCTCAACCATTTCATAGCTTCACACTCCCATATCTCGCGAACGGATTGACCTAACCCAAAAATTCCTATTGCATCTGAAGGTAGAAACTCGCCCGATTACAACGGTATGTGGATTTTTTCCCTAGCCCATTCTGGTTAAGCGATTGGAGCAGCAGTAGTGCGAAAAATTTGTTGTCTTCTCAACCATTTCATAGCTTCACACTCCCATATCACGCGAACGGATTGACCTAACCCAAAAATTCCTATTGCGTCTGAAAGTAGAAACTCGCCCGATTACAGCGGTATGTGTATTTTTTCCCTAGGCCATTCTGGTTAAGAGTTTGGAGCAGCAGAATTGCGAAAATTTTTATGCCTTCTCAACCATTTCTTGGCTTCAAACTCCCATATCTCGCGAACGGATTGACCTAACCCAAAAATTCCTATTGCGTGTGAAAGTAGAAACTCGCCCGATTACAACGGTATGTGTATTTTTTCCCTAGCCCATTCGAGTTAAGCGTTTGGAGCAGCAGAATTGCGAAAAATTTTATGCCTTCTCAACCATTTCTTGGCTTCAAACTCCCATATCTCGCGAACGGATTGACCTAACCCAAACATTCCTGTTGCGTGTGAAAGTAGAAACTCGCCCGATTACAACGGTATGTGTATTTTTTCCCTAGCCCATTCTGGTTAAGCGATTGGAGCAGCAGTATTGCGAAAAATTTGTTGTCTTCTCAACCATTTCATAGCTTCACACTCCCATATCTCGCGAACGGATTGACCTAACCCAAAAATTCCTATTGCATCTGAAAGTAGAAACTCGCCCGATTACTTCGGTATGTGTATTTTTTCCCTAGCCCATTCTGGTTAAGCGATTGGAGCAGCAGTAGTGCGAAAAATTTGTTGTCTTCTCAACCATTTCATAGTTTCACACTCCCATATCACGCGAACGGATTGACCTAACCCAAAAATTCCTATTGCGTCTGAAAGTAGAAACTCGCCCGATTACAGCGGTATGTGTATTTTTTCCCTAGGCCATTCTGGTTAAGCGTTTGGAGCAGCAGAATTGCGAAAATTTTTATGCCTTCTCAACCATTTCTTGGCTTCAAACTCCCATATCTCGCGAACGGATTGACCTAACCCAAAAATTCCTATTGCGTGTGAAAGTAGAAACTCGCCCGATTACAACGGTATGTGTATTTTTTCCCTAGCCCATTCTGGTTAAGCGATTGGAGCAGCAGTAGTGCGAAAAATGTGTTGTCTTGTCAACCATTTCTTAGCTTCAAAGTCCCATATCTCGCGAACGGATTGACCTAACCCAAAAATTCCTATTGTAACTGAAAGTAGAAACTCGTCCGATTACAACGGTATGGGTATTTTTTCCCTAGGCCATGCTGGTTAAGCGTTTGGAGCAGCAGAATTGCGAAAAATTTTATGCCTTCTCAACCATTTCTTGGCTTCAAACTCCCATATCTCGCGAACGGATTGACCTAACCCAAAAATTCCTGTTGCGTGTGAAAGTAGAAACTCGCCCGATTACAACGGTATGTGTATTTTTTCCCTAGGCCAATCTGGTTAAGCGTTTGGAGCAGCAGAATTGCGAAAAATTTTTTGCCTTCTCAACCATTTCTTGGCTTCAAACTCCCATATCTCGCGAACGGATTGACCTAACCCAAAAATTCCTGTTGCGTGTGAAAGTAGAAACTCGCCCGATTACAACGGTATGTGTGTTTTTTCCCTAGCCCATTCTGGTTAAGCGATTGGAGCAGCAGTAGTGCGAAAAATTTGTTGTCTTCTCAACCATTTCATAGCTTCACACTCCCATATCTCGCGAACGGATTGACCTAACCCAAAAATTCCTATTGCATCTGAAAGTAGAAACTCGCCCGATTACAACGGTATGTGTATTTTTTCCCTAGCCCATTCTGGTTAAGCGATTGGAGCAGCAGTATTGCGAAAAATTTGTTGTCTTCTCAACCATTTCATAGCTTCACACTCCCATATCACGCGAACGGATTGACCTAACCCAAAAATTCCTATTGCGTCTGAAAGTAGAAACTCGCTCGATTACAGCGGTATGTGTATTTTCTCCCTAGGCCATTCTGGTTAAGCGTTTGGAGCAGCAGAATTGCGAAAATTTTTATGCCTTCTCAACCATTTCTTGGCTTCAAACTCCCATATCTCGCGAACGGATTGACCTAACCCAAAAATTCCTATTGCGTGTGAAAGTAGAAACTCGCCCGATTACAACGGTATGTGTATTTTTTCCCTAGCCCATTCTGGTTAAGCGATTGGAGCAGCAGTAGTGCGAAAAATTTGTTGTCTTGTCAACCATTTCTTAGCTTCAAAGTCCCATATCTCGCGAACGGATTGACCTAACCCAAAAATTCCTATTGTAACTGAAAGTAGAAACTCGTCCGATTACAACGGTATGGGTATTTTTTCCCTAGGCCATTCTGGTTAAGCGTTTGGAGCAGCAGAAGTGCGAAAAATTTGTTGTTTTCTCAACCATTTCTTAGCTTCAAAGTCCCATATCTCGCGAACGGATTGACCTAACCCAAAAATTCCTGTTGCGTCTGAAATTAGAAGCTCGCCCGATTACAACGGTATGTGTATTTTTTCCCTAGTCCATTCTGGTTACGCGTTTGGAGCAGCAGAATTGCGAAAATTTTTATGCCTTCTCAACCATTTCTTGGCTTCAAACTCCCATATCTCGCAAACGGATTGACCAAACCCAAAAATTCCTATTGCGTCTGAAAGTAGAAACTCGCCCGATTACAGCGGTATGTGTATTTTTTCCCTAGGCCATTCTGGTTAAGCGCTGGAGCAGCAGAAGTTCCTACAAATTTGTTGTCTTCTCAACCATTTCATAGCTTCACACTCCCATATCTCGCGAACGGATTGACATAACCCAAAAATTCCTATTGCGTTTGAAAGTAGAAACTCGCCCGATTACAGCGGTATGTGTATTTTTTCACTAGGCCATTCTGGTTAAGCGTTTGGAGCAGCAGAATTGCGAAAAATTTGATGCCTTCTCAACCATTTCTTGGTTTCAAACTCCCATATCTCGCGAACGGATTGACCTAACCCAAAAATTCCTGTTGCGTGTGAAAGTAGAAACTCGCCCGATTACAACGGTATGTGTATTTTTTCCCTAGCCCATTCTGGTTAAGCGATTGGAGCAGCAGTAGTGCGAAAAATTTGTTGTCTTGTCAACTATTTCTTAGCTTCAAAGTCCCATATCTCGCGAACGGATTGACCTAACCCAAAAATTCCTATTGCGTCTGAAAGTAGAAACTCGCCCGCTTACAACGGTATGTGCATTTTTTCCCTAGCCCATTCTGGTTAAGCGATTGGAGCAGCAGTAGTGCGAAAAATTTGTTGTCTTCTCAACCATTTCATAGCTTCACACTCCCATATCACGCGAACGGATTGACCTAACCCAAAAATTCCTATTGCGTCTGAAAGTAGAAACTCGCCCGATTACAGCGGTATGTGTATTTTTTCCCTAGGCCATGCTGGTTAAGCGTTTGGAGCAGCAGAATTGCGAAAATTTTTATGCCTTCTCAACCATTTCTTGGCTTCAAACTCCCATATCTCGCGAACGGATTGACCTAACCCAAAAATTCCTATTGCGTGTGAAAGTAGAAACTCGCCCGATTACAACGGTATGTGTATTTTCTCCCTAGCCCATTCTGGTTAAGCGATTGGAGCAGCAGTAGTGCGAAAAATTTGTTGTCTTCTCAACCATTTCATAGCTTCACACTCCCATATCACGCGAACGGATTGACCTAACCCAAAAATTCCTATTGCGTCTGAAAGTAGAAACTCGCCCGATTACAGGGGTATGTGTATTTTTTCCCTAGGCTATGCTGGTTAAGCGTTTGGAGCAGCAGAATTGCGAAAATTTTTATGCCTTCTCAACCCTTTCTTGGCTTCAAACTCCCATATCTCGCGAACGGATTGACCTAACCCAAAAATTCCTGTTGCGTGTGAAAGTAGAAACTCGCCCGATTACAACGGTATGTGTATTTTTTCCCTAGCTCATTCTGGTTAAGCGATTGGAGCACCAGTAGTGCGAAAAATTTGTTGTCTTGTCAACCATTTCTTAGCTTCAAAGTCCCATATCTCGCGAACGGATTGACCTAACCCAAAAATTCCTATTGCATCTGAAAGTAGAAACTCGCCCGATTACAACGGTATGTGTATTTTTTCCCTAGCCCATTCTGGTTAAGCTATTGGAGCAGCAGTAGTGCGAAAAATTTGTTGTCCTGTCAACCATTTCTTAGCTTCAAACTCCCATATCTCGCGAACGGATTGACCTAACCCAAAAATTCCTATTGCGCCTGAAAGTAGAAACTCGCCCGATTACAGCGGTATGTGTATTTTTTCCCTAGGCCATTCTGGTTAATCGTTCGGAGCAGCAGAATTGCGAAAAATTTTTTGCCTTCTCAACCATTTCTTGGCTTCAAACTCCCATATCTCGCGAACGGATTGACCTAACCCAAAAATTCCTGTTGCGTGTGAAAGTAGAAACTCGCCCGATTACAACGGTATGTGTATTTTTTCCCTAGGCCAATCTGGTTAATCGTTTGGAGCAGCAGAATTGCGAAAAATTTTTTGCCTTCTCAACCATTTCTTGGCTTCAAACTCCCATATCTCGCGAACGGATTGACCTAACCCAAAAATTCCTATTGCGTGTGAAAGTAGAATCTCGCCCGATTACAACGGTATGTGTATTTTTTCCCTAGCCCATTCTGGTTAAGCGATTGGAGCAGCAGTAGTGCGAAAAATTTGTTGTCTTGTCAACCATTTCTTAGCTTCAAAGTCCCATATCTCGCGAACGGATTGACCTAACCCAAAAATTCCTATTGTAACTGAAAGTAGAAACTCGTCCGATTACAACGGTATGGGTATTTTTTCCCTAGGCCATTCTGGTTAAGCGTTTGGAGCAGCAGAAGTGCGAAAAATTTGTTGTCTTCTCAACCATTTCTTAGCTTCAAAGTCCCATATCTCGCGAACGGATTTACCTAACCCAAAAATTCCTGTTGCGTCTGAAATTAGAAGCTCGCCCGATTACAACGGTATGTGTATTTTTTCCCTAGCCCATTCTGGTTAAGCGATTGGAGCAGCAGTAGTGCGAAAAATTTGTTGTCATGTCAACCATTTCTTAGTTTCAAAGTCCCATATCTCGCGAACGGATTGACCTAACAGAAAAATTCCTATTGTAACTGAAAGTAGAAACTCGCCCGATTACAACGGTATGTGTATTTTTTCCCTAGGCCATTCTGGTTAATCGTTCGGAGCAGCAGAATTGCGAAAAATTTTTTGCCTTCTCAACCATTTCTTGGCTTCAAACTCCCATATCTCGCGAACGGATTGACCTAACCCAAAAATTCCTATTGCGTCTGAAAGTAGAAACTCGCCCGATTACAGCGGTATGTGTATTTTTTCCCTAGGCCATTCGGGTTAAGCGTTTGGAGCAGCAGAATTGCGAAAAATTTTATGCCTTCTCAACCATTTCTTGGCTTCAAACTCCCGTATCTCGCGAACGGATTGACCTTACCCAAAAATTCCTGTTGCGTGTGAAAGTAGAAACTCGCCCGATTACAACGGTATGTGTATTTTTCCGTAGCCCATTCTGGTTAAGCGATTGGAGCAGCAGTAGTGCGAAAAATTTGTTGTCTTGTCAACCATTTCTTAGCTTCAAAGTCCCATATCTCGCGAACGGATTGACCTAACCCAAAAATTCCTATTGCATCTGAAAGTAGAAACTCGCCCGATTACAACGGTATGTGTATTTTTTCCCTAGCCCATTCTGGTTAAGCGATTGGAGCAGCAGTAGTGCGAAAAATTTGTTGTCCTGTCAACCATTTCTTAGCTTCAAAGTCCCATATCTCGCGAACGGATTGACCTAACAGAAAAATTCCTATTGTAACTGAAAGTAGAAACTCGCCCGATTACAACGGTATGTGTATTTTTTCCCTAGGCCATTCTGGTTAAGCGTTTGGAGCAGCAGAATTGCGAAAAATTTATTGCCTTCTCAACCATTTCTTGGCTTCAAACTCCCATATCTCGCGAACGGATTGACCTAACCCAAAAATTCCTATTGCGTCTGAAAGTAGAAACTCGCCCGATTACAGCGGTATGTGTATTTTTTCCCTAGCCCATTCTGGTTAAGCGATTGGAGCAGCAGTAGTGCGAAAAATTTGTTGTCTTGTCAACCATTTCTTAGCTTCAAAGTCCCATATCTCGCGAACGGATTGACCTAACCCAAAAATTCCTATTGCGCCTGAAAGTAGAAACTCGCCCGATTGCAGGGGTATGTGTATTTTTTCCCTAGGCCATTCGGGTTAAGCGTTCGGAGCAGCAGAATTGCGAAAAATTTTATGCCTTCTCAACCATTTCTTGGCTTCAAACTCCCATATCTCGCGAACGGATTGACCTAACCCAAAAATTCCTGTTGCGTGTGAAAGTAGAAACTCGCCCGATTACAACGGTATGTGTATTTTTTCCCTAGGCCAATCTGGTTAAGCGTTTGGAGCAGCAGAATTGCGAAAAATTTTTTGCCTTCTCAACCATTTCTTGGCTTCAAACTCCCATATCTCGCGAACGGATTGACCTAACCCAAAAATTCCTGTTGCGTGTGAAAGTAGAAACTCGCCCGATTACAACGGTATGTGTATTTTTTCCCTAGCCCATTCTGGTTAAGCGATTGGAGCAGCAGTAGTGCGAAAAATTTGTTGTCTTGTCAA
Source organism: Ptiloglossa arizonensis (assembly GCF_051014685.1). Classification (NCBI taxonomy): domain Eukaryota; kingdom Metazoa; phylum Arthropoda; class Insecta; order Hymenoptera; family Colletidae; genus Ptiloglossa; species Ptiloglossa arizonensis. Next base: position 2,100,513 of record NW_027478397.1, read on the forward strand.
CCATTTCTTAGCTTCAAAGTCCCATATCTCGCGAACGGATTGACCTAACCCAAAAATTCCTATTGTAACTGAAAGTAGAAACTCGTCCGATTACAACGGTATGGGTATTTTTTCCCTAGGCCATTCTGGTTAAGCGTTTGGAGCAGCAGAAGTGCGAAAAATTTGTTGTCTTCTCAACCATTTCTTAGCTTCAAAGTCCCATATCTCGCGAACGGATTTACCTAACCCAAAAATTCCTGTTGCGTCTGAAATTAGAAGCTCGCCCGATTACTTCGGTATGTGTATTTTTTCCCTAGCCCATTCTGGTTAAGCGATTGGAGCAGCAGTAGTGCGAAAAATTTGTTGTCCTGTCAACCATTTCTTAGCTTCAAAGTCCCATATCTCGCGAACGGATTGACCTAACAGAAAAATTCCTATTGTAACTGAAAGTAGAAACTCGCCCGATTACAACGGTATGTGTATTTTTTCCCTAGGCCATTCTGGTTAAGCGTTTGGAGCAGCAGAATTGCGAAAAATTTTTTGCCTTCTCAACCATTTCTTGGCTTCAAACTCCCATATCTCGCGAACGGATTGACCTAACCCAAAAATTCCTATTGCGTCTGAAAGTAGAAACTCGCCCGATTACAGCGGTATGTGTATTTTTTCCCTAGGCCATTCGGGTTAAGCGTTTGGAGCAGCAGAATTGCGAAAAATTTTATGCCTTCTCAACCATTTCTTGGCTTCAAACTCCCATATCTCGCGAACGGATTGACCTAACCCAAAAATTCCTGTTGCGTGTGAAAGTAGAAACTCGCCCGATTACAACGGTATGTGTATTTTTTCCCTAGCCCATTCTGGTTAAGCGATTGGAGCAGCAGTAGTGCGAAAAATTTGTTGTCTTGTCAACCATTTCTTAGCTTCAAAGTCCCATATCTCGCGAACGGATTGACCTAACCCAAAAATTCCTATTGCGCCTGAAAGTAGAAACTCGCCCGATTACAGGGGTATGTGTATTTTTTCCCTAGGCCATTCGGGTTAAGCGTTCGGAGCAGCAGAATTGCGAAAAATTTTATGCCTTCTCAACCATTTCTTGGCTTCAAACTCCCATATCTCGCGAACGGATTGACCTAACCCAAAAATTCCTGTTGCGTGTGAAAGTAGAAACTCGCCCGATTACAACGGTATGTGTATTTTTTCCCTAGGCCAATCTGGTTAAGCGTTTGGAGCAGCAGAATTGCGAAAAATTTTTTGCCTTCTCAACCATTTCTTGGCTTCAAACTCCCATATCTCGCGAACGGATTGACCTAACCCAAAAATTCCTGTTGCGTGTGAAAGTAGAAACTCGCCCGATTACAACGGTATGTGTATTTTTTCCCTAGCCCATTCTGGTTAAGCGATTGGAGCAGCAGTAGTGCGAAAAATTTGTTGTCTTGTCAACCATTTCTTAGCTTCAAAGTCCCATATCTCGCGAACGGATTGACCTAACCCAAAAATTCCTATTGTAACTGAAAGTAGAAACTCGTCCGATTACAACGGTATGGGTATTTTTTCCCTAGGCCATTCTGGTTAAGCGTTTGGAGCAGCAGAAGTGCGAAAAATTTGTTGTCTTCTCAACCATTTCTTAGCTTCAAAGTCCCATATCTCGCGAACGGATTTACCTAACCCAAAAATTCCTGTTGCGTCTGAAATTAGAAGCTCGCCCGATTACTTCGGTATGTGTATTTTTTCCCTAGCCCATTCTGGTTAAGCGATTGGAGCAGCAGTAGTGCGAAAAATTTGTTGTCCTGTCAACCATTTGTTAGCTTCAAAGTCCCATATCTCGCGAACGGATTGACCTAACAGAAAAATTCCTATTGTAACTGAAAGTAGAAACTCGCCCGTTTACAACGGTATGTGTATTTTTTCCCTAGGCCATTCTGGTTAAGCGTTTGGAGCAGCAGAATTGCGAAAAATTTTTTGCCTTCTCAACCATTTCTTGACTTCAAACTCCCATATCTCGCGAACGGATTGACCTAACCCAAAAATTCCTATTGCGTCTGAAAGTAGAAACTCGCCCGATTACAGCGGTATGTGTATTTTTTCCCTAGGCCATTCGGGTTAAGCGTTTGGAGCAGCAGAATTGCGAAAAATTTTATGCCTTCTCAACCATTTCTTGGCTTCAAACTCCCATATCTCGCGAACGGATTGACCTAACCCAAAAATTCCTGTTGCGTGTGAAAGTAGAAACTCGCCCGATTACAACGGTATGTGTATTTTTTCCCTAGGCCAATCTGGTTAAGCGTTTGGAGCAGCAGAATTGCGAAAAATTTTATGCCTTCTCAACGATTTCTTGGCTTCAAACTCCCATATCTCGCGAACGGATTGACCTAACCCAAGAATTCCTGTTGCGTGTGAAAGTAGAAACTCGCCCGATTACAACGGTATGTGTATTTTTTCCCTAGCCCATTCTGGTTAAGCGATTGGAGCAGCAGTAGTGCGAAAAATTTGTTGTCCTGTCAACCATTTCTTAGCTTCAAAGTCCCATATCTCGCGAACGGATTGACCTAACAGAAAAATTCCTATTGTAACTGAAAGTAGAAACTCGCCCGATTACAACGGTATGTGTATTTTTTCCCTAGGCCATTCGGGTTAAGCGTTTGGAGCAGCAGAATTGCGAAAAATTTTATGCCTTCTCAACCATTTCTTGGCTTCAAACTCCCATATCTCGCGAAAAGATGGACCTAACCCAAAAATTCCTGTTGCGTGTGAAAGTAGAAACTCGCCCGATTACAACGGTATGTGTATTTTTTCCCTAGCCCATTCTGGTTAAGCGATTGGAACAGCAGTAGTGCGAAAAATTTGTTGTCTTCTCAACCATTTCATAGCTTCACACTCCCATATCTGGCGAACGGATTGACCTAACCCAAAAATTCCTATTGCATCTGAAGGTAGAAACTCGCCCGATTACAACGGTATGTGGATTTTTTCCCTATCCCATTCTGGTTAAGCGATTGGAGCAGCAGTAGTGCGAAAAATTTGTTGTCTTCTCAACCATTTCATAGCTTCACACTCCCATATCACGCGAACGGATTGACCTAACCCAAAAATTCCTATTGCGTCTGAAAGTAGAAACTCGCCCGATTACAGCGGTATGTGTATTTTTTCCCTAGGCCATTCTGGTTAAGCGTTTGGAGCAGCAGAATTGCGAAAATTTTTATGCCTTCTCAACCATTTCTTGGCTTCAAACTCCCATATCTCGCGAACGGATTCACCTAACCCAAAAATTCCTATTGCGTGTGAAAGTAGAAACTCGCCCGATTACAACGGTATGTGTATTTTTTCCCTAGCCCATTCGAGTTAAGCGTTTGGAGCAGCAGAATTGCGAAAAATTTTATGCCTTCTCAACCATTTCTTGGCTTCAAACTCCCATATCTCGCGAACGGATTGACCTAACCCAAACATTCCTGTTGCGTGTGAAAGTAGAAACTCGCCCGATTACAACGGTATGTGTATTTTTTCCCAAGCCCATTCTGGTTAAGCGATTGGAGCAGCAGTAGTGCGAAAAATTTGTTGTCTTCTCAACCATTTCATAGCTTCACACTCCCATATCTCGCGAACGGATTGACCTAACCCAAAAATTCCTATTGCATCTGAAAGTAGAAACTCGCCCGATTACTTCGGTATGTGTATTTTTTCCCTAGCCCATTCTGGTTAAGCGATTGGAGCAGCAGTAGTGCGAAAAATTTGTTGTCTTCTCAACCATTTCATAGCTTCACACTCCCATATCACGCGAACGGATTGACCTAACCCAAAAATTCCTATTGCGTCTGAAAGTAGAAACTCGCCCGATTACAGCGGTATGTGTATTTTTTCCCTAGGCCATTCTGGTTAAGCGTTTGGAGCAGCAGAATTGCGAAAATTGTTATGCCTTCTCAACCATTTCTTGGCTTCAAACTCCCATATCTCGCGAACGGATTGACCTAACCCAAAAATTCCTATTGCGTGTGAAAGTAGAAACTCGCCCGATTACAACGGTATGTGTATTTTTTCCCTAGCCCATTCTGGTTAAGCGATTGGAGCAGCAGTAGTGCGAAAAATTTGTTGTCTTGTCAACCATTTCTTAGCTTCAAAGTCCCATATCTCGCGAACGGATTGACCTAACCCAAAAATTCCTATTGTAACTGAAAGTAGAAACTCGTCCGATTACAACGGTATGGGTATTTTTTCCCTAGGCCATTCTGGTTAAGCGTTTGGAGCAGCAGAAGTGCGAAAAATTTGTTCTCTTCTCAACCATTTCTTAGCTTCAAAGTCCCATATCTCGCGAACGGATTGACCTAACCCAAAAATTCCTGTTGCGTCTGAAATTAGAAGCTCGCCCGATTACAACGGTATGTGTATTTTTTCCCTAGGCCATTCGGGTTAAGCGTTTGGAGCAGCAGAATTGCGAAAAATTTTATGCCTTCTCAACCATTTCTTGGCTTCAAACTCCCATATCTCGCGAACGGATTGACCTAATCCAAAAATTCCTGTTGCGTGTGAAAGTAGAAACTCGCCCGATTACAACGGTATGTGTATTTTTTCCCTAGCCCATTCTGGTTAAGCGATTGGAGCAGCAGTAGTGCGAAAAATTTGTTGTCTTGTCAACCATTTCTTAGCTTCAAAGTCCCATATCTCGCGAACGGATTGACCTAACCCAAAAATTCCTATTGCATCTGAAAGTAGAAACTCGCCCGATTACAACGGTATGTGTATTTTTTCCCTAGCCCATTCTGGTTAAGCGATTGGAGCAGCAGTAGTGCGAAAAATTTGTTGTCCTGTCTACCATTTCTTAGCTTCAAAGTCCCATATCTCGCGAACGGATTGACCTAACAGAAAAATTCCTATTGTAACTGAAAGTAGAAACTCGCCCGATTACAACGGTATGTGTATTTTTTCCCTAGGCCATTCGGGTTAAGCGTTTGGAGCAGCAGAATTGCGAAAAATTTTATGCCTTCTCAACCATTTCTTGGCTTCAAACTCCCATATCTCGCGAACGGATTGACCTAACCCAAAAATTCCTGTTGCGTGTGAAAGTAGAAACTCGCCCGATTACAACGGTATGTGTATTTTTTCCCTAGGCCAATCTGGTTAAGCGTTTGGAGCAGCAGAATTGCGAAAAATTTTTTGCCTTCTCAACCATTTCTTGGCTTCAAACTCCCATATCTCGCGAACGGATTGACCTAACCCAAAAATTCCTGTTGCCTGTGAAAGTAGAAACTCGCCCGATTACAACGGTATGTGTATTTTTTCCCTAGCCCATTCTGGTTAAGCGATTGGAGCAGCAGTAGTGCGAAAAATTTGTTGTCCTGTCAACCATTTCTTAGCTTCAAAGTCCCATATCTCGCGAACGGATTGACCTAACAGAAAAATTCCTATTGTAACTGAAAGTAGAAACTCGCCCGATTACAACGGTATGTGTATTTTTTCCCTAGGCCATTCGGGTTAAGCGTTTGGAGCAGCAGAATTGCGAAAAATTTTATGCCTTCTCAACCATTTCTTGGCTTCAAACTCCCATATCTCGCGAAAAGATGGACATAACCCAAAAATTCCTGTTGCGTGTGAAAGTAGAAACTCGCCCGATTACAACGGTATGTGTATTTTTTCCCTAGCCCATTCTGGTTAAGCGATTGGAACAGCAGTAGTACGAAAAATTTGTTGTCTTCTCAACCATTTCATAGCTTCACACTCCCATATCTGGCGAACGGATTGACCTAACCCAAAAATTCCTATTGCATCTGAAGGTAGAAACTCGCCCGATTACAACGGTATGTGGATTTTTTCCCTATCCCATTCTGGTTAAGCGATTGGAGCAGCAGTAGTGCGAAAAATTTGTTGTCTTCTCAACCATTTCATAGCTTCACACTCCCATATCACGCGAACGGATTGACCTAACCCAAAAATTCCTATTGCGTCTGAAAGTAGAAACTCGCCCGATTACAGCGGTATGTGTATTTTTTCCCTAGGCCATTCTGGTTAAGCGTTTGGAGCAGCAGAATTGCGAAAATTTTTATGCCTTCTCAACCATTTCTTGGCTTCAAACTCCCATATCTCGCGAACGGATTGACCTAACCCAAAAATTCCTATTGCGTGTGAAAGTAGAAACTCGCCCGATTACAACGGTATGTGTATTTTTTCCCTAGCCCATTCGAGTTAAGCGTTTGGAGCAGCAGAATTGCGAAAAATTTTATGCCTTCTCAACCATTTCTTGGCTTCAAACTCCCATATCTCGCGAACGGATTGACCTAACCCAAACATTCCTGTTGCGTGTGAAAGTAGAAACTCGCCCGATTACAACGGTATGTGTATTTTTTCCCAAGCCCATTCTGGTTAAGCGATTGGAGCAGCAGTAGTGCGAAAAATTTGTTGTCTTCTCAACCATTTCATAGCTTCACACTCCCATATCTCGCGAACGGATTGACCTAACCCAAAAATTCCTATTGCATCTGAAAGTAGAAACTCGCCCGATTACTTCGGTATGTGTATTTTTTCCCTAGCCCATTCTGGTTAAGCGATTGGAGCAGCAGTAGTGCGAAAAATTTGTTGTCTTCTCAACCATTTCATAGCTTCACACTCCCATATCACGCGAACGGATTGACCTAACCCAAAAATTCCTATTGCGTCTGAAAGTAGAAACTCGCCCGATTACAGCGGTATGTGTATTTTTTCCCTAGGCCATTCTGGTTAAGCGTTTGGAGCAGCAGAATTGCGAAAATTGTTATGCCTTCTCAACCATTTCTTGGCTTCAAACTCCCATATCTCGCGAACGGATTGACCTAACCCAAAAATTCCTATTGCGTGTGAAAGTAGAAACTCGCCCGATTACAACGGTATGTGTATTTTTTCCCTAGCCCATTCTGGTTAAGCGATTGGAGCAGCAGTAGTGCGAAAAATTTGTTGTCTTGTCAACCATTTCTTAGCTTCAAAGTCCCATATCTCGCGAACGGATTGACCTAACCCAAAAATTCCTATTGTAACTGAAAGTAGAAACTCGTCCGATTACAACGGTATGGGTATTTTTTCCCTAGGCCATTCTGGTTAAGCGTTTGGAGCAGCAGAAGTGCGAAAAATTTGTTCTCTTCTCAACCATTTCTTAGCTTCAAAGTCCCATATCTCGCGAACGGATTGACCTAACCCAAAAATTCCTGTTGCGTCTGAAATTAGAAGCTCGCCCGATTACAACGGTATGTGTATTTTTTCCCTAGGCCATTCGGGTTAAGCGTTTGGAGCAGCAGAATTGCGAAAAATTTTATGCCTTCTCAACCATTTCTTGGCTTCAAACTCCCATATCTCGCGAACGGATTGACCTAATCCAAAAATTCCTGTTGCGTGTGAAAGTAGAAACTCGCCCGATTACAACGGTATGTGTATTTTTTCCCTAGCCCATTCTGGTTAAGCGATTGGAGCAGCAGTAGTGCGAAAAATTTGTTGTCTTGTCAACCATTTCTTAGCTTCAAAGTCCCATATCTCGCGAACGGATTGACCTAACCCAAAAATTCCTATTGCATCTGAAAGTAGAAACTCGCCCGATTACAACGGTATGTGTATTTTTTCCCTAGCCCATTCTGGTTAAGCGATTGGAGCAGCAGTAGTGCGAAAAATTTGTTGTCCTGTCTACCATTTCTTAGCTTCAAAGTCCCATATCTCGCGAACGGATTGACCTAACAGAAAAATTCCTATTGTAACTGAAAGTAGAAACTCGCCCGATTACAACGGTATGTGTATTTTTTCCCTAGGCCATTCGGGTTAAGCGTTTGGAGCAGCAGAATTGCGAAAAATTTTATGCCTTCTCAACCATTTCTTGGCTTCAAACTCCCATATCTCGCGAACGGATTGACCTAACCCAAAAATTCCTGTTGCGTGTGAAAGTAGAAACTCGCCCGATTACAACGGTATGTGTATTTTTTCCCTAGGCCAATCTGGTTAAGCGTTTGGAGCAGCAGAATTGCGAAAAATTTTTTGCCTTCTCAACCATTTCTTGGCTTCAAACTCCCATATCTCGCGAACGGATTGACCTCACCCAAAAATTCCTGTTGCGTGTGAAAGTAGAAACTCGCCCGATTACAACGGTATGTGTGTTTTTTCCCTAGGCCATTCTGGTTAAGCGTTTGGAGCAGCAGAATTGCGAAAATTGTTATGCCTTCTCAACCATTTCTTGGCTTCAAACTCCCATATCTCGCGAACGGATTGACCTAACCCAAAAATTCCTATTGCGTGTGAAAGTAGAAACTCGCCCGATTACAACGGTATGTGTATTTTTTCCCTAGCCCATTCTGGTTAAGCGATTGGAGCAGCAGTAGTGCGAAAAATTTGTTGTCTTGTCAACCATTTCTTAGCTTCAAAGTCCCATATCTCGCGAACGGATTGACCTAACCCAAAAATTCCTATTGTAACTGAAAGTAGAAACTCGTCCGATTACAACGGTATGGGTATTTTTTCCCTAGGCCATTCTGGTTAAGCGTTTGGAGCAGCAGAAGTGCGAAAAATTTGTTCTCTTCTCAACCATTTCTTAGCTTCAAAGTCCCATATCTCGCGAACGGATTGACCTAACCCAAAAATTCCTGTTGCGTCTGAAATTAGAAGCTCGCCCGATTACAACGGTATGTGTATTTTTTCCCTAGGCCATTCGGGTTAAGCGTTTGGAGCAGCAGAATTGCGAAAAATTTTATGCCTTCTCAACCATTTCTTGGCTTCAAACTCCCATATCTCGCGAACGGATTGACCTAATCCAAAAATTCCTGTTGCGTGTGAAAGTAGAAACTCGCCCGATTACAACGGTATGTGTATTTTTTCCCTAGCCCATTCTGGTTAAGCGATTGGAGCAGCAGTAGTGCGAAAAATTTGTTGTCTTGTCAACCATTTCTTAGCTTCAAAGTCCCATATCTCGCGAACGGATTGACCTAACCCAAAAATTCCTATTGCATCTGAAAGTAGAAACTCGCCCGATTACAACGGTATGTGTATTTTTTCCCTAGCCCATTCTGGTTAAGCGATTGGAGCAGCAGTAGTGCGAAAAATTTGTTGTCCTGTCTACCATTTCTTAGCTTCAAAGTCCCATATCTCGCGAACGGATTGACCTAACAGAAAAATTCCTATTGTAACTGAAAGTAGAAACTCGCCCGATTACAACGGTATGTGTATTTTTTCCCTAGGCCATTCGGGTTAAGCGTTTGGAGCAGCAGAATTGCGAAAAATTTTATGCCTTCTCAACCATTTCTTGGCTTCAAACTCCCATATCTCGCGAACGGATTGACCTAACCCAAAAATTCCTGTTGCGTGTGAAAGTAGAAACTCGCCCGATTACAACGGTATGTGTATTTTTTCCCTAGGCCAATCTGGTTAAGCGTTTGGAGCAGCAGAATTGCGAAAAATTTTTTGCCTTCTCAACCATTTCTTGGCTTCAAACTCCCATATCTCGCGAACGGATTGACCTAACCCAAAAATTCCTGTTGCCTGTGAAAGTAGAAACTCGCCCGATTACAACGGTATGTGTATTTTTTCCCTAGCCCATTCTGGTTAAGCGATTGGAGCAGCAGTAGTGCGAAAAATTTGTTGTCCTGTCAACCATTTCTTAGCTTCAAAGTCCCATATCTCGCGAACGGATTGACCTAACAGAAAAATTCCTATTGTAACTGAAAGTAGAATCTCGCCCGATTACAACGGTATGTGTATTTTTTCCCTAGGCCATTCGGGTTAAGCGTTTGGAGCAGCAGAATTGCGAAAAATTTTATGCCTTCTCAACCATTTCTTGGCTTCAAACTCCCATATCTCGCGAAAAGATGGACCTAACCCAAAAATTCCTGTTGCGTGTGAAAGTAGAAACTCGCCCGATTACAACGGTATGTGTATTTTTTCCCTAGCCCATTCTGGTTAAGCGATTGGAACAGCAGTAGTACGAAAAATTTGTTGTCTTCTCAACCATTTCATAGCTTCACACTCCCATATCTGGCGAACGGATTGACCTAACCCAAAAATTCCTATTGCATCTGAAGGTAGAAACTCGCCCGATTACAACGGTATGTGGATTTTTTCCCTATCCCATTCTGGTTAAGCGATTGGAGCAGCAGTAGTGCGAAAAATTTGTTGTCTTCTCAACCATTTCATAGCTTCACACTCCCATATCACGCGAACGGATTGACCTAACCCAAAAATTCCTATTGCATCTGAAAGTAGAAACTCGCCCGATTACAACGGTATGTGTATTTTTTCCCTAGCCCATTCTGGTTAAGCGATTGGAGCAGCAGTAGTGCGAAAAATTTGTTGTCTTGTCAACCATTTCTTAGCTTCAAAGTCCCATATCTCGCGAACGGATTGACCTAACCCAAAAATTCCTATTGCATCTGAAAGTAGAAACTCGCCCGATTACAACGGTATGTGTATTTTTTCCCTAGCCCATTCTGGTTAAGCGATTGGAGCAGCAGTAGTGCGAAAAATTTGTTGTCCTGTCTACCATTTCTTAGCTTCAAAGTCCCATATCTCGCGAACGGATTGACCTAACAGAAAAATTCCTATTGTAACTGAAAGTAGAAACTCGCCCGATTACAACGGTATGTGTATTTTTTCCCTAGGCCATTCGGGTTAAGCGTTTGGAGCAGCAGAATTGCGAAAAATTTTATGCCTTCTCAACCATTTCTTGGCTTCAAACTCCCATATCTCGCGAACGGATTGACCTAACCCAAAAATTCCTGTTGCGTGTGAAAGTAGAAACTCGCCCGATTACAACGGTATGTGTATTTTTTCCCTAGGCCAATCTGGTTAAGCGTTTGGAGCAGCAGAATTGCGAAAAATTTTTTGCCTTCTCAACCATTTCTTGGCTTCAAACTCCCATATCTCGCGAACGGATTGACCTCACCCAAAAATTCCTGTTGCGTGTGAAAGTAGAAACTCGCCCGATTACAACGGTATGTGTGTTTTTTCCCTAGGCCATTCTGGTTAAGCGTTTGGAGCAGCAGAATTGCGAAAATTGTTATGCCTTCTCAACCATTTCTTGGCTTCAAACTCCCATATCTCGCGAACGGATTGACCTAACCCAAAAATTCCTATTGCGTGTGAAAGTAGAAACTCGCCCGATTACAACGGTATGTGTATTTTTTCCCTAGCCCATTCTGGTTAAGCGATTGGAGCAGCAGTAGTGCGAAAAATTTGTTGTCTTGTCAACCATTTCTTAGCTTCAAAGTCCCATATCTCGCGAACGGATTGACCTAACCCAAAAATTCCTATTGTAACTGAAAGTAGAAACTCGTCCGATTACAACGGTATGGGTATTTTTTCCCTAGGCCATTCTGGTTAAGCGTTTGGAGCAGCAGAAGTGCGAAAAATTTGTTCTCTTCTCAACCATTTCTTAGCTTCAAAGTCCCATATCTCGCGAACGGATTGACCTAACCCAAAAATTCCTGTTGCGTCTGAAATTAGAAGCTCGCCCGATTACAACGGTATGTGTATTTTTTCCCTAGGCCATTCGGGTTAAGCGTTTGGAGCAGCAGAATTGCGAAAAATTTTATGCCTTCTCAACCATTTCTTGGCTTCAAACTCCCATATCTCGCGAACGGATTGACCTAATCCAAAAATTCCTGTTGCGTGTGAAAGTAGAAACTCGCCCGATTACAACGGTATGTGTATTTTTTCCCTAGCCCATTCTGGTTAAGCGATTGGAGCAGCAGTAGTGCGAAAAATTTGTTGTCTTGTCAACCATTTCTTAGCTTCAAAGTCCCATATCTCGCGAACGGATTGACCTAACCCAAAAATTCCTATTGCATCTGAAAGTAGAAACTCGCCCGATTACAACGGTATGTGTATTTTTTCCCTAGCCCATTCTGGTTAAGCGATTGGAGCAGCAGTAGTGCGAAAAATTTGTTGTCCTGTCTACCATTTCTTAGCTTCAAAGTCCCATATCTCGCGAACGGATTGACCTAACAGAAAAATTCCTATTGTAACTGAAAGTAGAAACTCGCCCGATTACAACGGTATGTGTATTTTTTCCCTAGGCCATTCGGGTTAAGCGTTTGGAGCAGCAGAATTGCGAAAAATTTTATGCCTTCTCAACCATTTCTTGGCTTCAAACTCCCATATCTCGCGAACGGATTGACCTAACCCAAAAATTCCTGTTGCGTGTGAAAGTAGAAACTCGCCCGATTACAACGGTATGTGTATTTTTTCCCTAGGCCAATCTGGTTAAGCGTTTGGAGCAGCAGAATTGCGAAAAATTTTTTGCCTTCTCAACCATTTCTTGGCTTCAAACTCCCATATCTCGCGAACGGATTGACCTAACCCAAAAATTCCTGTTGCCTGTGAAAGTAGAAACTCGCCCGATTACAACGGTATGTGTATTTTTTCCCTAGCCCATTCTGGTTAAGCGATTGGAGCAGCAGTAGTGCGAAAAATTTGTTGTCCTGTCAACCATTTCTTAGCTTCAAAGTCCCATATCTCGCGAACGGATTGACCTAACAGAAAAATTCCTATTGTAACTGAAAGTAGAATCTCGCCCGATTACAACGGTATGTGTATTTTTTCCCTAGGCCATTCGGGTTAAGCGTTTGGAGCAGCAGAATTGCGAAAAATTTTATGCCTTCTCAACCATTTCTTGGCTTCAAACTCCCATATCTCGCGAAAAGATGGACCTAACCCAAAAATTCCTGTTGCGTGTGAAAGTAGAAACTCGCCCGATTACAACGGTATGTGTATTTTTTCCCTAGCCCATTCTGGTTAAGCGATTGGAACAGCAGTAGTACGAAAAATTTGTTGTCTTCTCAACCATTTCATAGCTTCACACTCCCATATCTGGCGAACGGATTGACCTAACCCAAAAATTCCTATTGCATCTGAAGGTAGAAACTCGCCCGATTACAACGGTATGTGGATTTTTTCCCTATCCCATTCTGGTTAAGCGATTGGAGCAGCAGTAGTGCGAAAAATTTGTTGTCTTCTCAACCATTTCATAGCTTCACACTCCCATATCACGCGAACGGATTGACCTAACCCAAAAATTCCTATTGCGTCTGAAAGTAGAAACTCGCCCGATTACAGCGGTATGTGTATTTTTTCCCTAGGCCATTCTGGTTAAGCGTTTGGAGCAGCAGAATTGCGAAAATTTTTATGCCTTCTCAACCATTTCTTGGCTTCAAACTCCCATATCTCGCGAACGGATTGACCTAACCCAAAAATTCCTATTGCGTGTGAAAGTAGAAACTCGCCCGATTACAACGGTATGTGTATTTTTTCCCTAGCCCATTCGAGTTAAGCGTTTGGAGCAGCAGAATTGCGAAAAATTTTATGCCTTCTCAACCATTTCTTGGCTTCAAACTCCCATATCTCGCGAACGGATTGACCTAACCCAAACATTCCTGTTGCGTGTGAAAGTAGAAACTCGCCCGATTACAACGGTATGTGTATTTTTTCCCAAGCCCATTCTGGTTAAGCGATTGGAGCAGCAGTAGTGCGAAAAATTTGTTGTCTTCTCAACCATTTCATAGCTTCACACTCCCATATCTCGCGAACGGATTGACCTAACCCAAAAATTCCTATTGCATCTGAAAGTAGAAACTCGCCCGATTACTTCGGTATGTGTATTTTTTCCCTAGCCCATTCTGGTTAAGCGATTGGAGCAGCAGTAGTGCGAAAAATTTGTTGTCTTCTCAACCATTTCATAGATTCACACTCCCATATCACGCGAACGGATTGACCTAACCCAAAAATTCCTATTGCGTCTGAAAGTAGAAACTCGCCCGATTACAGCGGTATGTGTATTTTTTCCCTAGGCCATTCTGGTTAAGCGTTTGGAGCAGCAGAATTGCGAAAATTGTTATGCCTTCTCAACCATTTCTTGGCTTCAAACTCCCATATCTCGCGAACGGATTGACCTAACCCAAAAATTCCTATTGCGTGTGAAAGTAGAAACTCGCCCGATTACAACGGTATGTGTATTTTTTCCCTAGCCCATTCTGGTTAAGCGATTGGAGCAGCAGTAGTGCGAAAAATTTGTTGTCTTGTCAACCATTTCTTAGCTTCAAAGTCCCATATCTCGCGAACGGATTGACCTAACCCAAAAATTCCTATTGTAACTGAAAGTAGAAACTCGTCCGATTACAACGGTATGGGTATTTTTTCCCTAGGCCATTCTGGTTAAGCGTTTGGAGCAGCAGAAGTGCGAAAAATTTGTTCTCTTCTCAACCATTTCTTAGCTTCAAAGTCCCATATCTCGCGAACGGATTGACCTAACCCAAAAATTCCTGTTGCGTCTGAAATTAGAAGCTCGCCCGATTACAACGGTATGTGTATTTTTTCCCTAGGCCATTCGGGTTAAGCGTTTGGAGCAGCAGAATTGCGAAAAATTTTATGCCTTCTCAACCATTTCTTGGCTTCAAACTCCCATATCTCGCGAACGGATTGACCTAATCCAAAAATTCCTGTTGCGTGTGAAAGTAGAAACTCGCCCGATTACAACGGTATGTGTATTTTTTCCCTAGCCCATTCTGGTTAAGCGATTGGAGCAGCAGTAGTGCGAAAAATTTGTTGTCTTGTCAACCATTTCTTAGCTTCAAAGTCCCATATCTCGCGAACGGATTGACCTAACCCAAAAATTCCTATTGCATCTGAAAGTAGAAACTCGCCCGATTACAACGGTATGTGTATTTTTTCCCTAGGCCATTCGGGTTAAGCGTTTGGAGCAGCAGAATTGCGAAAAATTTTATGCCTTCTCAACCATTTCTTGGCTTCAAACTCCCATATCTCGCGAACGGATTGACCTAACCCAAAAATTCCTGTTGCGTGTGAAAGTAGAAACTCGCCCGATTACAACGGTATGTGTATTTTTTCCCTAGGCCAATCTGGTTAAGCGTTTCGAGCAGCAGAATTGCGAAAAATTTTTTGCCTTCTCAACCATTTCTTGGCTTCAAACTCCCATATCTCGCGAACGGATTGACCTAACCCAAAAATTCCTATTGCGTCTGAAAGTAGAAACTCGCCCGATTACAGCGGTATGTGTATTTTTTTGCCTAGGCCATTCGGGTTAAGCGTTTGGAGCAGCAGAATTGCGAAAAATTTTATGCTTTCTCAACCATTTCTTGGCTTCAAACTCCCATATCTCGCGAACGGATTGACCTCACCCAAAAATTCCTGTTGCGTGTGAAAGTAGAAACTCGCCCGATTACAACGGTATGTGTGTTTTTTCCCTAGCCCATTCTGGTTAAGCGATTGGAGCAGCAGTATTGCGAAAAATTTGTTGTCTTCTCAACCATTTCATAGCTTCACACTCCCATATCTCGCGAACGGATTGACATAACCCAAAAATTCCTATTGCATCTGAAAGTAGAAACTCGCCCGATTACTTCGGTATGTGTATTTTTTCCCTAGCCCATTCTGGTTAAGCGATTGGAGCAGCAGTATTGCGAAAAATTTGTTGTCTTCTCAACCATTTCATAGCTTCACACTCCCATATCACGCGAACGGATTGACCTAACCCAAAATTTCCTATTGCGTCTGAAAGTAGAAACTCGCCCGATTACAGCGGTATGTGTATTTTTTCCCTAGGCCATTCTGGTTAAGCGTTTGGAGCAGCAGAATTGCGAAAATTTTTATGCCTTCTCAACCATTTCTTGGCTTCAAACTCCCATATCTCGCGAACGGATTGACCTAACCCAAAAATTCCTATTGCGTGTGAAAGTAGAAACTCGCCCGATTACAACGGTATGTGTATTTTTTCCCTAGCCCATTCTGGTTAAGCGATTGGAGCAGCAGTAGTGCGAAAAATTTGTTGTCTTGTCAACCATTTCTTAGCTTCAAAGTCCCATATCTCGCGAACGGATTGACCTAACCCAAAAATTCCTATTGTAACTGAAAGTAGAAACTCGTCCGATTACAACGGTATGGGTATTTTTTCCCTAGTCCATTCTGGTTACGCGTTTGGAGCAGCAGAAGTGCGAAAAATTTGTTGTCTTCTCAACCATTTCTTAGCTTCAAAGTCCCATATCTCGCGAACGGATTGACCTAACCCAAAAATTGCTGTTGCGTCTGAAATTAGAAGCTCGCCCGATTACAGCGGTATGTGTATTTTTTCCCTAGGCCATTCTGGTTAAGCGCTGGAGCAGCAGAAGTTCCTACAAATTTGTTGTCTTCTCAACCATTTCATAGCTTCACACTCCCATATCTCGCGAACGGATTGACATAACCCAAAAATTCCTATTGCGTTTGAAAGTAGAAACTCGCCCGATTACAGCGGTATGTGTATTTTTTCACTAGGCCATTCTGGTTAAGCGTTTGGAGCAGCAGAATTGCGAAAAATTTGATGCCTTCTCAACCATTTCTTGGCTTCAAACTCCCATATCTCGCGAACGGATTGACCTAACCCAAAAATTCCTGTTGCGTGTGAAAGTAGAAACTCGCCCGATTACAACGGTATGTGTATTTTTTCCCTAGCCCATTCTGGTTAAGCGATTGGAGCAGCAGTAGTGCGAAAAATTTGTTGTCTTGTCAACTATTTCTTAGCTTCAAAGTCCCATATCTCGCGAACGGATTGACCTAACCCAAAAATTCCTATTGCGTCTGAAAGTAGAAACTCGCCCGCTTACAACGGTATGTGCATTTTTTCCCTAGCCCATTCTGGTTAAGCGATTGGAGCAGCAGTAGTGCGAAAAATTTGTTGTCTTCTCAACCATTTCATAGCTTCACACTCCCATATCACGCGAACGGATTGACCTAACCCAAAAATTCCTATTGCGTCTGAAAGTAGAAACTCGCCCGATTACAGCGGTATGTGTATTTTTTCCCTAGGCCATGCTGGTTAAGCGTTTGGAGCAGCAGAATTGCGAAAATTTTTATGCCTTCTCAACCCTTTCTTGGCTTCAAACTCCCATATCTCGCGAACGGATTGACCTAACCCAAAAATTCCTGTTGCGTGTGAAAGTAGAAACTCGCCCGATTACAACGGTATGTGTATTTTTTCCCTAGCTCATTCTGGTTAAGCGATTGGAGCACCAGTAGTGCGAAAAATTTGTTGTCTTGTCAACCATTTCTTAGCTTCAAAGTCCCATATCTCGCGAACGGATTGACCTAACCCAAAAATTCCTATTGCATCTGAAAGTAGAAACTCGCCCGATTACAACGGTATGTGTATTTTTTCCCTAGCCCATTCTGGTTAAGCGATTGGAGCAGCAGTAGTGCGAAAAATTTGTTGTCTTGTCAACCATTTCTTAGCTTCAAAGTCCCATATCTCGCGAACGGATTGACCTAACCCAAAAATTCCTATTGTAACTGAAAGTAGAAACTCGTCCGATTACAACGGTATGGGTATTTTTTCCCTAGGCCATTCTGGTTAAGCGTTTGGAGCAGCAGAAGTGCGAAAAATTTGTTGTCTTCTCAACCATTTCTTAGCTTCAAAGTCCCATATCTCGCGAACGGATTTACCTAACCCAAAAATTCCTGTTGCGTCTGAAATTAGAAGCTCGCCCGATTACAACGGTATGTGTATTTTTTCCCTAGCCCATTCTGGTTAAGCGATTGGAGCAGCAGTAGTGCGAAAAATTTGTTGTCATGTCAACCATTTCTTAGTTTCAAAGTCCCATATCTCGCGAACGGATTGACCTAACAGAAAAATTCCTATTGTAACTGAAAGTAGAAACTCGCCCGATTACAACGGTATGTGTATTTTTTCCCTAGGCCATTCTGGTTAATCGTTCGGAGCAGCAGAATTGCGAAAAATTTTTTGCCTTCTCAACCCTTTCTTGGCTTCAAACTCCCATATCTCGCGAACGGATTGACCTAACCCAAAAATTCCTGTTGCGTGTGAAAGTAGAAACTCGCCCGATTACAACGGTATGTGTATTTTTTCCCTAGCTCATTCTGGTTAAGCGATTGGAGCACCAGTAGTGCGAAAAATTTGTTGTCTTGTCAACCATTTCTTAGCTTCAAAGTCCCATATCTCGCGAACGGATTGACCTAACCCAAAAATTCCTATTGTAACTGAAAGTAGAAACTCGTCCGATTACAACGGTATGGGTATTTTTTCCCTAGTCCATTCTGGTTACGCGTTTGGAGCAGCAGAAGTGCGAAAAATTTGTTGTCTTCTCAACCATTTCTTAGCTTCAAAGTCCCATATCTCGCGAACGGATTGACCTAACCCAAAAATTGCTGTTGCGTCTGAAATTAGAAGCTCGCCCGATTACAGCGGTATGTGTATTTTTTCCCTAGGCCATTCTGGTTAAGCGCTGGAGCAGCAGAAGTTCCTACAAATTTGTTGTCTTCTCAACCATTTCATAGCTTCACACTCCCATATCTCGCGAACGGATTGACATAACCCAAAAATTCCTATTGCGTTTGAAAGTAGAAACTCGCCCGATTACAGCGGTATGTGTATTTTTTCACTAGGCCATTCTGGTTAAGCGTTTGGAGCAGCAGAATTGCGAAAAATTTGATGCCTTCTCAACCATTTCTTGGCTTCAAACTCCCATATCTCGCGAACGGATTGACCTAACCCAAAAATTCCTGTTGCGTGTGAAAGTAGAAACTCGCCCGATTACAACGGTATGTGTATTTTTTCCCTAGCCCATTCTGGTTAAGCGATTGGAGCAGCAGTAGTGCGAAAAATTTGTTGTCTTGTCAACTATTTCTTAGCTTCAAAGTCCCATATCTCGCGAACGGATTGACCTAACCCAAAAATTCCTATTGCGTCTGAAAGTAGAAACTCGCCCGCTTACAACGGTATGTGCATTTTTTCCCTAGCCTATTCTGGTTAAGCGATTGGAGCAGCAGTAGTGCGAAAAATTTGTTGTCTTCTCAACCATTTCATAGCTTCACACTCCCATATCACGCGAACGGATTGACCTAACCCAAAAATTCCTATTGCGTCTGAAAGTAGAAACTCGCCCGATTACAGCGGTATGTGTATTTTTTCCCTAGGCCATGCTGGTTAAGCGTTTGGAGCAGCAGAATTGCGAAAATTTTTATGCCTTCTCAACCCTTTCTTGGCTTCAAACTCCCATATCTCGCGAACGGATTGACCTAACCCAAAAATTCCTGTTGCGTGTGAAAGTAGAAACTCGCCCGATTACAACGGTATGGGTATTTTTTCCCTAGGCCATTCTGGTTAAGCGTTTGGAGCAGCAGAAGTGCGAAAAATTTGTTGTCTTCTCAACCATTTCTTAGCTTCAAAGTCCCATATCTCGCGAACGGATTTACCTAACCCAAAAATTCCTGTTGCGTCTGAAATTAGAAGCTCGCCCGATTACAACGGTATGTGTATTTTTTCCCTAGCCCATTCTGGTTAAGCGATTGGAGCAGCAGTAGTGCGAAAAATTTGTTGTCATGTCAACCATTTCTTAGTTTCAAAGTCCCATATCTCGCGAACGGATTGACCTAACAGAAAAATTCCTATTGTAACTGAAAGTAGAAACTCGCCCGATTACAACGGTATGTGTATTTTTTCCCTAGGCCATTCTGGTTAATCGTTCGGAGCAGCAGAATTGCGAAAAATTTTTTGCCTTCTCAACCATTTCTTGGCTTCAAACTCCCATATCTCGCGAACGGATTGACCTAACCCAAAAATTCCTATTGCGTCTGAAAGTAGAAACTCGCCCGATTACAGCGGTATGTGTATTTTTTCCCTAGGCCATTCGGGTTAAGCGTTTGGAGCAGCAGAATTGCGAAAAATTTTATGCCTTCTCAACCATTTCTTGGCTTCAAACTCCCGTATCTCGCGAACGGATTGACCTAACCCAAAAATTCCTGTTGCGTGTGAAAGTAGAAACTCGCCCGTTTACAACGGTATGTGTATTTTTCCCTAGCCCATTCTGGTTAAGCGATTGGAGCAGCAGTAGTGCGAAAAATTTGTTGTCTTGTCAACCATTTCTTAGCTTCAAAGTCCCATATCTCGCGAACGGATTGACCTAACCCAAAAATTCCTATTGCATCTGAAAGTAGAAACTCGCCCGATTACAACGGTATGTGTATTTTTTCCCTAGCTCATTCTGGTTAAGCGATTGGAGCACCAGTAGTGCGAAAAATTTGTTGTCTTGTCAACCATTTCTTAGCTTCAAAGTCCCATATCTCGCGAACGGATTGACCTAACCCAAAAATTCCTATTGCATCTGAAAGTAGAAACTCGCCCGATTACAACGGTATGTGTATTTTTTCCCTAGCCCATTCTGGTTAAGCTATTGGAGCAGCAGTAGTGCGAAAAATTTGTTGTCCTGTCAACCATTTCTTAGCTTCAAACTCCCATATCTCGCGAACGGATTGACCTAACCCAAAAATTCCTATTGCGTCTGAAAGTAGAAACTCGCCCGATTACAGCGGTATGTGTATTTTTTCCCTAGGCCATTCGGGTTAAGCGTTTGGAGCAGCAGAATTGCGAAAAATTTTATGGCTTCTCAACCATTTCTTGGCTTCAAACTCCCATATCTCGCGAACGGATTGACCTAACCCAAAAATTCCTGTTGCGTGTGAAAGTAGAAACTCGCCCGATTACAACGGTATGTGTATTTTTTCCCTAGGCCAATCTGGTTAAGCGTTTGGAGCAGCAGAATTGCGAAAAATTTTTTGCCTTCTCAACCATTTCTTGGCTTCAAACTCCCATATCTCGCGAACGGATTGACCTAACCCAAAAATTCCTATTGCGTGTGAAAGTAGAAACTCGCCCGATTACAACGGTATGTGTATTTTTTCCCTAGCCCATTCTGGTTAAGCGATTGGAGCAGCAGTAGTGCGAAAAATTTGTTGTCTTGTCAACCATTTCTTAGCTTCAAAGTCCCATATCTCGCGAACGGATTGACCTAACCCAAAAATTCCTATTGTAACTGAAAGTAGAAACTCGTCCGATTACAACGGTATGGGTATTTTTTCCCTAGGCCATTCTGGTTAAGCGTTTGGAGCAGCAGAAGTGCGAAAAATTTGTTGTCTTCTCAACCATTTCTTAGCTTCAAAGTCCCATATCTCGCGAACGGATTTACCTAACCCAAAAATTCCTGTTGCGTCTGAAATTAGAAGCTCGCCCGATTACAACGGTATGTGTATTTTTTCCCTAGCCCATTCTGGTTAAGCGATTGGAGCAGCAGTAGTGCGAAAAATTTGTTGTCATGTCAACCATTTCTTAGTTTCAAAGTCCCATATCTCGCGAACGGATTGACCTAACAGAAAAATTCCTATTGTAACTAAAAGTAGAAACACGCCCGATTACAACGGTATGTGTATTTTTTCCCTAGGCCATTCTGGTTAATCGTTCGGAGCAGCAGAATTGCGAAAAATTTTTTGCCTTCTCAACCATTTCTTGGCTTCAAACTCCCATATCTCGCGAACGGATTGACCTAACCCAAAAATTCCTATTGCGTCTGAAAGTAGAAACTCGCCCGATTACAGCGGTATGTGTATTTTTTCCCTAGGCCATTCGGGTTAAGCGTTTGGAGCAGCAGAATTGCGAAAAATTTTATGCCTTCTCAACCATTTCTTGGCTTCAAACTCCCGTATCTCGCGAACGGATTGACCTAACCCAAAAATTCCTGTTGCGTGTGAAAGTAGAAACTCGCCCGTTTACAACGGTATGTGTATTTTTCCCTAGCCCATTCTGGTTAAGCGATTGGAGCAGCAGTAGTGCGAAAAATTTGTTGTCTTGTCAACCATTTCTTAGCTTCAAAGTCCCATATCTCGCGAACGGATTGACCTAACCCAAAAATTCCTATTGCATCTGAAAGTAGAAACTCGCCCGATTACAACGGTATGTGTATTTTTTCCCTAGCCCATTCTGGTTAAGCGATTGGAGCAGCAGTAGTGCGAAAAATTTGTTGTCCTGTCAACCATTTCTTAGCTTCAAAGTCCCATATCTCGCGAACGGATTGACCTAACAGAAAAATTCCTATTGTAACTGAAAGTAGAAACTCGCCCGATTACAACGGTATGTGTATTTTTTCCCTAGGCCATTCTGGTTAAGCGTTTGGAGCAGCAGAATTGCGAAAAATTTTTTGCCTTCTCAACCATTTCTTGGCTTCAAACTCCCATATCTCGCGAACGGATTGACCTAACCCAAAAATTCCTATTGCGTCTGAAAGTAGAAACTCGCCCGATTACAGCGGTATGTGTATTTTTTCCCTAGGCCATTCGGGTTAAGCGTTTGGAGCAGCAGAATTGCGAAAAATTTTATGCCTTCTCAACCATTTCTTGGCTTCAAACTCCCATATCTCGCGAACGGATTGACCTAACCCAAAAATTCCTGTTGCGTGTGAAAGTAGAAACTCGCCCGATTACAACGGTATGTGTATTTTTTCCCTAGCCCATTCTGGTTAAGCGATTGGAGCAGCAGTAGTGCGAAAAATTTGTTGTCTTGTCAACCATTTCTTAGCTTCAAAGTCCCATATCTCGCGAACGGATTGACCTAACCCAAAAATTCCTATTGCGCCTGAAAGAAGAAACTCGCCCGATTACAGGGGTATGTGTATTTTTTCCCTAGGCCATTCGGGTTAAGCGTTTGGAGCAGCAGAATTGCGAAAAATTTTATGCCTTCTCAACCATTTCTTGGCTTCAAACTCCCATATCTCGCGAACGGATTGACCTAACCCAAAAATTCCTGTTGCGTGTGAAAGTAGAAACTCGCCCGATTACAACGGTATGTGTATTTTTTCCCTAGGCCAATCTGGTTAAGCGTTTGGAGCAGCAGAATTGCGAAAAATTTTTTGCCTTCTCAACCATTTCTTGGCTTCAAACTCCCATATCTCGCGAACGGATTGACCTAACCCAAAAATTCCTGTTGCGTGTGAAAGTAGAAACTCGCCCGATTACAACGGTATGTGTATTTTTTCCCTAGCCCATTCTGGTTAAGCGATTGGAGCAGCAGTAGTGCGAAAAATTTGTTGTCTTGTCAACCATTTCTTAGCTTCAAAGTCCCATATCTCGCGAACGGATTGACCTAACCCAAAAATTCCTATTGTAACTGAAAGTAGAAACTCGTCCGATTACAACGGTATGGGTATTTTTTCCCTAGGCCATTCTGGTTAAGCGTTTGGAGCAGCAGAAGTGCGAAAAATTTGTTGTCTTCTCAACCATTTCTTAGCTTCAAAGTCCCATATCTCGCGAACGGATTTACCTAACCCAAAAATTCCTGTTGCGTCTGAAATTAGAAGCTCGCCCGATTACTTCGGTATGTGTATTTTTTCCCTAGCCCATTCTGGTTAAGCGATTGGAGCAGCAGTAGTGCGAAAAATTTGTTGTCCTGTCAACCATTTGTTAGCTTCAAAGTCCCATATCTCGCGAACGGATTGACCTAACAGAAAAATTCCTATTGTAACTGAAAGTAGAAACTCGCCCGATTACAACGGTATGTGTATTTTTTCCCTAGGCCATTCTGGTTAAGCGTTTGGAGCAGCAGAATTGCGAAAAATTTTTTGCCTTCTCAACCATTTCTTGGCTTCAAACTCCCATATCTCGCGAACGGATTGACCTAACCCAAAAATTCCTATTGCGTCTGAAAGTAGAAACTCGCCCGATTACAGCGGTATGTGTATTTTTTCCCTAGGCCATTCGGGTTAAGCGTTTGGAGCAGCAGAATTGCGAAAAATTTTATGCCTTCTCAACCATTTCTTGGCTTCAAACTCCCATATCTCGCGAACGGATTGACCTAACCCAAAAATTCCTGTTGCGTGTGAAAGTAGAAACTCGCCCGATTACAACGGTATGTGTATTTTTTCCCTAGGCCAATCTGGTTAAGCGTTTGGAGCAGCAGAATTGCGAAAAATTTTATGCCTTCTCAACCATTTCTTGGCTTCAAACTCCCATATCTCGCGAACGGATTGACCTAACCCAAACATTCCTGTTGCGTGTGAAAGTAGAAACTCGCCCGATTACAACGGTATGTGTATTTTTTCCCAAGCCCATTCTGGTTAAGCGATTGGAGCAGCAGTAGTGCGAAAAATTTGTTGTCTTCTCAACCATTTCATAGCTTCACACTCCCATATCTCGCGAACGGATTGACCTAACCCAAAAATTCCTATTGCATCTGAAAGTAGAAACTCGCCCGATTACTTCGGTATGTGTATTTTTTCCCTAGCCCATTCTGGTTAAGCGATTGGAGCAGCAGTAGTGCGAAAAATTTGTTGTCTTCTCAACCATTTCATAGCTTCACACTCCCATATCACGCGAACGGATTGACCTAACCCAAAAATTCCTATTGCGTCTGAAAGTAGAAACTCGCCCGATTACAGCGGTATGTGTATTTTTTCCCTAGGCCATTCTGGTTAAGCGTTTGGAGCAGCAGAATTGCGAAAATTGTTATGCCTTCTCAACCATTTCTTGGCTTCAAACTCCCATATCTCGCGAACGGATTGACCTAACCCAAAAATTCCTATTGCGTGTGAAAGTAGAAACTCGCCCGATTACAACGGTATGTGTATTTTTTCCCTAGCCCATTCTGGTTAAGCGATTGGAGCAGCAGTAGTGCGAAAAATTTGTTGTCTTGTCAACCATTTCTTAGCTTCAAAGTCCCATATCTCGCGAACGGATTGACCTAACCCAAAAATTCCTATTGTAACTGAAAGTAGAAACTCGTCCGATTACAACGGTATGGGTATTTTTTCCCTAGGCCATTCTGGTTAAGCGTTTGGAGCAGCAGAAGTGCGAAAAATTTGTTCTCTTCTCAACCATTTCTTAGCTTCAAAGTCCCATATCTCGCGAACGGATTGACCTAACCCAAAAATTCCTGTTGCGTCTGAAATTAGAAGCTCGCCCGATTACAACGGTATGTGTATTTTTTCCCTAGGCCATTCGGGTTAAGCGTTTGGAGCAGCAGAATTGCGAAAAATTTTATGCCTTCTCAACCATTTCTTGGCTTCAAACTCCCATATCTCGCGAACGGATTGACCTAATCCAAAAATTCCTGTTGCGTGTGAAAGTAGAAACTCGCCCGATTACAACGGTATGTGTATTTTTTCCCTAGCCCATTCTGGTTAAGCGATTGGAGCAGCAGTAGTGCGAAAAATTTGTTGTCTTGTCAACCATTTCTTAGCTTCAAAGTCCCATATCTCGCGAACGGATTGACCTAACCCAAAAATTCCTATTGCATCTGAAAGTAGAAACTCGCCCGATTACAACGGTATGTGTATTTTTTCCCTAGCCCATTCTGGTTAAGCGATTGGAGCAGCAGTAGTGCGAAAAATTTGTTGTCCTGTCTACCATTTCTTAGCTTCAAAGTCCCATATCTCGCGAACGGATTGACCTAACAGAAAAATTCCTATTGTAACTGAAAGTAGAAACTCGCCCGATTACAACGGTATGTGTATTTTTTCCCTAGGCCATTCGGGTTAAGCGTTTGGAGCAGCAGAATTGCGAAAAATTTTATGCCTTCTCAACCATTTCTTGGCTTCAAACTCCCATATCTCGCGAACGGATTGACCTAACCCAAAAATTCCTGTTGCGTGTGAAAGTAGAAACTCGCCCGATTACAACGGTATGTGTATTTTTTCCCTAGGCCAATCTGGTTAAGCGTTTGGAGCAGCAGAATTGCGAAAAATTTTTTGCCTTCTCAACCATTTCTTGGCTTCAAACTCCCATATCTCGCGAACGGATTGACCTAACCCAAAAATTCCTATTGCGTCTGAAAGTAGAAACTCGCCCGATTACAGCGGTATGTGTATTTTTTCCCTAGGCCATTCGGGTTAAGCGTTTGGAGCAGCAGAATTGCGAAAAATTTTATGCCTTCTCAACCATTTCTTGGCTTCAAACTCCCATATCTCGCGAACGGATTGACCTCACCCAAAAATTCCTGTTGCGTGTGAAAGTAGAAACTCGCCCGATTACAACGGTATGTGTGTTTTTTCCCTAGCCCATTCTGGTTAAGCGATTGGAGCAGCAGTAGTGCGAAAAATTTGTTGTCTTCTCAACCATTTCATAGCTTCACACTCCCATATCTCGCGAACGGATTGACATAACCCAAAAATTCCTATTGCATCTGAAAGTAGAAACTCGCCCGATTACTTCGGTATGTGTATTTTTTCCCTAGCCCATTCTGGTTAAGCGATTGGAGCAGCAGTATTGCGAAAAATTTGTTGTCTTCTCAACCATTTCATAGCTTCACACTCCCATATCACGCGAACGGATTGACCTAACCCAAAATTTCCTATTGCGTCTGAAAGTAGAAACTCGCCCGATTACAGCGGTATGTGTATTTTTTCCCTAGGCCATTCTGGTTAAGCGTTTGGAGCAGCAGAATTGCGAAAATTTTTATGCCTTCTCAACCATTTCTTGGCTTCAAACTCCCATATCTCGCGAACGGATTGACCTAACCCAAAAATTCCTATTGCGTGTGAAAGTAGAAACTCGCCCGATTACAACGGTATGTGTATTTTTTCCCTAGCCCATTCTGGTTAAGCGATTGGAGCAGCAGTAGTGCGAAAAATTTGTTGTCTTGTCAACCATTTCTTAGCTTCAAAGTCCCATATCTCGCGAACGGATTGACCTAACCCAAAAATTCCTATTGTAACTGAAAGTAGAAACTCGTCCGATTACAACGGTATGGGTATTTTTTCCCTAGGCCATGCTGGTTAAGCGTTTGGAGCAGCAGAAGTGCGAAAAATTTGTTGTCTTCTCAACCATTTCTTAGCTTCAAAGTCCCATATCTCGCGAACGGATTGACCTAACCCAAAAATTCCTGTTGCGTCTGAAATTAGAAGCTCGCCCGATTACAACGGTATGTGTATTTTTTCCCTAGGCCATTCGGGTTAAGCGTTTGGAGCAGCAGAATTGCGAAAAATTTTATGCCTTCTCAACCATTTCTTGGCTTCAAACTCCCATATCTCGCGAACGGATTGACCTAACCCAGAAATTCCTGTTGCGTGTGAAAGTAGAAACTCGCCCGATTACAAAGGTATGTGTATTTTTTCCCTAGCGCATTCTGGTTAAGCGATTGGAGCAGCAGTAGTGCGAAAAATTTATTGTCTTGTCAACCATTTCTTAGCTTCAAAGTCCCATATCTCGCGAACGGATTGACCTAACCCAAAAATTCCTATTGCATCTGAAAGTAGAAACTCGCCCGATTACAACGGTATGTGTATTTTTTCCCTAGCCCATTCTGGTTAAGCGATTGGAGCAGCAGTAGTGCGAAAAATTTGTTGTCCTGTCTACCATTTCTTAGCTTCAGAGTCCCATATCTCGCGAACGGATTGACCTAACAGAAAAATTCCTATTGTAACTGAAAGTAGAAACTCGCCCGATTACAACGGTATGTGTATTTTTTCCCTAGGCCATTCTGGTTAAGCGTTTGGAGCAGCAGAATTGCGAAAAATTTTTTGCCTTCCCAACCATTTCTTGGCTTCAAACTCCCATATCTCGCGAACGGATTGACCTAACTTAAAAATTCCTATTGCGTCTGAAAGTAGAAACTCGCCCGATTACAACGGTATGTGTATTTTTTCCCTAGGCCAATCTGGTTAAGCGTTTGGAGCAGCAGAATTGCGAAAAATTTTTTGCCTTCTCAACCATTTCTTGGCTTCAAACTCCCATATCTCGCGAACGGATTGACCTAACCCAAAAATTCCTATTGCATCTGAAAGTAGAAACTCGCCCGATTACAACGGTATGTGTATTTTTTCCCTAGCCCATTCTGGTTAAGCGATTGGAGCAGCAGTATTGCGAAAAATTTGTTGTCTTCTCAACCATTTCATAGCTTCACACTCCCATATCACGCGAACGGATTGACCTAACCCAAAAATTCCTATTGCATCTGAAAGTAGAAACTCGCTCGATTACAGCGGTATGTGTATTTTCTCCCTAGGCCATTCTGGTTAAGCGTTTGGAGCAGCAGAATTGCGAAAATTTTTATGCCTTCTCAACCATTTCTTGGCTTCAAACTCCCATATCTCGCGAACGGATTGACCTAACCCAAAAATTCCTATTGCGTGTGAAAGTAGAAACTCGCCCGATTACAACGGTATGTGTATTTTTTCCCTAGCCCATTCTGGTTAAGCGATTGGAGCAGCAGTAGTGCGAAAAATTTGTTGTCTTCTCAACCATTTCATAGCTTCACACTCCCATATCACGCGAACGGATTGACCTAACCCAAAAACTCCTATTGCGTCTGAAAGTAGAAACTCGCTCGATTACAGCGGTATGTGTATTTTCTCCCTAGGCCATTCTGGTTAAGCGTTTGGAGCAGCAGAATTGCGAAAATTTTTATGCCTTCTCAACCATTTCTTGGCTTCAAACTCCCATATCTCGCGAACGGATTGACCTAACCCAAAAATTCCTATTGCGTGTGAAAGTAGAAACTCGCCCGATTACAACGGTATGTGTATTTTTTCCCTAGCCCATTCTGGTTAAGCGATTGGAGCAGCAGTATTGCGAAAAATTTGTTGTCTTCTCAACCATTTCATAGCTTCACACTCCCATATCTCGCGAACGGATTGACCTAACCCAAAAATTGCTATTGCATCTGAAAGTAGAAACTCGCCCGATTACAACGGTAAGTGTATTTTTTCCCTAGGGCATTCTAGTTAAGCGAATGGAGCAGCAGAATTGCGAAAAATTTGTTGTCTTGTCAACCATTTCTTAGCTTCAAAGTCCCATATCTCGCGAACGGATTGACATAACCCAAAAATTCCTATTGTAACTGAAAGTAGAAACTCGCCCGATTACAACGGTATGTGTATTTTTTCCCTAGCCCGTTCTGGTTAAGCGATTGGAGCAGCAGTAGTGCGAAAAATTAGTTGTCCTGTCAACCATTTCTTAGCTTCAAAGTCCCATATCTCGCGAACGGATTGACCTAACAGAAAAATTCCTATTGCATCTGAAGGTAGAAACTCGCCCGATTACAACGGCATGTGTATTTTTTCCCTAGCCCATTCTGGTTAAGCGATTGGAGCAGCAGTAGTGCAAAAAATTTGTTGTCTGCTCAACCATTTCATAGCTTCACACTCCCATATCACGCGTACGGATTGACCTAACCCAAAAATTCCTATTGCGTCTGAAAGTAGAAACTCGCCCGATTACAGCGGTATGTGTATTTTTTCCCTAGGCCATTCTGGTTAAGCGTTTGGAGCAGCAGAATTGCCAAAATTTTTATGCCTTCTCAACCATTTCTTGGCTTCAAAGTCCCATATCTCGCGAACGGATTGACCAAACCCAAAAATTGCTGCTGCGTCTGAAAGTAGAAACTCACCCGATTACGTCTGTGTGCGAATTTTTTCCCTAGGCCATTCTGGTTAAGCGGTGGAGCAGCAGAAGTGCGACAAATTTGTTGTCTTCTCAACCATTTCTTAGCTTCAAACTCCCATATCTCGCGAGCGGATTGACCTAACCCAAAATTTCCTATTGCGTCTGAAAGTAGAAACTCGCCCGATTACAGCGGTATGTGTATTTTTTCCCTAGGCCATTCTGGTTAAGCGTTTGGAGCAGCAGAATTGCCAAAATTTTTATGCCTTCTCAACCATTTCTTAGCTTCAAGCTCCCATATCTAGCGAACGGAGTGACCAAGCCCAAAAATTCCTGCTGCGTCTGAAAGTAGAAACTCGCCCGATTACAAATGTATGCGTATTTTTTCCCTAGGCCATTCTGGTTAAGCGCTGGAGCAGCAGAAGTGCGAAAAATTTGTTGTCTTCTCAACCATTTCATAGCTTCACACTCCCATATCTCGCGAACGGATTGACCTAACCCAAAAATTCCTATTGCATCTGAAAGTAGAAACTCGCCCGATTACAACGGTATGTGTATTTTTTCCCTAGCCCATTCTGGTTAAGCGATTGGAGCAGCAGTATTGCGACAAATTTGTTGTCTTCTCAACCATTTCATAGCTTCACACTCCCATATCACGCGAACGGATTGACCTAACCCAAAAACTCCTATTGCGTCTGAAAGTAGAAACTCGCTCGATTACAGCGGTATGTGTATTTTCTCCCTAGGCCATTCTGGTTAAGCGTTTGGAGCAGCAGAATTGCGAAAATTTTTATGCCTTCTCAACCATTTCTTGGCTTCAAACTCCCATATCTCGCGAACGGATTGACCTAACCCAAAAATTCCTATTGCGTGTGAAAGTAGAAACTCGCCCGATTACAACGGTATGTGTATTTTTTCCCTAGCCCATTCTGGTTAAGCGATTGGAGCAGCAGTAGTGCGAAAAATTTGTTGTCTTGTCAACCATTTCTTAGCTTCAAAGTCCCATATCTCGCGAACGGATTGACCTAACCCAAAAATTCCTATTGTAACTGAAAGTAGAAACTCGTCCGATTACAACGGTATGGGTATTTTTTCCCTAGGCCGTTCTGGTTAAGCGTTTGGAGCAGCAGAAGTGCGACAAATTTGTTGTCTTCTCAACCATTTCATAGCTTCACACTCCCATATTTCGCGAACGGATTGACCTAACCCAAAAATTCCTATTGCATCTGAAGGTAGGAACTCGCCCGATTACAACGGTATGTGTATTTTTTCCCTAGGCCATTCTGGTTAAGCGTTTGGAGCAGCAGAATTGCAAAAAATTTTTTGCCCTCTCAACCATTTCTTGGCTTCAAACTCCCATATCTCGCGAACGGATTGACCTAACCCAAAAATTGCTATTGCATCTGAAAGTAGAAACTCGCCCGATTACAACGGTAAGTGTATTTTTTCCCTAGGGCATTCTAGTTAAGCGAATGGAGCAGCAGAATTGCGAAAAATTTGTTGTCTTGTCAACCATTTCTTAGCTTCAAAGTCCCATATCTCGCGAACGGATTGACATAACCCAAAAATTCCTATTGTAACTGAAAGTAGAAACTCGCCCGATTACAACGGTATGTGTATTTTTTCCCTAGCCCATTCTGGTTAAGCGATTGGAGCAGCAGTAGTGCGAAAAATTAGTTGTCCTGTCAACCATTTCTTAGCTTCAAAGTCCCATATCTCGCGAACGGATTGACCTAACAGAAAAATTCCTATTGCATCTGAAGGTAGAAACTCGCCCGATTACAACGGCATGTGTATTTTTTCCCTAGCCCATTCTGGTTAAGCGATTGGAGCAGCAGTAGTGCAAAAAATTTGTTGTCTGCTCAACCATTTCATAGCTTCACACTCCCATATCACGCGTACGGATTGACCTAACCCAAAAATTCCTATTGCGTCTGAAAGTAGAAACTGGCCCGATTACAGCGGTATGTGTATTTTTTCCCTAGGCCATTCTGGTTAAGCGTTTGGAGCAGCAGAATTGCCAAAATTTTTATGCCTTCTCAACCATTTCTTGGCTTCAAAGTCCCATATCTCGCGAACGGATTGACCAAACCCAAAAATTGCTGCTGCGTCTGAAAGTAGAAACTCACCCGATTACGTCTGTGTGCGAATTTTTTCCCTAGGCCATTCTGGTTAAGCGGTGGAGCAGCAGAAGTGCGACAAATTTGTTGTCTTCTCAACCATTTCTTAGCTTCAAACTCCCATATCTCGCGAGCGGATTGACCTAACCCAAAATTTCCTATTGCGTCTGAAAGTAGAAACTCGCCCGATTACAGCGGTATGTGTATTTTTTCCCTAGGCCATTCTGGTTAAGCGTTTGGAGCAGCAGAATTGCCAAAATTTTTATGCCTTCTCAACCATTTCTTAGCTTCAAGCTCCCATATCTAGCGAACGGAGTGACCAAGCCCAAAAATTCCTGCTGCGTCTGAAAGTAGAAACTCGCCCGATTACAAATGTATGCGTATTTTTTCCCTAGGCCATTCTGGTTAAGCGCTGGAGCAGCAGAAGTGCGAAAAATTTGTTGTCTTCTCAACCATTTCATAGCTTCACACTCCCATATCTCGCGAACGGATTGACCTAACCCAAAAATTCCTATTGCATCTGAAAGTAGAAACTCGCCCGATTACAACGGTATGTGTATTTTTTCCCTAGGCCATTCTGGTTAAGCGTTTGGAGCAGCAGAATTGCAAAAAATTTTTTGCCCTCTCAACCATTTCTTGGCTTCAAACTCCCATATCTCGCGAACGGATTGACCTAACCCAAAAATTCCTATTGCGTCTGAAAGTAGAAACTCGCCCGATTACAGCGGTATGTGTATTTTTTCCCTAGGCCATTCGGGTTAAGCGTTTGGAGCAGCAGAATTGCGAAAAATTTTATGCCTTCTCAACCATTTCTTGGCTTCAAACTCCCATATCTCGCGAACGGATTGACCTAACCCAAAAATTCCTGTTGCGTGTGAAAGTAGAAACTCGCCCGGTTACAGCGGTATGTGTATTTTTTCCCTAGACCATTCTGGTTAAGCGTTTGGAGCAGCAGAAGTGCGAAAAATTTGTTGTCTTCTCAACCATTTCTTAGCTTCAAAGTCCCATATCTCGCGAACGGATTGACCTAACCCAAAAATTCCTATTGCATCTGAAGGTAGGAACTCGCCCGATTACAACGGTATGTGTATTTTTTCCCTAGGCCATTCTGGTTAAGCGTTTGGAGCAGCAGAATTGCAAAAAATTTTTTGCCCTCTCAACCATTTCTTGGCTTCAAACTCCCATATCTCGCGAACGGATTGACCTAACCCAAAAATTGCTATTGCATCTGAAAGTAGAAACTCGCCCGATTACAACGATAAGTGTATTTTTTCCCTAGGGCATTCTAGTTAAGCGAATGGAGCAGCAGAATTGCGAAAAATTTGTTGTCTTGTCAACCATTTCTTAGCTTCAAAGTCCCATATCTCGCGAACGGATTGACATAACCCAAAAATTCCTATTGTAACTGAAAGTAGAAACTCGCCCGATTACAACGGTATGTGTATTTTTTCCCTAGCCCATTCTGGTTAAGCGATTGGAGCAGCAGTAGTGCGAAAAATTAGTTGTCCTGTCAACCATTTCTTAGCTTCAAAGTCCCATATCTCGCGAACGGATTGACCTAACAGAAAAATTCCTATTGCATCTGAAGGTAGAAACTCGCCCGATTACAACGGCATGTGTATTTTTTCCCTAGCCCATTCTGGTTAAGCGATTGGAGCAGCAGTAGTGCAAAAAATTTGTTGTCTGCTCAACCATTTCATAGCTTCACACTCCCATATCACGCGTACGGATTGACCTAACCCAAAAATTCCTATTGCGTCTGAAAGTAGAAACTGGCCCGATTACAGCGGTATGTGTATTTTTTCCCTAGGCCATTCTGGTTAAGCGTTTGGAGCAGCAGAATTGCCAAAATTTTTATGCCTTCTCAACCATTTCTTGGCTTCAAAGTCCCATATCTCGCGAACGGATTGACCAAACCCAAAAATTGCTGCTGCGTCTGAAAGTAGAAACTCACCCGATTACGTCTGTGTGCGAATTTTTTCCCTAGGCCATTCTGGTTAAGCGGTGGAGCAGCAGAAGTGCGACAAATTTGTTGTCTTCTCAACCATTTCTTAGCTTCAAACTCCCATATCTCGCGAGCGGATTGACCTAACCCAAAATTTCCTATTGCGTCTGAAAGTAGAAACTCGCCCGATTACAGCGGTATGTGTATTTTTTCCCTAGGCCATTCTGGTTAAGCGTTTGGAGCAGCAGAATTGCCAAAATTTTTATGCCTTCTCAACCATTTCTTAGCTTCAAGCTCCCATATCTAGCGAACGGAGTGACCAAGCCCAAAAATTCCTGCTGCGTCTGAAAGTAGAAACTCGCCCGATTACAAATGTATGCGTATTTTTTCCCTAGGCCATTCTGGTTAAGCGCTGGAGCAGCAGAAGTGCGAAAAATTTGTTGTCTTCTCAACCATTTCATAGCTTCACACTCCCATATCTCGCGAACGGATTGACCTAACCCAAAAATTCCTATTGCATCTGAAAGTAGAAACTCGCCCGATTACAACGGTATGTGTATTTTTTCCCTAGGCCATTCTGGTTAAGCGTTTGGAGCAGCAGAATTGCAAAAAATTTTTTGCCCTCTCAACCATTTCTTGGCTTCAAACTCCCATATCTCGCGAACGGATTGACCTAACCCAAAAATTCCTATTGCGTCTGAAAGTAGAAACTCGCCCGATTACAGCGGTATGTGTATTTTTTCCCTAGGCCATTCGGGTTAAGCGTTTGGAGCAGCAGAATTGCGAAAAATTTTATGCCTTCTCAACCATTTCTTGGCTTCAAACTCCCATATCTCGCGAACGGATTGACCTAACCCAAAAATTCCTGTTGCGTGTGAAAGTAGAAACTCGCCCGGTTACAGCGGTATGTGTATTTTTTCCCTAGACCATTCTGGTTAAGCGTTTGGAGCAGCAGAAGTGCGAAAAATTTGTTGTCTTCTCAACCATTTCTTAGCTTCAAAGTCCCATATCTCGCGAACGGATTGACCTAACCCAAAAATTCCTATTGCGTCTGAAAGTAGAAACACGCCCGATTACAACGGTATGTATATTTTTTCCCTAGGCGATTCTGGTTAAGCGTTTGGAGCAGCAGAAGTGCGAAAAATTTGTTGTCTTCTCAACCATTTCTTAGCTTCAAAGTCCCATATCTCGCGAACGGATTGACCTAACCCAAAAATTCCTATTGCGTCTGAAAGTAGAAACTCGCCCGGTTACAGCGGTATGTGTATTTTTTCCCTAGACCATTCTGGTTAAGCGTTTGGAGCAGCAGAAGTGCGAAAAATTTGTTGTCTTCTCAACCATTTCTTAGCTTCAAAGTCCCATATCTCGCGAACGGATTGACCTAACCCAAAAATTCCTATTGCGTCTGAAAGTAGAAACTCGCCCGATTACAGCGGTATGTGTATTTTTTCCCTAGACCATTCTGGTTAAGCGTTTGGAGCAGCAGAATTGCGAAAAATTTGTTGTCTTCTCAACCATTTCTTAGCTTCAAAGTCCCATATCTCGCGAACGGATTGACCAAACCCAAAAATTCCTGCTGCGTCTGAAAGTAGAAACTCACCCGATTACATCTGTGTGCGAATTTTTTCCCTAGGCCATTCTGGTTAAGCGGTGGAGCAGCAGAAGTGCGACAAATTTGTTGTCTTCTCAACCATTTCTTAGCTTCAAACTCCCATATCTCGCGAGCGGATTGACCTAACCCAAAATTTCCTATTGCATCTGAAAGTAGAAACTAGCCCGATTACAACGGCATGTGCATTTTTTCCCTAGGCCATTCTGGTTAAGCGTTTGGAGCAGCAGAATTGCGTAAAATTTTTTGCCTTCTCAAACATTTCTTGGCTTCAAACTCCCATATCTCGCGAACGGATTGACATAACCCAAAAATTCCTGCTGCGTCTGAAATTAGAGACTCGCCCGATTACAACGGTATGTGTATTTTTTCCCTAGGCCATTCTGGTTAAGCGTTTGGAGCAGCAGAATTGCGAAAAATTAGTTCTCTTCTCAACCATTTCTTAGCTTCAAGCTCCCATATCTAGCGATCGGAGTGACCAAGCCCAAAAATTCCTGCTGCGTCTGAAAGTAGAAACTCGCCCGATTACAGCGGTATGTGTATTTTTTCCCTAGGCCATTCTGGTTAAGCGTTTGGAGCAGCAGAATTGCCAAAATTTTTATGCCTTCTCAACCATTTCTTAGCTTCAAGCTCCCATATCTAGCGAACAGAGTGACCAAGCCCAAAAATTCCTGCTGCGTCTGAAAGTAGAAACTCGCCCGATTACAAATGTATGCGTATTTTTTCCCTAGGCCATTCTGGTTAAGCGCTGGAGCAGCAGAAGTGCGAAAAATTTGTTGTCTTCTCAACCATTTCATAGCTTCACACTCCCATATCTCGCGAACGGATTGACCTAACCCAAAAATTCCTATTGCATCTGAAAGTAGAAACTCGCCCGATTACAACGGTATGTGTATTTTTTCCCTAGCCCATTCTGGTTAAGCGATTGGAGCAGCAGTATTGCGACAAATTTGTTGTCTTCTCAACCATTTCATAGCTTCACACTCCCATATCACGCGAACGGATTGACCTAACCCAAAAACTCCTATTGCGTCTGAAAGTAGAAACTCGCTCGATTACAGCGGTATGTGTATTTTCTCCCTAGGCCATTCTGGTTAAGCGTTTGGAGCAGCAGAATTGCGAAAATTTTTATGCCTTCTCAACCATTTCTTGGCTTCAAACTCCCATATCTCGCGAACGGATTGACCTAACCCAAAAATTCCTATTGCGTGTGAAAGTAGAAACTCGCCCGATTACAACGGTATGTGTATTTTTTCCCTAGCCCATTCTGGTTAAGCGATTGGAGCAGCAGTAGTGCGAAAAATTTGTTGTCTTGTCAACCATTTCTTAGCTTCAAAGTCCCATATCTCGCGAACGGATTGACCTAACCCAAAAATTCCTATTGTAACTGAAAGTAGAAACTCGTCCGATTACAACGGTATGGGTATTTTTTCCCTAGGCCGTTCTGGTTAAGCGTTTGGAGCAGCAGAAGTGCGACAAATTTGTTGTCTTCTCAACCATTTCATAGCTTCACACTCCCATATTTCGCGAACGGATTGACCTAACCCAAAAATTCCTATTGCATCTGAAGGTAGGAACTCGCCCGATTACAACGGTATGTGTATTTTTTCCCTAGGCCATTCTGGTTAAGCGTTTGGAGCAGCAGAATTGCAAAAAATTTTTTGCCCTCTCAACCATTTCTTGGCTTCAAACTCCCATATCTCGCGAACGGATTGACCTAACCCAAAAATTGCTATTGCATCTGAAAGTAGAAACTCGCCCGATTACAACGGTAAGTGTATTTTTTCCCTAGGGCATTCTAGTTAAGCGAATGGAGCAGCAGAATTGCGAAAAATTTGTTGTCTTGTCAACCATTTCTTAGCTTCAAAGTCCCATATCTCGCGAACGGATTGACATAACCCAAAAATTCCTATTGTAACTGAAAGTAGAAACTCGCCCGATTACAACGGCATGTGCATTTTTTCCCTAGGCCATTCTGGTTAAGCATTTGGAGCAGCAGAATTGCGTAAAATTTTTTGCCTTCTCAAACATTTCTTGGCTTCAAACTCCCATATCTCGCGAACGGATTGACCTAACCCAAAAATTCCTGCTGCGTCTGAAAGTAGAAACTCGCCCGATTACAACGGTATGTGTATTTTTTCCCTAGCCCATTCTGGTTAAGCGATTGGAGCAGCAGTAGTGCGAAAAATTAGTTGTCCTGTCAACCATTTCTTAGCTTCAAAGTCCCATATCTCGCGAACGGATTGACCTAACAGAAAAATTCCTATTGCATCTGAAGGTAGAAACTCGCCCGATTACAACGGCATGTGTATTTTTTCCCTAGACCATTCTGGTTAAGCGATTGGAGCAGCAGTAGTGCAAAAAATTTGTTGTCTGCTCAACCATTTCATAGCTTCACACTCCCATATCACGCGTACGGATTGACCTAACCCAAAAATTCCTATTGCGTCTGAAAGTAGAAACTGGCCCGATTACAGCGGTATGTGTATTTTTTCCCTAGGCCATTCTGGTTAAGCGTTTGGAGCAGCAGAATTGCCAAAATTTTTATGCCTTCTCAACCATTTCTTGGCTTCAAAGTCCCATATCTCGCGAACGGATTGACCAAACCCAAAAATTGCTGCTGCGTCTGAAAGTAGAAACTCACCCGATTACGTCTGTGTGCGAATTTTTTCCCTAGGCCATTCTGGTTAAGCGGTGGAGCAGCAGAAGTGCGACAAATTTGTTGTCTTCTCAACCATTTCTTAGCTTCAAACTCCCATATCTCGCGAGCGGATTGACCTAACCCAAAATTTCCTATTGCGTCTGAAAGTAGAAACTCGCCCGATTACAGCGGTATGTGTATTTTTTCCCTAGGCCATTCTGGTTAAGCGTTTGGAGCAGCAGAATTGCCAAAATTTTTATGCCTTCTCAACCATTTCTTAGCTTCAAGCTCCCATATCTAGCGAACGGATTGACCTAACCCAAAAATTGCTATTGCATCTGAAAGTAGAAACTCGCCCGATTACAACGGTAAGTGTATTTTTTCCCTAGGGCATTCTAGTTAAGCGAATGGAGCAGCAGAATTGCGAAAAATTTGTTGTCTTGTCAACCATTTCTTAGCTTCAAAGTCCCATATCTCGCGAACGGATTGACATAACCCAAAAATTCCTATTGTAACTGAAAGTAGAAACTCGCCCGATTACAACGGTATGTGTATTTTTTCCCTAGCCCATTCTGGTTAAGCGATTGGAGCAGCAGTAGTGCGAAAAATTAGTTGTCCTGTCAACCATTTCTTAGCTTCAAAGTCCCATATCTCGCGAACGGATTGACCTAACAGAAAAATTCCTATTGCATCTGAAGGTAGAAACTCGCCCGATTACAACGGCATGTGTATTTTTTCCCTAGACCATTCTGGTTAAGCGATTGGAGCAGCAGTAGTGCAAAAAATTTGTTGTCTGCTCAACCATTTCATAGCTTCACACTCCCATATCACGCGTACGGATTGACCTAACCCAAAAATTCCTATTGCGTCTGAAAGTAGAAACTGGCCCGATTACAGCGGTATGTGTATTTTTTCCCTAGGCCATTCTGGTTA
Organism: Ptiloglossa arizonensis; assembly: GCF_051014685.1. NCBI lineage: Eukaryota > Metazoa > Arthropoda > Insecta > Hymenoptera > Colletidae > Ptiloglossa > Ptiloglossa arizonensis. The sequence continues at coordinate 2,138,867 of NW_027478397.1, forward strand.
AGCGTTTGGAGCAGCAGAATTGCCAAAATTTTTATGCCTTCTCAACCATTTCTTGGCTTCAAAGTCCCATATCTCGCGAACGGATTGACCAAACCCAAAAATTGCTGCTGCGTCTGAAAGTAGAAACTCACCCGATTACGTCTGTGTGCGAATTTTTTCCCTAGGCCATTCTGGTTAAGCGGTGGAGCAGCAGAAGTGCGACAAATTTGTTGTCTTCTCAACCATTTCTTAGCTTCAAACTCCCATATCTCGCGAGCGGATTGACCTAACCCAAAATTTCCTATTGCGTCTGAAAGTAGAAACTCGCCCGATTACAGCGGTATGTGTATTTTTTCCCTAGGCCATTCTGGTTAAGCGTTTGGAGCAGCAGAATTGCCAAAATTTTTATGCCTTCTCAACCATTTCTTAGCTTCAAGCTCCCATATCTAGCGAACGGAGTGACCAAGCCCAAAAATTCCTGCTGCGTCTGAAAGTAGAAACTCGCCCGATTACAAATGTATGCGTATTTTTTCCCTAGGCCATTCTGGTTAAGCGCTGGAGCAGCAGAAGTGCGAAAAATTTGTTGTCTTCTCAACCATTTCATAGCTTCACACTCCCATATCTCGCGAACGGATTGACCTAACCCAAAAATTCCTATTGCATCTGAAAGTAGAAACTCGCCCGATTACAACGGTATGTGTATTTTTTCCCTAGGCCATTCTGGTTAAGCGTTTGGAGCAGCAGAATTGCAAAAAATTTTTTGCCCTCTCAACCATTTCTTGGCTTCAAACTCCCATATCTCGCGAACGGATTGACCTAACCCAAAAATTCCTATTGCGTCTGAAAGTAGAAACTCGCCCGATTACAGCGGTATGTGTATTTTTTCCCTAGGCCATTCGGGTTAAGCGTTTGGAGCAGCAGAATTGCGAAAAATTTTATGCCTTCTCAACCATTTCTTGGCTTCAAACTCCCATATCTCGCGAACGGATTGACCTAACCCAAAAATTCCTGTTGCGTGTGAAAGTAGAAACTCGCCCGGTTACAGCGGTATGTGTATTTTTTCCCTAGACCATTCTGGTTAAGCGTTTGGAGCAGCAGAAGTGCGAAAAATTTGTTGTCTTCTCAACCATTTCTTAGCTTCAAAGTCCCATATCTCGCGAACGGATTGACCTAACCCAAAAATTCCTATTGCGTCTGAAAGTAGAAACACGCCCGATTACAACGGTATGTATATTTTTTCCCTAGGCGATTCTGGTTAAGCGTTTGGAGCAGCAGAAGTGCGAAAAATTTGTTGTCTTCTCAACCATTTCTTAGCTTCAAAGTCCCATATCTCGCGAACGGATTGACCTAACCCAAAAATTCCTATTGCGTCTGAAAGTAGAAACTCGCCCGGTTACAGCGGTATGTGTATTTTTTCCCTAGACCATTCTGGTTAAGCGTTTGGAGCAGCAGAAGTGCGAAAAATTTGTTGTCTTCTCAACCATTTCTTAGCTTCAAAGTCCCATATCTCGCGAACGGATTGACCTAACCCAAAAATTCCTATTGCGTCTGAAAGTAGAAACTCGCCCGATTACAGCGGTATGTGTATTTTTTCCCTAGACCATTCTGGTTAAGCGTTTGGAGCAGCAGAATTGCGAAAAATTTGTTGTCTTCTCAACCATTTCTTAGCTTCAAAGTCCCATATCTCGCGAACGGATTGACCAAACCCAAAAATTCCTGCTGCGTCTGAAAGTAGAAACTCACCCGATTACATCTGTGTGCGAATTTTTTCCCTAGGCCATTCTGGTTAAGCGGTGGAGCAGCAGAAGTGCGACAAATTTGTTGTCTTCTCAACCATTTCTTAGCTTCAAACTCCCATATCTCGCGAGCGGATTGACCTAACCCAAAATTTCCTATTGCATCTGAAAGTAGAAACTAGCCCGATTACAACGGCATGTGCATTTTTTCCCTAGGCCATTCTGGTTAAGCGTTTGGAGCAGCAGAATTGCGTAAAATTTTTTGCCTTCTCAAACATTTCTTGGCTTCAAACTCCCATATCTCGCGAACGGATTGACATAACCCAAAAATTCCTGCTGCGTCTGAAATTAGAGACTCGCCCGATTACAACGGTATGTGTATTTTTTCCCTAGGCCATTCTGGTTAAGCGTTTGGAGCAGCAGAATTGCGAAAAATTAGTTCTCTTCTCAACCATTTCTTAGCTTCAAGCTCCCATATCTAGCGATCGGAGTGACCAAGCCCAAAAATTCCTGCTGCGTCTGAAAGTAGAAACTCGCCCGATTACAGCGGTATGTGTATTTTTTCCCTAGACCATTCTGGTTAAGCGTTTGGAGCAGCAGAATTGCGAAAAATTTGTTGTCTTCTCAACCATTTCTTAGCTTCAAAGTCCCATATCTCGCGAACGGATTGACCAAACCCAAAAATTCCTGCTGCGTCTGAAAGTAGAAACTCACCCGATTACATCTGTGTGCGAATTTTTTCCCTAGGCCATTCTGGTTAAGCGGTGGAGCAGCAGAAGTGCGCCAAATTTGTTGTCTTCTCAACCATTTCTTAGCTTCAAAGTCCCATATCTCGCGAACGGATTGACCTAACCCAAAAATTCCTATTGTAACTGAAAGTAGAAACTCGTCCGATTACAACGGTATGGGTATTTTTTCCCTAGGCCATTCTGGTTAAGCGTTTGGAGCAGCAGAATTGCGAAAAATTTTTTGCCTTCTCAATCATTTCTTGGCTTCAAACTCACATATCTCGCGAACGGATTGACCTAACCCAAAAATTCCTATTGCGTCTGATAGTAGAAACTCGCCCGATTACAGCGGTATGTGTATTTTTTCCCTAGGCCATTCGGGTTAAGCGTTTGGAGCAGCAGAATTGCGAAAAATTTTATGCCTTCTCAACCATTTCTTGGCTTGAAACTCCCATATCTCGCGAACGGATTGACCTAACCCAAAAATTCCTAATGCGTCTGAAAGTAGAAACTCGCCCGATTACAGCGGTATGTGTATTTTTTCCCTAGGCCATTCTGGTTAAGCGTTTGGACCAGCAGAATTGCGAAAAATGTGTTGTCTTCTCAACCATTTCTTAGATTCAAACTCCCATATCTCGCGAACGGATTGACCTAACCCAAAAATTCCTATTTCATCTGAAAGTAGAAACACGCCCGATTACAACGGTATGTGTATTTTTTCCCTAGGCCATTCTGGTTAAGCGTTTGGAGCAGCAGAAGTGTGAAAAATTTGTTGTCTTCTCAACCATTTCTTAGCTTCAAAGTCCCATATCTCGCGAACGGATTGACCTAACCCAAAAATTCCTATTGCGTCTGAAAGTAGAAACTCGCCCGGTTACAGCGGTATGTGTATTTTTTCCCTAGACCATTCTGGTTAAGCGTTTGGAGCAGCAGAAGTGCGAAAAATTTGTTGTCTTCTCAACCATTTCTTAGCTTCAAAGTCCCATATCTCGCGAACGGATTGACCTAACCCAAAAATTCCTATTGCGTCTGAAAGTAGAAACTCGCCCGATTACAGCGGAATGTGTATTTTTTCCCTAGACCATTCTGGTTAAGCGTTTGGAGCAGCAGAATTGCGAAAAATTTGTTGTCTTCTCAACCATTTCTTAGCTTCAAACTCCCATATCTCGCGAGCGGATTGACCTAACCCAAAATTTCCTATTGCATCTGAAAGTAGAAACTCGCCCGATTACAACGGCATGTGCATTTTTTCCCTAGGCCATTCTGGTTAAGCATTTGGAGCAGCAGAATTGCGTAAAATTTTTTGCCTTCTCAAACATTTCTTGGCTTCAAACTCCCATATCTCGCGAACGGATTGACCTAACCCAAAAATTCCTGCTGCGTCTGAAATTAGAGACTCGCCCGATTACAACGGTATGTGTATTTTTTCCCTAGGCCATTCTGGTTAAGCGTTTGGAGCAGCAGAATTGCGAAAAATTAGTTCTCTTCTCAACCATTTCTTAGCTTCAAGCTCCCATATCTAGCGAACGGAGTGACCAAGCCCAAAAATTCCTGCTGCGTCTGAAAGTAGAAACTCGCCCGATTACAAATGTATGCGTATTTTTTCCCTAGGCCATTCTGGTTAAGCGCTGGAGCAGCAGAATAGCGACAAATTTGTTGCCTTCTCAACCATTTCATAGCTTCACACTTCCATATCTCGCGAACGGATTGACCTAACCCAAAAATTCCTATTGCATCTGAAAGTAGGAACTCGCCCGATTACAACGGTATGTGTATTTTTTCCCTAGGCCATTCTTGTTAAGCGTTTGGAGCAGCAGAATTGCAAAAAATTTTTTGCCCTCTCAACCATTTCTTGGCTTCTAACTCCCATATCTCGCGAACGGATTGACCTAACCCAAAAATTCCTATTGCGTGTGAAATTAGAAACTCGCCCGATTACAACGGTATGCGTATTTTTTCCCTAGGCCATTCTGGTTAAGCGCTGCAGCAGCAGAAGTGCGACAAATTTGTTGTCTTTTCAACCATTTCATAGCTTCACACTCCCATATCTCGCGAACGGATTGACCTAACCCAAAAATTCCTATTGCATCTGAAATTAGAAACTCGCCCGATTACAACGGTATGTGTATTTTTTCCCTAGGCCATTCTGGTTAAGTGTTTGGAGCAGCAGAAGTGCGAAAAATTAGTTGTCTTCTCAACCATTTCTTAGCTTGAAACTCCCATATCTCGCGAACGGATTGACCAAGCCCAAAAATTCCTGCTGCGTCTGAAAGTAGAAACTCGCCCGATTACAAATGTATGCGTATTTTTTCCCTAGGCCATTCTGGTTAAGCGCTGGAGCAGCAGAAGTGCGACAAATTTGTTGTCTTCTCAACCATTTCATAGCTTCACACTCCCATATCTCGCGAACGGATTGACCTAACCCAAAAATTCCTATTGCATCTGAAAGTAGAAACTCGCCCGATTACAACGGTATGTGTATTTTTTCCCTAGGCCATTCTGGTTAAGCGTTTGGAGCAGCAGAATTGCAAAAAATTTTTTGCCCTCTCAACCATTTCTTGGCTTCAAACTCCCATATCTCGCGAACGGACTGACCTAAACCAAAAATTGCTATTGCATCTGAAAGTAGAAACTCGCCCGATTACAACGGTAAGTGTATTTTTTCCCTAGACCATTCTAGTTAAGCGATTGGAGCAGCAGAATTGCGAAAAATTTGTTGTCTTGTCAACCATTTCTTAGCTTCAAAGTCCCATATCTCGCGAACGGATTGACCTAACCCAAAAATTCCTATTGTAACTGAAAGTAGAAACTCGCCCGATTACAACGGTATGTGTATTTTTTCCCTAGCTCATTCTGGTTAAGCGATTGGAGCAGCAGTAGTGCGAAAAATTTGTTGTCATGTCAACCATTTCTTAGCTTCAAAGTCCCATATCTCGCGAACGGATTGACCTAACAGAAAAATTCCTATTGTAACTGAAAGTAGAAACTCGCCCGATTACAACGGTATGTGTATTTTTTCCCTAGGCCATTCTGGTTAAGCGTTTGGAGCAGCAGAATTGCGAAAAATTTTTTGCCTTCTCAACCATTTCTTGGCTTCAAACTCCCATATCTCGCGAACGGATTGACCTAACCCAAAAATTCCTGTTGCGTCTGAAATTAGAAGCTCGCCCGATTACAACGGTATGTGTATTTTTTCCCTAGGCCATTCTGGTTAAGCGTTTGGAGCAGCAGAAGTGCGAAAAATTAGTTGTCTTCTCAACCATTTCTTAGCTTGAAACTCCCATATCTCGCGAACGGATTGACCAAGCCCAAAAATTCCTGCTGCGTCTGAAAGTAGAAACTCGCCCGATTACAAATGTATGCGTATTTTTTCCCTAGGCCATTCTGGTTAAGCGCTGGAGCAGCAGAAGTGCGACAAATTTGTTGTCTTCTCAACCATTTCATAGCTTCACACTCCCATATCTCGCGAACGGATTGACCTAACCCAAAAATTCCTATTGCATCTGAAAGTAGAAACTCGCCCGATTACAACGGTATGTGTATTTTTTCCCTAGACCATTCTAGTTAAGCGATTGGAGCAGCAGAATTGCGAAAAATTTGTTGTCTTGTCAACCATTTCTTAGCTTCAAAGTCCCATATCTCGCGAACGGATTGACCTAACCCAAAAATTCCTATTGTAACTGAAAGTAGAAACTCGCCCGATTACAACGGTATGTGTATTTTTTCCCTAGCCCATTCTGGTTAAGCGATTGGAGCAGCAGTAGTGCGAAGAATTTGTTGTCATGTCAACCATTTCTTAGCTTCAAAGTCCCATATCTCGCGAATGGATTGACCTAACAGAAAAATTCCTATTGTAACTGAAAGTAGAAACTCGCCCGATTACAACGGTATGTGTATTTTTTCCCTAGGCCATTCTGGTTAAGCGTTTGGAGCAGCAGAATTGCGAAAAATTTTTTGCCTTCTCAACCATTTCTTGGCTTCAAACTCCCATATCTCGCGAACGGATTGACCTAACCCAAAAATTCCTGTTGCGTCTGAAATTAGAAGCTCGCCCGATTACAACGGTATGTGTATTTTTTCCCTAGGCCATTCTGGTTAAGCGTTTGGAGCAGCAGAATTGCGAAAAATTTTTTGCCTTCTCAACCATTTCTTGGCTTCAAACTCCCATATCTCGCGAACGGATTGACATAACCCAAAAATTCCTGCTGCGTCTGAAATTAGAGACTCGCCCGATTACAACGGTATGTGTATTTTTTCCCTAGGCCATTCTGGTTAAGCGTTTGGAGCAGCAGAATTGCGAAAAATTAGTTCTCTTCTCAACCATTTCTTAGCTTCAAGCTCCCATATCTAGCGATCGGAGTGACCAAGCCCAAAAATTCCTGCTGCGTCTGAAAGTAGAAACTCGCCCGATTACAGCGGTATGTGTATTTTTTCCCTAGACCATTCTGGTTAAGCGTTTGGAGCAGCAGAATTGCGAAAAATTTGTTGTCTTCTCAACCATTTCTTAGCTTCAAAGTCCCATATCTCGCGAACGGATTGACCAAACCCAAAAATTCCTGCTGCGTCTGAAAGTAGAAACTCACCCGATTACATCTGTGTGCGAATTTTTTCCCTAGGCCATTCTGGTTAAGCGGTGGAGCAGCAGAAGTGCGACAAATTTGTTGTCTTCTCAACCATTTCTTAGCTTCAAAGTCCCATATCTCGCGAACGGATTGACCTAACCCAAAAATTCCTGTTGCGTCTGAAATTAGAAACTCGCCCGATTACAACGGTATGTGTATTTTTTCCCTAGGCCATTCTGGTTAAGTGTTTGGAGCAGCAGAAGTGCGAAAAATTAGTTGTCTTCTCAACCATTTCTTAGCTTGAAACTCCCATATCTCGCGAACGGATTGACCAAGCCCAAAAATTCCTGCTGCGTCTGAAAGTAGAAACTCGCCCGATTACAAATGTATGCGTATTTTTTCCCTAGGCCATTCTGGTTAAGCGCTGGAGCAGCAGAAGTGCGACAAATTTGTTGTCTTCTCAACCATTTCATAGCTTCACACTCCCATATCTCGCGAACGGATTGACCTAACCCAAAAATTCCTATTGCATCTGAAAGTAGAAACTCGCCCGATTACAACGGTATGTGTATTTTTTCCCTAGGCCATTCTGGTTAAGCGTTTGGAGCAGCAGAATTGCAAAAAATTTTTTGCCCTCTCAACCATTTCTTGGCTTCAAACTCCCATATCTCGCGAACGGACTGACCTAAACCAAAAATTGCTATTGCATCTGAAAGTAGAAACTCGCCCGATTACAACGGTAAGTGTATTTTTTCCCTAGACCATTCTAGTTAAGCGATTGGAGCAGCAGAATTGCGAAAAATTTGTTGTCTTGTCAACCATTTCTTAGCTTCAAAGTCCCATATCTCGCGAACGGATTGACCTAACCCAAAAATTCCTATTGTAACTGAAAGTAGAAACTCGCCCGATTACAACGGTATGTGTATTTTTTCCCTAGCTCATTCTGGTTAAGCGATTGGAGCAGCAGTAGTGCGAAAAATTTGTTGTCATGTCAACCATTTCTTAGCTTCAAAGTCCCATATCTCGCGAACGGATTGACCTAACAGAAAAATTCCTATTGTAACTGAAAGTAGAAACTCGCCCGATTACAACGGTATGTGTATTTTTTCCCTAGGCCATTCTGGTTAAGCGTTTGGAGCAGCAGAATTGCGAAAAATTTTTTGCCTTCTCAACCATTTCTTGGCTTCAAACTCCCATATCTCGCGAACGGATTGACCTAACCCAAAAATTCCTGTTGCGTCTGAAATTAGAAGCTCGCCCGACTACAACGGTATGTGTATTTTTTCCCTAGGCCATTCTGGTTAAGCGTTTGGAGCAGCAGAAGTGCGAAAAATTAGTTGTCTTCTCAACCATTTCTTAGCTTGAAACTCCCATATCTCGCGAACGGATTGACCAAGCCCAAAAATTCCTGCTGCGTCTGAAAGTAGAAACTCGCCCGATTACAAATGTATGTGTATTTTTTCCCTAGGCCATTCTGGTTAAGCGCTGGAGCAGCAGAAGTGCGACAAATTTGTTGTCTTCTCAACCATTTCATAGCTTCACACTCCCATATCTCGCGAACGGATTGACCTAACACAAAAATTCCTATTGCATCTGAAAGTAGAAACTCGCCCGATTACAACGGTATGTGTATTTTTTCCCTAGGCCATTCTGGTTAAGCGTTTGGAGCAGCAGAATTGCAAAAAATTTTTTGCCCTCTCAACCATTTCTTGGCTTCAAACTCCCATATCTCGCGAACGGACTGACCTAACCCAAAAATTGCTATTGCATCTGAAAGTAGAAACTCGCCCGATTACAACGGTAAGTGTATTTTTTCCCTAGACCATTCTAGTTAAGCGATTGGAGCAGCAGAATTGCGAAAAATTTTATGCCTTCTCAACCATTTCTTGGCTTGAAACTCCCATATCTCGCGAACGGATTGACCTAACCCAAAAATTCCTAATGCGTCTGAAAGTAGAAACTCGCCCGATTACAGCGGTATGTGTATTTTTTCCCTAGCCCATTCTGGTTAAGCGATTGGAGCAGCAGTAGTGCGAAGAATTTGTTGTCATGTCAACCATTTCTTAGCTTCAAAGTCCCATATCTCGCGAACGGATTGACCTAACAGAAAAATTCCTATTGTAACTGAAAGTAGAAACTCGCCCGATTACAACGGTATGTGTATTTTTTCCCTAGGCCATTCTGGTTAAGCGTTTGGAGCAGCAGAATTGCGAAAAATTTTTTGCCTTCTCAACCATTTCTTGGCTTCAAACTCCCATATCTCGCGAACGGATTGACCTAACCCAAAAATTCCTGTTGCGTCTGAAATTAGAAGCTCGCCCGATTACAACGGTATGTGTATTTTTTCCCTAGGCCATTCTGGTTAAGCGTTTGGAGCAGCAGAATTGCGAAAAATTTTTTGCCTTCTCAACCATTTCTTGGCTTCAAACTCCCATATCTCGCGAACGGATTGACATAACCCAAAAATTCCTGCTGCGTCTGAAATTAGAGACTCGCCCGATTACAACGGTATGTGTATTTTTTCCCTAGGCCATTCTGGTTAAGCGTTTGGAGCAGCAGAATTGCGAAAAATTAGTTCTCTTCTCAACCATTTCTTAGCTTCAAGCTCCCATATCTAGCGATCGGAGTGACCAATCCCAAAAATTCCTGCTGCGTCTGAAAGTAGAAACTCGCCCGATTACAGCGGTATGTGTATTTTTTCCCTAGACCATTCTGGTTAAGCGTTTGGAGCAGCAGAATTGCGAAAAATTTGTTGTCTTCTCAACCATTTCTTAGATTCAAACTCCCATATCTCGCGAACGGATTGACCTAACCCAAAAATTCCTATTTCATCTGAAAGTAGAAACACGCCCGATTACAACGGTATGTGTATTTTTTCCCTAGGCCATTCTGGTTAAGCGTTTGGAGCTGCAGAAGTGCGAAAAATTTGTTGTCTTCTCAACCATTTCTTAGCTTCAAAGTCCCATATCTCGCGAACGGATTGACCTAACCCAAAAATTCCTATTGCGTCTGAAAGTAGAAACTCGCCCGGTTACAGCGGTATGTGTATTTTTTCCCTAGACCATTCTGGTTAAGCGTTTGGAGCAGCAGAAGTGCGAAAAATTTGTTGTCTTCTCAACCATTTCTTAGCTTCAAAGTCCCATATCTCGCGAACGGATTGACCTAACCCAAAAATTCCTATTGCGTCTGAAAGTAGAAACTCGCCCGATTACAGCGGAATGTGTATTTTTTCCCTAGACCATTCTGGTTAAGCGTTTGGAGCAGCAGAATTGCGAAAAATTTGTTGTCTTCTCAACCATTTCTTAGCTTCAAACTCCCATATCTCGCGAGCGGATTGACCTAACCCAAAATTTCCTATTGCATCTGAAAGTAGAAACTCGCCCGATTACAACGGCATGTGCATTTTTTCCCTAGGCCATTCTGGTTAAGCGTTTGGAGCAGCAGAATTGCGTAAAATTTTTTGCCTTCTCAAACATTTCTTGGCTTCAAACTCCCATATCTCGCGAACGGATTGACCTAACCCAAAAATTCCTGCTGCGTCTGAAATTAGAGACTCGCCCGATTACAACGGTATGTGTATTTTTTCCCTAGGCCATTCTGGTTAAGCGTTTGGAGCAGCAGAATTGCGAAAAATTAGTTCTCTTCTCAACCATTTCTTAGCTTCAAGCTCCCATATCTAGCGAACGGAGTGACCAAGCCCAAAAATTCCTGCTGCGTCTGAAAGTAGAAACTCGCCCGATTACAAATGTATGCGTATTTTTTCCCTAGGCCATTCTGGTTAAGCGCTGGAGCAGCAGAATAGCGACAAATTTGTTGCCTTCTCAACCATTTGATAGCTTCACACTTCCATATCTCGAGAACGGATTGAGCTAACCCAAAAATTCCTATTGCATCTGAAAGTAGGAACTCGCCCGATTACAACGGTATGTGTATTTTTTCCCTAGGCCATTCTTGTTAAGCGTTTGGAGCAGCAGAATTGCAAAAAATTTTTTGCCCTCTCAACCATTTCTTGGCTTCAAACTCCCATATCTCGCGAACGGATTGACCTAACCCAAAAATTCCTATTGCGTGTGAAATTAGAAACTCGCCCGATTACAACGGTATGCGTATTTTTTCCCTAGGCCATTCTGGTTAAGCGCTGCAGCAGCAGAAGTGCGACAAATTTGTTGTCTTTTCAACCATTTCATAGCTTCACACTCCCATATCTCGCGAACGGATTGACCTAACCCAAAAATTCCTATTGCATCTGAAAGTAGAAACTCGCCCGATTACAACGGTATATGTATTATTTCCCTTGGCCATTCTGGTTAAGCGTTTGGAGCAGCAGAAGTGCGAAAAATTAGTTGTCTTCTCAACCATTTCTTAGCTTGAAACTCCCATATCTCGCGAACGGATTGACCAAGCCCAAAAATTCCTGCTGCGTCTGAAAGTAGAAACTCGCCCGATTACAAATGTATGCGTATTTTTTCCCTAGGCCATTCTGGTTAAGCGCTGGAGCAGCAGAAGTGCGACAAATTTGTTGTCTTCTCAACCATTTCATAGCTTCACACTCCCATATCTCGCGAACGGATTGACCTAACCCAAAAATTCCTATTGCATCTGAAAGTAGAAACTCGCCCGATTACAACGGTATGTGTATTTTTTCCCTAGGCCATTCTGGTTAAGCGTTTGGAGCAGCAGAATTGCAAAAAATTTTTTGCCCTCTCAACCATTTCTTGGCTTCAAACTCCCATATCTCGCGAACGGACTGACCTAACCCAAAAATTGCTATTGCATCTGAAAGTAGAAACTCGCCCGATTACAACGGTAAGTGTATTTTTTCCCTAGACCATTCTAGATAAGCGATTGGAGCAGCAGAATTGCGAAAAATTTGTTGTCATGTCAACCATTTCTTAGCTTCAAAGTCCCATATCTCGCGAACGGATTGACCTAACCCAAAAATTCCTATTGTAACTGAAAGTAGAAACTCGCCCGATTACAACGGTATGTGTATTTTTTCCCTAGCTCATTCTGGTTAAGCGATTGGAGCAGCAGTAGTGCGAAAAATTTGTTGTCATGTCAACCATTTCTTAGCTTCAAAGTCCCATATCTCGCGAACGGATTGACCTAACAGAAAAATTCCTATTGTAACTGAAAGTAGAAACTCGCCCGATTACAACGGTATGTGTATTTTTTCCCTAGGCCAATCTGGTTAAGCGTTTGGAGCAGCAGAATTGCGAAAAATTTTTTGCCTTCTCAACCATTTCTTGGCTTCAAACTCCCATATCTCGCGAACGGATTGACCTAACCCAAAAATTCCTGTTGCGTCTGAAATTAGAAGCTCGCCCGATTACAACGGTATGTGTATTTTTTCCCTAGGCCATTCTGGTTAAGCGTTTGGAGCAGCAGAAGTGCGAAAAATTAGTTGTCTTCTCAACCATTTCTTAGCTTGAAACTCCCATATCTCGCGAACGGATTGACCAAGCCCAAAAATTCCTGCTGCGTCTGAAAGTAGAAACTCGCCCGATTACAAATGTATGCGTATTTTTTCCCTAGGCCATTCTGGTTAAGCGCTGGAGCAGCAGAAGTGCGACAAATTTGTTGTCTTCTCAACCATTTCATAGCTTCACACTCCCATATCTCGCGAACGGATTGACCTAACACAAAAATTCCTATTGCTTCTGAAAGTAGAAACTCGCCCGATTACAACGGTATGTGTATTTTTTCCCTAGGCCATTCTGGTTAAGCGTTTGGAGCAGCAGAATTGCAAAAAATTTTTTGCCCTCTCAACCATTTCTTGGCTTCAAACTCCCATATCTCGCGAACGGACTGACCTAACCCAAAAATTGCTATTGCATCTGAAAGTAGAAACTCGCCCGATTACAACGGTAAGTGCATTTTTTCCCTAGACCATTCTAGTTAAGCGATTGGAGCAGCAGAATTGCGAAAAATTTGTTGTCTTGTCAACCATTTCTTAGCTTCAAAGTCCCATATCTCGCGAACGGATTGACCTAACCCAAAAATTCCTATTGTAACTGAAAGTAGAAACTCGCCCGATTACAACGGTATGTGTATTTTTTCCCTAGCCCATTCTGGTTAAGCGATTGGAGCAGCAGTAGTGCGAAGAATTTGTTGTCATGTCAACCATTTCTTAGCTTCAAAGTCCCATATCTCGCGAACGGATTGACCTAACAGAAAAATTCCTATTGTAACTGAAAGTAGAAACTCGCCCGATTACAACGGTATGTGTATTTTTTCCCTAGGCCATTCTGGTTAAGCGTTTGGAGCAGCAGAATTGCGAAAAATTTTTTGCCTTCTCAACCATTTCTTGGCTTCAAACTCCCATATCTCGCGAACGGATTGACCTAACCCAAAAATTCCTGTTGCGTCTGAAATTAGAAGCTCGCCCGATTACAACGGTATGTGTATTTTTTCCCTAGGCCATTCTGGTTAAGCGTTTGGAGCAGCAGAATTGCGAAAAATTTTTTGCCTTCTCAACCATTTCTTGGCTTCAAACTCCCATATCTCGCGAACGGATTGACATAACCCAAAAATTCCTGCTGCGTCTGAAATTAGAGACTCGCCCGATTACAACGGTATGTGTATTTTTTCCCTAGGCCATTCTGGTTAAGCGTTTGGAGCAGCAGAATTGCGAAAAATTAGTTCTCTTCTCAACCATTTCTTAGCTTCAAGCTCCCATATCTAGCGATCGGAGTGACCAAGCCCAAAAATTCCTGCTGCGTCTGAAAGTAGAAACTCGCCCGATTACAGCGGTATGTGTATTTTTTCCCTAGACCATTCTGGTTAAGCGTTTGGAGCAGCAGAATTGCGAAAAATTTGTTGTCTTCTCAACCATTTCTTAGCTTCAAAGTCCCATATCTCGCGAACGGATTGACCAAACCCAAAAATTCCTGCTGCGTCTGAAAGTAGAAACTCACCCGATTACATCTGTGTGCGAATTTTTTCCCTAGGCCATTCTGGTTAAGCGGTGGAGCAGCAGAAGTGCGACAAATTTGTTGTCTTCTCAACCATTTCTTAGCTTCAAAGTCCCATATCTCGCGAACGGATTGACCTAACCCAAAAATTCCTATTGTAACTGAAAGTAGAAACTCGTCCGATTACAACGGTATGGGTATTTTTTCCCTAGGCCATTCTGGTTAAGCGTTTGGAGCAGCAGAATTGCGAAAAATTTTTTGCCTTCTCAATCATTTCTTGGCTTCAAACTCACATATCTCGCGAACGGATTGACCTAACCCAAAAATTCCTATTGCGTCTGATAGTAGAAACTCGCCCGATTACAGCGGTATGTGTATTTTTTCCCTAGGCCATTCGGGTTAAGCGTTTGGAGCAGCAGAATTGCGAAAAATTTTATGCCTTCTCAACCATTTCTTGGCTTGAAACTCCCATATCTCGCGAACGGATTGACCTAACCCAAAAATTCCTAATGCGTCTGAAAGTAGAAACTCGCCCGATTACAGCGGTATGTGTATTTTTTCCCTAGGCCATTCTGGTTAAGCGTTTGGACCAGCAGAATTGCGAAAAATTTGTTGTCTTCTCAACCATTTCTTAGCTTCAAAGTCCCATATCTCGCGAACGGATTGACCTAACCCAAAAATTCCTATTGCGTCTGAAAGTAGAAACTCGCCCGGTTACAGCGGTATGTGTATTTTTTCCCTAGACCATTCTGGTTAAGCGTTTGGAGCAGCAGAAGTGCGAAAAATTTGTTGTCTTCTCAACCATTTCTTAGCTTCAAAGTCCCATATCTCGCGAACGGATTGACCTAACCCAAAAATTCCTATTGCGTCTGAAAGTAGAAACTCGCCCGATTACAGCGGAATGTGTATTTTTTCCCTAGACCATTCTGGTTAAGCGTTTGGAGCAGCAGAATTGCGAAAAATTTGTTGTCTTCTCAACCATTTCTTAGCTTCAAACTCCCATATCTCGCGAGCGGATTGACCTAACCCAAAATTTCCTATTGCATCTGAAAGTAGAAACTCGCCCGATTACAACGGCATGTGCATTTTTTCCCTAGGCCATTCTGGTTAAGCGTTTGGAGCAGCAGAATTGCGTAAAATTTTTTGCCTTCTCAAACATTTCTTGGCTTCAAACTCCCGTATCTCGCGAACGGATTGACCTAACCCAAAAATTCCTGCTGCGTCTGAAATTAGAGACTCGCCCGATTACAACGGTATGTGTATTTTTTCCCTAGGCCATTCTGGTTAAGCGTTTGGAGCAGCAGAATTGCGAAAAATTAGTTCTCTTCTCAACCATTTCTTAGCTTCAAGCTCCCATATCTAGCGAACGGAGTGACCAAGCCCAAAAATTCCTGCTGCGTCTGAAAGTAGAAACTCGCCCGATTACAAATGTATGCGTATTTTTTCCCTAGGCCATTCTGGTTAAGCGCTGGAGCAGCAGAATAGCGACAAATTTGTTGCCTTCTCAACCATTTCATAGCTTCACACTTCCATATCTCGAGAACGGATTGACCTAACCCAAAAATTCCTATTGCATCTGAAAGTAGGAACTCGCCCGATTACAACGGTATGTGTATTTTTTCCCTAGGCCATTCTTGTTAAGCGTTTGGAGCAGCAGAATTGCAAAAAATTTTTTGCCCTCTCAACCATTTCTTGGCTTCAAACTCCCATATCTCGCGAACGGATTGACCTAACCCAAAAATTCCTATTGCGTGTGAAATTAGAAACTCGCCCGATTACAACGGTATGCGTATTTTTTCCCTAGGCCATTCTGGTTAAGCGCTGCAGCAGCAGAAGTGCGACAAATTTGTTGTCTTTTCAACCATTTCATAGCTTCACACTCCCATATCTCGCGAACGGATTGACCTAACCCAAAAATTCCTATTGCATCTGAAAGTAGAAACTCGCCCGATTACAACGGTAAGTGTATTTTTTCCCTAGACCATTCTAGTTAAGCGATTGGAGCAGCAGAATTGCGAAAAATTTGTTGTCTTGTCAACCATTTCTTAGCTTCAAAGTCCCATATCTCGCGAACGGATTGACCTAACCCAAAAATTCCTATTGTAACTGAAAGTAGAAACTCGCCCGATTACAACGGTATGTGTATTTTTTCCCTAGCTCATTCTGGTTAAGCGATTGGAGCAGCAGTAGTGCGAAAAATTTGTTGTCATGTCAACCATTTCTTAGCTTCAAAGTCCCATATCTCGCGAACGGATTGACCTAACAGAAAAATTCCTATTGTAACTGAAAGTAGAAACTCGCGCGATTACAACGGTATGTGTATTTTTTCCCTAGGCCATTCTGGTTAAGCGTTTGGAGCAGCAGAATTGCGAAAAATTTTTTGCCTTCTCAACCATTTCTTGGCTTCAAACTCCCATATCTCGCGAACGGATTGACCTAACCCAAAAATTCCTGTTGCGTCTGAAATTAGAAGCTCGCCCGATTACAACGGTATGTGTATTTTTTCCCTAGGCCATTCTGGTTAAGCGTTTGGAGCAGCAGAAGTGCGAAAAATTAGTTGTCTTCTCAACCATTTCTTAGCTTGAAACTCCCATATCTCGCGAACGGATTGACCAAGCCCAAAAATTCCTGCTGCGTCTGAAAGTAGAAACTCGCCCGATTACAAATGTATGCGTATTTTTTCCCTAGGCCATTCTGGTTAAGCGCTGGAGCAGCAGAAGTGCGACAAATTTGTTGTCTTCTCAACCATTTCATAGCTTCACACTCCCATATCTCGCGAACGGATTGACCTAACACAAAAATTCCTATTGCATCTGAAAGTAGAAACTCGCCCGATTACAACGGTATGTGTATTTTTTCCCTAGGCCATTCTGGTTAAGCGTTTGGAGCAGCAGAATTGCAAAAAATTTTTTGCCCTCTCAACCATTTCTTGGCTTCAAACTCCCATATCTCGCGAACGGACTGACCTAACCCAAAAATTGCTATTGCATCTGAAAGTAGAAACTCGCCCGATTACAACGGTAAGTGTATTTTTTCCCTAGACCATTCTAGTTAAGCGATTGGAGCAGCAGAATTGCGAAAAATTTGTTGTCTTGTCAACCATTTCTTAGCTTCAAAGTCCCATATCTCGCGAACGGATTGACCTAACCCAAAAATTCCTATTGTAACTGAAAGTAGAAACTCGCCCGATTACAACGGTATGTGTATTTTTTCCCTAGCCCATTCTGGTTAAGCGATTGGAGCAGCAGTAGTGCGAAGAATTTGTTGTCATGTCAACCATTTCTTAGCTTCAAAGTCCCATATCTCGCGAACGGATTGACCTAACAGAAAAATTCCTATTGTAACTGAAAGTAGAAACTCGCCCGATTACAACGGTATGTGTATTTTTTCCCTAGGCCATTCTGGTTAAGCGTTTGGAGCAGCAGAATTGCGAAAAATTTTTTGCCTTCTCAACCATTTCTTGGCTTCAAACTCCCATATCTCGCGAACGGATTGACCTAACCCAAAAATTCCTGTTGCGTCTGAAATTAGAAGCTCGCCCGATTACAACGGTGTGTGTATTTTTTCCCTAGGCCATTCTGGTTAAGCGTTTGGAGCAGCAGAATTGCGAAAAATTTTTTGCCTTCTCAACCATTTCTTGGCTTCAAACTCCCATATCTCGCGAACGGATTGACCTAACCCAAAAATTCCTATTGCGTCTGAAAGTAGAAACTCGCCCGATTACAGCGGTATGTGTATTTTTTCCCTAGGCCATTCGGGTTAAGCGTTTGGAGCAGCAGAATTGCGAAAAATTTTATGCCTTCTCAACCATTTCTTGGCTTCAAACTCCCATATCTCGCGAACGGATTGACCTAACCCAAAAATTCCTGTTGCGTGTGAAAGTAGAAACTCGCCCGATTACAACGGTATGTGTATTTTTTCCCTAGGCCATACTGGTTAAGCGTTTGGAGCAGCAGAATTGCGAAAATTTTTATGCCTTCTCAACCATTTCTTGGCTTCAATCTCCCATATCTCGCGAACGGATTGACCTAACCCAAAAATTCCTATTGCGTGTGAAAGTAGAAACTCGCCCGATTACAACGGTATGTGTATTTTTTCCCTAGCCCATTCGAGTTAAGCGTTTGGAGCAGCAGAATTGCGAAAAATTTTATGCCTTCTCAACCATTTCTTGGCTTCAAACTCCCATATCTCGCGAACGGATTGACCTAACCCAAACATTCCTGTTGCGTGTGAAAGTAGAAACTCGCCCGATTACAACGGTATGTGTATTTTTTCCCTAGCCCATTCTGGTTAAGCGATTGGAGCAGCAGTAGTGCGAAAAATTTGTTGTCTTCTCAACCATTTCATAGCTTCACACTCCCATATCTCGCGAACGGATTGACCTAACCCAAAAATTCCTATTGCATCTGAAAGTAGAAACTCGCCCGATTACTTCGGTATGTGTATTTTTTCCCTAGCCCATTCTGGTTAAGCGATTGGAGCAGCAGTAGTGCGAAAAATTTGTTGTCTTCTCAACCATTTCATAGCTTCACACTCCCATATCACGCGAACAGATTGACCTAACCCAAAAATTCCTATTGCGTCTGAAAGTAGAAACTCGCCCGATTACAGCGGTATGTGTATTTTTTCCCTAGCCCATTCTGGTTAAGCGTTTGGAGCAGCAGAATTGCGAAAATTTTTATGCCTTCTCAACCATTTCTTGGCTTCAAACTCCCATATCTCGCGAACGGATTGACCTAACCAAAAAATTCCTATTGCGTGTGAAAGTAGAAACTCGCCCGATTACAACGGTATGTGTATTTTTTCCCTAGCCCATTCTGGTTAAGCGATTGGAGCAGCAGTAGTGCGAAAAATTTGTTGTCTTCTCAACCATTTCATAGCTTCACACTCCCATATCTCGCGAACGGATTGACCTAACCCAAAAATTCCTATTGCATCTGAAGGTAGAAACTCGCCCGATTACAACGGTATGTGGATTTTTTCCCTAGCCCATTCTGGTTAAGCGATTGGAGCAGCAGTAGTGCGAAAAATTTGTTGTCTTCTCAACCATTTCATAGCTTCACACTCCCATATCACGCGAACGGATTGACCTAACCCAAAAATTCCTATTGCGTCTGAAAGTAGAAACTCGCCCGATTACAGCGGTATGTGTATTTTTTCCCTAGGCCATTCTGGTTAAGCGTTTGGAGCAGCAGAATTGCGAAAATTTTTATGCCTTCTCAACCATTTCTTGGCTTCAAACTCCCATATCTCGCGAACGGATTGACCTAACCCAAAAATTCCTATTGCGTGTGAAAGTAGAAACTCGCCCGATTACAACGGTATGTGTATTTTTTCCCTAGCCCATTCGAGTTAAGCGTTTGGAGCAGCAGAATTGCGAAAAATTTTATGCCTTCTCAAACATTTCTTGGCTTCAAACTCCCATATCTCGCGAACGGATTGACCTAACCCAAACATTCCTGTTGCGTGTGAAAGTAGAAACTCGCCCGATTACAACGGTATGTGTATTTTTTCCCTAGCCCATTCTGGTTAAGCGATTGGAGCAGCAGTAGTGCGAAAAATTTGTTGTCTTCTCAACCATTTCATAGCTTCACACTCCCATATCTCGCGAACGGATTGACCTAACCCAAAAATTCCTATTGCATCTGAAAGTAGAAACTCGCCCGATTACTTCGGTATGTGTATTTTTTCCCTAGCCCATTCTGGTTAAGCGATTGGAGCAGCAGTAGTGCGAAAAATTTGTTGTCTTCTCAACCATTTCATAGCTTCACACTCCCATATCACGCGAACGGATTGACCTAACCCAAAAATTCCTATTGCGTCTGAAAGTAGAAACTCGCCCGATTACAGCGGTATGTGTATTTTTTCCCTAGCCCATTCTGGTTAAGCGTTTGGAGCAGCAGAATTGCGAAAATTTTTATGCCTTCTCAACCATTTCTTGGCTTCAAACTCCCATATCTCGCGAACGGATTGACCTAACCCAAAAATTCCTATTGCGTGTGAAAGTAGAAACTCGCCCGATTACAACGGTATGTGTATTTTTTCCCTAGCCCATTCGAGTTAAGCGTTTGGAGCAGCAGAATTGCGAAAAATTTTATGCCTTCTCAAACATTTCTTGGCTTCAAACTCCCATATCTCGCGAACGGATTGACCTAACCCAAACATTCCTGTTGCGTGTGAAAGTAGAAACTCGCCCGATTACAACGGTATGTGTATTTTTTCCCTAGCCCATTCTGGTTAAGCGATTGGAGCAGCAGTAGTGCGAAAAATTTGTTGTCTTCTCAACCATTTCATAGCTTCACACTCCCATATCTCGCGAACGGATTGACCTAACCCAAAAATTCCTATTGCATCTGAAAGTAGAAACTCGCCCGATTACTTCGGTATGTGTATTTTTTCCCTAGCCCATTCTGGTTAAGCGATTGGAGCAGCAGTAGTGCGAAAAATTTGTTGTCTTCTCAACCATTTCATAGCTTCACACTCCCATATCACGCGAACGGATTGACCTAACCCAAAAATTCCTATTGCGTCTGAAAGTAGAAACTCGCCCGATTACAGCGGTATGTGTATTTTTTCCCTAGCCCATTCTGGTTAAGCGTTTGGAGCAGCAGAATTGCGAAAATTTTTATGCCTTCTCAACCATTTCTTGGCTTCAAACTCCCATATCTCGCGAACGGATTGACCTAACCAAAAAATTCCTATTGCGTGTGAAAGTAGAAACTCGCCCGATTACAACGGTATGTGTATTTTTTCCCTAGCCCATTCTGGTTAAGCGATTGGAGCAGCAGTAGTGCGAAAAATTTGTTGTCTTGTCAACCATTTCTTAGCTTCAAAGTCCCATATCTCGCGAACGGATTGACCTAACCCAAAAATTCCTATTGTAACTGAAAGTAGAAACTCGTCCGATTACAACGGTATGGGTATTTTTTCCCTAGGCCATTCTGGTTAAGCGTTTGGAGCAGCAGAAGTGCGAAAAATTTGTTGTCTTCTCAACCATTTCGTAGCTTCAAAGTCCCATATCTCGCGAACGGATTGACCTAACCCAAAAATTCCTGTTGCGTCTGAAATTAGAAGCTCGCCCGATTACAACGGTGTGTGTATTTTTTCCCTAGGCCATTCGGGTTAAGCGTTTGGAGCAGCAGAATTGCGAAAAATTTTTTGCCTTCTCAACCATTTCTTGGCTTCAAACTCCCATATCTCGCGAACGGATCGACTTAACCCAAAAATTCCTGTTGCGTGTGAAAGTAGAAACTCGCCCGATTACAACGGTATGTGTATTTTTTCCCTAGGCCATTCGGGTTAAGCGTTTGGAGCAGCAGAATTGCGAAAAATTTTATGCCTTCTCAACCATTTCTTGGCTTCAAACTCCCATATCTCGCGAACGGATTGACCTAACCCAAAAATTCCTATTGCATCTGAAAGTAGAAACTCGCCCGATTACAACGGTATGTGTATTTTTTCCCTAGCCCATTCTGGTTAAGCGACTGGAGCAGCAGTAGTGCGAAAAATTTGTTGTCCTGTCTACCATTTCTTAGCTTCAAAGTCCTATATCTCGCGAACGGATTGACCTAACAGAAAAATTCCTATTGTAACTGAAAGTAGAAACTCGCCCGATTACAACGGTATGTGTATTTTTTCCCTAGGCCATTCTGGTTAAGCGTTTGGAGCACCAGAATTGCGAAAAATTTTTTGCCTTCCCAACCATTTCTTGGCTTCAAACTCCCATATCTCGCGAACGGATTGACCTAACCCAAAAATTCCTATTGCGTCTGAAAGTAGAAACTCGCCCGATTACAGCGGTATGTGTATTTTTTCCCTAGGCCATTCGGGTTAAGCGTTTGGAGCAGCAGAATTGCGAAAAATTTTATGCCTTCTCAACCATTTCTTGGCTTCAAACTCCCATATCTCGCGAACGGATTGACCTAACCCAAAAATTCCTGTTGCGTGTGAAAGTAGAAACTCGCCCGATTACAACGATATGTGTATTTTTTCCCTAGGCCAATCTGGTTAAGCGTTTGGAGCAGCAGAATTGCGAAAAATTTTTTGCCTTCTCAACCATTTCTTGGCTTCAAACTCCCATATCTCGCGAACGGATTGACCTAACCCAAAAATTCCTATTGCGTCTGAAAGTAGAAACTCGCCCGATTACAGCGGTATGTGTATTTTTTCCCTAGGCCATTCGGGTTAAGCGTTTGGAGCAGCAGAATTGCGAAAAATTTTATGCCTACTCAACCATTTCTTGGCTTCAAACTCCCATATCTCGCGAACGGATTGACCTAACCCAAAAATTCCTATTGCGTGTGAAAGTAGAAACTCGCCCGATTACAACGGTATGTGTGTTTTTTCCCTAGCCCATTCTGGTTAAGCGATTGCAGCAGCAGTAGTGCGAAAAATTTGTTGTCTTCTCAACCATTTCATAGCTTCACACTCCCACATCTCGCGAACGGATTGACCTAACCCAAAAATTCCTATTGCATCTGAAAGTAGAAACTCGCCCGATTACAACGGTATGTGTATTTTTTCCCTAGCCCATTCTGGTTAAGCGATTGGAGCAGCAGTATTGCGAAAAA
Source organism: Ptiloglossa arizonensis (assembly GCF_051014685.1). Taxonomy (NCBI): domain Eukaryota; kingdom Metazoa; phylum Arthropoda; class Insecta; order Hymenoptera; family Colletidae; genus Ptiloglossa; species Ptiloglossa arizonensis. The sequence goes on from NW_027478397.1 coordinate 2,161,356, forward strand.
TTTGTTGTCTTCTCAACCATTTCATAGCTTCACACTCCCATATCACGCGAACGGATTGACCTAACCCAAAAATTCCTATTGCGTCTGAAAGTAGAAACTCGCTCGATTACAGCGGTATGTGTATTTTCTCCCTAGGCCATTCTGGTTAAGCGTTTGGAGCAGCAGAATTGCGAAAATTTGTATGCCTTCGCAACCATTTCTTGGCTTCAAACTCCCATATCTCGCGAACGGATTGACCTAACCCAAAAATTCCTATTGCGTGTGAAAGTAGAAACTCGCCCGATTACAACGGTATGTGTATTTTTTCCCTAGCCCATTCTGGTTAAGCGATTGGAGCAGCAGTAGTGCGAAAAATTTGTTGTCTTGTCAACCATTTCTTAGCTTCAAAGTCCCATATCTCGCGAACGGATTGACCTAACCCAAAAATTCCTATTGTAACTGAAAGTAGAAACTCGTCCGATTACAACGGTATGGGTATTTTTTCCCTAGGCCATTCTGGTTAAGCGTTTGGAGCAGCAGAAGTGCGAAAAATTTGTTGTCTTCTCAACCATTTCTTAGCTTCAAAGTCCCATATCTCGCGAACGGATTGACCTAACCCAAAAATTCCTGTTGCGTCTGAAATTAGAAGCTCGCCCGATTACAACGGTATGTGTATTTTTTCCCTAGGCCATTCTGGTTAAGCGTTTGGAGCAGCAGAAGTGCGAAAAATTAGTTGTCTTCTCAACCATTTCTTAGCTTCAAACTCCCATATCTCGCGAACGGATTGACCAAACCCAAAAATTCCTGCTGCGTCTGAAAGTAGAAACTCGCCCGATTACAACTGTATGCGTATTTTTTCCCTAGGCCATTCTGGTTAAGCGCTGGAGCAGCAGAAGTTCCTACAAATTTGTTGTCTTCTCAACCATTTCATAGCTTCACACTCCCATATCTCGCGAACGGATTGACCTAACCCAAAAATTCCTATTGCGTCTGAAAGTAGAAACTCGCCCGATTACAGCGGTATGTGTATTTTTTCCCTAGCCCATTCTGGTTAAGCGTTTGGAGCAGCAGAATTGCGAAAATTTTTATGCCTTCTCAACCATTTCTTGGTTTCAAACTCCCATACCTCGCGAACGGATTGACCTAACCCAAAAATTCCTGTTGCGTGTGAAAGTAGAAACTCGCCCGATTACAGCGGTATGTGTATTTTTGCCCTAGGCCATTCGGGTTAAGCGTTTGGAGCAGCAGAATTGCGAAAAATTTTATGCCTACTCAACCATTTCTTGGCTTCAAACTCCCATATCTCGCGAACGGATTGACCTAACCCAAAAATTCCTATTGCGTGTGAAAGTAGAAACTCGCCCGATTACAACGGTATGTGTGTTTTTTCCCTAGCCCATTCTGGTTAAGCGATTGCAGCAGCAGTAGTGCGAAAAATTTGTTGTCTTCTCAACCATTTCATAGCTTCACACTCCCACATCTCGCGAACGGATTGACCTAACCCAAAAATTCCTATTGCATCTGAAAGTAGAAACTCGCCCGATTACAACGGTATGTGTATTTTTTCCCTAGCCCATTCTGGTTAAGCGATTGGAGCAGCAGTATTGCGAAAAATTTGTTGTCTTCTCAACCATTTCATAGCTTCACACTCCCATATCACGCGAACGGATTGACCTAACCCAAAAATTCCTATTGCGTCTGAAAGTAGAAACTCGCTCGATTACAGCGGTATGTGTATTTTCTCCCTAGGCCATTCTGGTTAAGCGTTTGGAGCAGCAGAATTGCGAAAATTTGTATGCCTTCGCAACCATTTCTTGGCTTCAAACTCCCATATCTCGCGAACGGATTGACCTAACCCAAAAATTCCTATTGCGTGTGAAAGTAGAAACTCGCCCGATTACAACGGTATGTGTATTTTTTCCCTAGCCCATTCTGGTTAAGCGATTGGAGCAGCAGTAGTGCGAAAAATTTGTTGTCTTGTCAACCATTTCTTAGCTTCAAAGTCCCATATCTCGCGAACGGATTGACCTAACCCAAAAATTCCTATTGTAACTGAAAGTAGAAACTCGTCCGATTACAACGGTATGGGTATTTTTTCCCTAGGCCATTCTGGTTAAGCGTTTGGAGCAGCAGAAGTGCGAAAAATTTGTTGTCTTCTCAACCATTTCTTAGCTTCAAAGTCCCATATCTCGCGAACGGATTGACCTAACCCAAAAATTCCTGTTGCGTCTGAAATTAGAAGCTCGCCCGATTACAACGGTATGTGTATTTTTTCCCTAGGCCATTCTGGTTAAGCGTTTGGAGCAGCAGAAGTGCGAAAAATTAGTTGTCTTCTCAACCATTTCTTAGCTTCAAACTCCCATATCTCGCGAACGGATTGACCAAACCCAAAAATTCCTGCTGCGTCTGAAAGTAGAAACTCGCCCGATTACAACTGTATGCGTATTTTTTCCCTAGGCCATTCTGGTTAAGCGCTGGAGCAGCAGAAGTTCCTACAAATTTGTTGTCTTCTCAACCATTTCATAGCTTCACACTCCCATATCTCGCGAACGGATTGACCTAACCCAAAAATTCCTATTGCGTCTGAAAGTAGAAACTCGCCCGATTACAGCGGTATGTGTATTTTTTCCCTAGCCCATTCTGGTTAAGCGTTTGGAGCAGCAGAATTGCGAAAATTTTTATGCCTTCTCAACCATTTCTTGGTTTCAAACTCCCATACCTCGCGAACGGATTGACCTAACCCAAAAATTCCTGTTGCGTGTGAAAGTAGAAACTCGCCCGATTACAACGGTATGTGTATTTTTTCCCTAGCTCATTCTGGTTAAGCGATTGGAGCAGCTGTAGTGCGAAAAATTTGTTGTCTTGTCAACCATTTCTTAGCTTCAAAGTCCCATATCTCGCGAACGGATTGACCTAACCCAAAAATTCCTATTGCATCTGAAAGTAGAAACTCGCCCGATTACAACGGTATGTGTATTTTTTCCCTAGCCCATTCTGGTTAAGCTATTGGAGCAGCAGTAGTGCGAAAAATTTGTTGTCCTGTCAACCATTTCTTAGCTTCAAACTCCCATATCTCGCGAACGGATTGACCTAACCCAAAAATTCCTATTGCGTCTGAAAGTAGAAACTCGCCCGATTACAGCGGTATGTGTATTTTTTCCCTAGGCCATTCGGGTTAAGCGTTTGGAGCAGCAGAATTCCGAAAAATTTTATGGCTTCTCAACCATTTCTTGGCTTCAAACTCCCATATCTCGCGAACGGATTGACCTAACCCAAAAATTCCTGTTGCGTGTGAAAGTAGAAACTCGCCCGATTACAACGGTATGGGTATTTTTTCCCTAGGCCATTGTGGTTAAGCGTTTGGAGCAGCAGAAGTGCGAAAAATTTGTTGTCTTCTCAACCATTTCTTAGCTTCAAAGTCCCATATCTCGCGAACGGATTGACCTAACCCAAAAATTCCTGTTGCGTCTGAAATTAGAAGCTCGCCCGATTACAACGGTATGTGTATTTTTTCCCTAGGCCATTCTGGTTAAGCGTTTGGAGCAGCAGAAGTGCGAAAAATTAGTTGTCTTCTCAACCATTTCTTAGCTTCAAACTCCCATATCTCGCGAACGGATTGACCAAACCCAAAAATTCCTGCTGCGTCTGAAAGTAGGAACTCGCCCGATTACAACTGTATGCGTATTTTTTCCCTAGGCCATTCTGGTTAAGCGCTGGAGCAGCAGAAGTTCCTACAAATTTGTTGTCTTCTCAACCATTTCATAGCTTCACACTCCCATATCTCGCGAACGGATTGACCTAACCCAAAAATTCCTATTGCGTCTGAAAGTAGAAACTCGCCCGATTACAGCGGTATGTGTATTTTTTCACTAGGCCATTCTGGTTAAGCGTTTGGAGCAGCAGAATTGCGAAAAATTTGATGCCTTCTCAACCATTTCTTGGCTTCAAACTCCCATATCTCGCGAACGGATTGACCTAACCCAAAAATTCCTCTTGCGTGTGAAAGTAGAAACTCGCCCGCTTACAACGGTATGTGTATTTTTTCCCTAGCCCATTCTGGTTAAGCGATTGGAGCAGCAGTAGTGCGAAAAATTTGTTGTCTTGTCAACTATTTCTTAGCTTCAAAGTCCCATATCTCGCGAACGGATTGACCTAACCCAAAAATTCCTATTGCGTCTGAAAGTAGAAACTCGCTCGCTTACAACGGTATGTGTATTTTTTCCCTAGCCCATTCTGGTTAAGCGATTGGAGCAGCAGTAGTGCGAAAAATTTGTTGTCTTCTCAACCATTTCATAGCTTCACACTCCCATATCACGCGAACGGATTGACCTAACCCAAAAATTCCTATTGCGTCTGAAAGTAGAAACTCGCCCGATTACAGCGGTATGTGTATTTTTTCCCTAGGCCATGCTGGTTAAGCGTTTGGAGCAGCAGAATTGCGAAAATTTTTATGCCTTCTCAACCATTTCTTGGCTTCAAACTCCCATATCTCGCGAACGGATTGACCTAACCCAAAAATTCCTGTTGCGTGTGAAAGTAGAAACTCGCCCGATTACAACGGTATGTGTATTTTTTCCCTAGCTCATTCTGGTTAAGCGATTGGAGCAGCAGTAGTGCGAAAAATTTGTTGTCTTGTCAACCATTTCTTAGCTTCAAAGTCCCATATCTCGCGAACGGATTGACCTAACCCAAAAATTCCTATTGCATCTGAAAGTAGAAACTCGCCCGATTACAACGGTATGTGTATTTTTTCCCTAGCCCATTCTGGTTAAGCTATTGGAGCAGCAGTAGTGCGAAAAATTTGTTGTCCTGTCAACCATTTCTTAGCTTCAAACTCCCATATCTCGCGAACGGATTGACCTAACCCAAAAATTCCTATTGCGTCTGAAAGTAGAAACTCGCCCGATTACAGCGGTATGTGTATTTTTTCCCTAGGCCATTCGGGTTAAGCGTTTGGAGCAGCAGAATTCCGAAAAATTTTATGGCTTCTCAACCATTTCTTGGCTTCAAACTCCCATATCTCGCGAACGGATTGACCTAACCCAAAAATTCCTGTTGCGTGTGAAAGTAGAAACTCGCCCGATTACAACGGTATGGGTATTTTTTCCCTAGGCCATTCTGGTTAAGCGTTTGGAGCAGCAGAAGTGCGAAAAATTTGTTGTCTTCTCAACCATTTCTTAGCTTCAAAGTCCCATATCTCGCGAACGGATTGACCTAACCCAAAAATTCCTGTTGCGTCTGAAATTAGAAGCTCGCCCGATTACAACGGAATGTGTATTTTTTCCCTAGGCCATTCTGGTTAAGCGTTTGGAGCAGCAGAAGTGCGAAAAATTAGTTGTCTTCTCAACCATTTCTTAGCTTCAAACTCCCATATCTCGCGAACGGATTGACCAAACCCAAAAATTCCTGCTGCGTCTGAAAGTAGAAACTCGCCCGATTACAACTGTATGCGTATTTTTTTCCTAGGCCATTCTGGTTAAGCGCTGGAGCAGCAGAAGTTCCTACAAATTTGTTGTCTTCTCAACCATTTCATAGCTTCACACTCCCATATCTCGCGAACGGATTGACCTAACCCAAAAATTCCTATTGCGTCTGAAAGTAGAAACTCGCCCGATTACAGCGGTATGTGTATTTTTTCTCTAGGCCATTCTGGTTAAGCGTTTGGAGCAGCAGAATTGCGAAAAATTTGATGCCTTCTCAACCATTTCTTGGCTTCAAACTCCCATATCTCGCGAACGGATTGACCTAACCCAAAAATTCCAGTTGCGTGTGAAAGTAGAAACTCGCCCGATTACAACGGTATGTGTATTTTTTCCCTAGCCCATTCTGGTTAAGCGATTGGAGCAGCAGTAGTGCGAAAAATTTGTTGTCTTGTCAACTATTTCTTAGCTTCAAAGTCCCATATCTCGCGAACGAATTGACCTAACCCAAAAATTCCTATTGCGTCTGAAAGTAGAAACTCGCCCGCTTACAACGGTAAGTGTATTTTTTCCCTAGCCCATTCTGGTTAAGCGATTGGAGCAGCAGTAGTGCGAAAAATTTGTTGTCTTCTCAACCATTTCATAGCTTCACACTCCCATATCACGCGAACGGATTGACCTAACCCAAAAATTCCTATTGCGTCTGAAAGTAGAAACTCGCCCGATTACAGCGGTATGTGTATTTTTTCCCTAGGCCATGCTGGTTAAGCGTTTGGAGCAGCAGAATTGCGGAAATTTTTATGCCTTCTCAACCATTTCTTGGCTTCAAACTCCCATATCTCGCGAACGGATTGACCTAACCCAAAAATTCCTGTTGCGTGTGAAAGTAGAAACTCGCCCGATTACAACGGTATGTGTATTTTTTCCCTAGCTCATTCTGGTTAAGCGATTGGAGCAGCAGTAGTGCGAAAAATTTGTTGTCTTGTCAACTATTTCTTAGCTTCAAAGTCCCATATCTCGCGAACGGATTGACCTAACCCAAAAATTCCTATTGCATCTGAAAGTAGAAACTCGCCCGATTACAACGGTATGTGTATTTTTTCCCTAGCCCATTCTGGTTAAGCTATTGGAGCAGCAGTAGTGCGAAAAATTTGTTGTCCTGTCAACCATTTCTTAGCTTCAAACTCCCATATCTCGCGAACGGATTGAACTAACCCAAAAATTCCTATTGCGTCTGAAAGTAGAAACTCGCCCGATTACAGCGGTATGTGTATTTTTTCCCTAGGCCATTCGGGTTAAGCGTTTGGAGCAGCAGAATTCCGAAAAATTTTATGGCTTCTCAACCATTTCTTGGCTTCAAACTCCCATATCTCGCGAACGGATTGACCTAACCCAAAAATTCCTGTTGCGTGTGAAAGTAGAAACTCGCCCGATTACAACGGTATGTGTATTTTTACCCTAGGCCAATCTGGTTAAGCGTTTGGAGCAGCAGAATTGCGAAAAATTTGTTGTCTTCTCAACCATTTCATAGCTTCACACTCCCATATCTCGCGAACGGATTGACCTAACCCAAAAATTCCTATTGCGTGTGAAAGTAGAAACTCGCCCGATTACAAAGGTATGTGTATTTTTTCCCTAGCCCATTCTGGTTAAGCGATTGGAGCAGCAGTAGTGCGAAAAATTTGTTGTCTTGTCAACCATTTCTTAGCTTCAAAGTCCCATATCTCGCGAACGGATTGACCAAACCCAAAAATTCCTGCTGCGTCTGAAAGTAGAAACTCGCCCGATTACAACTGTATGCGTATTTTTTCCCTAGGCCATTCTGGTTAAGCGCTGGAGCAGCAGAAGTTCCTACAAATTTGTTGTCTTCTCAACCATTTCATAGCTTCACACTCCCATATCTCGCGAACGGATTGACCTAACCCAAAAATTCCTATTGCGTCTGAAAGTAGAAACTCGCCCGATTACAGCGGTATGTGTATTTTTTCTCTAGGCCATTCTGGTTAAGCGTTTGGAGCAGCAGAATTGCGAAAAATTTGATGCCTTCTCAACCATTTCTTGGCTTCAAACTCCCATATCTCGCGAACGGATTGACCTAACCCAAAAATTCTAGTTGCGTGTGAAAGTAGAAACTCGCCCGATTACAACGGTATGTGTATTTTTTCCCTAGCCCATTCTGGTTAAGCGATTGGAGCAGCAGTAGTGCGAAAAATTTGTTGTCTTGTCAACTATTTCTTAGCTTCAAACTCCCATATCTCGCGAACGGATTGACCTAACCCAAAAATTCCTATTGCGTCTGAAAGTAGAAACTCGCCCGCTTACAACGGTAAGTGTATTTTTTCCCTAGCCCATTCTGGTTAAGCGATTGGAGCAGCAGTAGTGCGAAAAATTTGTTGTCTTCTCAACCATTTCATAGCTTCACACTCCCATATCACGCGAACGGATTGACCTAACCCAAAAATTCCTATTGCGTCTGAAAGTAGAAACTCGCCCGATTACAGCGGTATGTGTATTTTTTCCCTAGGCCATGCTGGTTAAGCGTTTGGAGCAGCAGAATTGCGGAAATTTTTATGCCTTCTCAACCATTTCTTGGCTTCAAACTCCCATATCTCGCGAACGGATTGACCTAACCCAAAAATTCCTGTTGCGTGTGAAAGTAGAAACTCGCCCGATTACAACGGTATGTGTATTTTTTCCCTAGCTCATTCTGGTTAAGCGATTGGAGCAGCAGTAGTGCGAAAAATTTGTTGTCTTGTCAACTATTTCTTAGCTTCAAAGTCCCATATCTCGCGAACGGATTGACCTAACCCAAAAATTCCTATTGCATCTGAAAGTAGAAACTCGCCCGATTACAACGGTATGTGTATTTTTTCCCTAGCCCATTCTGGTTAAGCTATTGGAGCAGCAGTAGTGCGAAAAATTTGTTGTCCTGTCAACCATTTCTTAGCTTCAAACTCCCATATCTCGCGAACGGATTGACCTAACCCAAAAATTCCTATTGCGTCTGAAAGTAGAAACTCGCCCGATTACAGCGGTATGTGTATTTTTTCCCTAGGCCATTCGGGTTAAGCGTTTGGAGCAGCAGAATTCCGAAAAATTTTATGGCTTCTCAACCATTTCTTGGCTTCAAACTCCCATATCTCGCGAACGGATTGACCTAACCCAAAAATTCCTGTTGCGTGTGAAAGTAGAAACTCGCCCGATTACAACGGTATGTGTATTTTTACCCTAGGCCAATCTGGTTAAGCGTTTGGAGCAGCAGAATTGCGAAAAATTTGTTGTCTTCTCAACCATTTCATAGCTTCACACTCCCATATCTCGCGAACGGATTGACCTAACCCAAAAATTCCTATTGCGTGTGAAAGTAGAAACTCGCCCGATTACAAAGGTATGTGTATTTTTTCCCTAGCCCATTCTGGTTAAGCGATTGGAGCAGCAGTAGTGCGAAAAATTTGTTGTCTTGTCAACCATTTCTTAGCTTCAAAGTCCCATATCTCGCGAACGGATTGACCTAACCCAAAAATTCCTATTGTAACTGAAAGTAGAAACTCGTCCGATTACAACGGTATGGGTATTTTTTCCCTAGGCCATTCTGGTTAAGCGTTTGGAGCAGCAGAATTGCGAAAAATTTGTTGTCTTCTCAACCATTTCTTAGCTTCAAAGTCCCATATCTCGCGAACGGATTGACCTAACCCGAAAAATTCCTATTGCGTCTGAAAGTAGAAACTCGCCCGCTTACAACGGTATGGGTATTTTTTCCCTAGCCCATTCTGGTTAAGCGATTGGAGCAGCAGTAGTGCGAAAAATTTGTTGTCTTCTCAACCATTTCATAGCTTCACACTCCCATATCACGCGAACGGATTGACCTAACCCAAAAATTCCTATTGCGTCTGAAAGTAGAAACTCGCCCGATTACAACGGTATGTGTATTTTTTCCCTAGCTCATTCTGGTTAAGCGATTGGAGTAGCAGTAGTGCGAAAAATTTGTTGTCTTGTCAACCATTTCTTAGCTTCAAAGTCCCATATCTCGCGAACGGATTGACCTAACCCAAAAATTCCTATTGTAACTGAATGTAGAAACTCGTCCGATTACAACGGTATGGGTATTTTTTCCCTAGGCCATTCTGGTTAAGCGTTTGGAGCAGCAGAAGTGCGTAAAATTTGTTGTCTTCTCAACCATTTCTTAGCTTCAAAGTCCCATATCTCGCGAACGGATTTACCTAACCCAAAAATTCCTGTTGCGTCTGAAATTAGAAGCTCACCCGATTACAACGGTATGTGTATTTTTTCCCTAGCCCATTCTGGTTAAGCGATTGGAGCAGCAGTAGTGCGAAAAATTTGTTGTCATGTCAACCATTTCTTAGTTTCAAAGTCCCATATCTCGCGAACGGATTGACCTAACAGAAAAATTCCTATTGTAACTGAAAGTAGAAACTCGCCCGATTACAACGGTATGTGTATTTTTTCCCTAGGCCATTCTGGTTAATCGTTTGGAGCAGCAGAATTGCGAAAAATTTTTTGCCTTCTCAACCATTTCTTGGCTTCAAACTCCCATATCTCGCGAACGGATTGACCTAACCCAAAAATTCCTATTGCGTCTGAAAGTAGAAACTCGCCCGATTACAGCGGCATGTGTATTTTTTCCCTAGCCCATTCTGGTTAAGCGATTGGAGCAGCAGTAGTGCGAAAAATTTGTTGTCTTGTCAACCATTTCTTAGCTTCAAAGTCCCATATCTCGCGAACGGATTGACCTAACCCAAAAATTCCTATTGCATCTGAAAGTAGAAACTCGCCCGATTACAACGGCATGTGTATTTTTTCCCTAGCCCATTCTGGTTAAGCGATTGGAGCAGCAGTAGTGCGAAAAATTTGTTGTCCTGTTAACCATTTCTTAGCTTCAAAGTCCCATATCTCGCGAACGGATTGACCTAACAGAAAAATTCCTATTGTAACTGAAAGTAGAAACTCGCCCGATTACAACGGTATGTGTATTTTTTCCCTAGGCCATTCTGGTTAAGCGTTTGGAGCAGCAGAATTGCGAAAAATTTTTTGCCTTCTCAACCATTTCTTGGCTTCAAACTCCCATATCTCGCGAACGGATTGACCTAACCCAAAAATTCCTATTGCGTCTGAAAGTAGAAACTCGCCCGATTACAGCGGTATGTGTATTTTTTCCCTAGGCCATTCGGGTTAAGCGTTTGGAGCAGCAGAATTGCGAAAAATTTTATGCCTTCTCAACCATTTCTTGGCTTCAAACTCCCATATCTCGCGAACGGATTGACCTAACCCAAAAATTCCTATTGTAACTGAAAGTAGAAACTCGTCCGATTACAACGGTATGGGTATTTTTTCCCTAGGCCATTCTGGTTAAGCGTTTGGAGCAGCAGAAGTGCGAAAAATTTGTTGTCTTCTCAACCATTTCTTAGCTTCAAAGTCCCATATCTCGCGAACGGATTGACCTAACCCAAAAATTCCTGTTGCGTCCGAAATTAGAAGCTCGCCCGATTACAACGGTATGCGTATTTTTTCCCTAGGCCATTCTGGTTAAGCGCTGGAGCAGCAGAAGTTCCTACAAATTTGTTGTCTTCTCAACCATTTCATAGCTTCACACTCCCATATCTCGCGAACGGATTGACCTAACCCAAAAATTCCTATTGCGTCTGAAAGTAGAAACTCGCCCGATTACAGCGGTATGTGTATTTTTTCACTAGGCCATTCGGGTTAAGCGTTTGGAGCAGCAGAATTGCGAAAAATTTGATGCCTTCTCAAGCATTTCTTGTATTCAAACTCCCATATCTCGCGAACGGATTGACCTAACCCAAAAATTCCTGTTGCGTGTGAAAGTAGAAACTCGCCCGATTACAACGGTATGTGTATTTTTCCCTAGCCCATTCTGGTTAAGCGATTGGAGCAGCAGTAGTGCGAAAAATTTGTTGTCTTGTCAACTATTTCTTAGCTTCAAAGTCCCATATCTCGCGAACGGATTGACCTAACCCAAAAATTCCTATTGCGTCTGAAAGTAGGAACTCGCCCGATTACAGCGGTATGTGTATTTTTTCCCTAGGCCATTCGGGTTAAGCGTTTGGAGCAGCAGAATTGCGAAAAATTTTATGCCTTCTCAACCATTTCTTGGCTTCAAACTCCCATATCTCGCGAACGGATTGACCTAACCCAAAAATTCCTGTTGCGTGTGAAAGTAGAAACTCGCCCGATTACAACGGTATGTGTATTTTTTCCCTAGCCCATTCTGGTTAAGCGATTGGAGCAGCAGTAGTGCGAAAAATTTGTTGTCTTGTCAACCATTTCTTAGCTTCAAAGTCCCATATCTCGCGAACGGATTGACCTAACCCAAAAATTCCTATTGCATCTGAAAGTAGAAACTCGCCCGATTACAACGGCATGTGTATTTTTTCCCTAGCCCATTCTGGTTAAGCGATTGGAGCAGCAGTAGTGCGAAAAATTTGTTGTCCTGTTAACCATTTCTTAGCTTCAAAGTCCCATATCTCGCGAACGGATTGACCTAACAGAAAAATTCCTATTGTAACTAAAAGTAGAAACTCGCCCGATTACAACGGTATGTGTATTTTTTCCCTAGGCCATTCTGGTTAAGCGTTTGGAGCAGCAGAATTGCGAAAAATTTTTTGCCTTCTCAACCATTTCTTGGCTTCAAACTCCCATATCTCGCGAACGGATTGACCTAACCCAAAAATTCCTATTGCGTCTGAAAGTAGAAACTCGCCCGATTACAGCGGTATGTGTATTTTTTCCCTAGGCCATTCGGGTTAAGCGTTTGGAGCAGCAGAATTGCGAAAAATTTTATGCCTTCTCAACCATTTCTTGGCTTCAAACTCCCATATCTCGCGAACGGATTGACCTAACCCAAAAATTCCTATTGTAACTGAAAGTAGAAACTCGTCCGATTACAACGGTATGGGTATTTTTTCCCTAGGCCATTCTGGTTAAGCGTTTGGAGCAGCAGAAGTGCGAAAAATTTGTTGTCTTCTCAACCATTTCTTAGCTTCAAAGTCCCATATCTCGCGAACGGATTGACCTAACCCAAAAATTCCTGTTGCGTCCGAAATTAGAAGCTCGCCCGATTACAACGGTATGTGTATTTTTTCCCTAGGCCATTCTGGTTAAGCGTTTGGAGCAGCAGAAGTGCGAAAAATTAGTTGTCTTCTCAACCATTTCTTAGCTTCAAACTCCCATATCTCGCGAACGGATTGACCAAACCCAAAAATTCATGCTGCGTCTGAAAGTAGAAACTCGCCCGATTACAACTGTATGCGTATTTTTTCCCTAGGCCATTCTGGTTAAGCGCTGGAGCAGCAGAAGTTCCTACAAATTTGTTGTCTTCTCAACCATTTCATAGCTTCACACTCCCATATCTCGCGAACGGATTGACCTAACCCAAAAATTCCTATTGCGTCTGAAAGTAGAAACTCGCCCGATTACAGCGGTATGTGTATTTTTTCACTAGGCCATTCGGGTTAAGCGTTTGGAGCAGCAGAATTGCGAAAAATTTGATGCCTTCTCAAGCATTTCTTGGATTCAAACTCCCATATCTCGCGAACGGATTGACCTAACCCAAAAATTCCTGTTGCGTGTGAAAGTAGAAACTCGCCCGATTACAACGGTATGTGTATTTTTTCCCTAGCCCATTCTGGTTAAGCGATTGGAGCAATAGTAGTGCGAAAAATTTGTTGTCTTGTCAACTATTTCTTAGCTTCAAAGTCCCATATCTCGCGAACGGATTGACCTAACCCAAAAATTCCTATTGCGTCTGAAAGTAGAAACTCGCCCGATTACAACGGTATGTGTATTTTTTCCCTAGCCCATTCTGGTTAAGCGATTGGAGCAGCAGTAGTGCGAAAAATTTGTTGTCTTCTCAACCATTTCATAGCTTCACACTCCCATATCACGCGAACGGATTGACCTAACCCAAAAATTCCTATTGCGTCTGAAAGTAGAAACTCGCCCGATTACAGCGGTATGTGTATTTTTTCCCTAGGCCATGCTGGTTAAGCGTTTGGAGCAGCAGAATTGCGAAAATTTTTATGCCTTCTCAACCATTTCTTGGCTTCAAACTCCCATATCTCGCGAACGGATTGACCTAACCCAAAAATTCCTATTGCGTGTGAAAGTAGAAACTCGCCCGATTACAACGGTATGTGTATTTTTTCCCTAGCCCATTCTGGTTAAGCGATTGGAGCAGCAGTAGAGCGAAAAGTTTGTTGTCTTGTCAACCATTTCTTAGCTTCAAAGTCCCATATCTCGCGAACGGATTGACCTAACCCAAAAATTCCTATTGTAACTGAAAGTAGAAACTCGTCCGATTACAACGGTATGTGTATTTTTTCCCTAGGCCATTCTGGTTAATCGTTTGGAGCAGCAGAATTGCGAAAAATTTTTTGCCTTCTCAACCATTTCTTGGCTTCAAACTCCCATATCTCGCGAACGGATTGACCTAACCCAAAAATTCCTATTGCGTCTGAAAGTAGAAACTCGCCCGATTACAGCGGTATGTGTATTTTTTCCCTAGGCCATTCGGGTTAAGCGTTTGGAGCAGCAGAATTGCGAAAAATTTTATGCCTTCTCAACCATTTCTTGGCTTCAAACTCCCATATCTCGCGAACGGATTGACCTAACCCAAAAATTCCTGTTGCGTGTGAAAGTAGAAACTCGCCCGATTACAACGGTATGTGTATTTTTTCCCTAGCCCATTCTGGTTAAGCGATTGGAGCAGCAGTAGTGCGAAAAATTTGTTGTCTTGTCAACTATTTCTTAGCTTCAAAGTCCCATATCTCGCGAACGGATTGACCTAACCCAAAAATTCCTATTGCATCTGAAAGTAGAAACTCGCCCGATTACAACGGTATGTGTATTTTTTCCCTAGCCCATTCTGGTTAAGCGATTGGAGCAGCAGTAGTGCGAAAAATTTGTTGTCTTCTCAACCATTTCATAGCTTCACACTCCCATATCACGCGAACGGATTGGCCTAACCCAAAAATTCCTATTGCATCTGAAAGTGGAAACTCGCCCGATTACAACGGCATGTGTATTTTTTCTCTAGCCCATTCTGGTTAAGCGATTGGAGCAGCAGTAGTGCGAAAAATTTGTTGTCCTGTCAACCATTTCTTAGCTTCAAAGTCCCATATCTCGCGAACGGATTGACCTAACCCAAATATTCCTGTTGCATCTGAAAGTAGAAACTCGCCCGATTACAACGATATGTGTATTTTTTCCCTAGGCCATTCTGGTTAAGCGTTTGGAGCAGCAGAATTGCGATAAATTTTTTGCCTTCTCAACCATTTCTTGGCTTCAAACTCCCATATCTCGCGAACGGATTGACCTAACCCAAAAATTCCTATTGCGTCTGAAAGTAGAAACTCGCCCGATTACAGCGGTATGTGTATTTTTTCCCTAGGCCATTCTGGTTAAGCGCTGGAGCAGCAGAAGTTCCTACAAATTTGTTGTCTTCTCAACCATTTCATAGCTTCACACTCCCATATCTCGCGAACGGATTGACCTAGCCCAAAAATTCCTATTGCGTCTGAAAGTAGAAACTCGCCCGATTACAGCGGTATGTGTATTTTTTCACTAGGCCATTCGGGTTAAGCGTTTGGAGCAGCAGAATTGCGAAAAATTTGATGCCTTCTCAACCATTTCTTGGATTCAAACTCCCATATCTCGCGAACGGATTGACCTAACCCAAAAATTCCTGTTGCGTGTGAAAGTAGAAACTCGCCCGATTACAACGGTATGTGTATTTTTTCCCTAGCCCATTCTGGTTAAGCGATTGGAGCAGCAGTAGTGCGAAAAATTTGTTGTCTTGTCAACTATTTCTTAGCTTCAAAGTCTCATATCTCGCGAACGGATTGACCTAACCCAAAAATTCCTATTGCGTCTGAAAGTAGAAACTCGCCCGATTACAACGGTATGTGTATTTTTTCCCTAGCCCATTCTGGTTAAGCGATTGGAGCAGCAGTAGTGCGAAAAATTTGTTGTCTTCTCAACCATTTCATAGCTTCACACTCCCATATCACGCGAACGGATTGACCTAACCCAAAAATTCCTATTGCGTCTGAAAGTAGAAACTCGCCCGATTACAGCGGTATGTGTATTTTTTCCCTAGGCCATGCTGGTTAAGCGTTTGGAGCAGCAGAATTGCGAAAATTTTTATGCCTTCTCAACCATTTCTTGGCTTCAAACTCCCATATCTCGCGAACGGATTGACCTAACCCAAAAATTCCTATTGCGTGTGAAAGTAGAAAATCGCCCGATTACAACGGTATGTGTATTTTTTCCCTAGCCCATTCTGGTTAAGTGATTGGAGCAGCAGTAGTGCGAAAAGTTTGTTGTCTTGTCAACCATTTCTTAGCTTCAAAGTCCCATATCTCGCGAACGGATTGACCTAAACCAAAAATTCCTATTGTAACTGAAAGTAGAAACTCGTCCGATTACAACGGTATGGGTATTTTTTCCCTAGGCCATTCTGGTTAAGCGTTTGGAGCAGCAGAAGTGCGAAAAATTTGTTGTGTTCTCAACCATTTCTTAGCTTCAAAGTCCCATATCTCGCGAACGGATTTACCTAACCCAAAAATTCCTGTTGCGTCTGAAATTAGAAGCTCGCCCGATTACAACGGTATGTGTGTTTTTCCCTAGCCCATTCTGGTTAAGCGATTGGAGCAGCAGTAGTGCGAAGAATTTGTTGTCATGTCAACCATTTCTTAGTTTCAAAGTCCCATATCTCGCGAACGGATTGACCTAACAGAAATATTCCTATTGTAACTGAATGTAGAAACTCGCCCGATTACAACGGTATGTGTATTTTTCCCCTAGGCCATTCTGGTTAAGCGTTTGGAGCAGCAGAACTGCGAAAAATTTTTTGCCTTCTCAACCATTTCTTGGCTTCAAACTCCCATATCTCGCGAACGGATTGACCAAACCCAAAAATTCCTGCTGCGTCTGAAAGTAGAAACTCGCCCGATTACAACTGTATGCGTATTTTTTCCCTAGGCCATTCTGGTTAAGCGCTGGAGCAGCAGAAGTGCGACAAATTTGTTTTCTTCTCAACCATTTCATAGCTTCACACTCCCATATCTCGCGAACGGATTGACCTAACCCAAAAATTCCTATTGCATCTGAAAGTAGAAACTCGCCCGATTACAGCGGTATGTGTATTTTTTCCCTAGGCCATTCTGGTTAAGCGTTTGGAGCAGCAGAATTGCGAAAAATTTGTTGTCTTCTCAACCATTTCTTAGCTTCAAAGTCCCATATCTCGCGAACGGATTGACCTAACCCAAAAATTCCTATTGTAACTGAAAGTAGAAACTCGTCCGATTACAACGGTATGGGTATTGTTTCCCTAGGCCATTCTGGTTAAGCGTTTGGAGCAGCAGAAGTGCGAAAAATTTGTTGTCTTCGCAACCATTTCATAGCTTCACACTCCCATATCTCGCGAACGGATTGACCTAACCCAAAAATTCCTATTGCGTCTGAAAGTAGAAACTCGCCCGATTACAGCGGTATGTGTATTTTTTCCCTAGGCCATTCGGGTTAAGCGTTTGTAGCAGCAGAATTGCGAAAAATTTTATGCCTTCTCAACCATTTCTTGGCTTCAAACTCCCATATCTCGCGAACGGATAGACCTAACCCAAAAATTCCTATTGCATCTGAAAGTAGAAACTCGCCCGATTACAACGGTATGCGTATTTCTTCCCTAGCACATTCTGGTTAAGCGATTGGAGCAGCAGTAGTACGAAAAATTTGTTGTCTTGTCAACCATTTCTTAGCTTCAAAGTCCCATATCTCGCGAACGGATTGACCTAACCCAAAAATTCCTATTGTAACTGAAAGTAGAAACTCGTCCGATTACAACGGTATGGGTATTTTTTCCCTAGGCCATTCTGGTTAAGCGTTTGGAGCAGCAGAAGTGCGAAAAATTTGTTGTCTTCTCAACCATTTCTTAGCTTCAAAGTCCCATATCTCGCGAACGGATTGACCTAACCCAAAAATTCCTGTTGCGTCTGAAATTAGAAGCTCGCCCGATTACAACGGTATGTGTATTTTTTCCCTAGGCCATTCTGGTTAAGCGGTGGAGCAGCAGAAGTGCGACAAATTTGTTGTCTTCTCAACCATTTCTTAGCTTCAAACTCCCATATCTCGCGAGCGGATTGACCTAACCCAAAATTTCCTATTGCATCTGAAAGTAGAAACTCGCCCGATTACAACGGCATGTGTATTTTTTCCCTAGGCCATTCTGGTTAAGCGTTTGGAGCAGCAGAATTGCGAAAAATTTTTTGCCTTCTCAAACATTTCTTGGCTTCAAACTCCCATATCACGCGAACGGATTGACATAACCCAAAAATTCCTGTTGCGTCTGAAAGTAGAAACTCGCCCGATTACAGCGGTATGTGTATTTTTTCCCTAGGCCATTCTGGTTAAGCGTTTGGAGCAGCAGAAGTGCGAAAAATTTGTTGTCTCCTCAACCATTTCTTAGCTTCAAACTCCCATATCTCGCGAACGGATTGACCTAACCCAAAAATTCCTGTTGCATCTGAAAGTAGAAACTCGCCCGATTACAACGGTATGTGTATTTTTTCCCTAGCCCATTCTGGTTAAGCGATTGGAGCAGCAGTAGTGCGAAAGTTTGTTGTCCTGTCAACCATTTCTTAGCTTCAAAGTCCCATATCTCGCGAACGGATTGACCTAACCCAAAAATTCCTGCTATGTCTGAAAGTAGAAACTCGCCCGATTACAACTGTATGCGTATTTTTTCCCTAGGCCATTCTGGTTAAGCGCTGGAGCAGCAGAAGTGCGACAAATTTGTTGTCTTCTCAACCATTTCATAGCTTCACACTCCCATATCTCGCGAACGGATTGACCTAACCCAAAAATTCCTATTGCGCCTGAAAGTAGAAACTCGCCCGATTACAGCGGTATGTGTATTTTTTCCCTAGGAAAATCGGGTTAAGCGTTTGGAGCAGCAGAATTTCGAAAAATTTTATGCCTTCTCAACCATGTCTTGGCTTCCAACTCCCATATCTCGCGAACGGATTGACCTAACCCAAAAATTCCTGTTGCGTGTGAAAGTAGAAACTCGCCCGATTACAACGGTATGTGTATTTTTTCCCTAGCCCATTCTGGTTAAGCGATTGGAGCAGCAGTAGTGCGAAAAATTTGTTGTCTTGTCAACCATTTCTTAGCTTCAAAGTCCCATATCTCGCGAACGGATTGACCTAACCCAAAAATTCCTATTGCATCTGAAAGTAGAAACTCGCCCGATTGCAACGGTATGTGAATTTTTTCCCTAGGCCATTCTGGTTAAGCGATTGGAGCAGCAGTAGTGCGAAAAATTTGTTGTCTTGTCAACCATTTCTTAGCTTCAATGTCCCATATCTCGCGAACGGATTGACCTAACCCAAAAATTCCTATTGCATCTGAAAGTAGAAACTCGCCCGATTGCAACGGTATGTGAATTTTTTCCCTAGGCCATTCTGGTTAAGCGATTGGAGCAGCAGAATTGCGAAAGATTTTTTGCCTTCTCAACCATTTCTTGGCTTCAAACTCCCATATCTCGCGAACGGATTGACCTAACCCAAAAATTCCTGTTGCGTCTGAAATTAGAAGCTCGCCCGATTACAACGGTATGTGTATTTTTTCCCTAGGCCATTATAGTTAAGCGATTGGAGCAGCAGATTTGCGAAAAATTTGTTGTCTTGTCAACCATTTCTTAGCTTCAAAGTCCCATATCTCGCGAACGGATTGACCTAAGCCAAAAATTCCTATTGTAACTGAAAGTAGAAACTCGTCCGATTACAACGGTATGGGTATTTTTTCCCTAGGCCACTCTGGTTAAGCGTTTGGAGCAGCAGAAGTGCGAAAAATGTGTTGTCTTCTCAAATTTCTTAGTTTCAAAGTCCCATATCTCGCGAACGGATTGACCAAACCCAAAAATTCCTGCTGCGTCTGAAAGTAGAATCTCGCCCGATTACAACTGTATGCGTATTTTTTCTCTAGGCCATTCTGGTTAAGCGTTTGGAGCAGCAGAATTGCGAAAAATTTGTTGTCTTCTCAACCATTTCTTAGCTTCAAACTCCCATATCTCGCGAACGGATTGACCTAACCCAAAAATTCCTGTTGCGTCTGAAATTAGAAGCTCGCCCGATTACAACGGTATGTGTATTTTTTCCCTAGGCCATTCTGGTTAAGCGGTGGAGCAGCAGAAGTGCGACAAATTTGTTGTCTTCTCAACCATTTCTTAGCTTCAAACTCCCATATCTCGCGAGCGGATTAACCTAACCCAAAATTTCCTATTGCATCTGAAAGTAGAAACTCGCCCGATAACAACGGCATGTGTATTTTTTTCCTAGGCCATTCTGGTTAAGCGTTTGGAGCAGCAGAATTGCGAAAAATTTTTTGCCTTCTCAAACATTTCTTGGCTTCAAACTCCCATATCTCGCGAACGGATTGACCTAACCCAAAAATTCCTGTTGCGTCTGAAATTAGAAACTCGCCCGATTACAACGGTATGTGTATTTTTTCCCTAGGCCATTCTGGTTAAGCGTTTGGAGCAGCAGAAGTGCGAAAAATTAGTTGTCTTCTCAACCATTTCTTAGCTTCAAAGTCCCATATCTCGGGAACGGATTGACCTAACCCAAAAATTCCTATTGCATCTGAAAGTAGAAACTCGCCCGATTGCAACGGTATGTGAATTTTTTCCCTAGGCCATTCTGGTTAAGCGATTGGAGCAACAGAATTGCGAAAAATTTTTTGCCTTCTCAACCATTTCTTGGCTTCAAACTCCCATATCTCGCGAACGGATTGACCTAACCCAAAAATTGCTATTGCATCTGAAAGCAGAAACTCGCCCGATTACAACGGTATGCGTATTTTTTCCCTAGGCCATTATAGTTAAGCGATTGGAGCAGCAGATTTGCGAAAAATTTGTTGTCTTGTCAACCATTTCTTAGCTTCAAAGTCCCATATCTCGCGAACGGATTGACCTAACCCAAAAATTGCTATTGCATCTGAAAATAGAAACTCGCCCGATTACAACGGTATGTGTATTTTTTCTCTAGGCCATTATAGTTAAGCGATTGGAGCAGCAGATTTGCGAAAAATTTGTTGTCTTGTCAACCATTTCTTAGCTTCAAAGTCTCATATCTCGCGAACGGATTGACCAAACCCAAAAATTCCTGCGGCGTCTGAAAGTAGAATCTCGCCCGATTACAACTGTATGCGTATTTTTTCTCCAGGCCATTCCGGTTAAGCGTTTGGAGCAGCAGAATTGCGAAAATTTGTTGTCTTCTCAACCATTTCTTAGCTTCAAACTCCCATATCTCGCGAACGGATTGACCTAACCCAAAAATTCCTATTGCTTCTGAAAGTAGAAACTCGCCCGATTACAGCGGTATGTGTATATTTTCCCTAGGCCATTCTGGTTAAGCGATTGGAGCAGCAGAATTGCGAAAATTTTTATGGCTTCTCAACCATTTCTTGGCTTCAAACTCCCATATCTCGCGAACGGATTGACCTAACCCAAAAATTGCTATTGCATCTGAAAGTAGAAACTCGCCCGATTACAACGGTATGTGTATTTTTTCCCTAGGCCATTATAGTTAAGCGTTTGGAGCAGCAGAAGTGCGAAAAATTTGTTGTCTTCTCAACCATTTCTTAGCTTCAAAGTCCCATATCTCGCGAACGGATTGACCTAACCCAAAAATTCCTGTTGCGTCTGAAATTAGAAGCTCGCCCGATTACAACGGTATGTGTATTTTTTCCCTAGGCCATTCTGGTTAAGCGGTGGAGCAGCAGAAGTGCGACAAATTTGTTGTCTTCTCAACCATTTCTTAGCTTCAAACTCCCATATCTCGCGAGCGGATTGACATAACCCAAAATTTCCTATTGCATCTGAAAGTAGAAACTCGCCCGATAACAACGGCATGTGTATTTTTTCCCTAGGCCATTCTGGTTAAGCGTTTGGAGCAGCAGAATTGCGAAAAATTTTTTGCCTTCTCAAACATTTCTTGGCTTCAAACTCCCATATCTCGCGAACGGATTGACCTAACCCAAAAATTCCTGTTGCGTCTGAAATTAGAAACTCGCCCGATTACAACGGTATGTGTATTTTTTCCCTAGGCCATTCTGGTTAAGCGTTTGGAGCAGCAGAAGTGCGACAAATTTGTTTTCTTCTCAACCATTTCATAGCTTCACACTCCCATATCTCGCGAACGGATTGACCTAACCCAAAAATTCCTATTGTAACTGAAAGTAGAAACTCGTCCGATTACAACGGTATGTGTATTTTTTCCCTAGGCCATTCTCGTTAAGCGTTTGGAGCAGCAGAATTGCGAAAAATTTTTTGCCTTCTCAACCATTTCTTGGCTTCAAACTCCCATATCTCGCGAACGGATTGACCTAACAGAAAAATTCCTATTGTAACTGAAAGTAGAAACTCGTCCGATTACAACCGTATGGGTATTTTTCCCTAGGCCATTCTGGTTAAGCGTTTGGAGCAGCAGAAGTGCGAACAATTTGTTGTCTTCTCAACCATTTTTTAGCTTCAAAGTCCCATACCCCGCGATCGGATTGACCTAACCCAAAAATTCCTGTTGCGTCTGAAATTAGAAACTCGCCCGATTACAACGGTATGTGTATTTTTTCCCTAGGCCATTCTGGTTAAGCGTTTGGAGCAGCAGAATTGCGAAAAATTAGTTGTCTTCTCAACCATTCCTTAGCTTCAAACTCCCATATCTCGCGAACGGATTGACCTAACCCAAAAATTCTAATTGCGTCTGAAAGTAGAAACTCGCCCGATTACAACTGTATGCGTATTTTTTCCCTAGGCCATTCTGGTTAAGCGTTTGGGGCAGCAGAATTGCGAAAAATTTTTTGCCTTCTCAACCATTTCTTGGCTTCAAACTCCCATATCTCGCGAACGGATTGACCTAACCCAAAAATTCCTATTGCATCTGAAAGTAGAAACTCGCCCGATTACAACGGAATGTGTATTTTTTCCCTAGGCCATTCTGGTTAAGCGTTTGGAGCAGCAGAATTGCGAAAAATTTTTTGCCTTCTCAACCATTTCATGGCTTCAAACTCCCATATCTCGCGAACGGATTGACTTAACCCAAAAATTCCTGTTGCGTGTGAAATTAGAAACTCGCCCGATTACAACGGTATGTGTATTTTTTCCCTAGGCCATTCTGGTTAAGCGTTTGGAGCAGCAGAAGTGCGACAAATTTGTTGTCTTCTCAACCATTTCTTAGCTTCAAACTCCCATATCTCGCGAGCGGATTGACCTAACCCAAAAATTCCTATTGCATCTGAAAGTAGAAACTCGCCCGATTACAACTGTATGGGTATTTTTTCCCTAGGCCATTCTGGTTAAGCCTTTGGAGCAGCAGAAGTGCGAAGAATTAGTTGTCTACGCAACCATTTCTTAGCTTCAAAGTCCATATCTCGCGAACGGATTGACCAAACCCAAAAATTCCTGCTGCGTCTGGAAGTAGAAACTCGCCCGATTACAACTGTATGGGTATTTTTTCCCTAGGCCATTCTGGTTAAGCGTTTGGAGCAGCAGAAGTGCGAAAAATTTGTTGTCTTCTCAACCATTTCTTAGCTTCAAAGTCCCATATCTCGCGACCGGATTGACCAAACCCAAAAATTCCTATTGCATCTGAAAGTAGAAACTCGCCCGATTACAGCGGTATGTGTATTTTTTCCCTAGGCCGTTCTGGTTAAGCGATTGGAGCAGCAGAATTGCGAAAATTTTTATGGCATCTCAACCATTTCTTGGCTTCAAACTCCCATATCTCGCGAACGGATTGACCTAACCCAAAAATTGCTATTGCATCTGAAAGTAGAAACTCGCCCGATTACAACGGTAAGTGTATTTTTTCCCTAGGCCATTATAGTTAAGCGTTTGGAGCAGCAGAAGTGCGAAAAATTTGTTGTCTTCTCAACCATTTCTTAGCTTCAAAGTCCCATATCTCGCGACCGGATTGACCAAACCCAAAAATTCCTATTGCATCTGAAAGTAGAAACTCGCCCGATTACAGCGGTATGTGTATTTTTTCCCTAGGCCGTTCTGGTTAAGCGATTGGAGCAGCAGAATTGCGAAAATTTTTATGGCATCTCAACCATTTCTTGGCTTCAAAGTCCCATATCTCGCGAACGGATTGACCAAACCCAAAAATTCCTGCTGCGTCTGGAAGTATAAACTCGCCCGACTACAAATGTATGGGTATTTTTTCCCTAGGCCATTCTGGTTAAGCGTTTGGAGCAGCAGAATTGCGAAAAATTTGTTGTCTTCTCAACCATTTCTTAGCTTCAAACTCCCATATCTCGGGAACGGATTGACCTAACCCAAAAATTCCTATTGCATCTGAAAGTAGAAACTCGCCCGATTGCAACGGTATGTGTATTTTTTCCCTGGGCCATTCTGGTTAAGCGTTTGGAGCATCAATATTGCGAAAAATTTTTTGCCTTCTCAACCATTTCTTGGCTTCAAACTCTCATATCTCGCGAACGGATTGACATAACCCAAAAATTCCTATTACATCTGAAAGTAGAAACTCGCCCGATTACAGCGGTATGTGTATTTTTTCCCTATGCCATTCTGGTTCAGCGTTTGGGGCAGCAGAAGTGCGAAAAATTTGTTGTCTTCTCAACCATTTCTTGGCTTCAAACTCCCATATCTCGCGAACGGATTGACCTAACCCAAAGATTCCTGCTGCGTCTGAAAGTAGAAACTCGCCCGATTACAACTGTATGCGTATTTTTTCCCTAGGCCATTCTGGTTAAGCGTTTGGGGCAGCAGAATTGCGAAAAATTTTTTGCCTTCTCAACCATTTCTTGGCTTCAAACTCCCATATCTCGCGAACGGATTGTCCTAACCCAAAAATTCCTGTTGCGTCTGAAATTAGAAACTCGCCCGATTACAACGGTACGTGTATTTTTTCCCTAGGCCATTCTGGTTAAGCGTTTGGAGCAGCAGAAGTGCGAAGAATTAGTTGTCTTCTCAAACATTTCTTAGCTTCAAACTCTCATATCTCGCGAACGGATTGACCAAACCCAAAAATTCCTGCTGCGTCTGAAAGTAGAAACTCGCCCGATTACAACGGTATGTGTATTTTTTCCCTAGGCCATTCTGGTTAAGCGTTTGGAGCAGCGGAATTGCTAAAAATTTGTTGTCTTCTCAACCATTTCTTAGCTTCAAACTCCCATATCTCGCGAGCGGATTGACCTAACCCAAAAATTCCTATTGCATCTGAAAGTAGAAACTCGCCCGATTACAACTGTATGGGTATTTTTTCCCTAGGCCATTCTGGTTAAGCCTTTGGAGCAGCAGAAGTGCGAAGAATTAGTTGTCTACGCAACCATTTCTTAGCTTCAAAGTCCCATATCTCGCGAACGGATTGACCAAACCCAAAAATTCCTGCTGCGTCTGGAAGTAGAAACTCGCCCGATTACAACTGTATGGGTATTTTTTCCCTAGGCCATTCTGGTTAAGCGTTTGGAGCAGCAGAAGTGCGAAAAATTTGTTGTCTTCTCAACCATTTCTTAGCTTCAAAGTCCCATATCTCGCGACCGGATTGACCAAACCCAAAAATTCCTATTGCATCTGAAAGTAGAAACTCGCCCGATTACAGCGGTATGTGTATTTTTTCCCTAGGCCGTTCTGGTTAAGCGATTGGAGCAGCAGAATTGCGAAAATTTTTATGGCATCTCAACCATTTCTTGGCTTCAAACTCCCATATCTCGCGAACGGATTGACCTAACCCAAAAATTCCTGCTGCGTCTGAAAGTAGAAACTCGCCCGATTACAACGGTAAGTGTATTTTTTCCCTAGGCCATTATAGTTAAGCGTTTGGAGCAGCAGAAGTGCGAAAAATTTGTTGTCTTCTCAACCATTTCTTAGCTTCAAAGTCCCATATCTCGCGAACGGATTGACCTAACCCAAAAATTCCTGTTGCGTCTGAAATTAGAAGCTCGCCCGATTACACCGGTATGTGTCTTTTTCCCTAGGCCATTCTGGTTAAGCGGTGGAGCAGCAGAAGTGCGACAAATTTGTTGTCTTCTCGACCATTTCTTAGCTTCAAACTCCCATATCTCGCGAGCGGATTGACATAACCCAAAATTTCCTATTGCATCTGAAAGTAGAAACTCGCCCGATAACAACGGCATGTGTATTTTTTCCCTAGGCCATTCTGGTTAAGCGTTTGGAGCAGCAGAATTGCGAAAAATTTTTTGCCTTCTCAAACATTTCTTGGCTTCAAACTCCCATATCTCGCGAACGGATTGACCTAACCCAAAAATTCCTGTTGCGTCTGAAATTAGAAACTCGCCCGATTACAACGGTATGTGTATTTTTTCCCTAGGCCATTCTGGTTAAGCGTTTGGAGCAGCAGAGGTGCGAAAAATTAGTTGTCTTCTCAAACATTTCTTAGCTTCAAACTCCCATATCTCGGGAACGGATTGACCTAACCCAAAAATTCCTATTGCATCTGAAAGTAGAAACTCGCCCGATTGCAACGGTATGTGTATTTTTTCCCTAGGCCATTCTGGTTAAGCGTTTGGAGCAGCAGAATTGCGCAAAATTTTTTGCCTTCTCAACCATTTCTTGGCTTCAAACTCCCATATCTCGCGAACGGATTGACCTAACCCAAAAATTCCTATTGTAACTGAAAGTAGAAACTCGTCCGATTACAACGGTGTGGGAATTTTTTCACTTGGCCATTCTGGTTAAGCATTTGGAGCAGCAGAAGTGCGAAGAATTTTTTGCCTTCTCAACCATTTCTTGGCTTCAAACTCCCATATCTCGCGAACGGATTGACCTAACCCAAAAATTCTAATTGCGTCTGAAAGTAGAAACTCGCCCGATTACAACGGTATGTGTATTTTTTCCCTAGGCCATTCTGGTTAAGCGTTTGGAGCAGCAGAAGTGCGAAGAATTAGTTGTCTTCTCAAACATTTCTTAGCTTCAAACTCCCATATCTCGCGAACGGATTGACCAAACCCAAAAATTCCTGCTGCGTCTGAAAGTAGAAACTCGCCCGATTACAACTGTATGCGTATTTTTTCCCTAGGCCATTCTGGTTAAGCGTTTGGGGCAGCAGAATTGCGAAAAATTTGTTGTATTCTCAACCATTTCTTGGCTTCAAACTCCCATATCTCGCGAACGGATTGACCTAACCCAAAAATTCCTGTTGCGTCTGAAATTAGAAACTCGCCCGATTACAACGGTACGTGTATTTTTTCCCTAGGCCATTCTGGTTAAGCGTTTGGAGCAGCAGAAGTGCGAAGAATTAGTTGTCTTCTCAAACATTTCTTAGCTTCAAACTCCCATATCTCGCGAACGGATTGACCAAACCCAAAAATTCCTGCTGCGTCTGAAAGTAGAAACTCGCCCGATTACAACGGCATGTGTATTTTTTCCCTAGGCCATTCTGGTTAAGCGTTTGGAGCAGCAGAATTGCTAAAAATTTGTTGTCTTCTCAACCATTTCTTAGTTGCAAACTCCCATATCTCGCGAACGGATTGACCTAACCCAAAAATTCCTATTGCATCTGAAAGTAGAAACTCGCCCGATTACAACGGTATGTGTATTTTTTCCCTAGGCCATTCTGGTTAAGCGTTTGCAGCAGCAGAATTGCTAAAAATTTGTTGTCTTCTCAACCATTTCTTAGCTTCAAACTCCCATATCTCGCGAACGGATTGGCCAAACCCAAAAATTCATGCTGCGTCTGTTAGTAGAAACTCGCCCGATTACAACTGTATGCGTATTTTTTCCCTAGGCCATTCTGGTTAAGCGTTTGGAGCAGCAGAATTGCGAAAAATTTCTTGTCTTCTCAACCATTTCTTAGCTGCAAACTCCCATATCTCGCGAACGGATTGACCTAACCCAAAAATTCCTATTGCATCTGAAAGTAGAAACTCGCCCGATTACAACGGTATGTGTATTTTTTCCTAGGCCATTCTGGTTAAGCGTTTGGAGCAGCAGAAGTGCGAAGAATTAGTTGTCTTCTCAAACATTTCTTAGCTTCAAACTCCCATATCTCGCGAACGGATTGACCAAACCCAAAAATTCCTGCTGCGTCTGAAAGTAGAAACTCGCCCGATTACAACTGTATGCGTATTTTTTCCCTAGGCCATTCTGGTTAAGCGTTTGGGGCAGCAGAATTGCGAAAAATTTGTTGTATTCTCAACCATTTCTTGGCTTCAAACTCCCATATCTCGCGAACGGATTGACCTAACCCAAAAATTCCTGTTGCGTCTGAAATTAGAAACTCGCCCGATTACAACGGTACGTGTATTTTTTCCCTAGGCCATTCTGGTTAAGCGTTTGGAGCAGCAGAAGTGCGAAGAATTAGTTGTCTTCTCAAACATTTCTTAGCTTCAAACTCCCATATCTCGCGAACGGATTGACCAAACCCAAAAATTCCTGCTGCGTCTGAAAGTAGAAACTCGCCCGATTACAACGGCATGTGTATTTTTTCCCTAGGCCATTCTGGTTAAGCGTTTGGAGCAGCAGAATTGCTAAAAATTTGTTGTCTTCTCAACCATTTCTTAGTTGCAAACTCCCATATCTCGCGAACGGATTGACCTAACCCAAAAATTCCTATTGCATCTGAAAGTAGAAACTCGCCCGATTACAACGGTATGTGTATTTTTTCCATAGGCCATTCTGGTTAAGCGTTTGCAGCAGCAGAATTGCTAAAAATTTGTTGTCTTCTCAACCATTTCTTAGCTTCAAACTCCCATATCTCGCGAACGGATTGGCCAAACCCAAAAATTCATGCTGCGTCTGTTAGTAGAAACTCGCCCGATTACAACTGTATGCGTATTTTTTCCCTAGGCCATTCTGGTTAAGCGTTTGGAGCAGCAGAATTGCGAAAAATTTCTTGTCTTCTCAACCATTTCTTAGCTGCAAACTCCCATATCTCGCGAACGGATTGACCTAACCCAAAAATTCCTATTGCATCTGAAAGTAGAAACTCGCCCGATTACAACGGAATGTGTATTTTTTCCCTAGGCCATTCTGGTTAAGCGTTTGGAGCAGCAGAATTGCGAAAAATTTTTTGCCTTCTCAACCATTTCATGGCTTCAAACTCCCATATCTCGCGAACGGATTGACTTAACCCAAAAATTCCTGTTGCGTGTGAAATTAGAAACTCGCCCGATTACAACGGTATGTGTATTTTTCCCTAGGCCATTCTGGTTAAGCGTTTGGAGCAGCAGAAGTGCGAAAAATTTGTTGTCTTCTCAACCATTTCTTAGCTTCAAACTCCCATATCTCGCGAGCGGATTGACCTAACCCAAAAATTCCTATTGCATCTGAAAGTAGAAACTCGCCCGATTACAACTGTATGGGTATTTTTTCCCTAGGCCATTCTGGTTAAGCCTTTGGAGCAGCAGAAGTGCGAAGAATTAGTTGTCTTCGCAACCATTTCTTAGCTTCAAAGTCCCATATCTCGCGAACGGATTGACCAAACCCAAAAATTCCTGCTGCGTCTGGAAGTAGAAACTCGCCCGATTACAACTGTATGGGTATTTTTCCCTAGGCCATTCTGGTTAAGCGTTTGGAGCAGCAGAATTGCGAAAAATTTTTTGCCTTCTCAACCATTTCATGGCTTCAAACTCCCATATCTCGCGAACGGATTGACTTAACCCAAAAATTCCTGTTGCGTGTGAAATTAGAAACTCGCCCGATTACAACGGTATGTGTATTTTTCCCTAGGCCATTCTGGTTAAGCGTTTGGAGCAGCAGAAGTGCGAAAAATTTGTTGTCTTCTCAACCATTTCTTAGCTTCAAACTCCCATATCTCGCGAGCGGATTGACCTAACCCAAAAATTCCTATTGCATCTGAAAGTAGAAACTCGCCCGATTACAACTGTATGGGTATTTTTTCCCTAGGCCATTCTGGTTAAGCCTTTGGAGCAGCAGAAGTGCGAAGAATTAGTTGTCTTCGCAACCATTTCTTAGCTTCAAAGTCCCATATCTCGCGAACGGATTGACCAAACCCAAAAATTCCTGCTGCGTCTGGAAGTAGAAACTCGCCCGATTACAACTGTATGGGTATTTTTCCCTAGGCCATTCTGGTTAAGCGTTTGGAGCAGCAGAAGTGCGAAAAATTTGTTGTCTTCTCAACCATTTCTTAGCTTCAAAGTCCCATATCTCGCGACCGGATTGACCAAACCCAAAAATTCCTATTGCATCTGAAAGTAGAAACTCGCCCGATTACAGCGGTATGTGTATTTTTTCCCTAGGCCGTTCTGGTTAAGCGTTCTGAGCAGCAGAAGTGCGAAAAATTTGTTGTCTTCTCAACCATTTCTTAGCTTCAATGTCCCATATCTCGCGAACGGATTGACCTAACCCAAAAATTCCTGTTGCGTCTGAAATTAGAAACTCGCCCGATTACAACTGTATGGGTATTTTTATTCCCTAGGCCATTCTGGTTAAGCGTTTGGAGCAGCAGAAGTGCGAAAAATTTGTTGTCTTCTCAACCATTTCTTTGCTTCAAAGTCCCATATCTCGCGACCGGATTGACCAAACCCAAAAATTCCTATTGCATCTGAAAGTAGAAACTCGCCCGATTACAGCGGTATGTGTATTTTTTCCCTAGGCCGTTCTGGTTAAGCGTTCTGAGCAGCAGAATTGCGAAAAATGTTATGCCTTCTCTACCATTTCTTGGGTTCATACTCCCATATCTCGCGAACGGATTGACCTAACCCAAAAATTCCTGTTGCGTGTGAAAGTAGAAACTCGCCCGATTACAACGGTATGTGTATTTTTTCCCCAGCCCATTCTGGTTAAGCGATTGGAGCAGCCGTAGTGCGAAAAATTTGTTGTCTTGTCAACCATTTCTTAGCTTCAAGGTCCCATATCTCGCGAACGGATTGACCTAACCCAAAAATTCCTATTGTAACTGAAAGTATAAACTCGTCCGATTACAACGGTATGGGCATTTTTTCCCTAGGCCATTCTGGTTAAGCGTTTGGAGCAGCAGAATTGCGACAAATTTTTCGCCTTCTCAACCATTTCTTGGCTTCAAACTCCCATATCTCGCGAGCGGACTGACCTAACCCAAAAATTCCTATTACATCTGAAAGTAGAAACTCGCCCGATTACAACTGTGTGTGTATTTTTTCCCCAGGCCATTCTGGTTAAGCGTTTGGAGCAGCAGAAGTGCGAAGAATTAGTTGTCTTCTCAAACATTTCTTAGCTTCAAACTCCCATATCTCGCGAACGGATTGACCAAACCTAAAAATTCCTGCTGCGTCTGAAAGTAGAAACTCGCCCGATTACAGCTGTATGCGTATTTTTTCCCTAGGCCATTCTGGTTAAGCGCTGGAGTAGCAGAAGTGCGACAAATTTGTTGTCTTCTCAACCATTTCTTAGCTTCAAACTCCCATATCTCGCGAACGGATTGACCTAACCCAAAAATTCCTATTGCATCTGAAAGTAGAAACTCGCCCGATTACAACGGTATGTGTATTTTTTCCCTAGGCCATTCTGGTTAAGCGTTTGGAGCAGCAGAATTGCAAAAAATTTTTTGCCTTCTCAACCATTTCTTGGCTTCAAACTCCCATATCTCGCGAACGGATTGACCTAACCCAAAAATTCCTGTTGCGTGTGAAAGTAGAAACTCGCCCGATTACAACGGTATGTGTATTTTTTCCCCAGCCCATTCTGGTTAAGCGATTGGAGCAGCCGTAGTGCGAAAAATTTGTTGTCTTGTCAACCATTTCTTAGCTTCAAGGTCCCATATCTCGCGAACGGATTGACCTAACCCAAAAATTCCTATTGTAACTGAAAGTAGAAACTCGTCCGATTACAACGGTATGGGCATTTTTTCCCTAGGCCATTCTGGTTAAGCGTTTGGAGCAGCAGAATTGCGAAAAATTTTTCGCCTTCTCAACCATTTCTTGGCTTCAAACTCCCATATCTCGCGAGCGGACTGACCTAACCCAAAAATTCCTATTACATCTGAAAGTAGAAACTCGCCCGATTACAACGGTGTGTGTATTTTTTCCCCAGGCCATTCTGGTTAAGCGTTTGGAGCAGCAGAAGTGCGAAGAATTAGTTGTCTTCTCAAACATTTCTTAGCTTCAAACTCCCATATCTCGCGAACGGATTGACCAAACCCAAAAATTCCTGCTGCGTCTGAAAGTAGAAACTCGCCCGATTACAGCTGTATGCGTATTTTTTCCCTAGGCCATTCTGGTTAAGCGCTGGAGCAGCAGAAGTGCGACAAATTTGTTGTCTTCTCAACCATTTCTTAGCTTCAAACTGCCATATCTCGCGAGCGGATTGACCTAACCCAAAAATTCCTATTGCATCTGAAAGTAGAAACTCGCCCGATTACAACGGTATGTGTATTTTTTCCCTAGGCCATTCTGGTTAAGCGTTTGGAGCAGCAGAATTGCAAAAAATTTTTTGCCTTCTCAACCATTTCTTGGCTTCAAACTCCCATATCTCGCGAACGGATTGACCTAACCCAAAAATTCCTGTTGCGTCTGAAATTAGAAACTCGCCCGATTACAACGGTATGTGTATTTTTTCCCTACGCCATTCAGGTTAAGCGTTTGGAGCAGCAGAATTGCGAAAAATTTTATGCCTTCTCAACCATTTCTTGGGTTCAAACTCCCATATCTCGCGAACGGATTGACCTAACCCAAAAATTCCTGTTGCGTGTGAAAGTAGAAACTCGCCCGATTACAACGGTATGTGTATTTTTTCCCTAGCCCATTCTGGTTAAGCGATTGGAGCAGCAGAATTGCGAAAAATTTGTTGTCCTCTCAACCATTTCTTAGCTTCAAAGACCCATATCTCGCGATCGGATTGACCAAACCGAAAAATTCCTATTGCATCTGAAAGTAGAAACTCGCCCGATTACAACGGTATGTGTATTTTTTCCCTAGGCCATTCTGGTTAAGCGTTTGGAGCAGCAGAAGTGCGAAAAATTAGTTGTCTTCTCAGCCATTTCTTAGCTTCAAAGTCCCATATCTCGCGAACGGATTGACCAAACCCAAAAATTCCTGTTGCGTCTGAAATTAGAAACTCGCCCGATTACAACGGTATGTGTATTTTTTCCCTACGCCATTCAGGTTAAGCGTTTGGAGCAGCAGAATTACGAAAAATTTTTTGCCTTCTCAACCATTTCTTGGCTTCAAACTCACATATCTCGCGAACGGATTGACCAAACCCAAAAATTCCTGCTGCGTCTGAAAGTAGAAACTCGCCCGATTACAACTGTATGCGTATTTTTTCCCTAGGCCATTCTGGTTAAGCGTTGGAGCAGCAGAAGTGCGACAAATTTGTTGTCTTGTCAACCATTTCTTAGCTTCAAACTCCCATATCTCGCGAGCGGATTGACCTAACCCAAAAATTCCTATTACGTCTGAAAGTAGAAACTCGCCCGATTACAACGGTATGTGTATTTTTCCCCCAGGCCATTCTGGTTAAGCGTTTGGAGCAGCAGAATTGCGAAAAATTTGTTGTCCTCTCAACCATTTCTTAGCTTCAAAGACCCATATCTCGCGACCGGATTGAACAAACCGAAAAATTCCTATTGCATCTGAAAGTAGAAACTCGCCCGATTACAACGGTATGTGTATTTTTTCCCTAGGCCATTCTGGTTAAGCGTTTGGAGCAGCAGAAATGCGAAAAATTAGTTGTCTTCTCAACTATTTCTTAGCTTCAAACTCCCATATCTCGCGAACGGATTGACCAAACCCAAAAATTCCTGCTGCGTCTGAAAGTAGAAACTCGCCCGATTACAACTGTATGGGTATTTTTTCCCTAGGCCATTCTGGTTAAGCGTTTGGAGCAGCAGGAGTGCGAAAAATTTGTTGTCTTCTCAACCATTTCTTAGCTTCAAAGTCCCATATCTCGCGACCGGATTGACCAAACCCAAAAATTCCTGCTGCGTCTGAAAGTAAAAACTCGCCCGATTACAACTGTATGTGTATTTTTTCCCTAGGCCATTCTGGTTAAGCGTTTGGAGCAGCAGAATTGCGAAAAATTTCTTGTCTTCTCAACCATTTCTTAGCTGCAAACTCCCATATCTCGCGAACGGATTGACCTAACCCAAAAACTCATATTGCATCTGAAAGTAGAAACTCGCCCGATTACAACGGAATGTGTATTTTTTGCCTAGGCCATTCTGGTTAAGCGTTTGGAGCAGCAGAAGTGCGAAAAATTTGTTGTCTTCTCAACCATTTCTTAGCTTCAAAGTCCCATATCTCGCGAACGGATTGACCTAACCCAAAAATTCCTGTTGCGTCTGAAATTAGAAACTCGCCCGATTACAACGGTATGTGTATTTTTTCCCTAGGCCATTCTGGTTAAGCGTTTGGAGCAGCAGAATTGCGAAGAATTAGTTGTCTCCTCAAACATTTCTTAGCTTCAAACTCCCATATCTCGCGAACGGATTGACCAAACCCAAAAATTCCTGCTGCGTCTGGAAGCAGAAACTCGCCCGATTACAACTGTATGGGTATTTTTATTCCCTAGGCCATTCTGGTTAAGCGTTTGGAGCAGCAGAAGTGCGAAAAATTTGTTGTCTTCTCAACCATTTCTTAGCTTCAAAGTCCCATATCTCGCGAACGGATTGACCTAACCCAAAAATTCCTGTTGCGTCTGAAATTAGAAACTCGCCCGATTTCAACGGTATGTGTATTTTTTCCCTAGGCCATTCTGGTTAAGCGTTTGGAGCAGCAGAAGTGCGAAGAATTAGTTGTCTTCTCAAACATTTCTTAGCTTCAAACTCCCATATCTCGCGAACGGATTGACCAAACCCAAAAATTCCTGCTGCGTCTGAAAGTAGAAACTCGCCCGATTACAACTGTATGGGTATTTTTATTCCCTAGGCCATTCTGGTTAAGCGTTTGGAGCAGCAGATGTGCGAAAAATTTGTTGTATTCTCAACCATCTCTTAGCTTCAAACTCCCATATTTCGCGAACGGATTGACCAAACCCAAAAATTCCTGCTGCGTCTGAAAGTAGAAACTCGCCCGATTACAAACTGTACGGGTATTTTTTCCCTAGGCCATTCTGGTTAAGCGTTTGGAGCAGCAGAATTGCAAAAAATTTTTTGCCTTCTCAACCATTTCTTGGCTTCAAACTCCCATATCTCGCGAACGGATTGACCTAACCCAAAAATTCCTGTTGCGTCTGAAATTAGAAACTCGCCCGATTACAACGGTATGTGCATCTTTTCCCTAGGCCATTCTGGTTAAGCGTTTGGAGCAGCAGAAGTGCGAAAAATTTGTTGTATTCTCAACCATTTCTTAGCTTCAAACTCCCATATCTCGCGAACGGATTGACCAAACCCAAAAATTCCTGCTGCGTCTGAAAGTAGAAACTCGCCCGATTACAAACTGTACGGGTATTTTTTCCCTAGGCCATTCTGGTTAAGCGTTTGGAGCAGCAGAAATCCGAAAAATTTGTTGTCATCTCAACCATTTCTTAGCTTCAAGGTCCCATATCTCGCGAACGGATTGACCTAACCAAAAAATTCCTATTACATCTGAAAGTAGAAACTCGCCTGATTACAACGGTATGTGTATTTTTTCCCCAGGCCATTCTGGTTAAGCGTTTGGAGCAGCAGAAGTGCGAAGAATTAGTTGTCTTCTCAAACATTTCTTAGCTTCAAACTCCATATCTCGCGAACGGATTGACCTAACCCAAAAATTGCTATTGCATCTGAAAGTAGAAACTCGTCCGATTACAACGGTAAGGGTATTTTTTCCCTAGGCCATTCTGGTTAAGCGCTGGAGCAGCAGAAGTGCGACAAATTTGTTGTCTTCTCAACCATTTCTTAGCTTCAAACTCCCATATCTCGCGAACGGATTGACCTAAACCAAAAATTCCTATTGCATCTGAAAGTAGAAACTCGCCCGATTACAACGGAATGTGTATTTTTTCCCTAGGCCATTCTGGTTAAGCGTTTGGAGCAGCAGAATTGCAAAAAATTTTTTGCCTTCTCAACCATTTAATGGCTTCAAACTCCCATATCTCGCGAACGGATTGACCTAACCCAAAAATTCCTATTGCATCTGAAAGTAGAAACTCGCCCGATTACAACGGAATGTGTATTTTTTCCCTAGGCCATTCTGGTTAAGCGTTTGGAGCAGCAGAATTGCGAAAAATTTTTTGCCTTCTCAACCATTTCTTGGCTTCAAACTCCCATATCTCGCGAACGGATTGACCCAACCGAAAAATTGCTATTGCATCTGAAAGTAGAAACTCGTCCGATTACAACGGTAAGGGTATTTTTTCCCTAGGCCATTCTGGTTAAGCGCTGGAGCAGCAGAAGTGCGACAAATTTGTTGTCTTCTCAACCATTTCTTAGCTTCAAACTCCCATATCTC
The DNA here is from genome assembly GCF_051014685.1 of Ptiloglossa arizonensis. Lineage (NCBI taxonomy): Eukaryota > Metazoa > Arthropoda > Insecta > Hymenoptera > Colletidae > Ptiloglossa > Ptiloglossa arizonensis. The sequence continues at coordinate 2,197,139 of NW_027478397.1, forward strand.
GCGAGCGGATTGACCTAACCCAAAAATTCCTGTTGCGTCTGAAATTAGAAACTCGCCCGATTACAACGGTATGGGTATTTTTTGCCTAGGCCATTCTGGTTAAGCGTTTGGAGCAGCAGAAGTACGAAGAATTTGTTGTCTTCTCAACCATTTCTTAGCTTCAAAGTCCCATATCTCGCGAACGGATTGACCAAACCCAAAAATTCCTGCTGCGTCTGAAAGTAGAAACTCGCCCGTTTACAACTGTGTGGGTATTTTTATTCCCTGGGCTATTCTGGTTAAGCGTTTGGAGCAGCAGAAGTGCGAAAAATTTGTTGTCTTCTCAACCATTTCTTAGCTTTAAACTCCCATATCTCGCGAACGGATTGAACAAACCCAAAAATTCCTGCTGCGTCTGAAAGTAGAAACTCGCCCGATTACAACTGTACGGGTATTTTTTCCCTAGGCCATTCTGGTTAAGCGTTTGGAGCAGCAGAAGTCCGAAAAATTTGTTGTCTTCTCAACCATTTCTTAGCTTCAAAGTCCCATATCTCGCGAACGGATTGACCTAACCCAAAAATTCCTGTTGCGTCTGAAATTAGAAACTCGCCCGATTACAACGGTATGTGTATTTTTTCCCTAGGCCATTCTGGTTAAGCGTTTGGAGCAGCAGAATTGCGAAGAATTAGTTGTCTCCTCAAACATTTCTTAGCTTCAAACTCCCATATCTCGCGAACGGATTGACCAAACCCAAAAATTCCTGCTGCGTCTGGAAGCAGAAACTCGCCCGATTACAACTGTATGGGTATTTTTATTCCCTAGGCCATTCTGGTTAAGCGTTTGGAGCAGCAGAAGTGCGAAAAATTTGTTGTCTTCTCAACCATTTCTTAGCTTCAAAGTCCCATATCTCGCGAACGGATTGACCTAACCCAAAAATTCCTGTTGCGTCTGAAATTAGAAACTCGCCCGATTACAACGGTATGTGTATTTTTTCCCTAGGCCATTCTGGTTAAGCGTTTTGAGCAGCAGAAGTGCGAAGAATTAGTTGTCTTCTCAAACATTTCTTAGCTTCAAACTCCCATATCTCGCGAACGGATTGACCAAACCCAAAAATTCCTGCTGCGTCTGAAAGTAGAAACTCGCCCGATTACAACTGTATGGGTATTTTTATTCCCTAGGCCATTCTGGTTAAGCGTTTGGAGCAGCAGATGTGCGAAAAATTTGTTGTATTCTCAACCATTTCTTAGCTTCAAACTCCCATATCTCGCGAACGGATTGACCAAACCCAAAAATTCCTGCTGCGTCTGAAAGTAGAAACTCGCCCGATTACAAACTGTACGGGTATTTTTTCCCTAGGCCATTCTGGTTAAGCGTTTGGAGCAGCAGAAATCCGAAAAATTTGTTGTCTTCTCAACCATTTCTTAGCTTCAAGGTCCCATATCTCGCGAACGGATTGACCTAACCCAAAAATTCCTGTTGCGTCTGAAATTAGAAACTCGCCCGATTACAACGGTATGTGTATTTTTTCCCTAGGCCATTCTGGTTAAGCGTTTGGAGCAGCAGAATTGCGAAGAATTAGTTGTCTTCTCAAACATTTCTTAGCTGCAAACTCCCATATCTCGCGAACGGATTGACCTAACCCAAAAATTCCTATTGCATCTGAAAGTAGAAACTCGCCCGATTACAACGGAATGTGTATTTTTTCCCTAGGCCATTCTGGTTAAGCGTTTGGAGCAGCAGAATTGCGAAAAATTTTTTGCCTTCTCAACCATTTCTTGGCTTCAAACTCCCATATCTCGCGAACGGATTGACCTAACCCAAAAATTGCTATTGCATCTGAAAGTAGAAACTCGTCCGATTACAACGGTAAGGGTATTTTTTCCCTAAGCCATTCTGGTTAAGCGTTTGGAGCAGCAGAATTGCGAAAAATTTGTTGTCTTCTCAACCATTTCTTAGCTTCAAAGTCCCATATCTCGCGAACGGATTGACCAAACCCAAAAATTCCCGATGCGTCTGAAAGTAGAAACTCGCCCGATTACTACTGTATGCGTATTTTTTCCCTAGGCCATTCTGGTTAAGCGTTTGGAGCAGCAGAATTGCGAAAAATTTGTTGTCTTCTCAACCATTTCTTAGATTCAAAGTCCCATATCTCGTGAACGGATTGACCAAACCCAAAAATTCCTGCTGCGTCTGAAAGTAGAAACTCGCCCGATTACAGCTGTATGCGTATTTTTTCCCTAGGCCATTCTGGTTAAGCGCTGGAGCAGCAGAAGTGCGACAAATTTGTTGTCTTCTCAACCATTTCTTGGCTTCAAACTCCCATATCTCGCGAACGGATTGACCTAACCCAAAAATTGCTATTGCATCTGAAAGTAGAAACTCGTCCGATTACAACGGTATGTGTATTTTCTCCCTAGGCCATTCTGGTTAAGCGTTTGGAGCAGCAGAAGTGCGAAGAATTAGTTGTCTTCTCAAACATTTCTTAGCTGCAAACTCCCATATCTCGCGAACGGATTGACCTAACCCAAAAATTCCTATTGCATCTGAAAGTAGAAACTCGTCCGATTACAACGGTAAGGGTATTTTTTCCCTAGGCCATTCTGGTTAAGCGCTGGAGCAGCAGAAGTGCGACAAATTTGTTGTCTTCTCAACCATTTCTTAGCTTCAAACTCCCATATCTCGCGAGCGGATTGACCTAACCCAAAAAATTCCTATTGCATCTGAAAGTAGAAACTCGCCCGATTACAACGATATGTGTATTTTTTCCCTAGGCCATTCTGGTTAAGCGTTTGGAGCAGCAGAATTGCAAAAAATTTTTTGCCTTCTCAACCATTTCTTGGCTTCAAACTCCCATATCTCGCGAACGGATTGACCTAACCCAAAAATTCCTGTTGCGTCTGAAATTAGAAACTCGCCCGATTACAACGGTATGTGCATCTTTTCCCTAGGCCATTCTGGTTAAGCGTTTGGAGCAGCAGAAGTGCGAAAAATTTGTTGTATTCTCAACCATTTCTTAGCTTCAAACTCCCATATCTCGCGAACGGATTGACCAAACCCAAAAATTCCTGCTGCGTCTGAAAGTAGAAACTCGCCCGATTACAAACTGTACGGGTATTTTTTCCCTAGGCCATTCTGGTTAAGCGTTTGGAGCAGCAGAAATCCGAAAAATTTGTTGTCATCTCAACCATTTCTTAGCTTCAAGGTCCCATATCTCGCGAACGGATTGACCTAACCAAAAAATTCCTATTACATCTGAAAGTAGAAACTCGCCTGATTACAACGGTATGTGTATTTTTTCCCCAGGCCATTCTGGTTAAGCGTTTGGAGCAGCAGAAGTGCGAAGAATTAGTTGTCTTCTCAAACATTTCTTAGCTTCAAACTCCATATCTCGCGAACGGATTGACCTAACCCAAAAATTGATATTGCATCTGAAAGTAGAAACTCGTCCGATTACAACGGTAAGGGTATTTTTTCCCTAGGCCATTCTGGTTAAGCGCTGGAGCAGCAGAAGTGCGACAAATTTGTTGTCTCCTCAACCATTTCTTAGCTTCAAACTCCCATATCTCGCGAACGGATTGACCTAACCCAAAAATTCCTATTGCATCTGAAAGTAGAAACTCGCCCGATTACAACGGAATGTGTATTTTTTCCCTAGGCCATTCTGGTTAAGCGTTTGGAGCAGCTGAATTGCAAAAAATTTTTTGCCTTCTCAACCATTTCTTGGCTTCAAACTCCCATATCTCGCGAACGGAGTGACCTAACCCAAGAATTCCTATTGCATCTGAAAGTAGAAACTCGCCCGATTACAACGGAATGTGTATTTTTTCCCTAGGCCATTCTGGTTAAGCGTTTGGAGCAGCAGAATTGCGAAAAATTTTTTGCCTTCTCAACCATTTCTTGGCTTCAAACTCTCATATCTCGCGAACGGATTGACCAAACCCAGAAATTCCTGCTGCGTCTGAAAGTAGAAACTCGCCCGATTACAACTGTATGCGTATTTTTTCCCTAGGCCATTCTGGTTAAGCGCTGGAGCAGCAGAAGTGCGACAAATTTGTTGTCTTGTCAACCATTTCTTAGCTTCAAACTCCCATATCTCGCGAACGGATTGAACAAACTCAAAAATTCCTGCTGCGTCTGAAAGTAGAAACTCGCCCGATTACAACTGTATGGGTATTTTTATTCCCTAGGCCATTCTGGTTAAGCGTTTGGAGCCGCAGATGTGCGAAGAATTTGTTGTCTTCTCAACCATTTCTTAGCTTCAAACTCCCATATCTCGCGAACGGATTGAACAAACCCAAAAATTCCTGCTGCGTCTGAAAGTAGAAACTCGCCCGATTACAACTGTATGGGTATTTTTTCCCTAGGCCATTCTGGTTAAGCGTTTGGAGCAGCAGAAGTGCGAAAAATTTGTTGTCCTCTCAACCATTTCTTAGTTTCAAAGTCCCATATCTCGCGAACGGATTGACCTAACCCAAAAATTCCTATTGCATCTGAAAGTAGAATCTCGCCTGATTACAACGGTATGTGTATTTTTTCCCCAGGCCATTCTGGTTAAGCGTTTGGAGCAGCAGAAGTGCGAAGAATTAGTTGTCTTCTCAAACATTTCTTAGCTTCAATCTCCCATATCTCGCGAACGGATTGACCAAACCCAAAAATTCCTGCTGCGTCTGAAAGTAGAAACTCGCCCGATTACAACTGTATGGGTATTTTTATTCCCTAGGCCATTCTGGTTAAGCGTTTGGAGCAGCAGAAGTGCGAAAAATTTGTTGTCTTCTCAACCATTTCTTAGCTTCAAACTCCCATATCTCGCGAACGGATTGAACAAACCCAAAAATTCCTGCTGCGTCTGAAAGTAGAAACTCGCCCGATTACAACTGTATGGGTATTTTTTCCCTAGGCCATTCTGGTTAAGCGTTTGGAGCAGCAGAATTGCAAAAAATTTTTTGCCTTCTCAACCATTTCTTGGCTTCAAACTCCCATATCTCGCGAACGGACTGACCTAACCCAAAAATTCCTGCTGCGTCTGAAAGTAGAAACTCGCCCGATTACAACTGTATGCGTATTTTTTCCCTAGGCCATTCTGGTTAAGCGCTGGAGCCGCAGAAGTGCGACAAATTTGTTGTCTTGTCAACCATTTCTTAGCTTCAAACTCCCATATCTCGCGAGCGGATTGACCTAACCCAAAAATTCCTATTACTTCTGAAAGTAGAAACTCGCCTGATTACAACGGTATGTGTATTTTTTCCCCAGGCCATTCTGGTTAAGCGTTTGGAGCAGCAGAAGTGCGAAAAATTTGTTGTCTTCTCAACCATTTCTTAGCTTCAAAGTCCCATATCTCGCGAACGGATTGACCTAACCCAAAAATTCCTGTTGCGTCTGAAATTAGAAACTCGCCCGATTACAACGGTATGTGTATTTTTTCCCTAGGCCATTCTGGTTAAGCGTTTGGAGCAGCAGAAGTGCGAAAAATTAGTTGTCTTCTCAACCATTTCTTAGCTTCAAAGTCCCATATCTCGCGAACGGATTGACCAAACCAAAAAATTCTTGTTGCGTCTGAAATTAGAAACTCGCTCGATTACAACGGTATGTGTTTTTTTCCCCTAGGCCATTCTGGTTAAGCGTTTGGAGCAGCAGAAGTGCGAAGAATTAGTTGTCTTCTCAAACATTTCTTAGCTTCAAACTCCCATATCTCGCGAACGGATTGACCAAACCCAAAAATTCCAGCTGCGTCTGAAAGTAGAAACTCGCCCGATTACAACTGTATGGGTATTTTTATTCCCTAGGCCATTCTGGTTAAGCGTTTGGAGCAGCAGAAGTGCGAAAAATTTGGTGTCTTCTCAACCATTTCTTAGCTTCAAACTCCCGTATCTCGCGAACGGATTGACCAAACCCAAAAATTCCTGCTGCGTCTGAAAGTAGAAACTCGCCCGATTACAACTGTATGGGTATTTTTTCCCTAGGCCATTCTGGTTAAGCGTTTGGAGCAGCAGAAGTCCGAAAAATTTGTTGTCTTCTCAACCATTTCTTAGCTTCAAAGTCCCATATCTCGCGAACGGATTGACCTAACCCAAAAATTCCCATTGCATCTGAAAGTAGAAACTCGTCCGATTACAAGGGTATGGGTATTTTTTCCCTGGGCCATTCTGGTTAAGCGTTTGGAGCAGCAGAATTGCGAAAAATTTGTTGTCTTCACAACCATTTCTTAGCTTCAAAGTCCCATATCTCGCGGACGGATTGACCAAACCCAAAAATTCCTGCTGCGTCTGAAAATAGAAACTCGCCCGATTACTACTGTATGCGTATTTTTTCCCTAGGCCATTCTGGTTAAGCGTTTGGAGCAGCAGAATTGCGAAAAATTTGTTGTCTTCTCAACCATTTCTTAGCTTCAAACTCCCATATCTCGCGAACGGATTGAACAAACCCAAAAATTCCTGCTGCGTCTGAAAGTAGAAACTCGCCCGATTACAACTGTATGGGTATTTTTTCCCTAGGCCATTCTGGTTAAGCGTTTGGAGCAGCAGAATTGCAAAAAATTTTTTGCCTTCTCAACCATTTCTTGGCTTCAAACTCCCATATCTCGCGAACGGACTGACCTAACCCAAAAATTCCTGCTGCGTCTGAAAGTAGAAACTCGCCCGATTACAACTGTATGCGTATTTTTTCCCTAGGCCATTCTGGTTAAGCGCTGGAGCCGCAGAAGTGCGACAAATTTGTTGTCTTGTCAACCATTTCTTAGCTTCAAACTCCCATATCTCGCGAGCGGATTGACCTAACCCAAAAATTCCTATTACATCTGAAAGTAGAAACTCGCCTGATTACAACGGTATGTGTATTTTTTCCCCAGGCCATTCTGGTTAAGCGTTTGGAGCAGCAGAAGTGCGAAAAATTTGTTGTCTTCTCAACCATTTCTTAGCTTCAAAGTCCCATATCTCGCGAACGGATTGACCTAACCCAAAAATTCCTGTTGCGTCTGAAATTAGAAACTCGCCCGATTACAACGGTATGTGTATTTTTTCCCTAGGCCATTCTGGTTAAGCGTTTGGAGCAGCAGAAGTGCGAAAAATTAGTTGTCTTCTCAACCATTTCTTAGCTTCAAAGTCCCATATCTCGCGAACGGATTGACCAAACCAAAAAATTCTTGTTGCGTCTGAAATTAGAAACTCGCTCGATTACAACGGTATGTGTTTTTTTCCCCTAGGCCATTCTGGTTAAGCGTTTGGAGCAGCAGAAGTGCGAAGAATTAGTTGTCTTCTCAAACATTTCTTAGCTTCAAACTCCCATATCTCGCGAACGGATTGACCAAACCCAAAAATTCCAGCTGCGTCTGAAAGTAGAAACTCGCCCGATTACAACTGTATGGGTATTTTTATTCCCTAGGCCATTCTGGTTAAGCGTTTGGAGCAGCAGAAGTGCGAAAAATTTGGTGTCTTCTCAACCATTTCTTAGCTTCAAACTCCCGTATCTCGCGAACGGATTGACCAAACCCAAAAATTCCTGCTGCGTCTGAAAGTAGAAACTCGCCCGATTACAACTGTATGGGTATTTTTTCCCTAGGCCATTCTGGTTAAGCGTTTGGAGCAGCAGAAGTCCGAAAAATTTGTTGTCTTCTCAACCATTTCTTAGCTTCAAAGTCCCATATCTCGCGAACGGATTGACCTAACCCAAAAATTCCCATTGCATCTGAAAGTAGAAACTCGTCCGATTACAAGGGTATGGGTATTTTTTCCCTGGGCCATTCTGGTTAAGCGTTTGGAGCAGCAGAATTGCGAAAAATTTGTTGTCTTCACAACCATTTCTTAGCTTCAAAGTCCCATATCTCGCGGACGGATTGACCAAACCCAAAAATTCCTGCTGCGTCTGAAAATAGAAACTCGCCCGATTACTACTGTATGCGTATTTTTTCCCTAGGCCATTCTGGTTAAGCGTTTGGAGCAGCAGAATTGCGAAAAATTTGTTGTCTTCTCAACCATTTCTTAGATTCAAAGTCCCATATCTCGCGAACGGATTGACTATACCCAAAAATTCCTGCTGCGTCTGAAAGTAGAAACTCGCCCGATTACAGCTGTATGCGTATTTTTTCCCTAGGCCATTCTGGTTAAACGCTGGAGCAGCAGAAGTGCGACAAATTTGTTGTCTTCCCAACCATTTCTTAGCTTCAAACTCCCATATCTCGCGAGCGGATTGACCTAACCCAAAAATTCCTATTACATCTGAAAGTAGAAGCTCGCCCGATTACAACGGTATGTGTATTTTTCCCCCAGGCCATTCTGGTTAAGCGTTTGGAGCAGCAGAATTGCGAAAAATTTTTTGGCTTCTCAACCATTTCTTGGCTTCAAACTCCCATATCTCGCGAACGGATTGACCTAACCCAAAAATTCCTGTTGCGTCTGAAATTTGAAACTCGCCCGATTACAACGGTATGTGTATTTTTTGCCTAGGCCATTCTGGTTAAGCGTTTGGAGCAGCAGAAGTGCGAAGAATTATTTGTCTTCTCGAATATTTCTTAGCTTCAAACTCCCATATCTCGCGAACCGATTGACCAAACCCAAAAATTCCTGCTGCGTCTGAAAGTAGAAACTCGCCCGATTACAACTGTATGGGTATTTTTATTCCCTAGGCCATTCTGGTTAAGCGTTTGGAGCATTAGAAGTGCGAAAAATTTGATGTCTTCTCAACCATTTCTTAGCTTCAAACTCCCATATCTTGCGAACGGATTGACCAAACCCAAAAATTCCTGCTGCGTCTGAAAGTAGAAACTCGCCCGATTACAACTGTATGGGTATTTTTTCCCTAGGCCATTCTGGTTAAGCGTTTGGAGCAGCAGAATTGCGAAAAATTTTTTGCCGTCTCAACCATTTCTTAGCTTCAAACTCCCATATCTCGCGAACGGATTGAACAAACCCAAAAATTCCTGCTGCGTCTGAAAGTAGAAACTCGCCCGATTACAACTGTATGGGTATTTTTTCCCTAGGCCATTCTGGTTAAGCGTTTGGAGCAGCAGAATTGCAAAAAATTTTTTGCCTTCTCAACCATTTCTTGGCTTCAAACTCCCATATCTCGCGAACGGACTGACCTAACCCAAAAATTCCTGCTGCGTCTGAAAGTAGAAACTCGCCCGATTACAACTGTATGCGTATTTTTTCCCTAGGCCATTCTGGTTAAGCGCTGGAGCCGCAGAAGTGCGACAAATTTGTTGTCTTGTCAACCATTTCTTAGCTTCAAACTCCCATATCTCGCGAGCGGATTGACCTAACCCAAAAATTCCTATTACATCTGAAAGTAGAAACTCGCCTGATTACAACGGTATGTGTATTTTTTCCCCAGGCCATTCTGGTTAAGCGTTTGGAGCAGCAGAAGTGCGAAAAATTTGTTGTCTTCTCAACCATTTCTTAGCTTCAAACTCCCATATCTCGCGAACGGATTGACCAAACCCAAAAATTCCAGCTGCGTCTGAAAGTAGAAACTCGCCCGATTACAACTGTATGGGTATTTTTATTCCCTAGGCCATTCTGGTTAAGCGTTTGGAGCAGCAGAAGTGCGAAAAATTTGGTGTCTTCTCAACCATTTCTTAGCTTCAAACTCCCGTATCTCGCGAACGGATTGACCAAACCCAAAAATTCCTGCTGCGTCTGAAAGTAGAAACTCGCCCGATTACAACTGTATGGGTATTTTTTCCCTAGGCCATTCTGGTTAAGCGTTTGGAGCAGCAGAAGTCCGAAAAATTTGTTGTCTTCTCAACCATTTCTTAGCTTCAAAGTCCCATATCTCGCGAACGGATTGACCTAACCCAAAAATTCCCATTGCATCTGAAAGTAGAAACTCGTCCGATTACAAGGGTATGGGTATTTTTTCCCTGGGCCATTCTGGTTAAGCGTTTGGAGCAGCAGAATTGCGAAAAATTTGTTGTCTTCACAACCATTTCTTAGCTTCAAAGTCCCATATCTCGCGGACGGATCGACCAAACCCAAAAATTCCTGCTGCGTCTGAAAATAGAAACTCGCCCGATTACTACTGTATGCGTATTTTTTCCCTAGGCCATTCTGGTTAAGCGTTTGGAGCAGCAGAATTGCGAAAAATTTGTTGTCTTCTCAACCATTTCTTAGATTCAAAGTCCCATATCTCGCGAACGGATTGACTATACCCAAAAATTCCTGCTGCGTCTGAAAGTAGAAACTCGCCCGATTACAGCTGTATGCGTATTTTTTCCCTAGGCCATTCTGGTTAAACGCTGGAGCAGCAGAAGTGCGACAAATTTGTTGTCTTCCCAACCATTTCTTAGCTTCAAACTCCCATATCTCGCGAGCGGATTGACCTAACCCAAAAATTCCTATTACATCTGAAAGTAGAAGCTCGCCCGATTACAACGGTATGTGTATTTTTCCCCCAGGCCATTCTGGTTAAGCGTTTGGAGCAGCAGAATTGCGAAAAATTTTTTGGCTTCTCAACCATTTCTTGGCTTCAAACTCCCATATCTCGCGAACGGATTGACCTAACCCAAAAATTCCTGTTGCGTCTGAAATTTGAAACTCGCCCGATTACAACGGTATGTGTATTTTTTGCCTAGGCCATTCTGGTTAAGCGTTTGGAGCAGCAGAAGTGCGAAGAATTATTTGTCTTCTCGAATATTTCTTAGCTTCAAACTCCCATATCTCGCGAACCGATTGACCAAACCCAAAAATTCCTGCTGCGTCTGAAAGTAGAAACTCGCCCGATTACAACTGTATGGGTATTTTTATTCCCTAGGCCATTCTGGTTAAGCGTTTGGAGCATTAGAAGTGCGAAAAATTTGATGTCTTCTCAACCATTTCTTAGCTTCAAACTCCCATATCTCGCGAACGGATTGACCAAACCCAAAAATTCCTGCTGCGTCTGAAAGTAGAAACTCGCCCGATTACAACTGTATGGGTATTTTTTCCCTAGGCCATTCTGGTTAAGCGTTTGGAGCAGCAGAATTGCGAAAAATTTTTTGCCGTCTCAACCATTTCTTGGCTTCAAACTCCCATATCTCGCGAACGGATTGATTTAACCCAAAAATTCCTATTGCATCTGAAAGTAGAAACTCGTCCGATTACAAGGGTATGGGTATTTTTTCCCTGGGCCATTCTGGTTAAGCGTTTGGAGCAGCAGAATTGCGAAAAATTTGTTGTCTTCACAACCATTTCTTAGCTTCAAAGTCCCATATCTCGCGGACGGATCGACCAAACCCAAAAATTCCTGCTGCGTCTGAAAATAGAAACTCGCCCGATTACTACTGTATGCGTATTTTTTCCCTAGGCCATTCTGGTTAAGCGTTTGGAGCAGCAGAATTGCGAAAAATTTGTTGTCTTCCCAACCATTTCTTAGCTTCAAACTCCCATATCTCGCGAGCGGATTGACCTAACCCAAAAATTCCTATTACATCTGAAAGTAGAAGCTCGCCCGATTACAACGGTATGTGTATTTTTCCCCCAGGCCATTCTGGTTAAGCGTTTGGAGCAGCAGAATTGCGAAAAATTTTTTGGCTTCTCAACCATTTCTTGGCTTCAAACTCCCATATCTCGCGAACGGATTGACCTAACCCAAAAATTCCTGTTGCGTCTGAAATTTGAAACTCGCCCGATTACAACGGTATGTGTATTTTTTGCCTAGGCCATTCTGGTTAAGCGTTTGGAGCAGCAGAAGTGCGAAGAATTATTTGTCTTCTCGAATATTTCTTAGCTTCAAACTCCCATATCTCGCGAACCGATTGACCAAACCCAAAAATTCCTGCTGCGTCTGAAAGTAGAAACTCGCCCGATTACAACTGTATGGGTATTTTTATTCCCTAGGCCATTCTGGTTAAGCGTTTGGAGCATTAGAAGTGCGAAAAATTTGATGTCTTCTCAACCATTTCTTAGCTTCAAACTCCCATATCTCGCGAACGGATTGACCAAACCCAAAAATTCCTGCTGCGTCTGAAAGTAGAAACTCGCCCGATTACAACTGTATGGGTATTTTTTCCCTAGGCCATTCTGGTTAAGCGTTTGGAGCAGCAGAATTGCGAAAAATTTTTTGCCGTCTCAACCATTTCTTAGCTTCAAAGTCCCATATCTCGCGAACGGATTGACCAAACCCAAAAATTCCTGCTGCGTCTGAAAGTAGGTACTCGCCCGTTTACTACTGTATGCGTATTTTTTCCCTAGGCCATTCTGGTTAAGCGTTTGGAGCAGCAGAATTGCGAAAAATTTGTTGTCTTCTCAACCATTTCCTAGCTTCAAACTCCCATATCTCGCGAACGGATTGACATAACCCAAAAATTCCTATTGCATCTGAAAGTAGAATCTCGCCCGATTACAACTGTATGGCTATTTTTATTCCCTAGGCCATTCTGGTTAAGCGTTTGGAGCAGCAGAAGTGGAAAAATTAGTTTTCTTCTCAACCATTTCTTAGATTCAAACTCCCATATCTCGCGAACGGATTGGCCAAACCCAAAAATTCCTGCTGCGTCTGAAAGTAGAAACTCGCCCGATTACATCTGTATGGGTATTTCTTCCCTGGGCCATTCTGGTTAAGCGTTTGGAGCAGCAGAAGTGCGAAAAATTTGTTGTCTTCTCAACCATTTCTTAGCTTCAAAGTCCCATATCTCGCGGCCGGATTGACCAAACCCAAAAATTCCTGCTGCGTCTGAAAGTAGAAACTCGCCCGATTACAACTGTATGCGTATTTTTTCCCTAGGCCATTCTGGTTAAGCGTTTGGAGCAGCAGAATTGCGAAAAATTCCTTGTCTTCTCAACCATTTCTTAGCTTCAAACTCCCATATCTCGCGAACGGATTGACCTAACCCAAAAATTCCTATTGCATCTGAAAGTAGAAACTCGCCCGATTACAACGGTATGTGTATTTTTTCCCTAGGCCATTCTGGTTAAGCCATTGGAGCAGCAGTAGTGCAAAAAATTTGTTGTCTTGTCAACCATTTCTTAGATTCAAAGTCCCATATCTCGCGAACGGATTGACCTAACCCAAAAATTCCTATTGTAACTGAAAGTAGAAACTCGTCCGATTACAACGGTATGTGTATTTTTTCCCTAGGCCATTCTGGTTAAGCGTTTGGAGCAGCAGAAGTGCGAAAAATTTGTTGTCTTCTCAACCAATTCTTAGCTTCAAAGTCCCATATCTCGCGAACGGATTGACCAAACCCAAAAATTCCTGCTGCGTCTGAAAGTAGATACTCGCCCGTTTACTACTGTATGCGTATTTTTTCCCTAGGCCATTCTGGTTAAGCGTTTGGAGCAGCAGAATTGCGAAAAATTTGTTGTCTTCTCAACCATTTCCTAGCTTCAAACTCCCATATCTCGCGAACGGATTGACATAACCCAAAAATTCCTATTGCATCTGAAAGTAGAATCTCGCCCGATTACAACGGTATGTGTATTTTTTCCCTAGGCCATTCTGGTTAAGCGTTTGGAGCAGCAAAAGTGGAAAAATTCCTTGTCTTCTCAACCATTTCTTAGCTTCAAACTCCCATATCTCGCGAACGGATTGACCTAACCCAAAAATTCATATTGCATCTGAAAGTAGAAACTCGCCCGATTACAACGGTATGTGTATTTTTTCCCTAGGCCATTCTGGTTAAGCCATTGGAGCAGCAGTAGTGCAAAAAATTTGTTGTCTTCTCAACCATTTCTTAGCTTCAAAGTCCCATATCTTGCGGCCGGATTGACCAAACCCAAAAATTCCTGCTGCGTCTGAAAGTAGAAACTCGCCCGATTACAACTGTATGCGTATTTTTTCCCTAGGCCATTCTGGTTAAGCGTTTGGAGCAGCAGAATTGCGAAAAATTCCTTGTCTTCTCAACCATTTCTTAGCTTCAAACTCCCATATCTCGCGAACGGATTGGCCAAACCCAAAAATTCCTGCTGCGTCTGAAAGTAGAAACTCGCCCGATTACAACTGTATGGGTATTTCTTCCCTGGGCCATTCTGGTTAAGCGTTTGGAGCAGCAGAAGTGCGAAAAATTTGTTGTCTTCTCAACCATTTCTTAGCTTCAAAGTCCCATATCTCGCGGCCGGATTGACCAAACCCAAAAATTCCTGCTGCGTCTGAAAGTAGAAACTCGCCCGATTACAACTGTATGCGTATTTTTCCCCTAGGCCATTCTGGTTAAGCGTTTGGAGCAGCAGAATTGCGAAAAATTCCTTGTCTTCTCAACCATTTCTTAGCTTCAAACTCCCATATCTCGCGAACGGATTGACCTAACCCAAAAATTCCTATTGCATCTGAAAGTAGAAACTCGCCCGATTACAACGGTATGTGTATTTTTTCCCTAGGCCATTCTGGTTAAGCCATTGGAGCAGCAGTAGTGCAAAAAATTTGTTGTCTTGTCAACCATTTCTTAGATTCAAAGTCCCATATCTCGCGAACGGATTGACCTAACCCAAAAATTCCTATTGTAACTGAAAGTAGAAACTCGTCCGATTACAACGGTATGTGTATTTTTTCCCTAGGCCATTCTGGTTAAGCGTTTGGAGCAGCAGAAGTGCGAAAAATTTGTTGTCTTCTCAACCAATTCTTAGCTTCAAAGTCCCATATCTCGCGAACGGATTGACCAAACCCAAAAATTCCTGCTGCGTCTGAAAGTAGATACTCGCCCGTTTACTACTGTATGCGTATTTTTTCCCTAGGCCATTCTGGTTAAGCGTTTGGAGCAGCAGAATTGCGAAAAATTTGTTGTCTTCTCAACCATTTCCTAGCTTCAAACTCCCATATCTCGCGAACAGATTGACATAACCCAAAAATTCCTATTGCATCTGAAAGTAGAATCTCGCCCGATTACAACGGTATGTGTATTTTTTCCCTAGGCCATTCTGGTTAAGCGTTTGGAGCAGCAAAAGTGGAAAAATTAGTTTTCTTCTCAACCATTTCTTAGATTCAAACTCCCATATCTCGCGAACGGATTGACCAAACCCAAAAATTCCTGCTGCGTCTGAAAGTAGAAACTCGCCCGATTACAACTGTATGGGTATTTTTTCCCTGGGCCATTCTGGTTAAGCGTTTGGAGCAGCAGAAGTGCGAAAAATTTGTTGTCTTCTCAACCATTTCTTAGCTTCAAAGTCCCATATCTCGCGGCCGGATTGACCAAACCCAAAAATTCCTGCTGCGTCTGAAAGTAGAAACTCGCCCGATTACAACTGTATGCGTATTTTTTCCCTAGGCCATTCTGGTTAAGCGTTTGGAGCAGCAGAATTGCGAAAAATTCCTTGTCTTCTCAACCATTTCTTAGCTTCAAACTCCCATATCTCGCGAACGGATTGACCTAACCCAAAAATTCCTATTGCATCTGAAAGTAGAAACTCGCCCGATTACAACGGTATGTGTATTTTTTCCCTAGGCCATTCTGGTTAAGCCATTGGAGCAGCAGTAGTGCAAAAAATTTGTTGTCTTGTCAACCATTTCTTAGCTTCAAAGTCCCATATCTCGCGAACGGATTGACCTAACCCAAAAATTCCTATTGTAACTGAAAGTAGAAACTCGTCCGATTACAACGGTATGTGTATTTTTTCCCTAGGCCATTCTGGTTAAGCGTTTGGAGCAGCAGAAGTGCGAAAAATTTGTTGTCTTCTCAACCATTTCTTAGCTTCAAAGTCCCATATCTCGCGACCGGATTGACCAAACCCAAAAATTCCTGCTGCGTCTGAAAGTAGAAACTCGCCCGATTACAACTGTATGCGTATTTTTTCCCTAGGCCATTCTGGTTAAGCGTTTGGAGCAGCAGAATTGCGAAAAATTCCTTGTCTTCTCAACCATTTCTTAGCTTCAAACTCCCATATCTCGCGAACGGATTGACATAACCCAAAAATTCCTATTGCATCTGAAAGTAGAATCTCGCCCGATTACAACGGTATGTGTATTTTTTCCCTAGGCCATTCTGGTTAAGCGTTTGGAGCAGCAAAAGTGGAAAAATTAGTTTTCTTCTCAACCATTTCTTAGATTCAAACTCCCATATCTCGCGAACGGATTGACCAAACCCAAAAATTCCTGCTGCGTCTGAAAGTAGAAACTCGCCCGATTACAACTGTATGGGTATTTTTTCCCTGGGCCATTCTGGTTAAGCGTTTGGAGCAGCAGAAGTGCGAAAAATTTGTTGTCTTCTCAACCATTTCTTAGCTTCAAAGTCCCATATCTCGCGGCCGGATTGAACAAACCCAAAAATTCCTGCTGCGTCTGAAAGTAGAAACTCGCCCGATTACAACTGTATGAGTATTTTTTCCCTAGGCCATTCTGGTTAAGCGTTTGGAGCAGCAGAATTGCGAAAAATTCCTTGTCTTCTCAACCATTTCTTAGCTTCAAACTCCCATATCTCGCGAACGGATTGACCTAACCCAAAAATTCCTATTGCATCTGAAAGTAGAAACTCGCCCGATTACAACGGTATGTGTATTTTTTCCCTAGGCCATTCTGGTTAAGCCATTGGAGCAGCAGTAGTGCAAAAAATTTGTTGTCTTGTCAACCATTTCTTAGCTTCAAAGTCCCATATCTCGCGAACGGATTGACCTAACCCAAAAATTCCTATTGTAACTGAAAGTAGAAACTCGTCCGATTACAACGGTATGTGTATTTTTTCCCTACGCCATTCTGGTTAAGCGTTTGGAGCAGCAGAATTGCGAAAAATTTGTTGTCTTCTCAACCATTTCTTAGCTTCAAACTCCCATATCTCGCGAACGGATTGACCTAACCCAAAAATTCCCATTGCATCTGAAAGTAGAAACTCGCCCGATTACAACGGTATGTGAATTTTTTCCCTAGGCCATTCTGGTTAAGCGTTTGGTGCAGCAGAATTGCGAAAAATTTTTTGCCTTCTCAACCATTTCTTGGTTTCAAACTCCCATATCTCGCGAACGGATTGACCTAACCCAAAAATTCCTATTGCGTCTGAAAGTAGAAACTCGCCCGATTACAGCGGTATGTGTATTTTTTCCCTAGGCCATACTGGTTAAGCGTTTGGAGCAGCAGCATTGCGAAAAATTTTATGGCTTCTCAACCATTTCTTGGCTTCAAACTCCCATATCTCGCGAACGGATTGACCTAACCCAAAAATTCCTGTTGCGTCTGAAATCAGAAACACGCCCGATTACCACGGTATGTGTATTTTTTCCCTAGGCCATTCTGGTTAAGCGTTTGGAGCAGCACAAGTGCGAAAAATTAGTTGTCTTCTCAACCATTTCTTAGCTTCAAACTCCCATATCTCGCGAACGGATTGACCAAACCCAAAAATTCCTTCTGCGTCTGAAAGTAGAAACTCGCCCGATTACAACTGTATGGGTATTTTTTCCCTAGTGCATTCTGGTTAAGCGTTTGGAGCAGCAGAATTGCGAAAAATTTCTTGTCTTCTCAACCATTTCTTAGCTGCAAACTCCCATATCTCGCGAACGGAATAACCTAACCCAAAAATTCCTATTGCATCTGAAAGTAGAAACTCGCCCGATTACAACGGTATGTGTATTTTTTCCCTAGGCCATTCTGGTTAAGCGTTTGGAGCAGCAGAATTGCGAAAAATTTTTTGCCGTCTCAACCATTTCTTGGCTTCAAACTCCCATATCTCGCGAACGGATTGATTTAACCCAAAAATTCCTATTGCATCTGAAAGTAGAAACTCGACCGATTACAACGGTATGGGTATTTTTTCCCTAGACCATTCTGGTTAAGCGTTTGGAGCAGCAGAAGTGCGAAAAATTTGTTGTCTTCTCAACCATTTCTTAGCTTCAAAGTCCCATATCTCGCGAACGGATTGACCAAACCCAAAAATTCCTGCTGCGTCTGAAAGTAGATACTCGCCCGTTTACTACTGTATGCGTATTTTTTCCCTAGGCCATTCTGGTTAAGCGTTTGGAGCAGCAGAATTGCGAAAAATTTGTTGTCTTCTCAACCATTTCCTAGCTTCAAACTCCCATATCTCGCGAACGGATTGACATAACCCAAAAATTCCTATTGCATCTGAAAGTAGAATCTCGCCCGATTACAACTGTATGGGTATTTTTATTCCCTAGGCCATTCTGGTTAAGCGTTTGGAGCAGCAGAAGTGGAAAAATTAGTTTTCTTCTCAACCATTTCTTAGATTCAAACTCCCATATCTCGCGAACGGATTGGCCAAACCCAAAAATTCCTGCTGCGTCTGAAAGTAGAAACTCGCCCGATTACAACTGTATGGGTATTTCTTCCCTGGGCCATTCTGGTTAAGCGTTTGGAGCAGCAGAAGTGCGAAAAATTTGTTGTCTTCTCAACCATTTCTTAGCTTCAAAGTCCCATATCTCGCGGCCGGATTGACCAAACCCAAAAATTCCTGCTGCGTCTGAAAGTAGAAACTCGCCCGATTACAACTGTATGCGTATTTTTTCCCTAGGCCATTCTGGTTAAGCGTTTGGAGCAGCAGAATTGCGAAAAATTCCTTGTCTTCTCAACCATTTCTTAGCTTCAAACTCCCATATCTCGCGAACGGATTGACCTAACCCAAAAATTCCTATTGCATCTGAAAGTAGAAACTCGCCCGATTACAACGGTATGTGTATTTTTTCCCTAGGCCATTCTGGTTAAGCCATTGGAGCAGCAGTAGTGCAAAAAATTTGTTGTCTTGTCAACCATTTCTTAGCTTCAAAGTCCCATATCTCGCGAACGGATTGACCTAACCCAAAAATTCCTATTGTAACTGAAAGTAGAAACTCGTCCGATTACAACGGTATGTGTATTTTTTCCCTAGGCCATTCTGGTTAAGCGTTTGGAGCAGCAGAAGTGCGAAAAATTTGTTGTCTTCTCAACCAATTCTTAGCTTCAAAGTCCCATATCTCGCGAACGGATTGACCAAACCCAAAAATTCCTGCTGCGTCTGAAAGTAGATACTCGCCCGTTTACTACTGTATGCGTATTTTTTCCCTAGGCCATTCTGGTTAAGCGTTTGGAGCAGCAGAATTGCGAAAAATTTGTTGTCTTCTCAACCATTTCCTAGCTTCAAACTCCCATATCTCGCGAACGGATTGACATAACCCAAAAATTCCTATTGCATCTGAAAGTAGAATCTCGCCCGATTACAACGGTATGTGTATTTTTTCCCTAGGCCATTCTGGTTAAGCGTTTGGAGCAGCAAAAGTGGAAAAATTAGTTTTCTTCTCAACCATTTCTTAGATTCAAACTCCCATATCTCGCGAACTGATTGACCAAACCCAAAAATTCCTGCTGCGTCTGAAAGTAGAAACTCGCCCGATTACAACTGTATGGGTATTTTTTCCCTGGGCCATTCTGGTTAAGCGTTTGGAGCAGCAGAAGTGCGAAAAATTTGTTGTCTTCTCAACCATTTCTTAGCTTCAAACACCCATATCTCGCGAACGGATTGACATAACCCAAAAATTCCTATTGCATCTGAAAGTAGAATCTCGCCCGATTACAACGGTATGTGTATTTTTTCCCTAGGCCATTCTGGTTAAGCGTTTGGAGCAGCAAAAGTGGAAAAATTAGTTTTCTTCTCAACCATTTCTTAGATTCAAACTCCCATATCTCGCGAACGGATTGACCAAACCCAAAAATTCCTGCTGCGTCTGAAAGTAGAAACTCGCCCGATTACAACTGTATGGGTATTTTTTCCCTGGGCCATTCTGGTTAAGCGTTTGGAGCAGCAGAAGTGCGAAAAATTTGTTGTCTTCTCAACCATTTCTTAGCTTCAAAGTCCCATATCTCGCGGCCGGATTGAACAAACCCAAAAATTCCTGCTGCGTCTGAAAGTAGAAAGTCGCCCGATTACAACTGTATGAGTATTTTTTCCCTAGGCCATTCTGGTTAAGCGTTTGGAGCAGCAGAATTGCGAAAAATTCCTTGTCTTCTCAACCATTTCTTAGCTTCAAACTCCCATATCTCGCGAACGGATTGACCTAACCCAAAAATTCCTATTGCATCTGAAAGTAGAAACTCGCCCGATTACAACGGTATGTGTATTTTTTCCCTAGGCCATTCTGGTTAAGCCATTGGAGCAGCAGTAGTGCAAAAAATTTGTTGTCTTGTCAACCATTTCTTAGCTTCAAAGTCCCATATCTCGCGAACGGATTGACCTAACCCAAAAATTCCTATTGTAACTGAAAGTAGAAACTCGTCCGATTACAACGGTATGTGTATTTTTTCCCTAGGCCATTCTGGTTAAGCGTTTGGAGCAGCAGAAGTGCGTTAAATTTTTTGTCTTCTCAACCATTTCTTAGCTTCAAAGTCCCATATCTCGCGAACGGATTGACCAAACCCAAAAATTCCTGCAGCGTCTGAAAGTAGAAACTCGCCCGATTACATCTGTATGTGTATTTTTTCCCTAGGCCATTCTGGTTAAGCGTTTGGAGCAGCAGAATTGCGAAAAATTTTATGGCTTCTCAACCATTTCTTGGCTTCAAACTCCCATATCTCGCGAACGGATTGACCTAACCCAAAAATTCCTGTTGCGTCTGAAATCAGAAACACGCCCGATTACCACGGTATGTGTATTTTTTCCCTAGGCCATTCTGGTTAAGCGTTTGGAGCAGCAAAAGTGCGAAAAATTAGTTGTCTTCTCAACCATTTCTTAGCTTCAAACTCCCATATCTCGCGAACGGATTGACCAAACCCAAAAATTCCTTCTGCGTCTGAAAGTAGAAACTCGCCCGATTACAACTGTATGGGTATTTTTTCCCTAGTGCATTCTGGTTAAGCGTTTGGAGCAGCAGAAGTGCGAAAAATTTGTTGTCTTCTCAACCATTTCTTAGCTTCAAAGTCCCATATCTCGCGACCGGATTGACCAAACCCAAAAATTCCTGCTGCGTCTGAAAGTAGAAACTCGCCCGATTACAACTGTATGCCTATTTTTTCCCTAGGCCATTCTGGTTAAGCGTTTGGAGCAGCAGAATTGCGAAAAATTTCTTGTCTTCTCAACCATTTCTTAGCTGCAAACTCCCATATCTCGCGAACGGAATGACCTAACCCAAAAATTCCTATTGCATCTGAAAGTAGAAACTCGCCCGATTACAACGGTATGTGTATTTTTTCCCTAGGCCATTCTGGTTAAGCGTTTGGAGCAGCAGAATTGCGAAAAATTCCTTGTCTTCTCAACCATTTCTTAGCTTCAAACTCCCATATCTCGCGAACGGATTGACCTAACCCAAAAATTCCCATTGCATCTGAAAGTAGAAACTCGCCCGATTACAACAGTATGTGAATTTTTTCCCTAGGCTATTCTGGTTAAGCGTTTGGTGCAGCAGAATTGCGAAAAATTTTTTGCCTTCTCAACCATTTCTTGGTTTCAAACTCCCATATCTCGCGAACGGATTGACCTAACCCAAAAATTCCTATTGCGTCTGAAAGTAGAAACTCGCCCGATTACAGCGGTATGTGTATTTTTTCCCTAGGCCATTCTGGTTAAGCGTTTGGAGCAGCAGCATTGCGAAAAATTTTATGGCTTCTCAACCATTTCTTGGCTTCAAACTCCCATATCTCGCGAACGGATTGACCTAACCCAAAAATTCCTGTTGCGTCTGAAATCAGAAACACGCCCGATTACCACGGTATGTGTATTTTTTCCCTAGGCCATTCTGGTTAAGCGTTTGGAGCAGCACAAGTGCGAAAAATTAGTTGTCTTCTCAACCATTTCTTAGCTTCAAACTCCCATATCTCGCGAACGGATTGACCAAACCCAAAAATTCCTTCTGCGTCTGAAAGTAGAAACTCGCCCGATTACAACTGTATGGGTATTTTTTCCCTAGTGCATTCTGGTTAAGCGTTTGGAGCAGCAGAAGTGCGAAAAATTTGTTGTCTTCTCAACCATTTCTTAGCTTCAAAGTCCCATATCTCGCGACCGGATTGACCAAACCCAAAAATTCCTGCTGCGTCTGAAAGTAGAAACTCGCCCGATTACAACTGTATGCGTATTTTATCCCTAGGCCATTCTGGTTAAGCGTTTGGAGCAGCAGAATTGCGAAAAATTTCTTGTCTTCTCAACCATTTCTTAGCTGCAAACTCCCATATCTCGCGAACGGAATGACCTAACCCAAAAATTCCTATTGCATCTGAAAGTAGAAACTCGCCCGATTACAACGGTATGTGTATTTTTTCCCTAGGCCATTCTGGTTAAGCCATTGGAGCAGCAGTAGTGCAAAAAATTTGTTGTCTTGTCAACCATTTCTTAGCTTCAAAGTCCCATATCTCGCGAACGGATTGACCTAACCCAAAAATTCCTATTGTAACTGAAAGTAGAAACTCGTCCGATTACAACGGTATGTGTATTTTTTTCCCTAGGCCATTCTGGTTAAGCGTTTGGAGCAGCAGAAGTGCGAAAAATTTGTTGTCTTCTCAACCAATTCTTAGCTTCAAAGTCCCATATCTCGCGAACGGATTGACCAAACCCAAAAATTCCTGCTGCGTCTGAAAGTAGAAACTCGCCCGATTACAACTGTATGCGTATTTTTTCCCTAGGCCATTCTGGTTAAGCGTTTGGAGCAGCAGAATTGCGAAAAATTCCTTGTCTTCTCAACCATTTCTTAGCTTCAAACTCCCATATCTCGCGAACGGATTGACATAACCCAAAAATTCCTATTGCATCTGAAAGTAGAATCTCGCCCGATTACAACGGTATGTGTATTTTTTCCCTAGGCCATTCTGGTTAAGCGTTTGGAGCAGCAAAAGTGGAAAAATTAGTTTTCTTCTCAACCATTTCTTAGATTCAAACTCCCATATCTCGCGAACGGATTGACCAAACCCAAAAATTCCTGCTGCGTCTGAAAGTAGAAACTCGCCCGATTACAACTGTATGCGTATTTTTTCCCTAGGCCATTCTGGTTAAGCGTTTGGAGCAGCAGAATTGCGAAAAATTCCTTGTCTTCTCAACCATTTCTTAGCTTCAAACTCCCATATCTCGCGAACGGATTGACATAACCCAAAAATTCCTATTGCAACTGAAAGTAGAATCTCGCCCGATTACAACGGTATGTGTATTTTTTCCCTAGGCCATTCTGGTTAAGCGTTTGGAGCAGCAAAAGTGGAAAAATTAGTTTTCTTCTCAACCATTTCTTAGATTCAAACTCCCATATCTCGCGAACGGATTGACCAAACCCAAAAATTCCTGCTGCGTCTGAAAGTAGAAACTCGCCCGATTACAACTGTATGCGTATTTTTTCCCTAGGCCATTCTGGTTAAGCGTTTGGAGCAGCAGAATTGCGAAAAATTCCTTGTCTTCTCAACCATTTCTTAGCTTCAAACTCCCATATCTCGCGAACGGATTGACATAACCCAAAAATTCCTATTGCATCTGAAAGTAGAATCTCGCCCGATTACAACGGTATGTGTATTTTTTCCCTAGGCCATTCTGGTTAAGCGTTTGGAGCAGCAAAAGTGGAAAAATTAGTTTTCTTCTCAACCATTTCTTAGATTCAAACTCCCATATCTCGCGAACGGATTGACCAAACCCAAAAATTCCTGCTGCGTCTGAAAGTAGAAACTCGCCCGATTACAACTGTATGGGTATTTTTTCCCTGGGCCATTCTGGTTAAGCGTTTGGAGCAGCAGAAGTGCGAAAAATTTGTTGTCTTCTCAACCATTTCTTAGCTTCAAAGTCCCATATCTCGCGGCCGGATTGAACAAACCCAAAAATTCCTGCTGCGTCTGAAAGTAGAAACTCGCCCGATTACAACTGTATGAGTATTTTTTCCCTAGGCCATTCTGGTTAAGCGTTTGGAGCAGCAGAATTGCGAAAAATTCCTTGTCTTCTCAACCATTTCTTAGCTTCAAACTCCCATATCTCGCGAACGGATTGACCTAACCCAAAAATTCCTATTGCATCTGAAAGTAGAAACTCGCCCGATTACAACGGTATGTGTATTTTTTCCCTAGGCCATTCTGGTTAAGCCATTGGAGCAGCAGTAGTGCAAAAAATTTGTTGTCTTGTCAACCATTTCTTAGCTTCAAAGTCCCATATCTCGCGAACGGATTGACCTAACCCAAAAATTCCTATTGTAACTGAAAGTAGAAACTCGTCCGATTACAACGGTATGTGTATTTTTTCCCTAGGCCATTCTGGTTAAGCGTTTGGAGCAGCAGAAGTGCGTTAAATTTTTTGTCTTCTCAACCATTTCTTAGCTTCAAAGTCCCATATCTCGCGAACGGATTGACCAAACCCAAAAATTCCTGCAGCGTCTGAAAGTAGAAACTCGCCCGATTACATCTGTATGTGTATTTTTTCCCTAGGCCATTCTGGTTAAGCGTTTGGAGCAGCAGAATTGCGAAAAATTTCTTGTCTTCTCAACCATTTCTTAGCTGCAAACTCCCATATCTCGCGAACGGAATGACCTAACCCAAAAATTCCTATTGCATCTGAAAGTAGAAACTCGCCCGATTACAACGGTATGTGTATTTTTTCCCTAGGCCATTCTGGTTAAGCGTTTGGAGCAGCAGAATTGCGAAAAATTCCTTGTCTTCTCAACCATTTCTTAGCTTCAAACTCCCATATCTCGCGAACGGATTGACCTAACCCAAAAATTACCATTGCATCTGAAAGTAGAAACTCGCCCGATTACAACGGTATGTGAATTTTTTCCCTAGGCCATTCTGGTTAAGCGTTTGGTGCAGCAGAATTGCGAAAAATTTTTTGCCTTCTCAACCATTTCTTGGTTTCAAACTCCCATATCTCGCGAACGGATTGACCTAACCCAAAAATTCCTATTGCGTCTGAAAGTAGAAACTCGCCCGATTACAGCGGTATGTGTATTTTTTCCCTAGGCCATTCTGGTTAAGCGTTTGGAGCAGCAGCATTGCGAAAAATTTTATGGCTTCTCAACCATTTCTTGGCTTCAAACTCCCATATCTCGCGAACGGATTGACCTAACCCAAAAATTCCTGTTGCGTCTGAAATCAGAAACACGCCCGATTACCACGGTATGTGTATTTTTTCCCTAGGCCATTCTGGTTAAGCGTTTGGAGCAGCACAAGTGCGAAAAATTAGTTGTCTTCTCAACCATTTCTTAGCTTCAAACTCCCATATCTCGCGAACGGATTGACCAAACCCAAAAATTCCTTCTGCGTCTGAAAGTAGAAACTCGCCCGATTACAACTGTATGGGTATTTTTTCCCTAGTGCATTCTGGTTAAGCGTTTGGAGCAGCAGAAGTGCGAAAAATTTGTTGTCTTCTCAACCATTTCTTAGCTTCAAAGTCCCATATCTCGCGACCGGATTGACCAAACCCAAAAATTCCTGCTGCGTCTGAAAGTAGAAACTCGCCCGATTACAACTGTATGCGTATTTTTTCCCTAGGCCATTCTGGTTAAGCGTTTGGAGCAGCAGAATTGCGAAAAATTTCTTGTCTTCTCAACCATTTCTTAGCTGCAAACTCCCATATCTCGCGAACGGAATGACCTAACCCAAAAATTCCTATTGCATCTGAAAGTAGAAACTCGCCCGATTACAACGGTATGTGTATTTTTTCCCTAGGCCATTCTGGTTAAGCCATTGGAGCAGCAGTAGTGCAAAAAATTTGTTGTCTTGTCAACCATTTCTTAGCTTCAAAGTCCCATATCTCGCGAACGGATTGACCTAACCCAAAAATTCCTATTGTAACTGAAAGTAGAAACTCGTCCGATTACAACGGTATGTGTATTTTTTCCCTAGGCCATTCTGGTTAAGCGTTTGGAGCAGCAGAAGTGCGAAAAATTTGTTGTCTTCTCAACCAATTCTTAGCTTCAAAGTCCCATATCTCGCGAACGGATTGACCAAACCCAAAAATTCCTGCTGCGTCTGAAAGTAGATACTCGCCCGTTTACTACTGTATGCGTATTTTTTCCCTAGGCCATTCTGGTTAAGCGTTTGGAGCAGCAGAATTGCGAAAAATTTGTTGTCTTCTCAACCATTTCCTAGCTTCAAACTCCCATATCTCGCGAACGGATTGACATAACCCAAAAATTCCTATTGCATCTGAAAGTAGAATCTCGCCCGATTACAACGGTATGTGTATTTTTTCCCTAGGCCATTCTGGTTAAGCGTTTGGAGCAGCAAAAGTGGAAAAATTAGTTTTCTTCTCAACCATTTCTTAGATTCAAACTCCCATATCTCGCGAACGGATTGACCAAACCCAAAAATTCCTGCTGCGTCTGAAAGTAGAAACTCGCCCGATTACAACTGTATGGGTATTTTTTCCCTGGGCCATTCTGGTTAAGCGTTTGGAGCAGCAGAAGTGCGAAAAATTTGTTGTCTTCTCAACCATTTCTTAGCTTCAAAGTCCCATATCTCGCGGCCGGATTGACCAAACCCAAAAATTCCTGCTGCGTCTGAAAGTAGAAACTCGCCCGATTACAACTGTATGCGTATTTTTTCCCTAGGCCATTCTGGTTAATCGTTTGGAGCAGCAGAATTGCGAAAAATTCCTTGTCTTCTCAACCATTTCTTAGCTTCAAACTCCCATATCTCGCGAACGGATTGACCTAACCCAAAAATTCCTATTGCATCTGAAAGTAGAAACTCGCCCGATTACAACTGTATGCGTATTTTTTCCCTAGGCCATTCTGGTTAAGCGTTTGGAGCAGCAGAATTGCGAAAAATTCCTTGTCTTCTCAACCATTTCTTAGCTTCAAACTCCCATATCTCGCGAACGGATTGACATAACCCAAAAATTCCTATTGCATCTGAAAGTAGAATCTCGCCCGATTACAACGGTATGTGTATTTTTTCCCTAGGTCATTCTGGTTAAGCGTTTGGAGCAGCAAAAGTGGAAAAATTAGTTTTCTTCTCAACCATTTCTTAGATTCAAACTCCCATATCTCGCGAACGGATTGACCAAACCCAAAAATTCCTGCTGCGTCTGAAAGTAGAAACTCGCCCGATTACAACTGTATGGGTATTTTTTCCCTGGGCCATTCTGGTTAAGCGTTTGGAGCAGCAGAAGTGCGAAAAATTTGTTGTCTTCTCAACCATTTCTTAGCTTCAAAGTCCCATATCTCGCGGCCGGATTGAACAAACCCAAAAATTCCTGCTGCGTCTGAAAGTAGAAACTCGCCCGATTACAACTGTATGAGTATTTTTTCCCTAGGCCATTCTGGTTAAGCGTTTGGAGCAGCAGAATTGCGAAAAATTCCTTGTCTTCTCAACCATTTCTTAGCTTCAAACTCCCATATCTCGCGAACGGATTGACCTAACCCAAAAATTCCTATTGCATCTGAAAGTAGAAACTCGCCCGATTACAACGGTATGTGTATTTTTTCCCTAGGCCATTCTGGTTAAGCCATTGGAGCAGCAGTAGTGCAAAAAATTTGTTGTCTTGTCAACCATTTCTTAGCTTCAAAGTCCCATATCTCGCGAACGGATTGACCTAACCCAAAAATTCCTATTGTAACTGAAAGTAGAAACTCGTCCGATTACAACGGTATGTGTATTTTTTCCCTAGGCCATTCTGGTTAAGCGTTTGGAGCAGCAGAAGTGCGTTAAATTTTTTGTCTTCTCAACCATTTCTTAGCTTCAAAGTCCCATATCTCGCGAACGGATGGACCAAACCCAAAAATTCCTGCAGCGTCTGAAAGTAGAAACTCGCCCGATTACATCTGTATGTGTATTTTTTCCCTAGGCCATTCTGGTTAAGCGTTTGGAGCAGCAAAAGTGCGAAAAATTAGTTGTCTTCTCAACCATTTCTTAGCTTCAAACTCCCATATCTCGCGAACGGATTGACCAAACCCAAAAATTCCTTCTGCGTCTGAAAGTAGAAACTCGCCCGATTACAACTGTATGGGTATTTTTTCCCTAGTGCATTCTGGTTAAGCGTTTGGAGCAGCAGAAGTGCGAAAAATTTGTTGTCTTCTCAACCATTTCTTAGCTTCAAAGTCCCATATCTCGCGACCGGATTGACCAAACCCAAAAATTCCTGCTGCGTCTGAAAGTAGAAACTCGCCCGATTACAACTGTATGCGTATTTTTTCCCTAGGCCATTCTGGTTAAGCGTTTGGAGCAGCAGAATTGCGAAAAATTTCTTGTCTTCTCAACCATTTCTTAGCTGCAAACTCCCATATCTCGCGAACGGAATGAACTAACCCAAAAATTCCTATTGCATCTGAAAGTAGAAACTCGCCCGATTACAACGGTATGTGTATT
This sequence comes from Ptiloglossa arizonensis, assembly GCF_051014685.1. Classification (NCBI taxonomy): domain Eukaryota; kingdom Metazoa; phylum Arthropoda; class Insecta; order Hymenoptera; family Colletidae; genus Ptiloglossa; species Ptiloglossa arizonensis. Next base: position 2,225,192 of record NW_027478397.1, read on the forward strand.
TTTTCCCTAGGCCATTCTGGTTAAGCGTTTGGAGCAGCAGAATTGCGAAAAATTCCTTGTCTTCTCAACCATTTCTTAGCTTCAAACTCCCATATCTCGCGAACGGATTGACCTAACCCAAAAATTCCTATTGCATCTGAAAGTAGAAACTCGCCCGATTACAACGGTATGTGTATTTTTTCCCTAGGCCATTCTGGTTAAACCATTGGAGCAGCAGTAGTGCAAAAAATTTGTTGTCTTGTCAACCATTTCTTAGCTTCAAAGTCCCATATCTCGCGAACGGATTGACCTAACCCAAAAATTCCTATTGTAACTGAAAGTAGAAACTCGTCCGATTACAACGGTATGTGTATTTTTTCCCTAGGCCATTCTGGTTAAGCGTTTGGAGCAGCAGAAGTGCGAAAAATTTGTTGTCTTCTCAACCAATTCTTAGCTTCAAAGTCCCATATCTCGCGAACGGATTGACCAAACCCAAAAATTCCTGCTGCGTCTGAAAGTAGATACTCGCCCGATTACATCTGTATGCGTATTTTTTCCCTAGGCCATTCTGGTTAAGCGTTTGGAGCAGCAGAATTGCGAAAAATTTGTTGTCTTCTCAACCATTTCCTAGCTTCAAACTCCCATATCTCGCGAACGGATTGACATAACCCAAAAATTCCTATTGCATCTGAAAGTAGAATCTCGCCCGATTACAACGGTATGTGTATTTTTTCCCTAGGCCATTCTGGTTAAGCGTTTGGAGCAGCAAAAGTGGAAAAATTAGTTTTCTTCTCAACCATTTCTTAGATTCAAACTCCCATATCTCGCGAACGGATTGACCAAACCCAAAAATTCCTGCTGCGTCTGAAAGTAGAAACTCGCCCGATTACAACTGTATGGGTATTTTTTCCCTGGGCCATTCTGGTTAAGCGTTTGGAGCAGCAGAAGTGCGAAAAATTTGTTGTCTTCTCAACCATTTCTTAGCTTCAAAGTCCCATATCTCGCGGCCGGATTGACCAAACCCAAAAATTCCTGCTGCGTCTGAAAGTAAAAACTCGCCCGATTACAACTGTATGCGTATTTTTTCCCTAGGCCATTCTGGTTAAGCGTTTGGAGCAGCAGAATTGCGAAAAATTCCTTGTCTTCTCAACCATTTCTTAGCTTCAAACTCCCATATCTCGCGAACGGATTGACCTAACCCAAAAATTCCTATTGCATCTGAAAGTAGAAACTCGCCCGATTACAACGGTATGTGTATTTTTTCCCTAGGCCATTCTGGTTAAGCCATTGGAGCAGCAGTAGTGCAAAAAATTTGTTGTCTTGTCAACCATTTCTTAGCTTCAAAGTCCCATATCTCGCGAACGGATTGACCTAACCCAAAAATTCCTATTGTAACTGAAAGTAGAAACTCGTCCGATTACAACGGTATGTGTATTTTTTCCCTAGGCCATTCTGGTTAAGCGTTTGGAGCAGCAGAAGTGCGAAAAATTTGTTTTCTTCTCAACCATTTCTTAGCTTCAAACTCCCATATCTCGCGAACGGATTGACCAAACCCAAAAATTCCTGCTGCGTCTGAAAGTAGAAACTCGCCCGATTACAACTGTATGGGTATTTTTTCCCTGGGCCATTCTGGTTAAGCGTTTGGAGCAGCAGAAGTGCGAAAAATTTGTTGTCTTCTCAACCATTTCTTAGCTTCAAAGTCCCATATCTCGCGGCCGGATTGAACAAACCCAAAAATTCCTGCTGCGTCTGAAAGTAGAAACTCGCGCGATTACAACTGTATGCATATTTTTTCCCTAGGCCATTCTGGTTAAGCGTTTGGAGCAGCAGAATTGCGAAAAATTCCTTGTCTTCTCAACCATTTCTTAGCTTCAAACTCCCATACCTCGCGAACGGATTGACCTAACCCAAAAATTCCTATTGCATCTGAAAGTAGAAACTCGCCCGATTACAACGGTATGTGTATTTTTTCCCTAGGCCATTCTGGTTAAGCCATTGGAGAAGCAGTAGTGCAAAAAATTTGTTGTCTTGTCAACCATTTCTTAGCTTCAAAGTCCCATATCTCGCGAACGGATTGACCTAACCCAAAAATTCCTATTGTAACTGAAAGTAGAAACTCGTCCGATTACAACGGTATGTGTATTTTTTCCCTAGGCCATTCTGGTTAAGCGTTTGGAGCAGCAGAAGTGCGTTAAATTTTTTGTCTTCTCAACCATTTCTTAGCTTCAAAGTCCCATATCTCGCGAACGGATTGACCAAACCCAAAAATTCCTGCAGCGTCTGAAAGTAGAAACTCGCCCGGTTACATCTGTATGTGTATTTTTTCCCTAGGCCATTCTGGTTAAGCGTTTGGAGCAGCAGAATTGCGAAAAATTTTATGGCTTCTCAACCATTTCTTGGCTTCAAACTCCCATATCTCGCGAACGGATTGACCTAACCCAAAAATTCCTGTTGCGTCTGAAATCAGAAACACGCCCGATTACCACGGTATGTGTATTTTTTCCCTAGGCCATTCTGGTTAAGCGTTTGGAGCAGCACAAGTGCGAAAAATTAGTTGTCTTCTCAACCATTTCTTAGCTTCAAACTCCCATATCTCGCGAACGGATTGACCAAACCCAAAAATTCCTTCTGCGTCTGAAAGTAGAAACTCGCCCGATTACAACTGTATGGGTATTTTTTCCCTAGTGCATTCTGGTTAAGCGTTTGGAGCAGCAGAAGTGCGAAAAATTTGTTGTCTTCTCAACCATTTCTTAGCTTCAAAGTCCCATATCTCGCGACCGGATTGACCAAACCCAAAAATTCCTGCTGCGTCTGAAAGTAGAAACTCGCCCGATTACAACTGTATGCGTATTTTTTCCCTAGGCCATTCTGGTTAAGCGTTTGGAGCAGCAGAATTGCGAAAAATTTGTTGTCTTCTCAACCATTTCCTAGCTTCAAACTCCCATATCTCGCGAACGGATTGACATAACCCAAAAATTCCTATTGCATCTGAAAGTAGAATCTCGCCCGATTACAACGGTATGTGTATTTTTTCCCTAGGGCATTCTGGTTAAGCGTTTGGAGCAGCAAAAGTGGAAAAATTAGTTTTCTTCTCAACCATTTCTTAGATTCAAACTCCCATATCTCGCGAACGGATTGACCAAACCCAAAAATTCCTGCTGCGTCTGAAAGTAGAAACTCGCCCGATTACAACTGTATGGGTATTTTTTCCCTGGGCCATTCTGGTTAAGCGTTTGGAGCAGCAGAAGTGCGAAAAATTTGTTGTCTTCTCAACCATTTCTTAGCTTCAAAGTCCCATATCTCGCGGCCGGATTGAACAAACCCAAAAATTCCTGCTGCGTCTGAAAGTAGAAACTCGCGCGATTATAACTGTATGCGTATTTTTTCCCTAGGCCATTCTGGTTAAGCGTTTGGAGCAGCAGAATTGCGAAAAATTCCTTGTCTTCTCAACCATTTCTTAGCTTCAAACTCCCATATCTCGCGAACGGATTGACCTAACCCAAAAATTCCTATTGCATCTGAAAGTAGAAACTCGCCCGATTACAACGGTATGTGTATTTTTTCCCTAGGCCATTCTGGTTAAGCCATTGGAGCAGCAGTAGTGCAAAAAATTTGTTGTCTTGTCAACCATTTCTTAGATTCAAAGTCCCATATCTCGCGAACGGATTGACCTAACCCAAAAATTCCTATTGTAACTGAAAGTAGAAACTCGTCCGATTACAACGGTATGTGTATTTTTTCCCTAGGCCATTCTGGTTAAGCGTTTGGAGCAGCAGAAGTGCGTTAAATTTTTTGTCTTCTCAACCATTTCTTAGCTTCAAAGTCCCATATCTCGCGAACGGATTGACCAAACCCAAAAATTCCTGCAGCGTCTGAAAGTAGAAACTCGCCCGATTACATCTGTATGTGTATTTTTTCCCTAGGCCATTCTGGTTAAGCGTTTGGAGCAGCAGAATTGCGAAAAATTTTATGGCTTCTCAACCATTTCTTGGCTTCAAACTCCCATATCTCGCGAACGGATTGACCTAACCCAAAAATTCCTGTTGCGTCTGAAATCAGAAACACGCCCGATTACCACGGTATGTGTATTTTTTCCCTAGGCCATTCTGGTTAAGCGTTTGGAGCAGCAGAATTGCGAAAAATTTTTTGCCGTCTCAACCATTTCTTGGCTTCAAACTCCCATATCTCGCGAACGGATTGATTTAACCCAAAAATTCCTATTGCATCTGAAAGTAGAAACTCGTCCGATTACAACGGTATGTGTATTTTTTCCCTAGGCCATTCTGGTTAAGCGTTTGGAGCAGCAAAAGTGGAAAAATTAGTTTTCTTCTCAACCATTTCTTAGATTCAAACTCCCATATCTCGCGAACGGATTGACCAAACCCAAAAATTCCTGCTGCGTCTGAAAGTAGAAACTCGCCCGATTACAACTGTATGGGTATTTTTTCCCTGGGCCATTCTGGTTAAGCGTTTGGAGCAGCAGAAGTGCGAAAAATTTGTTGTCTTCTCAACCATTTCTTAGCTTCAAAATCCCATATCTCGCGGCCGGATTGACCAAACCCAAAAATTCCTGCTGCGTCTGAAAGTAGAAACTCGCCCGATTACAACTGTATGCGTATTTTTTCCCTAGGCCATTCTGGTTAAGCGTTTGGAGCAGCAGAATTGCGAAAAATTCCTTATCTTCTCAACCATTTCTTAGCTTCAAACTCCCATATCTCGCGAACGGATTGACCTAACCCAAAAATTCCTATTGCATCTGAAAGTAGAAACTCGCCCGATTACAACGGTATGTGTATTTTTTCCCTAGGCCATTCTGGTTAAGCCATTGGAGCAGGAGTAGTGCAAAAAATTTGTTGTCTTGTCAACCATTTCTTAGCTTCAAAGTCCCATATCTCGCGAACGGATTGACCTAACCCAAAAATTCCTATTGTAACTGAAAGTAGAAACTCGTCCGATTACAACGGTATGTGTATTTTTTCCCTAGGCCATTCTGGTTAAGCGTTTGGAGCAGCAGAAGTGCGAAGAATTAGTTGTCTTCTCAAACATTTCTTAGCTTCAAACTCCCATATCTCGCGAACGGATTGACCAAACCCAAAAATTCCTGCTGCGTCTGAAAGTAGAAACTCGCCCGATTACAACTGTATGGGTATTTTTATTCCCTAGGCCATTCTGGTTAAGCGTTTGGAGCAGCAGATGTGCGTTAAATTTTTTGTCTTCTCAACCATTTCTTAGCTTCAAAGTCCCATATCTCGCGAACGGATTGACCAAACCCAAAAATTCCTGCAGCGTCTGAAAGTAGAAACTCGCCCGATTACATCTGTATGTGTATTTTTTCCCTAGGCCATTCTGGTTAAGCGTTTTGAGCAGCAGAATTGCGAAAAATTTTTTGCTTTCTCAACCATTTCTTGGCTTCAAACTCTCATATCTCGCGAACGGATTGACCTAACCCAAAAATTCCTATTGTAACTGAAAGTAGAAGCTCGCCCGATTACAACGGTATGTGTATTTTTTCCCTAGGCCATTCTGGTTAAGCGTTTGGAGCAGCAGAATTGCGAAAAATTCCTTGTCTTCTCAACCATTTCTTAGCTTCAAACTCCCATATCTCGCGAACGGATTGACCTAACCCAAAAATTCCTATTGCATCTGAAAGTAGAAACTCGCCCGATTACAACGGCATGTGTATTTTTTCCCTAGGCCATTCTGGTTAAGCCATTGGAGCAGCAGTAGTGCAAAAAATTTGTTGTCTTGTCAACCATTTCTTAGCTTCAAAGTCCCATATCTCGCGAACGGATTGACCTAACCCAAAAATTCCTATTGTAACTGAAAGTAGAAACTCGTCCGATTACAACGGTATGTGTATTTTTTCCCTAGGCCATTCTGGTTAAGCGTTTGGAGCAGCAGAAGTGCGTTAAATTTTTTGTCTTCTCAACCATTTCTTAGCTTCAAAGTCCCATATCTCGCGAACGGATTGACCAAACCCAAAAATTCCTGCAGCGTCTGAAAGTAGAAACTCGCCCGATTACATCTGTATGTGTATTTTTTCCCTAGGCCATTCTGGTTAAGCGTTTGGAGCAGCAGAATTGCGAAAAATTTTATGGCTTCTCAACCATTTCTTGGCTTCAAACTCCCATATCTCGCGAACGGATTGACCTAACCCAAAAATTCCTGTTGCGTCTGAAATCAGAAACACGCCCGATTACCACGGTATGTGTATTTTTTCCCTAGGCCATTCTGGTCAAGCGTTTCGAGCAGCACAAGTGCGAAAAATTAGTTGTCTTCTCAACCATTTCTTAGCTTCAAACTCCCATATCTCGCGAACGGATTGACCAAACCCAAAAATTCCTTCTGCGTCTGAAAGTAGAAACTCGCCCGATTACAACTGTATGGGTATTTTTTCCCTAGTGCATTCTGGTTAAGCGTTTGGAGCAGCAGAAGTGCGAAAAATTTGTTGTCTTCTCAACCATTTCTTAGCTTCAAAGTCCCATATCTCGCGACCGGATTGACCAAACCCAAAAATTCCTATTGCATCTGAAAGTAGAAACTCGCCCGATTACAACGGTATGTGTATTTTTTCCCTAGGCCATTCTGGTTAAGCGTTTGGAGCAGCAGAATTGCGAAAAATTTTTTGCCGTCTCAACCATTTCTTGGCTTCAAACTCCCATATCTCGCGAACGGATTGATTTAACCCAAAAATTCCTATTGCATCTGAAAGTAGAAACTCGTCCGATTACAACGGTATGGGTATTTTTTCCCTAGGCCATTCTGGTTAAGCGTTTGGAGCAGCAGAAGTGCGAAAAATTTGTTGTCTTCTCAACCATTTCTTAGCTTCAAAGTCCCATATCTCGCGAACGGATTGACCAAACCCAAAAATTCCTGCTGCGTCTGAAAGTAGATACTCGCCCGTTTACTACTGTATGCGTATTTTTTCCCTAGGCCATTCTGGTTAAGCGTTTGGAGCAGCAGAATTGCGAAAAATTTGTTGTCTTCTCAACCATTTCCTAGCTTCAAACTCCCATATCTCGCGAACGGATTGACATAACCCAAAAATTCCTATTGCATCTGAAAGTAGAATCTCGCCCGATTACAACGGTATGGGTATTTTTTCCCTGGGCCATTCTGGTTAAGCGTTTGGAGCAGCAGAAGTGCGAAAAATTTGTTGTCTTCTCAACCATTTCTTAGCTTCAAAGTCCCATATCTCGCGGCCGGATTGACCAAACCCAAAAATTCCTGCTGCGTCTGAAAGTAGAAACTCGCCCGATTACAACTGTATGCGTATTTTTTCCCTAGGCCATTCTGGTTAAGCGTTTGGAGCAGCAGAATTGCGAAAAATTCCTTGTCTTCTCAACCATTTCTTAGCTTCAAACTCCCATATCTCGCGAACGGATTGACCTAACCCAAAAATTCCTATTGAATCTGAAAGTAGAAACTCGCCCGATTACAACGGTATGTGTATTTTTTCCCTAGGCCATTCTGGTTAAGCCATTGGAGCAGCAGTAGTGCAAAAAATTTGTTGTCTTGTCAACCATTTCTTAGCTTCAAAGTCCCATATCTCGCGAACGGATTGACCTAACCCAAAAATTCCTATTGTAACTGAAAGTAGAAACTCGTCCGATTACAACGGTATGTGTATTTTTTCCCTAGGCCATTCTGGTTAAGCGTTTGGAGCAGCAGAAGTGCAAAAAATTTGTTGTCTTCTCAACCATTTCTTAGCTTCAAAGTCCCATATCTCGCGAACGGATTGACCAAACCCAAAAATTCCTGCTGCGTCTGAAAGTAGATACTCGCCCGTTTACTACTGTATGCGTATTTTTTCCCTAGGCCATTCTGGTTAAGCGTTTGGAGCAGCAGAATTGCGAAAAATTTGTTGTCTTCTCAACCATTTCCTAGCTTCAAACTCCCATATCTCGCGAACGGATTGACATAACCCAAAAATTCCTATTGCATCTGAAAGTAGAATCTCGCCCGATTACAACGGTATGTGTATTTTTTCCCTAGGCCATTCTGGTTAAGCGTTTGGAGCAGCAAAAGTGGAAAAATTAGTTTTCTTCTCAACCATTTCTTAGATTCAAACTCCCATATCTCGCGAACGGATTGACCAAACCCAAAAATTCCTGCTGCGTCTGAAAGTAGAAACTCGCCCGATTACAACTGTATGGGTATTTTTTCCCTGGGCCATTCTGGTTAAGCGTTTGGAGCAGCAGAATTGCGAAAAATTTTATGGCTTCTCAACCATTTCTTGGCTTCAAACTCCCATATCTCGCGAACGGATTGACCTAACCCAAAAATTCCTGTTGCGTCTGAAATCAGAAACACGCCCGATTACCACGGTATGTGTATTTTTTCCCTAGGCCATTCTGGTTAAGCGTTTGGAGCAGCAGAAGTGCGAAAAATTAGTTGTCTTCTCAACCATTTCTTAGCTTCAAACTCCCATATCTCGCAAACGGATTGACCAAACCCAAAAATTCCTTCTGCGTCTGAAAGTAGAAACTCGCCCGATTACAAATGTATGGGTATTTTTTCCCTAGGGCATTCTGGTTAAGCGTTTGGAGCAGCAGAAGTGCGAAAAATTTGTTGTCTTCTCAACCATTTCTTAGATTCAAAGTCCCATATCTCGCGACCGGATTGACCAAACCCAAAAATTCCTGCTGCGTCTGAAAGTAGAAACTCGCCCGATTACAACTGTATGCGTATTTTTTCCATAGGCCATTCTGGTTAAGCGTTTGGAGCAGCAGAATTGCGAAAAATTTCTTGTCTTCTCAACCATTTCTTAGCTGCAAACTCCCACATCTCGCGAACGGATTGATTTAACCCAAAAATTCCTATTGCATCTGAAAGTAGAAACTCGCCCGATTACAACGGTATGTGTATTTTTTCCCTAGGCCATTCTGGTTAAGCGTTTGGAGCAGCAGAATTGCGAAAAATTTTTTGCCGTCTCAACCATTTCTTGGCTTCAAACTCCCATATCTCGCGAACGGATTGATTTAACCCAAAAATTCCTATTGCATCTGAAAGTAGAAACTCGTCCGATTACAACGGTATGGGTATTTTTTCCCTAGGCCATTCTGGTTAAGCGTTTGGAGCAGCAGAAGTGGAAAAATTAGTTTTCTTCTCAACCATTTCATAGATTCAAACTCCCATATCTCGCGAACGGATTGACCAAACCCAAAAATTCCTGCTGCGTCTGAAAGTAGAAACTCGCCCGATTACAGCTGTATGCGTATTTTTTCCCTAGGACATTCTGGTTAAGCGCTGGAGCAGCAGAAGTGCGACAAGTTTGTTGTCTTCTCAACCATTTCTTAGCTTCAAACTCCCATATCTCGCGAGCGGATTGACCTAACCCAAAAATTCCTATTGCATCTGAAAGTAGAAACTCGCCCGATTACAACGGTATGTGTATTTTTTCCCTAGGCCATTCTGGTTAAGCGTTTGGAGCAGCAGAATTGCAAAAAATTTTTTGCCTTCTCAACCATTTCTTGGCTTCAAACTCCCATATCGCGCGAACGGATTGACCTAACCCAAAAATTCCTGTTGCGTCAGAAATTAGAAACTCGCCCGATTACAACGGTGTGTGTATTTTTTCCCTAGGCCATTCTGGTTAAGCGTTTGGAGCAGCAGAAGTGCGAAGAATTAGTTGTCTTCTCAACCATTTCTTAGCTTCAAACTCCCATATCTCGCGAGCGGATTGACCTAACCCAAAAATTCCTATTGCATCTGAAAGTAGAATCTCGCCCGATTACAACGGTATGTGTATTTTTTCCCTAGCCCATTCTGGTTAAGCGATTGGAGCAGCAGTAGTGCGAAAAATTTGATGTCTTGTCAACCATTTCTTAGCTTCAAAGTCCCATATCTCGCGAACAGATTGACCTAACCCAAAAATTCCTATTGTAACTGAAAGTAGAAACTCGTCCGATTACAACGGTATGGGCATTTTTTCCCTAGGCCATTCTGGTTAAGCGTTTGGAGCAGCAGAATTGCGAAAAATTTTATGGCTTCTCAACCATTTCTTGGCTTCAAACTCCCATATCTCGCGAACGGATTGACCTAACCCAAAAATTCCTGTTGCGTCTGAAATCAGAAACACGCCCGATTACCACGGTATGTGTATTTTTTCCCTAGGCCATTCTGGTTAAGCGTTTGGAGCAGCAGAAGTGCGAAAAATTAGTTGTCTTCTCAACCATTTCTTAGCTTCAAACTCCCATATCTCGCAAACGGATTGACCAAACCCAAAAATTCCTATTGCATCTGAAAGTAGAAACTCGCCCGATTACAACGGTATGTGTATATTTTCCCTAGGCCATTCTGGTTAAGCGTTTGGAGCAGCAGAATTGCGAAAAATTTTTTGCCGTCTCAACCATTTCTTGGCTTCAAACTCCCATATCTCGCGAACGGATTGATTTAACCCAAAAATTCCTATTGCATCTGAAAGTAGATACTCGTCCGATTACAACGGTATGGGTATTTTTTCCCTAGGCCATTCTGGTTAAGCGTTTGGAGCAGCAGAAGTGCGAAAAATTTGTTGTCTTCTCAACCATTTCTTAGCTTCAAAGTCCCATATCTCGCGAACGGATTGACCAAACCCAAAAATTCCTGCTGCGTCTGAAAGTAGATACTCGCCCGTTTACTACTGTATGCGTATTTTTTCCCTAGGCCATTCTGGTTAAGCGTTTGGAGCAGCAGAATTGCGAAAAATTTGTTGTCTTCTCAACCATTTCCTAGCTTCAAACTCCCATATCTCGCGAACGGATTGACATAACCCAAAAATTCCTATTGCATCTGAAAGTAGAATCTCGCCCGATTACAGCGGTATGTGTATTTTTTCCCTAGGCCATTCTGGTTAAGCGTTTGGAGCAGCAGAAGTGGAAAAATTAGTTTTCTTCTCAACCATTTCATAGATTCAAACTCCCATATCTCGCGAACGGATTGACCAAACCCAAAAATTCCTGCTGCGTCTGAAAGTAGAAACTCGCCCGATTACAACTGTATGGGTATTTTTTCCCTGGGCCATTCTGGTTAAGCGTTTGGAGCAGCAGAAGTGCGAAAAATTTGTTGTCTTCTCAACCATTTCTTAGCTTCAAACTCCCATATCTCGCGAACGGATTGACCTAACCCAAAAATTCCTATTGCATCTGAAAGTAGAAACTCGCCCGATTACAACGGTATGTGTATTTTTTCCCTAGGCCATTCTGGTTAAGCCATTGGAGCAGCAGTAGTGCAAAAAATTTGTTGTCTTGTCAACCATTTCTTAGCTTCAAAGTCCCATATCTCGCGAACGGATTGACCTAACCCAAAAATTCCTATTATAACTGAAAGTAGAAACTCGTCCGATTACAACGGTATGGGCATTTTTTCCCTAGGCCAATCTGGTTAAGCGTTTGGAGCAGCAGAATTGCGAAAAATTTTTTGCTTTCTCAACCATTTCTTGGCTTCAAACTCTCATATCTCGCGAACGGATTGACCTAACCCAAAAATTCCTGTTGCATCTGAAAGTAGAAGCTCGCCCGATTACAGCGGTATGTGTATTTTTTCCCTAGGCCATTCTGGTTAAGCGTTTCGGGCAGCAGAATTGCGAAAAATTTTTTGCCTTCTCAACCATTTCTAGGCTTCAAACTCCCATATCTCGCGAACGGATTGACCTAACCCAAAAATTCCTGTTGCGTCTGAAATTAGAAACTCGCCCGATTACATCGGTATGTGTATTTTTTCCCTAGGCCATTCTGGTTATGCGTTTGGAGCAACAGAATTGCGAAGAATTATTTGTGTTCTCAAACATTTCTTAGCTTCAAACTCCCATATCTCGCGAACGGATTGACCAAACCCAAAAATTCCTGCTGCGTCTGAAAGTAGAAACTCGCCCGATTACAACTGTGTGGGTATTTTTAATCCCTAGGCCATTCTGGTTAAGCGTTTGGAGCAGCAGAAGTGCGAAAAATTTGTTGTCTTCTCAACCATTTCTTAGCTTCAAAGTCCCATATCTCGCAAACGGATTGACCAAACCCAAAAATTCCTGCTGCGTCTGAAAGTAGAAACTCGCCCGATTACTACTGTATGCGTATTTTTTCCCTAGGCCATTCTGGTTAAGCGTTTGGAGCAGCAGAAGTGCGACAAGTTTGTTGTCTTCTCAACCATTTCTTAGATTCAAACTCCCATATCTCGCGAGCGGATTGACCTAACCCAAAAATTCCTATTGCATCTGAAAGTAGAAACTCGCCCGATTACAGCGGTATGTGTATTTTTTCCCTAGGCCATTCTGGTTAAGCGTTTGGAGCAGCAGAATTGCAAAAAATTTTTTGCCTTCTCAACCATTTCTTGGCTTCAAACTCCCATATCGCGCGACCGGATTGACCTAACCCAAAAATTCCTGTTGCGTCAGAAATTAGAAACTCGCCCGATTACAACGGTGTGTGTATTTTTTCCCTAGGCCATTCTGGTTAAGCGTTTGGAGCAGCAGAAGTGCGAAGAATTAGTTGTCTTCTCAACCATTTCTTAGCTTCAAACTCCCATATCTCGCGAGCCGATTGACCTAACCCAAAAATTCCTATTGCATCTGAAAGTAGAATCTCGCCCGATTACAACGGTATGTGTATTTTTTCCCTAGCCCATTCTGGTTAAGCGATTGGAGCAGCAGTAGTGCGAAAAATTTGATGTCTTGTCAACCATTTCTTAGCTTCAAAGTCCCATATCTCGCGAACAGATTGACCTAACCCAAAAATTCCTATTGTAACTGAAAGTAGAAACTCGTCCGATTACAACGGTATGGGCATTTTTTCCCTAGGCCAATCTGGTTAAGCGTTTGGAGCAGCAGAATTGCGAAAAATTTTTTGCTTTCTCAACCATTTCTTGGCTTCAAACTCTCATATCTCGCGAACGGATTGACCTAACCCAAAAATTCCTGTTGCATCTGAAAGTAGAAACTCGCCCGATTAAAGCGGTATGTTTATTTTTTCCCTAGGCCATTCTGGTTAAGCGTTTCGGGCAGCAGAATTGCGAAAAATTTTTTGCCTTCTCAACCATTTCTAGGCTTCAAACTCCCATATCTCGAGAACGGATTGACCTAACCCAAAAATTCCTGTTGCGTCTGAAATTAGAAACTCCCCCGATTACATCGGTATGTGTATTTTTTCCCTAGGCCATTCTGGTTAAGCGTTTGGAGCAGCAGAAGTGCGAAGAATTAGTTGTGTTCTCAAACATTTCTTAGCTTCAAACTCCCATATCTCGCGAACGGATTGACTAAACCCAAAAATTCCTGCTGCATCTGAAAGTAGAAACTCGCCCGATTACAACTGTATGCGTATTTTTTCCCTAGGCCATTCTGGTTAAGCGTTGGGAGCAGCAGAAGTGGAAAAATTAGTTGTCTTCTCAACCATTTCTTAGATTCAAACTCCCATATCTCGCGAACGGATTGACCAAACCCAAAAATTCCTGCTGCGTCTGAAAGTAGAAACTCGCCCGATTGCAACTGTATGTGTATTTTTTCCCTAGGCCATTCTGGTTAAGCGTTTGGAGCAGCAGAAGTGGAAAAATTAGTTGTCTTCTCAACCATTTCTTAGATTCAAACTCCCATATCACGCGAACGGATTGACCAAACCCAAAAATTCCTGCTGCTTCTGAAAGTAGAAACTCGCCCGATTACAACTGTATGGGTATTTTTTCCCTGGGCCATTCTGGTTAAGCGTTTGGAGCAGCAGAAGTGCGAAAAATTTGTTGTCTTCTCAACAATTTCTTAGCTTCAAAGTCCCATATCTCGCGGCCGGATTGACCAAACCCAAAAATTCCTGCTGCGTCTGAAAGTAGAAACTCGCCCGATTACAGCTGTATGCGTATTTTTTCCCTAGGCCATTCTGGTTAAGCGTTTGGAGCTGCAGAATTGCGAAAAATTCCTTGTCTTCTCAACCATATCTTAGCTTCAAACTCCCATATCTCTCGAACGGATTGACCTAACCCAAAAATTCCTATTGCATCTGAAAGTAGAAACTCGCCCGATTACAACGGTATGTGTACTTTTTCCCTAGGCCATTCTGGTTAAGCGATTGGAGCAGCAGTAGTGCGAAAAATTTGTTGTCTTGTCAACCATTTCTTAGCTTCAAAGTCCCATATCTCGCGAACGGATTGACCTAACCCAAAAATTCCTATTGCATCTGAAAGTAGAAACTCGCCCGATTACAACGGTATGTGAATTTTTCCCCTAGGCCTTTCTGGTTAAGCGATTGGAGCAGCAGAAGTGCGAAAAATTTGTTGTCTTGTCAACCATTTCTTAGATTCACAGTCCCATATCTCGCGAACGGATTGACCTAACCCAAAAATTCCTATTGTAACTGAAAGTAGAAACTCGTCCGATTACAACGGTATGTGTATTTTTTCGCTAGGCCATTCTGGTTAAGCGTTTGGAGCAGCAGAATTGCGAAAAATTTTTTGCCTTCTCAGCCATTTCTTGGCTTTAAACTCTCACATCTCGCGAACGGATTGATCTAACCCAAAAATTCCTATTGCATCTGAAAGTAGAAACTCGCCCGATTACAGCGGTATGTGTATTTTTTCCCTAGGCCATTCTGGTTAAGCGTTTGGAGCAGCAGAATTGCGAAGAATTAGTTGTCTTCTCAACCATTTCTTAGCTTCAAAGTCCCATATCTCGCGAACGGATTGAACAAACCCAAAAATTCCTGCAGCGTCTGAAAGTAGAAACTCGCCCGATTGCAACTGTATGTGTATTTTTTCCCTAGGCCATTCTGGTTAAGCGTTTGGAGCAGCAGAAGTGGAAAAATTAGTTGTCTTCTCAACCATTTCTTAGATTCAAACTCCCATATCACGCGAACGGATTGACCAAACCCAAAAATTCCTGCTGCGTCTGAAAGTAGAAACTCGCCCGATTACAACTGTATGGGTATTTTTTCCCTGGGCCATTCTGGTTAAGCGTTTGGAGCAGCAGAAGTGCGAAAAATTTGTTGTCTTCTCAACCATTTCTTAGCTTCAAAGTCCCATATCTCGCGGCCGGATTGACCAAACCCAAAAATTCCTGCTGCGTCTGAAAGTAGAAACTCGCCCGATTACAGCTGTATGCGTATTTTTTCCCTAGGCCATTCTGGTTAAGCGTTTGGAGCTGCAGAATTGCGAAAAATTCCTTGTCTTCTCAACCATATCTTAGCTTCAAACTCCCATATCTCTCGAACGGATTGACCTAACCCAAAAATTCCTATTGCATCTGAAAGTAGAAACTCGCCCGATTACAACGGTATGTGTACTTTTTCCCTAGGCCATTCTGGTTAAGCGATTGGAGCAGCAGTAGTGCGAAAAATTTGTTGTCTTGTCAACCATTTCTTAGCTTCAAAGTCCCATATCTCGCGAACGGATTGACCTAACCCAAAAATTCCTATTGCATCTGAAAGTAGAAACTCGCCCGATTACAACGGTATGTGAATTTTTCCCCTAGGCCTTTCTGGTTAAGCGATTGGAGCAGCAGAAGTGCGAAAAATTTGTTGTCTTGTCAACCATTTCTTAGATTCACAGTCCCATATCTCGCGAACGGATTGACCTAACCCAAAAATTCCTATTGTAACTGAAAGTAGAAACTCGTCCGATTACAACGGTATGTGTATTTTTTCGCTAGGCCATTCTGGTTAAGCGTTTGGAGCAGCAGAATTGCGAAAAATTTTTTGCCTTCTCAGCCATTTCTTGGCTTTAAACTCTCACATCTCGCGAACGGATTGATCTAACCCAAAAATTCCTATTGCATCTGAAAGTAGAAACTCGCCCGATTACAGCGGTATGTGTATTTTTTCCCTAGGCCATTCTGGTTAAGCGTTTGGAGCAGCAGAATTGCGAAGAATTAGTTGTCTTCTCAACCATTTCTTAGCTTCAAAGTCCCATATCTCGCGAACGGATTGAACAAACCCAAAAATTCCTGCAGCGTCTGAAAGTAGAAACTCGCCCGATTGCAACTGTATGTGTATTTTTTCCCTAGGCCATTCTGGTTAAGCGTTTGGAGCAGCAGAAGTGGAAAAATTAGTTGTCTTCTCAACCATTTCTTAGATTCAAACTCCCATATCACGCGAACGGATTGACCAAACCCAAAAATTCCTGCTGCGTCTGAAAGTAGAAACTCGCCCGATTACAACTGTATGGGTATTTTTTCCCTGGGCCATTCTGGTTAAGCGTTTGGAGCAGCAGAAGTGCGAAAAATTTGTTGTCTTCTCAACCATTTCTTAGCTTCAAAGTCCCATATCTCGCGGCCGGATTGACCAAACCCAAAAATTCCTGCTGCGTCTGAAAGTAGAAACTCGCCCGATTACAGCTGTATGCGTATTTTTTCCCTAGGCCATTCTGGTTAAGCGTTTGGAGCAGCAGAATTGCGAAAAATTCCTTGTCTTCTCAACCATATCTTAGCTTCAAACTCCCATATCTCTCGAACGGATTGACCTAACCCAAAAATTCCTATTGCATCTGAAAGTAGAAACTCGCCCGATTACAACGGTATGTGTACTTTTTCCCTAGGCCATTCTGGTTAAGCGATTGGAGCAGCAGTAGTGCGAAAAATTTGTTGTCTTGTCAACCATTTCTTAGCTTCAAAGTCCCATATCTCGCGAACGGATTGACCTAACCCAAAAATTCCTATTGTAACTGAAAGTAGAAACTCGTCCGATTACAACGGTATGGGCATTTTTTCCCTAGGCCATTCTGGTTAAGCGTTTGGAGCAGCGGAAGTGCGAAAAATTTGTTGTCTTCTCAACCATTTCTTATCTTCAAAGTCCCATATCTCGCGAACGGATTGACCTAACCCAAAAATTCCATTTGCATCTGAAAATAGAAACTCGCCCGATTACAACGGTATGTGAATTTTTTCCCTAGGCCTTTCTGGTTAAGCGATTGGAGCAGCAGAAGTGCGAAAAATTTGTTGTCTTGTCAACCATTTCTTAGCTTCAAAGTCCCATATCTCGCGAACGGATTGACCTAACCCAAAAATTCCTATTGTAACTGAAAGTAGAAACTCGTCCGATTACAACGGTATGTGTATTTTTTCGCTAAGCCATTCTGGTTAAGCGTTTGGAGCAGCAGAATTGCGAAAAATTTTTTGCCTTCTCAACCATTTCTTGGCTTGAAACTCTCATATCTCGCGAACGGATTGACTTAACCCAAAAATTCCTATTGCATCTGAAAGTAGAAACTCGCCCGATTACAGGGGTATGTGTATTTTTTCCCTAGGCCATTCTGGTTAAGCGTTTGGAGCAGCAGAAGTGCGAAGAATTAGTTGTCTTCTCAACCATTTCTTAGCTTCAAAGTCCCATATCTCGCGAACGGATTGACCAAACCCAAAAATTCCTGCAGCGTCTGAAAGTAGAAACTCGCCCGATTGCAACTGTATGTGTATTTTTTCCCTAGGCCATTCTGGTTAAGCGTTTGGAGCAGCAGAATTGCGAAAAATTTTTTGCTTTCTCAACCATTTCTTGGCTTCAAACTCTCATATCTCGCGAACGGATTGACCTAACCCAAAAATTCCTATTGTAACTGAAAGGAGAAACTCGCCCGATTACAACTGTATGTGTATTTTTTCCCTAGGCCATTCTGGTTAAGCGTTTGGAGCAGCAGAAGTGCGAAGAATTAGTGGTCTTCTCAACCATTTCTTAGCTTCAAAGTCCCATATCTCGCGAACGGATTGACCAAACCCAAAAATTCCTGCTGCGTCTGAAAGTAGAAACTCGCCCGATTACTACTGTATGCGTATTTTTTCCCTAGGCCATTCTGGTTAAGCGTTTGGAGCAGCAGAATTGCGAAAAATTTGTTGTCTTCTCAACCATTTCTTAGCTTCAAAGTCCCGTATCTCGCGAACGGATTGACCAAACCCAAAAATTCCTGCAGCGTCTGAAAGTAGAAACTCGCCCGATTGCAACTGTATGTGTATTTTCTCCCTAGGCCATTCTGGTTAAGCGTTTGGAGCAGCAGAATTGCGAAAAATTTTTTGCTTTCTCAACCATTTCTTGGCTTCAAACTCTCATATCTCGCGAACGGATTGACCTAACCCAAAAATTCCTATTGTAGCTGAAAGTAGAAACTCGCCCGATTACAACTGTATGTGTATTTTTTCCCTAGGCCATTCTGGTTAAGCGATTGGAGCAGCAGAAGTGCGAAAAATTTGTTGTCTTGTCAACCATTTCTTAGCTTCAAAGTCCCATATCTCGCGAACGGATTGACCTAACCCAAAAATTCCTATTGTAACTGAAAGTAGAAACTCGTCCGATTACAACGGTATGTGTATTTTTTCGCTAGGCCATTCTGGTTAAGCGTTTGGAGCAGCAGAATTGCGAAAAATTTTTTGCTTTCTCAACCATTTCTTGGCTTCAAACTCTCATATCTCGCGAACGGATTGACTTAACCCAAAAATTCCTATTGCATCTGAAAGTAGAAACTCGCCCGATTACAGGGGTATGTGTATTTTTTCCCTAGGCCATTCTGGTTAAGCGTTTGGAGCAGCAGAAGTGCGAAGAATTAGTTGTCTTCTCAACCATTTCTTAGCTTCAAAGTCCCATATCTCGCGAACGGATTGACCAAACCCAAAAATTCCTGCAGCGTCTGAAAGTAGAAACTCGCCCGATTGCAACTGTATGTGTATTTTTTCCCTAGGCCATTCTGGTTAAGCGTTTGGAGCAGCAGAATTGCGAAAAATTTTTTGCTTTCTCAACCATTTCTTGGCTTCAAACTCTCATATCTCGCGAACGGATTGACCTAACCCAAAAATTCCTATTGTAACTGAAAGTAGAAACTCGCCCGATTACAACTGTATGTGTATTTTTTCCCTAGGCCATTCTGGTTAAGCGTTTGGAGCAGCAGAAGTGCGAAGAATTAGTGGTCTTCTCAACCATTTCTTAGCTTCAAAGTCCCATATCTCGCGAACGGATTGACCAAACCCAAAAATTCCTGCTGCGTCTGAAAGTAGAAACTCGCCCGATTACTACTGTATGCGTATTTTTTCCCTAGGCCATTCTGGTTAAGCGTTTGGAGCAGCAGAATTGCGAAAAATTTGTTGTCTTCTCAACCATTTCTTAGATTCAAAGTCCCATATCTCGCGAACGGATTGACCAAACCAAAAAATTCCTGCTGCGTCTGAAAGTAGAAACTCGCCCGATTTCAGCTGTATGCGTATTTTTTCCCTAGGCCATTCTGGTTAAGCGCTGGAGCAGCAGAAGTGCGACAAATTTGTTGTCTTCTCAACCATTTCTTAGCTTCAAACTCCGATATCTCACGAGCGGATTGACCTAACCCAAAAATTCCTACTGCATCTGAAAGTAGAATCTCGCCCGATTACAACGGTATGTGTAGTTTCTCCCTAGGCCATTCTGGTTAAGCGTTTGGAGCAGCAGAATTGCAAAAAATTTTTTGCCTTCTCAACCATTTCTTGGCTTCAAACTCCCATATCTCGCGAACGGATTGACCTAACCCAAAAATTCCTACTGCATCTGAAAGTAGAATCTCGCCCGATTACAACGGTATGTGTAGTTTTTCCCTAGGCCATTCTGGTTAAGCGTTTGGAGCAGCAGAAGTGGAAAAATTAGTTGTCTTCTCAACCATTTCTTAGATTCAAACTCACATATCTCGCGAACGGATTGACCAAACCCAAAAATTCCTGCTGCGTCTGAAAGTAGAAACTCGCCCGATTACAACTGTATGGGTATTTTTTCCCTGGGCCATTCTGGTTAAGCGTTTGGAGCAGCAGAAGTGCGACAAATTTGTTGTCTTCTCAACCATTTCTTAGCTTCAAAGTCCCATATCTCGCGGCCGGATTGACCAAACCCAAAAATTCCTGCTGCGTCTGAAAGTAGAAACTCCCCCGATTATAGCTGTATGCGTATTTTTTCCCTAGGCCATTCTGGTTAAGCGTTTGGAGCAGCAGAATTGCGAAAAATTCCTTGTCTTCTCAACCATATCTTAGCTTCAAACTCCCATATCTCACGAGCGGATTGACCTAACCCAAAAATTCCTACTGCATCTGAAAGTAGAATCTCGCCCGATTACAACGGTATGTGTAGTTTCTCCCTAGGCCATTCTGGTTAAGCGTTTGGAGCAGCAGAATTGCAAAAAATTTTTTGCCTTCTCAACCATTTCTTGGCTTCAAACTCCCATATCTCGCGAACGGATTGACCTAACCCAAAAATTCCTACTGCATCTGAAAGTAGAATCTCGCCCGATTACAACGGTATGTGTAGTTTTTCCCTAGGCCATTCTGGTTAAGCGTTTGGAGCAGCAGAAGTGGAAAAATTAGTTGTCTTCTCAACCATTTCTTAGATTCAAACTCCCATATCTCGCGAACGGATTGACCAAACCCAAAAATTCCTGCTGCGTCTGAAAGTAGAAACTCGCCCGATTACAACTGTATGGGTATTTTTTCCCTGGGCCATTCTGGTTAAGCGTTTGGAGCAGCAGAAGTGCGAAAAATTTGTTGTCTTCTCAACCATTTCTTAGCTTCAAAGTCCCATATCTCGCGGCCGGATTGACCAAACCCAAAAATTCCTGCTGCGTCTGAAAGTAGAAACTCCCCCGATTATAGCTGTATGCGTATTTTTTCCCTAGGCCATTCTGGTTAAGCGTTTGGAGCAGCAGAATTGCGAAAAATTCCTTGTCTTCTCAACCATATCTTAGCTTCAAACTCCCATATCTCGCGAACGGATTGACCTAACCCAAAAATTCCTATTGCATCTGAAAGTAGAAACTCGCCCGATTACAACGGTATGTGTACTTTTTCCCTAGGCCATTCTGGTTAAGCGATTGGAGCAGCAGTAGTGCGAAAAATTTGTTGTCTTGTCAACCATTTCTTAGCTTCAAAGTCCCATATCTCGCGAACGGATTGACCTAACCCAAAAATTCCTATTGTAACTGAAAGTAGAAACTCGTCCGATTACAACGGTATGGGCATTTTTTCCCTAGGCCATTCTGGTTAAGCGTTTGGAGCAGCAGAAGTGCGAAAAATTTGTTGTCTTCTCAACCATTTCTTATCTTCAAAGTCCCATATCTCGCGAACGGATTGACCTAACCCAAAAATTCGATTTGCATCTGAAAATAGAAACTCGCCCGATTACAACGGTATGTGAATTTTTTCCCTAGGCCTCTCTGGTTAAGCGATTGGAGCAGCAGAAGAGCGAAAAATTTGTTGTCTTGTCAACCATTTCTTAGCTTCAAAGTCCCATATGTCGCGAACGGATTGACCTAACCCAAAAATTCCTATTGTAACTGAAAGTAGAAACTCGTCCGATTACAACGGTATGTGTATTTTTTCGCTAGGCCATTCTGGTTAAGCGTTTGGAGCAGCAGAATTGCGAAAAATTTTTTGCCTTCTCAACCATTTCTTGGCTTCAAACTCTCATATCTCGCGAACGGATTGACTTAACCCAAAAATTCCTATTGCACCTGAAAGTAGAAACTCGCCCGATTACAGGGGTATGTGTATTTTTTCCCTAGGCCATTCTGGTTAAGCGTTTGGAGCAGCAGAAGTGCGAAGAATTAGTTGTCTTCTCAACCATTTCTTAGATTCAAAGTCCCGTATCTCGCGAACGGATTGACCAAACCCAAAAATTCCTGCAGCGTCTGAAAGTAGAAACTCGACCGATTGCAACTGTATGTGTATTTTTTCCCTAGGCCATTCTGGTTAAGCGTTTGGAGCAGCAGAATTGCGAAAAATTTTTTGCTTTCTCAACCATTTCTTGGCTTCAAACTCTCATATCTCGCGAACGGATTGACCTAACCCAAAAATTCCTATTGTAGCTGAAAGTAGAAACTCGCCCGA
This sequence comes from Ptiloglossa arizonensis, assembly GCF_051014685.1. NCBI lineage: Eukaryota > Metazoa > Arthropoda > Insecta > Hymenoptera > Colletidae > Ptiloglossa > Ptiloglossa arizonensis. The sequence continues at coordinate 2,246,934 of NW_027478397.1, forward strand.
TTACAACTGTATGTGTATTTTTTCCCTAGGCCATTCTGGTTAAGCGATTGGAGCAGCAGAAGTGCGAAAAATTTGTTTTCTTGTCAACCATTTCTTAGCTTCAAAGTCCCATATCTCGCGAACGGATTGACCTAACCCAAAAATTCCTATTGTAACTGAAAGTAGAAACTCGTCCGATTACAACGGTATGTGTATTTTTTCGCTAGGCCATTCTGGTTAAGCGTTTGGAGCAGCAGAATTGCGAAAAATTTTTTGCTTTCTCAACCATTTCTTGGCTTCAAACTCTCATATCTCGCGAACGGATTGACTTAACCCAAAAATTCCTATTGCATCTGAAAGTAGAAACTCGCCCGATTACAGGGGTATGTGTATTTTTTCCCTAGGCCATTCTGGTTAAGCGTTTGGAGCAGCAGAAGTGCGAAGAATTAGTTGTCTTCTCAACCATTTCTTAGCTTCAAAGTCCCATATCTCGCGAACGGATTGACCAAACCCAAAAATTCCTGCAGCGTCTGAAAGTAGAAACTCGGCCGATTGCAACTGTATGTGTATTTTTTCCCTAGGCCATTCTGGTTAAGCGTTTGGAGCAGCAGAATTGCGAAAAATTTTTTGCTTTCTCAACCATTTCTTGGCTTCAAACTCTCATATCTCGCGAACGGATTGACCTAACCCAAAAATTCCTATTGTAACTGAAAGTAGAAACTCGCCCGATTACAACTGTATGTGTATTTTTTCCCTAGGCCATTCTGGTTAAGCGTTTGGAGCAGCAGAAGTGCGAAGAATTAGTGGTCTTCTCAACCATTTCTTAGCTTCAAAGTCCCATATCTCGCGAACGGATTGACCAAACCCAAAAATTCCTGCTGCGTCTGAAAGTAGAAACTCGCCCGATTACTACTGTATGCGTATTTTTTCCCTAGGCCATTCTGGTTAAGCGTTTGGAGCAGCAGAATTGCGAAAAATTTGTTGTCTTCTCAACCATTTCTTAGATTCAAAGTCCCATATCTCGCGAACGGATTGACCAAACCAAAAAATTCCTGCTGCGTCTGAAAGTAGAAACTCGCCCGATTTCAGCTGTATGCGTATTTTTTCCCTAGGCCATTCTGGTTAAGCGCTGGAGCAGCAGAAGTGCGACAAATTTGTTGTCTTCTCAACCATTTCTTAGCTTCAAACTCCGATATCTCACGAGCGGATTGACCTAACCCAAAAATTCCTACTGCATCTGAAAGTAGAATCTCGCCCGATTACAACGGTATGTGTAGTTTCTCCCTAGGCCATTCTGGTTAAGCGTTTGGAGCAGCAGAATTGCAAAAAATTTTTTGCCTTCTCAACCATTTCTTGGCTTCAAACTCCCATATCTCGCGAACGGATTGACCTAACCCAAAAATTCCTACTGCATCTGAAAGTAGAATCTCGCCCGATTACAACGGTATGTGTAGTTTTTCCCTAGGCCATTCTGGTTAAGCGTTTGGAGCAGCAGAAGTGGAAAAATTAGTTGTATTCTCAACCATTTCTTAGATTCAAACTCACATATCTCGCGAACGGATTGACCAAACCCAAAAATTCCTGCTGCGTCTGAAAGTAGAAACTCGCCCGATTACAATTGTATGGGTATTTTTTCCCTGGGCCATTCTGGTTAAGCGTTTGGAGCAGCAGAAGTGCGACAAATTTGTTGTCTTCTCAACCATTTCTTAGCTTCAAAGTCCCATATCTCGCGGCCGGATTGACCAAACCCAAAAATTCCTGCTGCGTCTGAAAGTAGAAACTCCCCCGATTATAGCTGTATGCGTATTTTTTCCCTAGGCCATTCTGGTTAAGCGTTTGGAGCAGCAGAATTGCGAAAAATTTGTTGTCTTCTCAACCATTTCTTAGCTTCAAAGTCCCATATCTCGCGGCCGGATTGACCAAACCCAAAAATTCCTGCTGCGTCTGAAAGTAGAAACTCCCCCGATTATAGCTGTATGCGTATTTTTTCCCTAGGCCATTCTGGTTAAGCGTTTGGAGCAGCAGAATTGCGAAAAATTCCTTGTCTTCTCAACCATATCTTAGCTTCAAACTCCCATATCTCACGAGCGGATTGACCTAACCCAAAAATTCCTACTGCATCTGAAAGTAGAATCTCGCCCGATTACAACGGTATGTGTAGTTTCTCCCTAGGCCATTCTGGTTAAGCGTTTGGAGCAGCAGAATTGCAAAAAATTTTTTGCCTTCTCAACCATTTCTTGGCTTCAAACTCCCATATCTCGCGAACGGATTGACCTAACCCAAAAATTCCTACTGCATCTGAAAGTAGAATCTCGCCCGATTACAACGGTATGTGTAGTTTTTCCCTAGGCCATTCTGGTTAAGCGTTTGGAGCAGCAGAAGTGGAAAAATTAGTTGTCTTCTCAACCATTTCTTAGATTCAAACTCCCATATCTCGCGAACGGATTGACCAAACCCAAAAATTCCTGCTGCGTCTGAAAGTAGAAACTCGCCCGATTACAACTGTATGGGTATTTTTTCCCTGGGCCATTCTGGTTAAGCGTTTGGAGCAGCAGAAGTGCGAAAAATTTGTTGTCTTCTCAACCATTTCTTAGCTTCAAAGTCCCATATCTCGCGGCCGGATTGACCAAACCCAAAAATTCCTGCTGCGTCTGAAAGTAGAAACTCCCCCGATTATAGCTGTATGCGTATTTTTTCCCTAGGCCATTCTGGTTAAGCGTTTGGAGCAGCAGAATTGCGAAAAATTTGTTGTCTTCTCAACCATTTCTTAGCTTCAAAGTCCCATATCTCGCGGCCGGATTGACCAAACCCAAAAATTCCTGCTGCGTCTGAAAGTAGAAACTCCCCCGATTATAGCTGTATGCGTATTTTTTCCCTAGGCCATTCTGGTTAAGCGTTTGGAGCAGCAGAATTGCGAAAAATTCCTTGTCTTCTCAACCATATCTTAGCTTCAAACTCCCATATCTCACGAGCGGATTGACCTAACCCAAAAATTCCTACTGCATCTGAAAGTAGAATCTCGCCCGATTACAACGGTATGTGTAGTTTCTCCCTAGGCCATTCTGGTTAAGCGTTTGGAGCAGCAGAATTGCAAAAAATTTTTTGCCTTCTCAACCATTTCTTGGCTTCAAACTCCCATATCTCGCGAACGGATTGACCTAACCCAAAAATTCCTACTGCATCTGAAAGTAGAATCTCGCCCGATTACAACGGTATGTGTAGTTTTTCCCTAGGCCATTCTGGTTAAGCGTTTGGAGCAGCAGAAGTGGAAAAATTAGTTGTCTTCTCAACCATTTCTTAGATTCAAACTCCCATATCTCGCGAACGGATTGACCAAACCCAAAAATTCCTGCTGCGTCTGAAAGTAGAAACTCGCCCGATTACAACTGTATGGGTATTTTTTCCCTGGGCCATTCTGGTTAAGCGTTTGGAGCAGCAGAAGTGCGAAAAATTTGTTGTCTTCTCAACCATTTCTTAGCTTCAAAGTCCCATATCTCGCGGCCGGATTGACCAAACCCAAAAATTCCTGCTGCGTCTGAAAGTAGAAACTCCCCCGATTATAGCTGTATGCGTATTTTTTCCCTAGGCCATTCTGGTTAAGCGTTTGGAGCAGCAGAATTGCGAAAAATTCCTTGTCTTCTCAACCATATCTTAGCTTCAAACTCCCATATCTCGCGAACGGATTGACCTAACCCAAAAATTCCTATTGCATCTGAAAGTAGAAACTCGCCCGATTACAACGGTATGTGTACTTTTTCCCTAGGCCATTCTGGTTAAGCGATTGGAGCAGCAGTAGTGCGAAAAATTTGTTGTCTTGTCAACCATTTCTTAGCTTCAAAGTCCCATATCTCGCGAACGGATTGACCTAACCCAAAAATTCCTATTGTAACTGAAAGTAGAAAGTCGTCCGATTACAACGGTATGGGCATTTTTTCCCTAGGCCATTCTGGTTAAGCGTTTGGAGCAGCAGAAGTGCGAAAAATTTGTTGTCTTCTCAACCATTTCTTATCTTCAAAGTCCCATATCTCGCGAACGGATTGACCTAACCCAAAAATTCGATTTGCATCTGAAAATAGAAACTCGCCCGATTACAACGGTATGTGAATTTTTTCCCTAGGCCTCTCTGGTTAAGCGATTGGAGCAGCAGAAGTGCGAAAAATTTGTTGTCTTGTCAACCATTTCTTAGCTTCAAAGTCCCATATGTCGCGAACGGATTGACCTAACCCAAAAATTCCTATTGTAACTGAAAGTAGAAACTCGTCCGATTACAACGGTATGTGTATTTTTTCGCTAGGCCATTCTGGTTAAGCGTTTGGAGCAGCAGAATTGCGAAAAATTTTTTGCCTTCTCAACCATTTCTTGGCTTCAAACTCTCATATCTCGCGAACGGATTGACTTAACCCAAAAATTCCTATTGCACCTGAAAGTAGAAACTCGCCCGATTACAGGGGTATGTGTATTTTTTCCCTAGGCCATTCTGGTTAAGCGTTTGGAGCAGCAGAAGTGCGAAGAATTAGTTGTCTTCTCAACCATTTCTTAGATTCAAAGTCCCGTATCTCGCGAACGGATTGACCAAACCCAAAAATTCCTGCAGCGTCTGAAAGTAGAAACTCGCCCGATTGCAACTGTATGTGTATTTTTTCCCTAGGCCATTCTGGTTAAGCGTTTGGAGCAGCAGAATTGCGAAAAATTTTTTGCTTTCTCAACCATTTCTTGGCTTCAAACTCTCATATCTCGCGAACGGATTGACCTAACCCAAAAATTCCTATTGTAGCTGAAAGTAGAAACTCGCCCGATTACAACTGTATGTGTATTTTTTCCCTAGGCCATTCTGGTTAAGCGATTGGAGCAGCAGAAGTGCGAAAAATTTGTTTTCTTGTCAACCATTTCTTAGCTTCAAAGTCCCATATCTCGCGAACGGATTGACCTAACCCAAAAATTCCTATTGTAACTGAAAGTAGAATCTCGTCCGATTACAACGGTATGTGTATTTTTTCGCTAGGCCATTCTGGTTAGGCGATTGGAGCAGCAGAATTGCGAGAAATTTTTTGCCTTCTCAACCATTTCTTGGCTTCAAACTCTCATATCTCGCGAACGGATTGACTTAACCCAAAAATTCCTATTGCATCTGAAAGTAGAAACTCGCCCGATTACAGGGGTATGTGTATTTTTTCCCTCGGCCATTCTGGTTAAGCGCTGGAGCAGCAGAAGTGCGACAAATTTGTTGTCTTCTCAACCATTTCTTAGCTTCAAACTCCGATATCTCACGAGCGGATTGACCTAACCCAAAAATTCCTACTGCATCTGAAAGTAGAATCTCGCCCGATTACAACGGTATGTGTATTTTTCCCCCAGGCCATTCTGGTTAAGCGTTTGGAGCAGCAGAAGTGCGAAGAATTAGTTGTCTTCTCAAACATTTCTTAGCTTCAAACTCCCATATCTCGCGAACGGATTGACCAAACCCAAAAATTCCTGCTGCGTCTGAAAGTAGAAACTCGCCCGATTACAACTGTATGGGTATTTTTATTCCCTAGGCCATTCTGGTTAAGCGTTTGGAGCAGCAGAAGTGCGAAAGATTTGTTGTCTTCTCAACCATTTCTTAGATTCAAAGTCCCATATCTCGCGAACGAATTGACCAAACCCAAAAATTCCTGCAGCGTCTGAAAGTAGAAACTCGCCCGATTACAACTGTATGCGTATTTTTTCCCTAGGCCATTCTGGTTAAGCGCTGGAGCAGCAGAAGTGCGACAAATTTGCTGTCTTGTCAACCATTTCTTAGCTTCAAACTCCCATATCTCGCGAGCGGATTGACCTAACCCAAAAATTCCTATTACATCTGAAAGTAGAAACTCGCCCGATTACAACGGTATGTGTATTTTTCACCCAGGCCATTCTGGTTAAGCGTTTGGAGCAGCAGAAGTGCGAAGAATTAGTTGTCTTCTCAAACATTTCTTAGCTTCAAACTCCCATATCTCGCGAACGGATTGACCAAACCCAAAAATTCCTGCTGCGTCTGAAAGTAGAAACTCGCCCGATTACAACTGTATGGGTATTTTTATTCCCTAGGTCATTCTGGTTAAGCGATTGGAGCAGCAGTAGTGCGAAAAATTTGTTGTCTTGTCAACCATTTCTTAGCTTCAAAGTCCCATATCTCGCGGACGGATTGACCTAACCCAAAAATTCCTATTGTAACTGAAAGTAGAAACTCGTCCGATTACAACGGTATGGGCATTTTTTCCCTAGGCCATTCTGGTTAAGCGTTTGGAGCAGCAGAAGTGCGAAAAATTTGTTGTCTTCTCAACCATTTCTTAGCTTCAAAGTCCCATATCTCGCGGCCGGATTGACCAAACCCAAAAATTCCTGCTGCGTCTGAAAGTAGAAACTCGCCCGATTACAGCTGTATGCCTATTTTTTCCCTAGGCCATTCTGGTTAAGCGTTTGGAGCAGCAGAATTGCGAAAAATTCCTTGTCTTCTCAACCATATCTTAGCTTCAAACTCCCATATCTCTCGAACGGATTGACCTAACCCAAAAATTCCTATTGCATCTGAAAGTAGAAACTCGCCCGATTACAACGGTATGTGCACTTTTTCCCTAGGCCATTCTGGTTAACCGTTTGGAGCAGCAGAATTGCGAAAAATTCCTTGTCTTCTCAACCATATCTTAGCTTCAAACTCCCATATCTCTCGAACGGATTGACCAAACCCAAAAATTCCTGCTGCGTCTGAAAGTAGAAACTCGTCCGATTACAACGGTATGTGTATTTTTTCGCTAGGCCATTCTGGTTAAGCGTTTGGAGCAGCAGAATTGCGAAAAATTTTTTGCCTTCTCAACCATTTCTTGGCTTCAAACTCTCATATCTCGCGAACGGATTGACTTAACCCAAAAATTCCTATTGCATCTGAAAGTAGAAACTCGCCCGATTACAGGGGTATGTCTATTTTTTCCCTAGGCCATTCTGGTTAAGCGTTTGGAGCAGCAGAAGTGCGAAGAATTAGTTGTCTTCTCAACCATTTCTTAGCTTCAAAGTCCCGTATCTCGCGAACGGATTGACCAAACCCAAAAATTCCTGCAGCGTCTGAAAGTAGAAACTCCCCCGATTACAGGGGTATGTCTATTTTTTCCCTAGGCCATTCTGGTTAAGCGTTTGGAGCAGCAGAAGTGCGAAGAATTAGTTGTCTTCTCAACCATTTCTTAGCTTCAAAGTCCCGTATCTCGCGAACGGATTGACCAAACCCAAAAATTCCTGCAGCGTCTGAAAGTAGAAACTCGCCCGATTGCAACTGTATGTGTATTTTTTCCCTAGGCCATTCTGGTTAAGCGTTTGGAGCAGCAGAATTGCGAAAAATTTTTTGCTTTCTCAACCATTTCTTGGCTTCAAACTCTCATATCTCGCGAACGGTTTGACCTAACCCAAAAATTCCTATTGTAGCTGAAAGTAGAAACTCGCCCGATTACAACTGTATGTGTATTTTTTCCCTAGGCCATTCTGGTTAAGCGATTGGAGCAGCAGAAGTGCGAAAAATTTGTTGTCTTGTCAACCATTTCTTAGCTTCAAAGTCCCATATCTCGCGAACGGATTGACCTAACCCAAAAATTCCTATTGCATCTGAAAGTAGAAACTCGCCCGATTACAACGGTATGTGTACTTTTTCCCTAGGCCATTCTGGTTAAGCGATTGGAGCAGCAGTAGTGCGAAAAATTTGTTGTCTTGTCAACCATTTCTTAGCTTCAAAGTCCCATATCTCGCGAACGGATTGACCTAACCCAAAAATTCCTATTGTAACTGAAAGTAGAAACTCGTCCGATTACAACGGTATGTGAATTTTTTCCCTAGGCCATTCTGGTTAAGCGATTGGAGCAGCAGAAGTGCGAAAAATTTGTTGTCTTGTCAACCATTTCTTAGCTTCAAAGTCCCATATCTCGCGAACGGATTGACCTAACCCAAAAATTCCTATTGTAACTGAAAGTAGAAACTCGTCCGATTACAACGGTATGTGTATTTTTTCGCTAGGCCATTCTGGTTAAGCTTTTGGAGCAGCAGAATTGCGAGAAATTTTTTGCCTTCTCAACCATTTCTTGGCTTCAAACTCTCATATCTCGCGAACGGATTGACTTAACCCAAAAATTCCTATTGCATCTGAAAGTAGAAACTCGCCCGATTACAGAGGTATGTGTATTTTTTCCCTAGGCCATTCTGGTTAAGCGTTTGGAGCAGCAGAAGTGCGAAGAATTAGTTGTCTTCTCAACCATTTCTTAGCTTCAAAGTCCCATATCTCGCGAACGGATTGACCAAACCCAAAAATTCCTGCAGCGTCTGAAAGTAGAAACTCGCCCGATTGCAACTGTATGTGTATTTTTTCCCTAGGCCATTCTGGTTAAGCGTTTGGAGCAGCAGAATTGCGAAAAATTTTTTGCTTTCTCAACCATTTCTTGGCTTCAAACTCTCATATCTCGCGAACGGATTGACCTAACCCAAAAATTCCTATTGTAACTGAAAGTAGAAACTCGCCCGATTACAACTGTATGTGTATTTTTTCCCTAGGCCATTCTGGTTAAGCGTTTGGAGCAGCAGAAGTGCGAAGAATTAGTTGTCTTCTCAACCATTTCTTAGCTTCAATGTCCCATATCTCGCGAACGGATTGACCAAACCCAAAAATTCCTGCTGCGTCTGAAAGTAGAAACTCGCCCGATTACTACTGTATGCGTATTTTTTCCCTAGGCCATTCTGGTTAAGCGTTTGGAGCAGCAGAATTGCGAAAAATTTGTTGTCTTCTCAACCATTTCTTAGCTTCAAACTCCGATATCTCACGAGCGGATTGACCTAACCCAAAAATTCCTACTGCATCTGAAAGTAGAATCTCGCCCGATTACAACGGTATGTGTAGTTTCTCCCTAGGCCATTCTGGTTAAGCGTTTGGAGCAGCAGAATTGCAAAAAATTTTTTGCCTTCTCAACCATTTCTTGGCTTCAAACTCCCATATCTCGCGAACGGATTGACCTAACCCAAAAATTCCTACTGCATCTGAAAGTAGAATCTCGCCCGATTACAACGGTATGTGTAGTTTTTCCCTAGGCCATTCTGGTTAAGCGTTTGGAGCAGCAGAAGTGGAAAAATTAGTTGTCTTCTCAACCATTTCTTAGATTCAAACTCCCATATCTCGCGAACGGATTGACCAAACCCAAAAATTCCTGCTGCGTCTGAAAGTAGAAACTCGCCCGATTACAACTGTATGGGTATTTTTTCCCTGGGCCATTCTGGTTAAGCGTTTGGAGCAGCAGAAGTGCGAAAAATTTGTTGTCTTCTCAACCATTTCTTAGCTTCAAAGTCCCATATCTCGCGGCCGGATTGACCAAACCCAAAAATTCCTGCTGCGTCTGAAAGTAGAAACTCGCCCGATTACAGCTGTATGCGTATTTTTTCCCTAGGCCATTCTGGTTAAGCGTTTGGAGCAGCAGAATTGCGAAAAATTCCTTGTCTTCTCAACCATATCTTAGCTTCAAACTCCCATATCTCGCGAACGGATTGACCTAACCCAAAAATTCCTATTGCATCTGAAAGTAGAAACTCGCCCGATTACAACTGTATGGGTATTTTTATTCCCTAGGCCATTCTGGTTAAGCGTTTGGAGCAGCAGGAGTGCGAAAAATTTGTTGTCTTCTCAACCATTTCTTAGCTTCAAAGTCCCATATCTCGCGAACGGATTGACCAAACCCAAAAATTCCTGCAGCGTCTGAAAGTAGAAACTCGCCCGATTACAACTGTATGCGTATTTTTTCCCTAGGCCATTCTGGTTAAGCGCTGGAGCAGCAGAAGTGCGACAAATTTGTTGTCTTGTCAACCATTTCTTAGCTTCAAACTCCCATATCTCGCGAGCGGATTGACCTAACCCAAAAATTCCTATTACATCTGAAGGTAGAAACTCGCCCGATTACAACGGTATGTGTATTTTTCCCCCAGGCCATTCTGGTTAAGCGTTTGGAGCAGCAGAATTGCGAAAAATTTTTTGCCTTCTCAACCATTTCTTGGCTTCAAACTCCCATATCTCGCGAACGGATTTACATAACCCAAAAATTCCTTTTGCATCTGAAAGTAGAATCTCGCCCGATTACAACGGTATGTGTATTTTTTCCCTAGGCCATTATGGTTAAGCGTTTGGAGCACCAGAAGTGGAAAAATTCCTTGTCTTCTCAACCATTTCTTAGCTTCAAACTCCCATATCTCGCGAACGGATAGACCTAACCCAAAAATTCCTATTGCATCTGAAAGTAGAAACTCGCCCGATTACAACGGTATGTGTATTTTTTCCCTAGGCCATTCTGGTTAAGCGATTGGAGCAGCAGTAGTGCGAAAAATTTGTTGTCTTGTCAACCATTTCTTAGCTTCAAAGTCCCATATCTCGCGAACGGATTGACCTAACCCAAAAATTCCTATTGTAACTGAAAGTAGAAACTCGTCCGATTACAACGGTATGGGCATTTTTTCCCTAGGCCATTCTGGTTAAGCGTTTGGAGCAGAAGAAGTGCGAAAAATTTGTTGTCTTGTCAACCATTTCTTAGCTTCAAAGTCCCATATCTCGCGAACGGATTGACCTATCCCAAAAATTCCTATTGCATCTGAAAGTAGAAACTCGCCCGATTACAACGGTATGGGCATTTTTTCCCTAGGCCATTCTGGTTAAGCGCTTGGAGCAGCAGAAGTGTGAAAAATTTGTTGTCTTGTCAACCATTTTTTAGCTTCAAAGTCCCATATCTCGCGAACGGATTGACCTAACCCAAAAATTCCTATTGCATCTGAAAGTAGAAACTCGCCCGATTACAACGGTATGTGTATTTTTTCCCTAGGCCATTATGGTTAAGCGTTTGGAGCACTAGAAGTGGAAAAATTCCTTGTCTTCTCAACCATTTCTTAGCTTCAAACTCCCATATCTCGCGAACGGATTGACCTATCCCAAAAATTCCTATTGCATCTGAAAGTAGAAACTCGCCCGATTACAACGGTATGTGAATTTTTTCCCTAGGCCTTTCTGGTTAAGCGATTGGAGCAGCAGAAGTGCGAAAAATTTGTTGTCTTGTCAACCATTTCTTAGCTTCAAAGTCCCATATCTCGCGAACGGATTGACCTAACCCAAAAATTCCTATTGTAACTGAAAGTAGAAACTCGTCCGATTACAACGGTATGTGTATTTTTTCCCTAGGCCATTCTGGTTAAGCGTTTGGAGCAGCAGAAGTGGAAAAATTAGTTGTCTTCTCAACCATTTCTTAGATTCAAACTCCCATATCTCGCGAACGGATTGACCAAACCCAAAAATTCCTGCTGCGTCTGAAAGTAGAAACTCGCCCGATTACAACTGTATGGGTATTTTTTCCCTGGGCCATTCTGGTTAAGCGTTTGGAGCAGCAGAAGTGCGAAAAATTTGTTGTCTTCTCAACCATTTCTTAGCTTCAAAGTCCCATATCTCGCGGCCGGATTGACCAAACCCAAAAATTCCTGCTGCGTCTGAAAGTAGAAACTCCCCCGATTATAGCTGTATGCGTATTTTTTCCCTAGGCCATTCTGGTTAAGCGTTTGGAGCAGCAGAATTGCGAAAAATTCCTTGTCTTCTCAACCATATCTTAGCTTCAAACTCCCATATCTCGCGAACGGATTGACCTAACCCAAAAATTCCTATTGCATCTGAAAGTAGAAACTCGCCCGATTACAACGGTATGTGTACTTTTTCCCTAGGCCATTCTGGTTAAGCGATTGGAGCAGCAGTAGTGCGAAAAATTTGTTGTCTTGTCAACCATTTCTTAGCTTCAAAGTCCCATATCTCGCGAACGGATTGACCTAACCCAAAAATTCCTATTGTAACTGAAAGTAGAAACTCGTCCGATTACAACGGTATGGGCATTTTTTCCCTAGGCCATTCTGGTTAAGCGATTGGAGCAGCAGAAGTGCGAAAAATTTGTTGTCTTGTCAACCATTTCTTAGCTTCAAAGTCCCATATCTCGCGAACGGATTGACCTAACCCAAAAATTCCTATTGTAACTGAAAGTAGAAACTCGTCCGATTACAACGGTATGTGTATTTTTTCGCTAGGCCATTCTGGTTAAGCTTTTGGAGCAGCAGAATTGCGAGAAATTTTTTGCCTTCTCAACCATTTCTTGGCTTCAAACTCTCATATCTCGCGAACGGATTGACTTAACCCAAAAATTCCTATTGCATCTGAAAGTAGAAACTCGCCCGATTACAGGGGTATGTGTATTTTTTCCCTAGGCCATTCTGGTTAAGCGTTTGGAGCAGCAGAAGTGCGAAGAATTAGTTGTCTTCTCAACCATTTCTTAGCTTCAAAGTCCCGTATCTCGCGAACGGATTGACCAAACCCAAAAATTCCTGCAGCGTCTGAAAGTAGAAACTCGCCCGATTGCAACTGTATGTGTATTTTTTCCCTAGGCCATTCTGGTTAAGCGTTTGGAGCAGCAGAATTGCGAAAAATTTTTTGCTTTCTCAACCATTTCTTGGCTTCAAACTCTCATATCTCGCGAACGGATTGACCTAACCCAAAAATTCCTATTGTAACTGAAAGTAGAAACTCGCCCGATTACAACTGTATGTGTATTTTTTCCCTAGGCCATTCTGGTTAAGCGTTTGGAGCAGCAGAAGTGCGAAGAATTAGTTGTCTTCTCAACCATTTCTTAGCTTCAAAGTCCCATATCTCGCGAACGGATTGACCAAACCCAAAAATTCCTGCTGCGTCTGAAAGTAGAAACTCGCCCGATTACTACTGTATGCGTATTTTTTCCCTAGGCCATTCTGGTTAAGCGTTTGGAGCAGCAGAATTGCGAAAAATTTGTTGTCTTCTCAACCATTTCTTAGCTTCAAAGTCCCATATCTCGCGGCCGGATTGACCAAACCCAAAAATTCCTGCTGCGTCTGAAAGTAGAAACTCGCCCGATTACAGCTGTATGCGTATTTTTTCCCTAGGCCATTCTGGTTAAGCGTTTGGAGCAGCAGAATTGCGAAAAATTCCTTGTCTTCTCAACCATATCTTAGCTTCAAACTCCCATATCTCGCGAACGGATTGACCTAACCCAAAAATTCCTATTGCATCTGAAAGTAGAAACTCGCCCGATTACAACTGTATGGGTATTTTTATTCCCTAGGCCATTCTGGTTAAGCGTTTGGAGCAGCAGGAGTGCGAAAAATTTGTTGTCTTCTCAACCATTTCTTAGCTTCAAAGTCCCATATCTCGCGAACGGATTGACAAAACCCAAAAATTCCTGCAGCGTCTGAAAGTAGAACTCGCCCGATTACAACTGTATGCGTATTTTTTCCCTAGGCCATTCTGGTTAAGCGCTGGAGCAGCAGAAGTGCGACAAATTTGTTGTCTTGTCAACCATTTCTTAGCTTCAAACTCCCATATCTCGCGAGCGGATTGACCTAACCCAAAAATTCCTATTACATCTGAAGGTAGAAACTCGCCCGATTACAACGGTATGTGTATTTTTCCCCCAGGCCATTCTGGTTAAGCGTTTGGAGCAGCAGAATTGCGAAAAATTTTTTGCCTTCTCAACCATTTCTTGGCTTCAAACTCCCATATCTCGCGAACGGATTTACATAACCCAAAAATTCCTTTTGCATCTGAAAGTAGAATCTCGCCCGATTACAACGGTATGTGTATTTTTTCCCTAGGCCATTATGGTTAAGCGTTTGGAGCACCAGAAGTGGAAAAATTCCTTGTCTTCTCAACCATTTCTTAGCTTCAAACTCCCATATCTCGCGAACGGATAGACCTAACCCAAAAATTCCTATTGCATCTGAAAGTAGAAACTCGCCCGATTACAACGGTATGTGTATTTTTTCCCTAGGCCATTCTGGTTAAGCGATTGGAGCAGCAGTAGTGCGAAAAATTTGTTGTCTTGTCAACCATTTCTTAGCTTCAAAGTCCCATATCTCGCGAACGGATTGACCTAACCCAAAAATTCCTATTGTAACTGAAAGTAGAAACTCGTCCGATTACAACGGTATGGGCATTTTTTCCCTAGGCCATTCTGGTTAAGCGTTTGGAGCAGAAGAAGTGCGAAAAATTTGTTGTCTTGTCAACCATTTCTTAGCTTCAAAGTCCCATATCTCGCGAACGGATTGACCTATCCCAAAAATTCCTATTGCATCTGAAAGTAGAAACTCGCCCGATTACAACGGTATGTGAATTTTTTCCCTAGGCCTTTCTGGTTAAGCGATTGGAGCAGCAGAAGTGCGAAAAATTTGTTGTCTTGTCAACCATTTCTTAGCTTCAAAGTCCCATATCTCGCGAACGGATTGACCTAACCCAAAAATTCCTATTGTAACTGAAAGTAGAAACTCGTCCGATTACAACGGTATGTGTATTTTTTCGCTAGGCCATTCTGGTTAAGCGTTTGGAGCAGCAGAATTGCGAAAAATTTTTTGCCTTCTCAACCATTTCTTGGCTTCAAACTCTCATATCTCGCGAACGGATTGACCTAACCCAAAAATTCCTATTGTAACTGAAAGTAGAAACTCGTCCGATTACAACGGTATGGGCATTTTTTCCCTAGGCCATTCTGGTTAAGCGCTTGGAGCAGCAGAAGTGTGAAAAATTTGTTGTCTTGTCAACCATTTTTTAGCTTCAAAGTCCCATATCTCGCGAACGGATTGACCTATCCCAAAAATTCCTATTGCATCTGAAAGTAGAAACTCGCCCGATTACAACGGTATGTGTATTTTTTCCCTAGGCCATTATGGTTAAGCGTTTGGAGCACTAGAAGTGGAAAAATTCCTTGTCTTCTCAACCATTTCTTAGCTTCAAACTCCCATATCTCGCGAACGGATAGACCTAACCCAAAAATTCCTATTGCATCTGAAAGTAGAAACTCGCCCGATTACAACGGTATGTGTATTTTTTCCCTAGGCCATTCTGGTTAAGCGATTGGAGCAGCAGTAGTGCGAAAAATTTGTTGTCTTGTCAACCATTTCTTAGCTTCAAAGTCCCATATCTCGCGAACGGATTGACCTAACCCAAAAATTCCTATTGTAACTGAAAGTAGAAACTCGTCCGATTACAACGGTATGGGCATTTTTTCCCTAGGCCATTCTGGTTAAGCGTTTGGAGCAGAAGAAGTGCGAAAAATTTGTTGTCTTGTCAACCATTTCTTAGCTTCAAAGTCCCATATCTCGCGAACGGATTGACCTATCCCAAAAATTCCTATTGCATCTGAAAGTAGAAACTCGCCCGATTACAACGGTATGTGAATTTTTTCCCTAGGCCTTTCTGGTTAAGCGATTGGAGCAGCAGAAGTGCGAAAAATTTGTTGTCTTGTCAACCATTTCTTAGCTTCAAAGTCCCATATCTCGCGAACGGATTGACCTAACCCAAAAATTCCTATTGTAACTGAAAGTAGAAACTCGTCCGATTACAACGGTATGTGTATTTTTTCCCTAGGCCATTCTGGTTAAGCGTTTGGAGCAGCAGAAGTGGAAAAATTAGTTGTCTTCTCAACCATTTCTTAGATTCAAACTCCCATATCTCGCGAACGGATTGACCAAACCCAAAAATTCCTGCTGCGTCTGAAAGTAGAAACTCGCCCGATTACAACTGTATGGGTATTTTTTCCCTGGGCCATTCTGGTTAAGCGTTTGGAGCAGCAGAAGTGCGAAAAATTTGTTGTCTTCTCAACCATTTCTTAGCTTCAAAGTCCCATATCTCGCGGCCGGATTGACCAAACCCAAAAATTCCTGCTGCGTCTGAAAGAAGAAACTCCCCCGATTATAGCTGTATGCGTATTTTTTCCCTAGGCCATTCTGGTTAAGCGTTTGGAGCAGCAGAATTGCGAAAAATTCCTTGTCTTCTCAACCATATCTTAGCTTCAAACTCCCATATCTCGCGAACAGATTGACCTAACCCAAAAATTCCTATTGCATCTGAAAGTAGAAACTCGCCCGATTACAACGGTATGTGTACTTTTTCCCTAGGCCATTCTGGTTAAGCGATTGGAGCAGCAGTAGTGCGAAAAATTTGTTGTCTTGTCAACCATTTCTTAGCTTCAAAGTCCCATATCTCGCGAACGGATTGACCTAACCCAAAAATTCCTATTGTAACTGAAAGTAGAAACTCGTCCGATTACAACGGTATGGGCATTTTTTCCCTAGGCCATTCTGGTTAAGCGTTTGGAGCAGCAGAAGTGCGAAAAATTTGTTGTCTTCTCAACCATTTCTTATCTTCAAAGTCCCATATCTCGCGAACGGATTGACCTAACCCAAAAATTCGATTTGCATCTGAAAATAGAAACTCGCCCGATTACAACGGTATGTGAATTTTTTCCCTAGGCCTCTCTGGTTAAGCGATTGGAGCAGCAGAAGTGCGAAAAATTTGTTGTCTTGTCAACCATTTCTTAGCTTCAAAGTCCCATATCTCGCGAACGGATTGACCTAACCCAAAAATTCCTATTGTAACTGAAAGTAGAAACTCGTCCGATTACAACGGTATGTGTATTTTTTCGCTAGGCCATTCTGGTTAAGCGTTTGGAGCAGCAGAATTGCGAAAAATTTTTTGCCTTCTCAACCATTTCTTGGCTTCAAACTCTCATATCTCGCGAACGGATTGACTTAACCCAAAAATTCCTATTGCACCTGAAAGTAGAAACTCGCCCGATTACAGAGGTATGTGTATTTTTTCCCTAGGCCATTCTGGTTAAGCGTTTGGAGCAGCAGAAGTGCGAAGAATTAGTTGTCTTCTCAACCATTTCTTAGCTTCAAAGTCCCGTATCTCGCGAACGGATTGACCAAACCCAAAAATTCCTGCAGCGTCTGAAAGTAGAAACTCGCCCGATTGCAACTGTATGTGTATTTTTTCCCTAGGCCATTCTGGTTAAGCGTTTGGAGCAGCAGAATTGCGAAAAATTTTTTGCTTTCTCAACCATTTCTTGGCTTCAAACTCTCATATCTCGCGAACGGATTGACCTAACCCAAAAATTCCTATTGTAGCTGAAAGTAGAAACTCGCCCGATTACAACTGTATGTGTATTTTTTCCCTAGGCCATTCTGGTTAAGCGATTGGAGCAGCAGAAGTGCGAAAAATTTGTTTTCTTGTCAACCATTTCTTAGCTTCAAAGTCCCATATCTCGCGAACGGATTGACCTAACCCAAAAATTCCTATTGTAACTGAAAGTAGAATCTCGTCCGATTACAACGGTATGTGTATTTTTTCGCTAGGCCATTCTGGTTAAGCGTTTGGAGCAGCAGAATTGCGAGAAATTTTTTGCCTTCTCAACCATTTCTTGGCTTCAAACTCTCATATCTCGCGAACGGATTGACTTAACCCAAAAATTCCTATTGCATCTGAAAGTAGAAACTCGCCCGATTACAGGGGTATGTGTATTTTTTCCCTCGGCCATTCTGGTTAAGCGCTGGAGCAGCAGAAGTGCGACAAATTTGTTGTCTTCTCAACCATTTCTTAGCTTCAAACTCCGATATCTCACGAGCGGATTGACCTAACCCAAAAATTCCTACTGCATCTGAAAGTAGAATCTCGCCCGATTACAACGGTATGTGTATTTTTCCCCCAGGCCATTCTGGTTAAGCGTTTGGAGCAGCAGAAGTGCGAAGAATTAGTTGTCTTCTCAACCATTTCTTAGATTCAAAGTCCCATATCTCGCGAACGAATTGACCAAACCCAAAAATTCCTGCAGCGTCTGAAAGTAGAAACTCGCCCGATTACAACTGTATGCGTATTTTTTCCCTAGGCCATTCTGGTTAAGCGCTGGAGCAGCAGAAGTGCGACAAATTTGTTGTCTTGTCAACCATTTCTTAGCTTCAAACTCCCATATCTCGCGAGCGGATTGACCTAACCCAAAAATTCCTATTACATCTGAAAGTAGAACCTCGCCCGATTACAACGGTATGTGTATTTTTCCCCCAGGCCATTCTGGTTAAGCGTTTGGAGCAGCAGAAGTGCGAAGAATTAGTTGTCTTCTCAAACATTTCTTAGCTTCAAACTCCCATATCTCGCGAACGGATTGACCAAACCCAAAAATTCCTGCTGCGTCTGAAAGTAGAAACTCGCCCGATTACAACTGTATGGGTATTTTTATTCCCTAGGTCATTCTGGTTAAGCGATTGGAGCAGCAGTAGTGCGAAAAATTTGTTGTCTTGTCAACCATTTCTTAGCTTCAAAGTCCCATATCTCGCGGACGGATTGACCTAACCCAAAAATTCCTATTGTAACTGAAAGTAGAAACTCGTCCGATTACAACGGTATGGGCATTTTTTCCCTAGGCCATTCTGGTTAAGCGTTTGGAGCAGCAGAAGTGCGAAAAATTTGTTGTCTTGTCAACCATTTCTTAGCTTCAAAGTCCCATATCTCGCGAACGGATTGACCTAACCCAAAAATTCCTATTGCATCTGAAAGTAGAATCTCGCCCGATTACAACGGTATGTGTATTTTTTCCCTAGGCCATTCTGGTTAAGCGTTTGGAGCAGCAGAATTGCGAAAAATTCCTTGTCTTCTCAACCATATCTTAGCTTCAAACTCCCATATCTCTCGAACGGATTGACCTAACCCAAAAATTCCTATTGCATCTGAAAGTAGAAACTCGCCCGATTACAACGGTATGTGCACTTTTTCCCTAGGCCATTCTGGTTAAGCGTTTGGAGCAGCAGAATTGCGAAAAATTTGTTGTCTTGTCAACCATTTCTTAGCTTCAAAGTCCCATATCTCGCGAACGGATTGACCTAACCCAAAAATTCCTATTGCATCTGAAAGTAGAAACTCGCCCGATTACAACGGTATGTGTACTTTTTCCCTAGGCCATTCTGGTTAAGCGATTGGAGCAGCAGTAGTGCGAAAAATTTGTTGTCTTGTCAACCATTTCTTAGCTTCAAAGTCCCATATCTCGCGAACGGATTGACCTAACCCAAAAATTCCTATTGTAACTGAAAGTAGAAACTCGTCCGATTACAACGGTATGTGAATTTTTTCCCTAGGCCTTTCTGGTTAAGCGATTGGAGCAGCAGAAGTGCGAAAAATTTGTTGTCTTGTCAACCATTTCTTAGCTTCAAAGTCCCATATCTCGCGAACGGATTGACCTAACCCAAAAATTCCTATTGTAACTGAAAGTAGAAACTCGTCCGATTACAACGGTATGTGTATTTTTTCGCTAGGCCATTCTGGTTAAGCTTTTGGAGCAGCAGAATTGCGAGAAATATTTTGCCTTCTCAACCATTTCTTGGCTTCAAACTCTCATATCTCGCGAACGGATTGACTTAACCCAAAAATTCCTATTGCATCTGAAAGTAGAAACTCGCCCGATTTCAGCTGTATGCGTATTTTTTCCCTAGGCCATTCTGGTTAAGCGCTGGAGCAGCAGAAGTGCGACAAATTTGTTGTCTTCTCAACCATTTCTTAGCTTCAAACTCCGATATCTCACGAGCGGATTGACCTAACCCAAAAATTCCTACTGCATCTGAAAGTAGAATCTCGCCCGATTACAACGGTATGTGTAGTTTCTCCCTAGGCCATTCTGGTTAAGCGTTTGGAGCAGCAGAATTGCAAAAAATTTTTTGCCTTCTCAACCATTTCTTGGCTTCAAACTCCCATATCTCGCGAACGGATTGACCTAACCCAAAAATTCCTACTGCATCTGAAAGTAGAATCTCGCCCGATTACAACGGTATGTGTAGTTTTTCCCTAGGCCATTATGGTTAAGCGATTGGAGCAGCAGTAGTGCGAAAAATTTGTTGTCTTGTCAACCATTTCTTAGCTTCAAAGTCCCATATCTCGCGAACGGATTGACCTAACCCAAAAATTCCTATTGTAACTGAAAGTAGAAACTCGTCCGATTACAACGGTATGTGAATTTTTTCCCTAGGCCTTTCTGGTTAAGCGTTTGGAGCAGCAGAAGTGGAAAAATTAGTTGTCTTCTCAACCATTTCTTAGATTCAAACTCCCATATCTCGCGAACGGATTGACCAAACCCAAAAATTCCTGCTGCGTCTGAAAGTAGAAACTCGCCCGATTACAACTGTATGGGTATTTTTTCCCTGGGCCATTCTGGTTAAGCGTTTGGAGCAGCAGAAGTGCGAAAAATTTGTTGTCTTCTCAACCATTTCTTAGCTTCAAAGTCCCATATCTCGCGGCCGGATTGACCAAACCCAAAAATTCCTGCTGCGTCTGAAAGTAGAAACTCGCCCGATTACAGCTGTATGCGTATTTTTTCCCTAGGCCATTCTGGTTAAGCGTTTGGAGCAGCAGAATTGCGAAAAATTCCTTGTCTTCTCAACCATATCTTAGCTTCAAACTCCCATATCTCGCGAACGGATTGACCTAACCCAAAAATTCCTATTGCATCTGAAAGTAGAAACTCGCCCGATTACAACTGTATGGGTATTTTTATTCCCTAGGCCATTCTGGTTAAGCGTTTGGAGCAGCAGGAGTGCGAAAAATTTGTTGTCTTCTCAACCATTTCTTAGCTTCAAAGTCCCATATCTCGCGAACGGATTGACCAAACCCAAAAATTCCTGCAGCGTCTGAAAGTAGAAACTCGCCCGATTACAACTGTATGCGTATTTTTTCCCTAGGCCATTCTGGTTAAGCGCTGGAGCAGCAGAAGTGCGACAAATTTGTTGTCTTGTCAACCATTTCTTAGCTTCAAACTCCCATATCTCGCGAGCGGATTGACCTAACCCAAAAATTCCTATTACATCTGAAGGTAGAAACTCGCCCGATTACAACGGTATGTGTATTTTTCCCCCAGGCCATTCTGGTTAAGCGTTTGGAGCAGCAGAATTGCGAAAAATTTTTTGCCTTCTCAACCATTTCTTGGCTTCAAACTCCCATATCTCGCGAACGGATTTACATAACCCAAAAATTCCTTTTGCATCTGAAAGTAGAATCTCGCCCGATTACAACGGTATGTGTATTTTTTCCCTAGGCCATTATGGTTAAGCGTTTGGAGCACCAGAAGTGGAAAAATTCCTTGTCTTCTCAACCATTTCTTAGATTCAAACTCCCATATCTCGCGAACGGATAGACCTAACCCAAAAATTCCTATTGTATCTGAAAGTAGAAACTCGCCCGATTACAACGGTATGTGTATTTTTTCCCTAGGCCATTCTGGTTAAGCGATTGGAGCAGCAGTAGTGCGAAAAATTTGTTGTCTTGTCAACCATTTCTTAGCTTCAAAGTCCCATATCTCGCGAGCGGATTGACCTAACCCAAAAATTCCTATTACATCTGAAGGTAGAAACTCGCCCGATTACAACGGTATGTGTATTTTTCCCCCAGGCCATTCTGGTTAAGCGTTTGGAGCAGCAGAATTGCGAAAAATTTTTTGCCTTCTCAACCATTTCTTGGCTTCAAACTCCCATATCTCGCGAACGGATTTACATAACCCAAAAATTCCTTTTGCATCTGAAAGTAGAATCTCGCCCGATTACAACGGTATGTGTATTTTTTCCCTAGGCCATTATGGTTAAGCGTTTGGAGCACCAGAAGTGGAAAAATTCCTTGTCTTCTCAACCATTTCTTAGCTTCAAACTCCCATATCTCGCGAACGGATAGACCTAACCCAAAAATTCCTATTGCATCTGAAAGTAGAAACTCGCCCGATTACAACGGTATGTGTATTTTTTCCCTAGGCCATTCTGGTTAAGCGATTGGAGCAGCAGTAGTGCGAAAAATTTGTTGTCTTGTCAACCATTTCTTAGCTTCAAAGTCCCATATCTCGCGAACGGATTGACCTAACCCAAAAATTCCTATTGTAACTGAAAGTAGAAACTCGTCCGATTACAACGGTATGGGCATTTTTTCCCTAGGCCATTCTGGTTAAGCGTTTGGAGCAGAAGAAGTGCGAAAAATTTGTTGTCTTGTCAACCATTTCTTAGCTTCAAAGTCCCATATCTCGCGAACGGATTGACCTATCCCAAAAATTCCTATTGCATCTGAAAGTAGAAACTCGCCCGATTACAACGGTATGTGAATTTTTTCCCTAGGCCTTTCTGGTTAAGCGATTGGAGCAGCAGAAGTGCGAAAAATTTGTTGTCTTGTCAACCATTTCTTAGCTTCAAAGTCCCATATCTCGCGAACGGATTGACCTAACCCAAAAATTCCTATTGTAACTGAAAGTAGAAACTCGTCCGATTACAACGGTATGTGTATTTTTTCGCTAGGCCATTCTGGTTAAGCGTTTGGAGCAGCAGAATTGCGAAAAATTTTTTGCCTTCTCAACCATTTCTTGGCTTCAAACTCTCATATCTCGCGAACGGATTGACCTAACCCAAAAATTCCTATTGTAACTGAAAGTAGAAACTCGTCCGATTACAACGGTATGGGCATTTTTTCCCTAGGCCATTCTGGTTAAGCGCTTGGAGCAGCAGAAGTGTGAAAAATTTGTTGTCTTGTCAACCATTTTTTAGCTTCAAAGTCCCATATCTCGCGAACGGATTGACCTAACCCAAAAATTCCTGTTGCATCTGAAAGTAGAAACTCGCCCGATTACAACGGTATGTGTATTTTTTCCCTAGGCCATTATGGTTAAGCGTTTGGAGCACTAGAAGTGGAAAAATTCCTTGTCTTCTCAACCATTTCTTAGCTTCAAACTCCCATATCTCGCGAACGGATAGACCTAACCCAAAAATTCCTATTGCATCTGAAAGTAGAAACTCGCCCGATTACAACGGTATGTGTATTTTTTCCCTAGGCCATTCTGGTTAAGCGATTGGAGCAGCAGTAGTGCGAAAAATTTGTTGTCTTGTCAACCATTTCTTAGCTTCAAAGTCCCATATCTCGCGAACGGATTGACCTAACCCAAAAATTCCTATTGTAACTGAAAGTAGAAACTCGTCCGATTACAACGGTATGGGCATTTTTTCCCTAGGCCATTCTGGTTAAGCGTTTGGAGCAGAAGAAGTGCGAAAAATTTGTTGTCTTGTCAACCATTTCTTAGCTTCAAAGTCCCATATCTCGCGAACGGATTGACCTATCCCAAAAATTCCTATTGCATCTGAAAGTAGAAACTCGCCCGATTACAACGGTATGTGTATTTTTTCCCTAGGCCATTATGGTTAAGCGTTTGGAGCACTAGAAGTGGAAAAATTCCTTGTCTTCTCAACCATTTCTTAGCTTCAAACTCCCATATCTCGCGAACGGATAGACCTAACCCAAAAATTCCTATTGCATCTGAAAGTAGAAACTCGCCCGATTACAACGGTATGTGTATTTTTTCCCTAGGCCATTCTGGTTAAGCGATTGGAGCAGCAGTAGTGCGAAAAATTTGTTGTCTTGTCAACCATTTCTTAGCTTCAAAGTCCCATATCTCGCGAACGGATTGAACAAACCCAAAAACTCCTGCAGCGTCTGAAAGTAGAAACTCGCCCGATTGCAACTGTATGTGTATTTTTTCCCTAGGCCATTCTGGTTAAGCGTTTGGAGCAGCAGAATTGCGAAAAATTTTTTACTTTCTCAACCATTTCTTGGCTTCAAACTCTCATATCTCGCGAACGGATTGACATAACCCAAAAATTCCTATTGCATCTGAAAGTAGAATCTCGCCCGATTACAACGGTATGTGTATTTTTTCCCTAGGCCATTCTGGTTAAGCGTTTGGAGCAGCAGAAGTGGAAAAATGAGTTGTCTTCTCAACCATTTCTTAGATTCAAACTCCCATATCTCGCGAACGGATTGACCAAACCCAAAAATTCCTGCTGCGTCTGAAAGTAGAAACTCGCCCGATTACAACTGTATGGGTATTTTTTCCCTGGGCCATTCTGGTTAAGCGTTTGGAGCAGCAGAAGTGCGAAAAATTTGTTGTCTTCTCAACCATTTCTTAGCTTCAAAGTCCCATATCTCGCGGCCGGATTGACCAAACCCAAAAATTCCTGCTGCGTCTGAAAGTAGAAACTCGCCCGATTACAGCTGTATGCGTATTTTTTCCCTAGGCCATTCTGGTTAAGCGTTTGGAGCAGCAGAATTGCGAAAAATTCCTTGTCTTCTCAACCATATCTTAGCTTCAAACTCCCACATCTCGCGAACGGATTGACCTAACCCAAAAATTCCTATTGCATCTGAAAGTAGAAACTCGCCCGATTACAACGGTATGTGTACTTTTTCCCTAGGCCATTCTGGTTAAGCGATTGGAGCAGCAGTAGTGCGAAAAATTTGTTGTCTTGTCAACCATTTCTTAGCTTCAAAGTCCCATATCTCGCGAACGGATTGACCTAACCCAAAAATTCCTATTGTACCTGAAAGTAGAAACTCGTCCGATTACAACGGTATGTGCATTTTTTTCCTAGGCCTTTCTGGTTAAGCGATTGGAGCAGCAGAATTGCGAAAAATTTGTTGTCTTGTCAACCATTTCTTAGCTTCAAAGTCCCATATCTCGCGAACGGATTGACCTAACCCACAAATTCCTATTGTAACTGAAAGTAGAAACTCGTCCGATTACAACGGTATGTGTATTTTTTCGCTAGGCCATTCTGGTTAAGCGTTTGGAGCAGCAGAATTGCGAAAAATTTTTTGCTTTCTCAACCATTTCTTGGCTTCAAACTCTCATATCTCGCGAACGGATTGACATAACCCAAAAATTCCTATTGCATCTGAAAGTAGAATCTCGCCCGATTACAACGGTATGTGTATTTTTTCCCTAGGCCATTCTGGTTAAGCGTTTGGAGCAGCAGAAGTGGAAAAATTAGTTGTCTTCTCAACCATTTCTTAGATTCAAACTCCCATATCTCGCGAACGGATAGACCAAACCCAAAAATTCCTGCTGCGTCTGAAAGTAGAAACTCGCCCGATTACAACTGTATGGGTATTTTTTCCCTGGGCCATTCTGGTTAAGCGTTTGGAGCAGCAGAATTGCGAAAAATTTGTTGTCTTCTCAACCATTTCTTAGCTTCAAAGTCCCATATCTCGCGAACGGATTGACCTAACCCAAAAATTCCTATTGTACCTGAAAGTAGAAACTCGCCCGATTACAGCTGTATGCGTATTTTTTCCCTAGGCCATTCTGGTTAAGCGTTTGGAGCAGCAGAATTGCGAAAAATTCCTTGTCTTCTCAACCATATCTTAGCTTCAAACTCCCATATCTCGCGAACGGATTGACCTAACCCAAAAATTCCTATTGCATCTGAAAGTAGAAACTCGCCCGATTACAACGGTATGTGTACTTTTTCCCTAGGCCATTCTGGTTAAGCGATTGGAGCAGCAGTAGTGCGAAAAATTTGTTGTCTTGTCAACCATTTCT
This sequence comes from Ptiloglossa arizonensis, assembly GCF_051014685.1. Lineage (NCBI taxonomy): Eukaryota > Metazoa > Arthropoda > Insecta > Hymenoptera > Colletidae > Ptiloglossa > Ptiloglossa arizonensis. Next base: position 2,272,148 of record NW_027478397.1, read on the forward strand.
TAGCTTCAAAGTCCCATATCTCGCGAACGGATTGACCTAACCCAAAAATTCCTATTGTAACTGAAAGTAGAAACTCGTCCGATTACAACGGTATGGGCATTTTTTCCCTAGGCCATTCTGGTTAAGCGTTTGGAGCAGCAGAAGTGCGAAAAATTTGTTGTCTTCTCAACCATTTCTTAGCTTCAAAGTCCCATATCTCGCGAACGGATTGACCAAACCCAAAAATTCCTGCTGCGTCTGAAAGTAGAAACTCGCCCGATTACTACTGTATGCGTATTTTTTCCCTAGGCCATTCTGGTTAAGCGTTTGGAGCAGCAGAATTGCGAAAAATTTGTTGTCTTCTCAACCATTTCTTAGATTCAAAGTCCCATATCTCGCGAACGGATTGACCAAACCAAAAAATTCCTGCTGCGTCTGAAAGTAGAAACTCGCCCGATTTCAGCTGTATGCGTATTTTTTCCCTAGGCCATTCTGGTTAAGCGCTGGAGCAGCAGAAGTGCGACAAATTTGTTGTCTTCTCAACCATTTCTTAGCTTCAAACTCCGATATCTCACGAGCGGATTGACCTAACCCAAAAATTCCTACTGCATCTGAAAGTAGAATCTCGCCCGATTACAACGGTATGTGTAGTTTTTCCCTAGGCCATTCTGGTTAAGCGTTTGGAGCAGCAGAATTGCAAAAAATTTTTTGCCTTCTCAACCATTTGTTGGCTTCAAACTCCCATATCTCGCGAACGGATTGACCTAACCCAAAAATTCCTACTGCATCTGAAAGTAGAATCTCGCCCGATTACAACGGTATGTGTATTTTTTCCCTAGGCCATTCTGGTTAAGCGTTTGGAGCAGCAGAAGTGCGAAGAATTAGTTGTCTTCTCAAACATTTCTTAGCTTCAAACTCCCATATCTCGCGAACGGATTGACCAAACCCAAAAATTCCTGCTGCGTCTGAAAGTAGAAGCTCGCCCGATTACAACTGTATGGGTATTTTTATTCCCTAGGCCATTCTGGTTAAGCGTTTGGAGCAGCAGTAGTGCGAAAAATTTGTTGTCTTCTCAACCATTTCTTAGCTTCAAAGTCCCATATCTCGCGAACGGATTGACCAAACCCCAAAATTCCTGCAGCGTCTGAAAGTAGAAACTCGCCCGATTGCAACTGTATGTGTATTTTTTCCCTAGGCCATTCTGGTTAAGCGTTTGAGCAGCAGAATTGCGAAAAATTTTTTGCTTTCTCAACCATTTCTTGGCTTCAAACTCTCATATCTCGCGAACGGATTGACCTAACCCAAAAATTCCTATTGTAACTGAAAGTAGAAACTCGCCCGATTACAACTGTATGTGTATTTTTTCCCTAGGCCATTCTGGTTAAGCGTTTGGAGCAGCAGAAGTGCGACAAATTTGTTGTCTTCTCAACCATTTCTTAGCTTCAAAGTCCCATATCTCGCGAACGGATTGACCTAACCCAAAAATTCCTATTGTAACTGAAAGTAGAAACTCGCCCGATTACAACTGTATGTGTATTTTTTCCCTAGGCCATTCTGGTTAAGCGTTTGGAGCAGCAGAAGTGCGACAAATTTGTTGTCTTCTCAACCATTTCTTAGCTTCAAAGTCCCATATCTCGCGAACGGATTGACCTAACCCAAAAATTCCTATTGCATCTGAAAGTAGAAACTCGTCCGATTACAAGAGTATGGGTATTTTTTCCCTAGGCCATTCTGGTTAAGCGTTTGGAGGAGCAGAAGTGCGAAAAATTTTTTGCTTTCTCAACCATTTCTTGGCTTCAAACTCCCATATCTCGCGAACGGATTGACCTAACCAAAAAATTCCTGTTGCGTCTGAAATTAGAAACTCGCCCGATTACAACGGTATGTGTATTTTTTCCCTAGGCCATTCTGCTTAAGCGTTTGGAGCAGCAGAAGTGCGAAAAATTAGTTGTCTTCTCAACCATTTCTTAGCTTCAAAGTCCCATATCTTGCGAACGGATTGACCAAACCCAAAAATTCCTGTTGCGTCTGAAATTAGAAACTCGCCCGATTACAACGGTATGTGTATTTTTTCCCTAGGCCATTCTGGTTAAGCGTTTGGAGCAGCAGAAGTGCGAAGAATTAGTTGTCTTCTCAAACATTTCTTAGCTTCAAACTCCCATATCTCGCGAACGGATTGACCAAACCCAAAAATTCCTGCAGCGTCTGAAAGTAGAAACTCGCCCGATTACAAATGTATGTGTATTTTTTCCCTAGGCCATTCTGGTTAAGCGTTTGGAGCAGCAGAATTGCGAAAAATTTTTTGCTTTCTCAACCATTTCTTCGCTTCAAACTCTCATATCTCGCGAACGGATTGACCTAACCCAAAAATTCCTATTGTAACTGAAAGTAGAAACTCGCCCGATTACAACTGTATGTGTATTTTTTCCCTAGGCCATTCTGGTTAAGCGTTTGGAGCAGCAGAAGTGCGACAAATTTGTTGTCTTCTCAACCATTTCTTAGCTTCAAAGTCCCATATCTCGCGAACGGATTGACCTAACCCAGAAATTCCTATTGTAACTGAAAGTAGAAACTCGTCCGATTACAACGGTATGTGTATTTTTTCGCTAGGCCATTCTGGTTAAGCGTTTGGAGCAGCAGAATTGCGAAAAATTTTTTGCCTTCTCAACCATTTCTTGGCTTCAAACTCTCATATCTCGCGAACGGATTGACCTAACCCAAAAATTCCTATTGCACCTGAAAGTAGAAACTCGCCCGATTACAGCGGTATGTGTATTTTTTCCCTAGGCCATTCTGGTTAAGCGTTTGGAGCAGCAGAAGTGCGAAGAATTTGTTGTCTTCTCAACCATTTCTTAGCTTCAAAGTCCCATATCTCGCGAACGGATTGACCAAACCCAAAAATTCCTGCAGCGTCTGAAAGTAGAAACTCGCCCGATTGCAACTGTATGTGTATTTTTTCCCTAGGCCATTCTGGTTAAGCGTTTGAGCAGCAGAAGTGCGACAAATTTGTTGTCTTCTCAACCATTTCTTAGCTTCAAAGTCCCACATCTCGCGAACGGATTGACCTAACCCAAAAATTCCTATTGCATCTGAAAGTAGAAACTCGTCCGATTACAAGAGTATGGGTATTTTTTCCCTAGGCCATTCTGGTTAAGCGTTTGGAGGAGCAGAAGTGCGAAAAATTTGTTATCTTCTCAACCATTTCTTAGCTTCAAAGTCCCATATCTCGCGAACGGATTGACCAAACCCAAAAATTCCTGCTGCGTCTGAAAGTAGAAACTCGCCCGATTACTACTGTATGTGTATTTTTTCCCTAGGCCATTCTGGTTAAGCGTTTGGAGCAGCAGAATTGCAAAAAATTTTTTGCCTTCTCAACCATTTCTTGGCTTCAAACTCCCATATCTCGCGAACGGATTGACCTAACCCAAAAATTCCTGTTGCGTCTGAAATTAGAATCTCGCCCGATTACAACGGTATGTGTATTTTTTCCCTAGGCCATTCTGTTTAAGCGTTTGGAGCAGCAGAAGTGCGAAAAATTAGTTGTCTTCTCAACCATTTCTTAGCTTCAAAGTCCCATATCTTGCGAACGAATTGACCAAACCCAAAAATTCCTGTTGCGTCTGAAATTAGAAACTCGCCCGATTACAACGGTATGTGTATTTTTTCCCTAGGCCATTCTGGTTAAGCGTTTGGAGCAGCAGAAGTGCGAAGAATTAGTTGTCTTCTCAAACATTTCTTAGCTTCAAACTCCCATATCTCGCGAACGGATTGACCAAACCCAAAAATTCCTGCTGCGTCTGAAAGTAGAAACTCGCCCGATTACAGCGGTATGTGTATTTTTTCCCTAGGCCATTCTGGTTAAGCGTTTGGAGCAGCAGAAGTGCGAAAAATTAGTTGTCTTCTCAACCATTTCTTAGATTCAAAGTCCCATATCTCGCGAAGGGATTGACCAAACCAAAAAATTCGTGCTGCGTCTGAAAGTAGAAACTCGCCCGATTACAGCTGTATGCGTATTTTTTCCCTAGGCCATTCCGGTTAAGCGCTGGAGCAGCAGAAGTGCGACAAATTTGTTGTCTTCTCAACCATTTCTTAGCTTCAAACTCCCATATCTCACGAGCGGATTGACCTAACCCAAAAATTCCTATTGCATCTGAAAGTAGAATCTCGCCCGATTACAACGGTATGTGTAGTTTTTCCCTAGGCCATTCTGGTTAAGCGTTTGGAGCAGCAGAATTGCAAAAAATTTGTTGCCTTCTCAACCATTTCTTGGCTTCAAACTCCCATATCTCGCGAACGGATTGACCTAACCCAAAAATTCCTGTTGCGTCTGAAATTAGAAACTCGCCCGATTACAACGGTATGTGTATTTTTTCCCTAGGCCATTCTGCTTAAGCGTTTGGAGCAGCAGAAGTGCGAAAAATTAGTTGTCTTCTCAACCATTTCTTAGCTTCAAAGTCCCATATCTTGCGAACGGATTGACCAAACCCAAAAATTCCTGTTGCGTCTGAAATTAGAAACTCGCCCGATTACAACGGTATGTGTATTTTTTCCCTAGGCCATTCTGGTTAAGCGTTTGGAGCAGCAGAAGTGCGAAGAATTAGTTGTCTTCTCAAACATTTCTTAGCTTCAAACTCCCATATCTCGCGAACGGATTGACCAAACCCAAAAATTCCTGCAGCGTCTGAAAGTAGAAACTCGCCCGATTACAAATGTATGTGTATTTTTTCCCTAGGCCATTCTGGTTAAGCGTTTGGAGCAGCAGAATTGCGAAAAATTTTTTGCTTTCTCAACCATTTCTTCGCTTCAAACTCTCATATCTCGCGAACGGATTGACCTAACCCAAAAATTCCTATTGTAACTGAAAGTAGAAACTCGCCCGATTACAACTGTATGTGTATTTTTTCCCTAGGCCATTCTGGTTAAGCGTTTGGAGCAGCAGAAGTGCGACAAATTTGTTGTCTTCTCAACCATTTCTTAGCTTCAAAGTCCCATATCTCGCGAACGGATTGACCTATCCCAGAAATTCCTATTGTAACTGAAAGTAGAAACTCGTCCGATTACAACGGTATGTGTATTTTTTCGCTAGGCCATTCTGGTTAAGCGTTTGGAGCAGCAGAATTGCGAAAAATTTTTTGCCTTCTCAACCATTTCTTGGCTTCAAACTCTCATATCTCGCGAACGGATTGACCTAACCCAAAAATTCCTATTGCACCTGAAAGTAGAAACTCGCCCGATTACAGCGGTATGTGTATTTTTTCCCTAGGCCATTCTGGTTAAGCGTTTGGAGCAGCAGAAGTGCGAAGAATTTGTTGTCTTCTCAACCATTTCTTAGCTTCAAAGTCCCATATCTCGCGAACGGATTGACCAAACCCAAAAATTCCTGCAGCGTCTGAAAGTAGAAACTCGCCCGATTGCAACTGTATGTGTATTTTTTCCCTAGGCCATTCTGGTTAAGCGTTTGAGCAGCAGAAGTGCGACAAATTTGTTGTCTTCTCAACCATTTCTTAGCTTCAAAGTCCCACATCTCGCGAACGGATTGACCTAACCCAAAAATTCCTATTGCATCTGAAAGTAGAAACTCGTCCGATTACAAGAGTATGGGTATTTTTTCCCTAGGCCATTCTGGTTAAGCGTTTGGAGGAGCAGAAGTGCGAAAAATTTGTTATCTTCTCAACCATTTCTTAGCTTCAAAGTCCCATATCTCGCGAACGGATTGACCAAACCCAAAAATTCCTGCTGCGTCTGAAAGTAGAAACTCGCCCGATTACTACTGTATGTGTATTTTTTCCCTAGGCCATTCTGGTTAAGCGTTTGGAGCAGCAGAATTGCAAAAAATTTTTTGCCTTCTCAACCATTTCTTGGCTTCAAACTCCCATATCTCGCGAACGGATTGACCTAACCCAAAAATTCCTGTTGCGTCTGAAATTAGAATCTCGCCCGATTACAACGGTATGTGTATTTTTTCCCTAGGCCATTCTGTTTAAGCGTTTGGAGCAGCAGAAGTGCGAAAAATTAGTTGTCTTCTCAACCATTTCTTAGCTTCAAAGTCCCATATCTTGCGAACGAATTGACCAAACCCAAAAATTCCTGTTGCGTCTGAAATTAGAAACTCGCCCGATTACAACGGTATGTGTATTTTTTCCCTAGGCCATTCTGGTTAAGCGTTTGGAGCAGCAGAAGTGCGAAGAATTAGTTGTCTTCTCAAACATTTCTTAGCTTCAAACTCCCATATCTCGCGAACGGATTGACCAAACCCAAAAATTCCTGCTGCGTCTGAAAGTAGAAACTCGCCCGATTACAGCGGTATGTGTATTTTTTCCCTAGGCCATTCTGGTTAAGCGTTTGGAGCAGCAGAAGTGCGAAAAATTAGTTGTCTTCTCAACCATTTCTTAGATTCAAAGTCCCATATCTCGCGAAGGGATTGACCAAACCAAAAAATTCGTGCTGCGTCTGAAAGTAGAAACTCGCCCGATTACAGCTGTATGCGTATTTTTTCCCTAGGCCATTCCGGTTAAGCGCTGGAGCAGCAGAAGTGCGACAAATTTGTTGTCTTCTCAACCATTTCTTAGCTTCAAACTCCCATATCTCACGAGCGGATTGACCTAACCCAAAAATTCCTATTGCATCTGAAAGTAGAATCTCGCCCGATTACAACGGTATGTGTAGTTTTTCCCTAGGCCATTCTGGTTAAGCGTTTGGAGCAGCAGAATTGCAAAAAATTTGTTGCCTTCTCAACCATTTCTTGGCTTCAAACTCCCATATCTCGCGAACGGATTGACCTAACCCAAAAATTCCTGTTGCGTCTGAAATTAGAAACTCGCCCGATTACAACGGTATGTGTATTTTTTCCCTAGGCCATTCTGGTTAAGCGTTTGGAGCAGCAGAAGTGCGAAAAATTAGTTGTCTTCTCAACCATTTCTTAGCTTGAAACTCCCATATCTCGCGAACGGATTGACCAAACCCAAAAATTCCTGCTGCGTCTGAAAGTAGAAACTCGCCCGATTACATCGGCATGTGTATTTTTTCCCTAGGCCATTCTGGTTAAGCGTTTGGAGCAGCAGAAGTGCGAAGAATTAGTTGTCTTCTCAAACATTTCTTAGCTTCAAACTCCCATATCTCGCGAACGGATTGACCAAACCCAAAACTTCCTGCTGCGTCTGAAAGTAGAAACTCGCCCGATTACAACTGTATGCGTATTTTTTCCCTAGGCCATTCTGGTTAAGCGCTGGAACAGCAGAAGTGCGACAAATTTGTTGTCTTGTCAACCATTTCTTAGCTTCAAACTCCCATATCTCGCGAGCGGATTGACCTAACCCAAAAATTCCTATTACATCTGAAAGTAGAAACTCGCCCGATTACAACAGTATGTGTATTTCTTCCCCAGGCCATTCTGGTTAAGCGTTTGGAGCAGCAGAATTGCGAAAAATTTTTTGCCTTCTCAACCATTTCTTGGCTTCAAACTCCCATATCTCGCGAACGGATTGACCTAACCCAAAAAATTCCTGTTGCGTCTGAAATTAGAAACTCGCCCGATTACATCGGTATGTGTATTTTTTCCCTAGGCCATTCTGGTTAAGCGTTTGGAGCAGCAGAATTGCGAAGAATTAGTTGTCTTCTCAAACATTTCTTAACTTCAAACTCCCATATCTCGCGAACGGATTGACCAAACCCAAAAATTCCTGCTGCGTCTGAAAGTAGAAACTCGCCCGATTACAACTGTATGCGTATTTTTATTCCCTAGGCCATTCTGGTTAAGCGTTTGGAGCAGCAGAAGTGCGAAAAATTTGTTGTCTTCTCAACCATTTCTTAGCTTCAAACTCCCATATCTCGCGAACGGATTGACCGAACCCAAAAATTCCTGCTGCGTCTGAAAGTAGAAACTCGCCCGATTACAACTGTATGCGTATTTTTGCCCTAGGCCATTCTGGTTAAGCGCTGGAGCAGCAGAAGTGCGACAAATTTGTTGTCTTGTCAACCATTTCTTAGCTTCAAACTCCCATATCTCGCGAGCGGATTGACCTAACCCAAAAATTCCTATTACATCTGAAAGTAGAAACTCGCCCGATTACAACGGTATGTGTATTTTTCCCCCAGGCCATTCTGGTTAAGCGTTTGGAGCAGCAGAATTGCGAAAAATTTTTTGCCTTCTCAACCATTTCTTGGCTTCAAACTCCCATATCTCGCGAACGGATTGACTTAACCCAAAAATTCCTGTTGCGTCTGAAATTAGAAACTCGCCCGATTACAACGGTATGTGAATTTTTTGCCTAGGCCATTCTGGTTAAGCGTTTGGAGCAGCAGAAGTGCGAAGAATTAGTTGTCTTCTCAAACATTTCTTAGCTTCAAACTCCCATATCTCGCGAACGGATTGACCAAACCCAAAAATTCCTGCTGCGTCTGAAAGTAGAAACTCGCCCGATTACAACTGTATGGGTATTTTTATTCCCTAGGCCATTCTGGTTAAGCGTTTGGAGCAGCAGAAGTGCGAAAAATTTGTTGTCTTCTCAACCATTTCTTAGCTTCAAACTCCCATATCTCGCGAACGGATTGACCAAACCCAAAAATTCCTGCTGCGTCTGAAAGTAGAAACTCGCCCGATTACATCGGTATGTGTATTTTTTCCCTAGGCCATTCTGGTTAAGCGTTTGGAGCAGCAGAAGTGCGAAGAATTAGTTGTCTTCTCAAACATTTCTTAGCTTCAAGCTCCCATATCTCGTGAACGGATTGACCAAACCCAAAACTTCCTGCTGCGTCTGAAAGTAGAAACTCGCCCGATTACAACTGTATGCGTATTTTTTCCCTAGGCCATTCTGGTTAAGCGCTGGAGCAGCAGAAGTGCGACAAATTTGTTGTCTTGTCAACCATTTCTTAGCTTCAAACTCCCATATCTCGCGAACGGATTGACCAAACCCAAAAATTCCTGCTGCGTCTGAAAGTAGAAACTCGCCCGATTACAACTGTATGCGTATTTTTGCCCTAGGCCATTCTGGTTAAGCGCTGGAGCAGCAGAAGTGCGACAAATTTGTTGTCTTGTCAACCATTTCTTAGCTTCAAACTCCCATATCTCGCGAGCGGATTGACCTGACCCAAAAATTCCTATTACATCTGAAAGTAGAAACTCGCCCGATTACAACGGTATGTGTATTTTTCCCCCAGGCCATTCTGGTTAAGCGTTTGGAGCAGCAGAATTGCGAAAAATTTTTTGCCTTCTCATCCATTTCTTGGCTTCAAACTCCCATATCTCGCGAACGGATTGACTTAACCCAAAAATTCCTGTTGCGTCTGAAATTAGAAACTCGCCCGATTACAACGGTATGTGAATTTTTTGCCTAGGCCATTCTGGTTAAGCGTTTGGAGCAGCAGAAGTGCGAAGAATTAGTTGTCTTCTCAAACATTTCTTAGCTTCAAACTCCCATATCTCGCGAACGGATTGACCAAACCCAAAAATTCCTGCTGCGTCTGAAAGTAGAAACTCGCCCGATTACAACTGTATGGGTATTTTTATTCTCTAGGCCATTCTGGTTAAGCGTTTGGAGCAGCAGGTGTGCGAAAAATTTGTTGTCTTCTCAACCATTTCTTAGCTTCAAACTCCCATATCTCGCGAACGGATTGACCAAACCCAAAAATTCCTGCTGCGTCTGAAAGTAGAAACTCGCCCGATTACAACTGTATGGGTATTTTTTCCCTAGGGCATTCTGGTTAAGCGTTTGGAGCAGCAGAAGTGCGAAAAATTTGTTGTCTTCTCAACCATTTCTTAGCTTCAAGCTCCCATATCTCGTGAACGGATTGACCAAACCCAAAACTTCCTGCTGCGTCTGAAAGTAGAAACTCGCCCGATTACAACTGTATGCGTATTTTTTCCCTAGGCCATTCTGGTTAAGCGCTGGAGCAGCAGAAGTGCGACAAATTTGTTGTCTTGTCAACCATTTCTTAGCTTCAAACTCCCATATCTCGCGAACGGATTGACCAAACCCAAAAATTCCTGCTGCGTCTGAAAGTAGAAACTCGCCCGATTACAACTGTATGGGTATTTTTATTCCCTAGGCCATTCTGGTTAAGCGTTTGGAGCAGCAGAAGTGCGAAAAATTTGTTGTCTTCTCAACCATTTCTTAGCTTCGAACTCCCATATCTCGCGAACGGATTGACCAAACCCAAAAATTCCTGCTGCGTCTGAAAGTAGAAACTCGCCCGATTACATCGGTATGTGTATTTTTTCCCTAGGCCATTCTGGTTAAGCGTTTGGAGCTGCAGAATTGCGAAGAATTAGTTGTCTTCTCCAACATTTCTTAGCTTCAAACTCCCATATCTCGCGAACGGATTGACCAAACCCAAAACTTCCTGCTGCGTCTGAAAGTAGAAACTCGCCCGATTACAACTGTATGCGTATTTTTTCCCTAGGCCATTCTGGTTAAGCGCTGGAGCAGCAGAAGTGCGACAAATTTGTTGTGTTGTCAACCATTTCTTAGCTTCAAACTCCCATATCTCGCGAGCGGATTGACCTAACCCAAAAATTCCTATTACATCTGAAAGTAGAAACTCGCCCGATTACAACGGTATGTGTATTTCTTCCCCAGGCCATTCTGGTTAAGCGTTTGGAGCAGCAGAATTGCGAAAAATTTTTTGCCTTCTCAACCATTTCTTGGCTTCAAACTCCCATATCTCGCGAACGGATTGACCTAACCCAAAAATTCCTGTTGCGTCTGAAATAAGAAACTCGCCCGATTACATCGGTATGTGTATTTTTTCCCTAGGCCATTCTGGTTAAGCGTTTGGAGCAGCAGAATTGCGAAGAATTAGATGTCTTCTCAAACATTTCTTAACTTCAAACTCCCATATCTCGCGAACGGATTGACCAAACCCAAAAATTCCTGCTGCGTCTGAAAGTAGAAACTCGCCCGATTACAACTGTATGGGTATTTTTATACCCTAGGCCATTCTGGTTAAGCGTTTGGAGCAGCAGAAGTGCGAAAAATTTGTTGTCTTCTCAATCATTTCTTAGCTTGAAACTCCCATATCTCGCGAACGGATTGACCAAACCCAAAAATTCCTGCTGCGTCTGAAAGTAGAAACTCGCCCGATTACATCGGTATGTGTATTTTTTCCCTAGGCCATTCTGGTTAAGCGTTTGGAGCAGCAGAAGTGCGAAGAATTAGTTGTCTTCTCAAACATTTCTTGGCTTCAAACTCCCATATCTCGCGAACGGATTGACCTAACCCAAAAATTCCTGTTGCGTCTGAAATTAGAAACTCGCCCGATTACATCGGTATGTGTATTTTTTCCCTAGGCCATTCTGGTTAAGCGTTTGGAGCAGCAGAACTGCGAAGAATTAGTTGTCTTCTCAAACATTTCTTAGCTTCAAACTCCCATATCTCGCGAACGGATTGACCAAACCCAAAAATTCCTGCTGCGTCTGAAAGTAGAAACTCGCCCGATTACAACTGTATGGGTATTTTTTCCCTAGGGCATTCTGGTTAAGCGTTTGGAGCAGCAGAAGTGCGAAAAATTTGTTGTCTTCTCAACCATTTCTTAGCTTCAAACACCCATATCTCGCGACCGGATTGACCAAACCCAAAAATTCCTGCTGCGTCTGAAAGTAGAAACTCGCCCGATTACAACTGTATGCGTATTTTTTCCCTAGGCCATTCTGTTTAAGCGTTTGGAGCAGCAGAATTGCGAAAAATTTCTTGTCTCCTCAACCATTTCTTAGCTGCAAACTCACATATCTCGCGAACGGAATGACCTAACCCAAAAATTCCTATTGCATCTGAAAGTAGAAACTCGCCCGATTACAACGGTATGTGTATTTTTTCCCTAGGCCATTCTGGTTAAGCGTTTGGAGCAGCAAAATTGCGAAAAATTTATTGCCTTCTCAACCATTTCTTGGCTTCAAACTCCCATATCTCGCGAACGGATTGACCTAACCCAAAAATTCCTATTGCATCTGAAAGTAGAAACTCGCCCGATTACAACGGTATGTGTATTTTTTCCCTAGGCCATTCTGGTTAAGCGTTTGGAGCAGCAGAATTGCGAAAAATTTTATGCCTTCTCAACCATTTCTTGGCTTCAAACTCCCATATCTCGCGAACGGATTGACCTAACCCAAAAATTCCTGTTGCATCTGAAAGTAGAAACCCGCCCGATTACAACGGTATGTGTATTTTTTCCCTAGGCCATTCTGGTTAAGCGTTTGAAGCAGCAGAATTGCGAAGAATTAGTTGTCTTCTCAAACATTTCTTAACTTCAAACTCCCATATCTCGCGAACGGATTGACCAAACCCAAAAATTCCTGCTGCGTCTGAAAGTAGAAACTCGCCCGATTACAACTGTATGCGTATTTTTATTCCCTAGGCCATTCTGGTTAAGCGTTTGGAGCAGCAGAAGTGCGAAAAATTTGTTGTCTTCTCAACCATTTCTTAGCTTCAAACTCCCATATCTCGCGAACGGATTGACCAAACCCAAAAATTCCTGCTGCGTCTGAAAGTAGAAACTCGCCCGATTACAACTGTATGCGTATTTTTTCCCTAGGCCATTCCGGTTAAGCGCAGGAGCAGCAGAAGTGCGACAAATTTGTTGTCTTGTCAACCATTTCTTAGCTTCAAACTCCCATATCTCGCGAGCGGATTGACCTAACCCAAAAATTCCTATTACATCTGAAAGTAGAAACTCGCCCGATTACAACGGTATGTGTATTTCTTCCCCAGGCCATTCTGGTTAAGCGTTTGGAGCAGCAGAATTGCGAAAAATGTTTTGCCTTCTCAACCATTTCTTGGCTTCAAACTCCCATATCTCGCGAACGGATTGACCTAACCCAAAAATTCCTGTTGCGTCTGAAATTAGAAACTCGCCCGATTACATCGGTATGTGTATTTTTTCCCTAGGCCATTCTGGTTAAGCGCTTGGAGCAGCAGAATTGCGAAGAATTAGTTGTCTTCTCAAACATTTCTTAGCTTCGAACTCCCATATCTCGCGAACGGATTGACCAAACCCAAAAATTCCTGCTGCGTCTGAAAGTAGAAACTCGCCCGATTACAACTGTATGGGTATTTTTATTCCCTAGGCCATTCTGGTTAAGCGTTTGGAGCAGCAGAAGTGCGAAAAATTTGTTGTCTTCTCAACCATTTCTTAGCTGCAAACTCACATATCTCGCGAACGGAATGACCTAACCCAAAAATTCCTATTGCATCTGAAAGTAGAAACTCGCCCGATTACAACGGTATGTGTATTTTTTCCCTAGGCCATTCTGGTTAAGCGTTTGGAGCAGCAAAATTGCGAAAAATTTTTTGCCTTCTCAACCATTTCTTGGCTTCAAACTCCCATATCTCGCGAACGGATTGACCAAACCCAAAACTTCCTGCTGCGTCTGAAAGTAGAAACTCGCCCGATTACAACTGTATGCGTATTTTTTCCCTAGGCCATTCTGGTTAAGCGTTTGGAGCAGCAGAATTGCGAAAAATTTTATGCCTTCTCAACCATTTCTTGGGTTAAAACTCCCATATCTCGCGAACGGATTGACCTAACCCAAAAATTCCTGTTGCATCTGAAAGTAGAAACCCGCCCGATTACAACGGTATGTGTATTTTTTCCCTAGGCCATTCTGGTTAAGCGTTTGAAGCAGCAGAATTGCGAAGAATTAGTTGTCTTCTCAAACATTTCTTAACTTCAAACTCCCATATCTCGCGAACGGATTGACCAAACCCAAAAATTCCTGCTGCGTCTGAAAGTAGAAACTCGCCCGATTACAACTGTATGGGTATTTTTATTCCCTAGGCCATTCTGGTTAAGCGTTTGGAGCAGCAGAAGTGCGAAAAATTTGTTGTCTTCTCAACCATTTCTTAGCTTCAAACTCCCATATCTCGCGAACGGATTGACCAAACCCAAAAATTCCTGCTGCGTCTGAAAGTAGAAACTCGCCCGATTACAACTGTATGCGTATTTTTTCCCTAGGCCATTCTGGTTAAGCGCAGGAGCAGCAGAAGTGCGACAAATTTGTTGTCTTGTCAACCATTTCTTAGCTTCAAACTCCCATATCTCGCGAGCGGATTGACCTAACCCAAAAATTCCTATTACATCTGAAAGTAGAAACTCGCCCGATTACAACGGTATGTGTATTTCTTCCCCAGGCCATTCTGGTTAAGCGTTTGGAGCAGCAGAATTGCGAAAAATTTTTTGCCTTCTCAACCATTTCTTGGCTTCAAACTCCCATATCTCGCGAACGGATTGACCTAACCCAAAAAATTCCTGTTGCGTCTGAAATTAGAAACTCGCCCGATTACATCGGTATGTGTATTTTTTCCCTAGGCCATTCTGGTTAAGCGCTTGGAGCAGCAGAATTGCGAAGAATTAGTTGTCTTCTCAAACATTTCTTAGCTTCAAACTCCCATATCTCGCGAACGGATTGACCAAACCCAAAAATTCCTGCTGCGTCTGAAAGTAGAAACTCGCCCGATTACAACTGTATGGGTATTTTTATTCCCTAGGCCATTCTGGTTAAGCGTTTGGAGCAGCAGAAGTGCGAAAAATTTGTTGTCTTCTCAACCATCTCTTAGCTTCAAACTCCCATATCTCGCGAACGGATTGACCAAACCCAAAAATTCCTGCTGCGTCTGAAAGTAGAAACTCGCCCGATTACATCGGTATGTGTATTTTTTCCCTAGGCCATTCTGGTTAAGCGTTTGGAGCAGCAGAAGTGCGAAGAATTAGTTGTCTTCTCAAACATTTCTTAGCTTCAAACTCCCATATCTCGCGAACGGATTGACCAAACCCAAAACTTCCTGCTGCGTCTGAAAGTAGAAACTCGCCCGATTACAACTGTATGCGTATTTTTTCCCTAGGCCATTCTGGTTAAGCGCTGGAGCAGCAGAAGTGCGACAAATTTGTTGTCTTGTCAACCATTTCTTAGCTTCAAACTCCCATATCTCGCGAGCGGATTGACCTAACCCAAAAATTCCTATTACATCTGAAAGTAGAAACTCGCCCGATTACAACGGTATGTGTATTTCTTCCCCAGGCCATTCTGGTTAAGCGTTTGGAGCAGCAGAATTGCGAAAAATTTTTTGCCTTCTCAACCATTTCTTGGCTTCAAACTCCCATATCTCGCGAACGGATTGACCTAACCCAAAAATTCCTGTTGCGTCTGAAATTAGAAACTCGCCCGATTACATCGGTATGTGTATTTTTTCCCTAGGCCATTCTGGTTAAGCGTTTGGAGCAGCAGAACTGCGAAGAATTAGTTGTCTTCTCAAACATTTCTTAGATTCAAACTCCCATATCTCGCGAACGGATTGACCAAACCCAAAAATTCCTGCTGCGTCTGAAAGTAGAAACTCGCCCGATTACAACTGTATGGGTATTTTTTCCCTAGGGCATTCTGGTTAAGCGTTTGGAGCAGCAGAAGTGCGAAAAATTTGTTGTCTTCTCAACCATTTCTTAGCTTCAAACACCCATATCTCGCGACCGGATTGACCAAACCCAAAAATTCCTGCTGCGTCTGAAAGTAGAAACTCGCCCGATTACAACTGTATGCGTATTTTTTCCCTAGGCCATTCTGTTTAAGCGTTTGGAGCAGCAGAATTGCGAAAAATTTCTTGTCTCCTCAACCATTTCTTAGCTGCAAACTCACATATCTCGCGAACTGAATGACCTAACCCAAAAATTCCTATTGCATCTGAAAGTAGAAACTCGCCCGATTACAACGGTATGTGTATTTTTGCCCTAGGCCATTCTGGTTAAGCGTTTGGAGCAGCAAAATTGCGAAAAATTTTTTGCCTTCTCAACCATTTCTTGGCTTCAAACTCCCATATCTCGCGAACGGATTGACCTAACCCAAAAATTCCTATTGCAGCTGAAAGTAGAAACTCGCCCGATTACAACGGTATGTGTATTTTTTCCCTAGGCCATTCTGGTTAAGCGTTTGGAGCAGCAGAATTGCGAAAAATTTTATGCCTTCTCAACCATTTCTTGGGTTAAAACTCCCATATCTCGCGAACGGATTGACCTAACCCAAAAATTCCTGTTGCATCTGAAAGTAGAAACCCGCCCGATTACAACGGTATGTGTATTTTTTCCCTAGGCCATTCTGGTTAAGCGTCTGAAGCAGCAGAATTGCGAAGAATTAGTTGTCTTCTCAAACATTTCTTAACTTCAAACTCCCATATCTCGCGAACGGATTGACCAAACCCAAAAATTCCTGCTGCGTCTGAAAGTAGAAACTCGCCCGATTACAACTGTATGCGTATTTTTATTCCCTAGGCCATTCTGGTTAAGCGTTTGGAGCAGCAGAAGTGCGAAAAATTTGTTGTCTTCTCAACCATTTCTTAGCTTCAAACTCCCATATCTCGCGAACGGATTGACCAAACCCAAAAATTCCTGCTGCGTCTGAAAGTAGAAACTCGCCCGATTACAACTGTATGCGTATTTTTTCCCTAGGCCATTCTGGTTAAGCGCAGGAGCAGCAGAAGTGCGACAAATTTGTTGTCTTGTCAACCATTTCTTAGCTTCAAACTCCCATATCTCGCGAGCGGATTGACCTAACCCAAAAATTCCTATTACATCTGAAAGTAGAAACTCGCCCGATTACAACGGTATGTGTATTTCTTCCCCAGGCCATTCTGGTTAAGCGTTTGGAGCAGCAGAATTGCGAAAAATTTTTTGCCTTCTCAACCATTTCTTGGCTTCAAACACCCATATCTCGCGAACGGATTGACCTAACCCAAAAATTCCTGTTGCGTCTGAAATTAGAAACTCGCCCGATTACATCGGTATGTGTATTTTTTCCCTAGGCCATTCTGGTTAAGCGCTTGGAGCAGCAGAATTGCGAAGAATTAGTTGTCTTCTCAAACATTTCTTAGCTTCAAACTCCCATATCTCGCGAACGGATTGACCAAACCCAAAAATTCCTGCTGCGTCTGAAAGTAGAAACTCGCCCGATTACAACTGTATGGGTATTTTTATTCCCTAGGCCATTCTGGTTAAGCGTTTGGAGCAGCAGAAGTGCGAAAAATTTGTTGTCTTCTCAACCATCTCTTAGCTTCAAACTCCCATATCTCGCGAACGGATTGACCAAACCCAAAAATTCCTGCTGCGTCTGAAAGTAGAAACTCGCCCGATTACATCGGTATGTGTATTTTTTCCCTAGGCCATTCTGGTTAAGCGTTTGGAGCAGCAGAAGTGCGAAGAATTAGTTGTCTTCTCAAACATTTCTTAGCTTCAAACTCCCATATCTCGCGAACGGATTGACCAAACCCAAAACTTCCTGCTGCGTCTGAAAGTAGAAACTCGCCCGATTACAACTGTATGCGTATTTTTTCCCTAGGCCATTCTGGTTAAGCGCTGGAGCAGCAGAAGTGCGACAAATTTGTTGTCTTGTCAACCATTTCTTAGCTTCAAACTCCCATATCTCGCGAGCGGATTGACCTAACCCAAAAATTCCTATTACATCTGAAAGTAGAAACTCGCCCGATTACAACGGTATGTGTATTTCTTCCCCAGGCCATTCTGGTTAAGCGTTTGGAGCAGCAGAATTGCGAAAAATTTTTTGCCTTCTCAACCATTTCTTGGCTTCAAACTCCCATATCTCGCGAACGGATTGACCTAACCCAAAAATTCCTGTTGCGTCTGAAATTAGAAACTCGCCCGATTACATCGGTATGTGTATTTTTTCCCTAGGCCATTCTGGTTAAGCGTTTGGAACAGCAGAATTGCGAAGAATTAGTTGTCTTCTCAAACATTTCTTAACTTCAAACTCCCATATCTCGCGAACGGATTGACCAAACCCAAAAATTCCTGCTGCGTCTGAAAGTAGAAACTCGCCCGATTACAACTGTATGCGTATTTTTATTCCCTAGGCCATTCTGGTTAAGCGTTTGGAGCAGCAGAAGTGCGAAAAATTTGTTGTCTTCTCAACCATTTCTTAGCTTCAAACTCCCATATCTCGCGAACGGATTGACCAAACCCAAAAATTCCTGCTGCGTCTGAAAGTAGAAACTCGCTCGATTACAACTGTATGCGTATTTTTTCCCTAGGCCATTCTGGTTAAGCGCTGGAGCAGCAGAAGTGCGACAAATTTGTCGTCTTGTCAACCATTTCTTAGCTTCTAACTCCCATATATCGCGAGCGGATTGACCTAACCCAAAAATTCCTATTACATCTGAAAGTAGAAACTCGCCCGATTACAACGGTATGTGTATTTCTTCCCCAGGCCATTCTGGTTAAGCGTTTGGAGCAGCAGAATTGCGAAAAATTTTTTGCCTTCTCAACCATTTCTTGGCTTCAAACTCCCATATCTCGCGAACGGATTGACCTAACCCAAAAATTCCTGTTGCGTCTGAAATTAGAAACTCGCCCGATTACATCGGTATGTGTATTTTTTCCCTAGGCCATTCTGGTTAAGCGTTTGGAGCAGCAGAATTGCGAAGAATTAGTTGTCTTCTCAAACATTTCTTAGCTTCAAACTCCCATATCTCGCGAACGGATTGACCAAACCCAAAAATTCCTGCTGCGTCTGAATGTAGAAACTCGCCCGATTACAACTGTATGGGTATTTTTATTCCCTAGGCCATTCTGGTTAAGCGTTTGGAGCAGCAGAAGTGCGAAAAATTTGTTGTCTTCTCAAACATTTCTTAGCTTCAAACTCCCATATCTCGCGAACGGATTGACCAAACCCAAAACTTCCTGCTGCGTCTGAAAGTAGAAACTCGCCCGATTACAACTGTATGCGTATTTTTTCCCTAGGCCATTCTGGTTAAGCGCTGGAGCAGCAGAAGTGCGACAAATTTGTTGTCTTGTCAACCATTTCTTAGCTTCAAACTCCCATATCTCGCGAGCGGATTGACCTAACCCACAAATTCCTATTACATCTGAAAGTAGAAACTCGCCCGATTACAACGGTATGTGTATTTCTTCCCCAGGCCATTCTGGTTAAGCGTTTGGAGCAGCAGAATTGCGAAAAATTTTTTGCCTTCTCAACCATTTCTTGGCTTCAAACTCCCATATCTCGCGAACGGATTGTCCTAACCCAAAAATTCCTGTTGCGTCTGAAATTAGAAACTCGCCCGATTACATCGGTATGTGTATTTTTTCCCTAGGCCATTCTGGTTAAGCGTTTGGAGCAGCAGAATTGCGAAGAATTAGTTGTCTTCTCAAACATTTCTTAACTTCAAACTCCCATATCTCGCGAACGGATTGACCAAACCCAAAAATTCCTGCTGCGTCTGAAAGTAGAAACTCGCCCGATTACAACTGTATGCGTATTTTTTCCCTAGGCCATTCTGGTTAAGCGCTGGAGCAGCAGAAGTGCGACAAATTTGTTGTCTTGTCAACCATTTCTTAGCTTCAAACTCCCATATCTCGCGAGCGGATTGACCTAACCCAAAAATTCCTATTACATCTGAAAGTAGAAACTCGCCCGATTACAACGGTATGTGTATTTTTCCCCCAGGCCATTCTGGTTAAGTGTTTGGAGCAGCAGAATTGCGAAAAATTTTTTGCCTTCTCAACCATTTCTTGGCTTCAAACTCCCATATCTCGCGAACGGATTGACCAAACCCAAAAATTCCTACTGCGTCTGAAAGTAGAAACTCGCCCGATTACAACGGTATGTGAATTTTTTGCCTAGGCCATTCTGGTTAAGCGTTTGGAGCAGCAGAAGTGCGAAGAATTAGTTGTCTTCTCAAACATTTCTTAGCTTCAAACTCCCATATCTCGCGAACGGATTGACCAAACCCAAAAATTCCTGCTGCGTCTGAAAGTAGAAACTCGCCCGATTACAACTGTATGCGTATTTTTTCCCTAGGCCATTCTGGTTAAGCGCTGGAGCAGCAGAAGTGCGACAAATTTGTTGTCTTGTCAACGATTTCTTAGCTTCAAACTCCCATATCTCGCGAGCGGATTGACCTAACCCAAAAATTCCTATTACATCTGAAAGTAGAAACTCGCCCGATTACAACGGTATGTGTATTTCTTCCCCAGGCCATTCTGGTTAAGCGTTTGGAGCAGCAGAATTGCGAAAAATTTTTTGCCTTCTCAACCATTTCTTGGCTTCAAACTCCCATATCTCGCGAACGGATTGACCTAACCCAAAAATTCCTATTACATCTGAAAGTAGAAACTCGCCCGATTACAACGGTATGTGTATTTCTTCCCCAGGCCATTCTGGTTAAGCGTTTGGAGCAGCAGAATTGCGAAAAATTTTTTGCCTTCTCAACCATTTCTTGGCTTCAAACTCCCATATCTCGCGAACGGATTGACCTAACCCAAAAATTCCTGTTGCGTCTGAAATTAGAAACTCGCCCGATTACATCGGTATGTGTATTTTTTCCCTAGGCCATTCTGGTTAAGCGTTTGGAGCAGCAGAAGTGCGAAGAATTAGTTGTCTTCTCAAACATTTCTTAGCTTCAAACTCCCATATCTCGCGAACGGATTGACCAAACCCAAAAATTCCTGCTGCGTCTGAAAGTAGAAACTCGCCCGATTACAACTGTATGGGTATTTTTATTCTGTAGGCCATTCTGGTTAAGCGTTTGGAGCAGCAGATGTGCGAAAAATTTGTTGTCTTCTCAACCATTTCTTAGCTTCAAACTCCCATATCTCGCGAACGGATTGACCAAACCCAAAAATTCCTGCTGCGTCTGAAAGTAGAAACTCGCCCGATTACAACTGTATGCGTATTTTTCCCCTAGGCCATTCTGGTTAAGCGTTTGGAGCAGCAGAATTGCGAAAAATTTCTTGTCTTCTCAACCATTTCTTAGCTGCAAACTCACATATCTCGCGAACGGAATGACCTAACCCAAAAATTCCTATTGCATCTGAAAGTAGAAACTCGCCCGATTACAACGGTATGTGTATTTTTTCCCTAGGCCATTCTGGTTAAGCGTTTGGAGCAGCAGAATTGCGAAAAATTTTTTGCCTTCTCAACCATTTCTTGGCTTCAAACTCCCATATCTCGCGAACGGATTGACCTAACCCAAAAATTCCTATTGCATCTGAAAGTAGAAACTCGCCCGATTACAACGGTATGTGTATTTTTTCCCCAGGCCATTCTGGTTAAGCGTTTGGAGCAGCAGAATTGCGAAAAATTTTATGCCTTCTCAACCATTTCTTGGGTTAAAACTCCCATATCTCGCGAACGGATTGACCTAACCCAAAAATTCCTGTTGCATCTGAAAGTAGAAACCCGCCCGATTACAACGGTATGTGTATTTTTTCCCTAGGCCATTATGGTTAAGCGTTTGGAGCAGCAGAATTGCAAAAAATTTTTTGCCTTCTCAACCATTTCTTGGCTTCAAACTCCCATATCTCGCGTACGGATTGACCTAACCCAAAAATTCCTGTTGCGTCTGAAATTAGAAACTCGCCCGATTACAACGGTATGGGTATTTTTACTCCCTAGGCCATTCTGGTTAAGCGTTTGGAGCAGCAGAAGTGCGAAAAATTTGTTGTCTTCTCAACCATGCCTTAGCTTCAAAGTCCCATATCTCGCGAACGGATTGACCAAACCTAAAAATTCCTGCAGTGTCTGAAAGTAGAAACTCGCCCGATTACAACTGTATGTGTATTTTTTCCCTAGGCCATTCTGGTTAAGCGTTTGGAGCAGCAGAATTGCGAAAAATTTTTTGCCTTCTCAACCATTTCTTGGCTTCAAACTCCCATATCTCGCGAACGGATTGACCTAACCCAAAAATTCCTATTGCATCTGAAAGTAGAAACTCGCCCGATTACAACGGTATGTGTATTTTTTCCCTAGGCCATTCTGGTTAAGCGTTTGGAGCAGCAGAATTGCGAAAAATTGTATGCCTTCTCAACCATTTCTTGGGTTAAAACTCCCATATCTCGCGAACGGATTGACCTAACCCAAAAATTCCTGTTGCATCTGAAAGTAGAAACCCGCCCGATTACAACGGTATGTGTATTTTTTCCCTAGGCCATTATGGTTAAGCGTTTGGAGCAGCAGAATTGCAAAAAATTGTTTGCCTTCTCAACCATTTCTTGGCTTCAAACTCCCATATCTCGCGAACGGATTGACCAAACCTAAAAATTCCTGCAGTGTCTGAAAGTAGAAATTCGCCCGATTACAACTGTATGTGTATTTTTTCCCTAGGCCATTCTGGTTAAGCGTTTGGAGCAGCAGAATTGCGAAAAATTTTATGCCTTCTCAACCATTTCTTGGGTTCAAACTCCCATATCTCGAGAACGGATTGACCTAACCCAAAAATTCCTGTTGCGTCTGAAATTAGAAACTCGCCCGATTACAACTGTATGCGTATTTTTTCCCTAGGCCATTCTGGTTCAGCGCTGGAGCAGCAGAAGTGCGACAAATTTGTAGTCTTGTCAACCATTTCTTAGCTTCAAACTCCCATATCTCGCGAGCGGATTGACCTAACCCAAAAATTCCTATTACATCTGAAAGTAGAAACTCGCCCGATTACAACGGTATGTGTATTTCTTCCCCAGGCCATTCTGGTTAAGCGTTTGGGGCAGCAGAATTGCGAAAAATTTTTTGCCTTCTCAACCATTTCTTGGCTTCAAACTCCCATATCTCGCGAACGGATTGACCTAACCCAAAAATTCCTGTTGCGTCTGAAAATAGAAACTCGCCCGATTACATCGGTATGTGTATTTTTTCCCTAGGCCATTCTGGTTAAGCGTTTGGAGCAGCAGAAGTGCGAAGAATTAGTTGTCTTCTCAAACATTTCTTAGCTTCAAACTCCCATATCTCGCGAACGGATTGACCAAACCCAAAAATTCCTGCTGCGTCTGAAAGTAGAAACTCGCCCGATTACAACTGGATGGGTATTTTTATTCTCTAGGCCATTCTGGTTAAGCGTTTGGAGCAGCAGGTGTGCGAAAAATTTGTTGTCTTCTCAACCATTTCTTAGCTTCAAACTCCCATATCTCGCGAACGGATTGACCAAACCCAAAAATTCCTGCTGCGTCTGAAAGTAGAAACTCGCCCGATTAGAACAGTATGGGTATTTTTTCCCTAGGGCATTCTGGTTAAGCGTTTGGAGCAGCAGAATTGCGAAAAATTTGTTGTCTTCTCAACCATTTCTTAGCTTCAAAGTCCCATATCTCGCGACCGGATTGACCAAACCCAAAAATTCCTACTGCGTCTGAAAGTAGAAACTCGCCCGATTACAACTGTATGCGTATTTTTTCCCTAGGCCATTCTGGTTAAGCGTTTGGAGCAGCAGAATTGCAAAAAATTGTTTGCCTTCTCAACCATTTCTTGGCTTCAAACTCCCATATCTCGCGAACGGATTGACCAAACCTAAAAATACCTGCAGTGTCTGAAAGTAGAAACTCGCCCGATTACAACTGTATGTGTATTTTTTCCCTAGGCCATTCTGGTTAAGCGTTTGGAGCAGCAGAATTGCGAAAAATTTTATGCCTTCTCAACCATTTCTTGGGTTCAAACTCCCATATCTCGAGAACGGATTGACCTAACCCAAAAATTCCTGTTGCGTCTGAAATTAGAAACTCGCCCGATTACAACTCTATGCGTATTTTTTCCCTAGGCCATTCTGGTTAAGCGCTGGAGCAGCAGAAGTGCGACAAATTTGTAGTCTTGTCAACCATTTCTTAGCTTCAAACTCCCATATCTCGCGAGCGGATTGACCTAACCCAAAAATTCCTATTACATCTGAAAGTAGAAACTCGCCCGATTACAACGGTATGTGTATTTCTTCCCCAGGCCATTCTGGTTAAGCGTTTGGGGCAGCAGAATTGCGAAAAATTTTTTGCCTTCTCAACCATTTCTTAGCTTCAAACTCCCATATCTCGCGAACGGATTGACCTAACCCAAAAATTCCTGTTGCGTCTGAAATTAGAAACTCGCCCGATTACATCGGTATGTGTATTTTTTCCCTAGGCCATTCTGGTTAAGCGTTTGGAGCAGCAGAAGTGCGAAGAATTAGTTGTCTTCTCAAACATTTCTTAGCTTCAAACTCCCATATCTCGCGAACGGATTGACCAAACCCAAAAATTCCTGCTGCGTCTGAAAGTAGAAACTCGCCCGATTACAACTGTATGGGTATTTTTATTCTCTAGGCCATTCTGGTTAAGCGTTTGGAGCAGCAGGTGTGCGAAAAATTTGTTGTCTTCTCAACCATTTCTTAGCTTCAAACTCCCATATCTCGCGAACGGATTGACCAAACCCAAAAATTCCTGCTGCGTCTGAAAGTAGAAACTCGCCCGATTACAACTGTATGGGTATTTTTTCCCTAGGGCATTCTGGTTAAGCGTTTGGAGCAGCAGAAGTGCGAAAAATTTGTTGTCTTCTCAACCATTTCTTAGCTTCGAAGTCCCATATCTCGCGACCGGATTGACCAAACCCAAAAATTCCTACTGCGTCTGAAAGTAGAAACTCGCCCGATTACAACTGTATGCGTATTTTTTCCCTAGGCCATTCTGGTTAAGCGTTTGGAGCAGCAGAATTGCGAAAAATTTCTTGTCTTCTCAACCATTTCTTAGCTGCAAACTCACATATCTCGCGAACGGAATGACCTAACCCAAAAATTCCTATTGCATCTGAAAGTAGAAAGTCGCCCGATTACAACGGTATGTGTATTTTTTCCCTAGGCCATTCTGGTTAAGCGTTTGGAGCAGCAGAATTGCGAAAAATTTTTTGCCTTCTCAACCATTTCTTGGCTTCAAACTCCCATATCTCGCGAACGGATTGACCTAACCCAAAAATTCCTATTGCATCTGAAAGTAGAAACTCGCCCGATTACAACGGTATGTGTATTTTTTCCCTAGGCCATTCTGGTTAAGCGTTTGGAGCAGCAGAATTGCGAAAAATTTTATGCCTTCTCAACCATTTCTTGGGTTGAAACTCCCATATCTCGCGAACGGATTGACCTAACCCAAAAATTCCTGTTGCATCTGAAAGTAGAAACCCGCCCGATTACAACGGTATGTGTATTTTTTCCCTAGGCCATTATGGTTAAGCGTTTGGAGCAGCAGAATTGCAAAAAATTTTTTGCCTTCTCAACCATTTCTTGGCTTCAAACTCCCATATCTCGCGAACGGATTGACCTAACCCAAAAATTCCTGTTGCGTCTGAAATTAGAAACTCGCCCGATTACAACGGTATGGGTATTTTTACTCCCTATGCCATTCTGGTTAAGCGTTTGGAGCAGCAGAAGTGCGAAAAATTTGTTGTCTTCTCAACCATGCCTTAGCTTCAAAGTCCCATATCTCGCGAACGGATTGACCAAACCTAAAAATTCCTGCAGTGTCTGAAAGTAGAAACTCGCCCGATTACAACTGTATGTGTATTTTTTCCCTAGGCCATTCTGGTTAAGCGTTTGGAGCAGCAGAATTGCGAAAAATTTTATGCCTTCTCAACCATTTCTTGGCTTCAAACTCTCATATCTCGCGAACGGATTGACCTAACCCAAAAATTCCTATTGCATCTGAAAGTAGAAACTCGCCCGATTACAGCGGTATGTGTATTTTTTCCCTAGGCCATTCTGGATAAGCGTTTGGAGCAGCAGAAGTGCGAAAAATTTGTTGTGTTCTCAACCATTTCTTAGCTTCAAAGTCCCATATCTCGCGAACGGATTGACCAAACCCAAAAATTCCTGCTGCGTCTGAAAGTAAAAACTCGCCCGATTACTACTGTATGCGTATTTTTTCCCTAGGCCATTCTGGTTAAGCGTTTGGAGCAGCAGAATTGCGAAAAATTTGTTGTCTTCTCAACCATTTCTTACCTTCAAACTCCCATATCCCGCGAACGGATTGACCAAACCCAAAAATTCCTGCTGCGTCTGAAAGTAGAAACTCGCCCGATTACAACTGTATGGGTATTTTTATTCCCTAGGCCATTCTGGTTAAACGTTTGGAGCAGCAGAGGTGCGAAAAATTTGTTGTCTTCTCACCATTTCTTAGCTTCAAAGTCCCATATCTCGCGAACGGATTGACCAAACCCAAAAATTCCTGCAGCGTCTGAAAGTAGAAACTCGCCCGATTACAACTGTATGAGTATTTTTTCCCTAGGCCATTCTGGTTAAGCGCTGGAGCAGCAGAAGTGCGACAAATTTGTTGTCTTGTCAACCATTTCTTAGCTTCAAACTCCCATATCTCGCGAGCGGATTGACCTAACCCAAAAATTCCTATTACATCTGAAAGTAGAAACTCGCCCGATTACAACGGTATGTGTATTTTTCCCCCAGGCCATTCTGGTTAAGCGTTTGGAGCAGCAGAATTGCGAAAAAATTTTTGCCTTCTCAACCATTTCTTGGCTTCAAACTCCCATATCTCGCGAACGGATTGACTTAACCCAAAAATTCCTGTTGCGTCTGAAATTAGAAACTCGCCCGATTACAACGGAATGTGTATTTTTTGCCTAGGCCATTCTGGTTAAGCGTTTGGAGCAGCAGAAGTGCGAAGAATTAGTTGTCTTCTCAAACATTTCTTAGCTTCAAGCTCCCATATCTCGCGAACGGATTGACCAAACCCAAAAATTCCTGCAGCGTCTGAAAGTAGAAACTCGCCCGATTACAACGGTATGTGTATTTTTTCCCTAGGCCATTCTGGTTAAGCGTTTGAAGCAGCAGAATTGCGAAAAATTTTATGCCTTCTCAACCATTTCTTGGGTTAAAACTCCCATATCTCGCGAACGGATTGACCTAACCCAAAAATTCCTGTTGCATCTGAAAGTAGAAACCCGCCCGATTACAACGGTATGTGTATTTTTTCCCTAGGCCATTATGGTTAAGCGTTTGGAGCAGCAGAATTGCAAAAAATTTTTTGCCTTCTCAACCATTTCTTGGCTTCAAACTCCCATATCTCGCGAACGGATTGACCTAACCCAAAAATTCCTGTTGCGTCTGAAATTAGAAACTCGCCCGATTACAACGGTATGGGTATTTTTACTCCCTAGGCCATTCTGGTTAAGCGTTTGGAGCAGCAGAAGTGCGAAAAATTTGTTGTCTTCTCAACCATGTCTTAGCTTCAAAGTCCCATATCTCGCGAACGGATTGACCAAACCTAAAAATTCCTGCAGTGTCTGAAAGTAGAAACTCGCCCGATTACAACTGTATGTGTATTTTTTCCCTAGGCCATTCTGGTTAAGCTTTTGGAGCAGCAGAATTGCGAAAAATTTTATGCCTTCTCAACCATTTCTTGGCTTCAAACTCTCATATCTCGCGAACGGATTGACCTAACCCAAAAATTCCTATTGCATCTGAAAGTAGAAACTCGCCCGATTACAGCGGTATGTGTATTTTTTCCCTAGGCCATTCTGGATAAGCGTTTGGAGCAGCAGAAGTGCGAAAAATTTGTTGTCTTCTCAACCATTTCTTAGCTTCAAAGTCCCATATCTCGCGCACGGATTGACCAAACACAAAAATTCCTGCTGCGTCTGAAAGTAAAAACTCGCCCGATTACTACTGTATGCGTATTTTTTCCCTAGGCCATTCTGGTTAAGCGTTTGGAGCAGCAGAATTGCGAAAAATTTGTTGTCTTCTCAACCATTTCTTAGCTTCAAAGTCCAATATCTCGCGAACGGATTGACCAAACCCAAAAATTCCTGCAGCGTCTGAAAGTAGAAACTCGCCCGATTGCAACTGTATGTGTATTTTTTCCCTAGGCCATTCTGGTTAAGCGTTTGGAGCAGCACAATTGCGAAAAATTTTTTGCTTTCTCAACCATTTCTTGGCTTCAAACTCTCATATCTCGCGAACGGATTGACCTAACCCAAAAATTCCTATTGTAACTGAAAGTAGAATCTCGCCCGATTACAACTGTATGTGTATTTTTTCCCTAGGCCATTCTGGTTAAGCGTTTGGAGCAGCAGAATTGCGAAAAATTTGTTGTCTTCTCAACCATTTCTTAGCTTCAAACTCCCATATCTCGCGAACGGATTGACCAAACCCAAGAATTCCTGCTGCGTCTGAAAGTAGAAACTCGCCCGATTACAACTGTATGGGTATTTTTATTCCCTAGGCCATTCTGGTTAAACGTTTGGAGCAGCAGAGGTGCGAAAAATTTGTTGTCTTCTCACCATTTCTTAGCTTCAAAGTCCCATATCTCGCGAACGGATTGACCAAACCCAAAAATTCCTGCAGCGTCTGAAAGTAGAAACTCGCCCGATTACAACTGTATGAGTATTTTTTCCCTAGGCCATTCTGGTTAAGCGCTGGAGCAGCAGAAGTGCGACAAATTTGTTGTCTTGTCAACCATTTCTTAGCTTCAAACTCCCATATCTCGCGAGCGGATTGACCTAACCCAAAAATTCCTATTACATCTGAAAGTAGAAACTCGCCCGATTACAACGGTATGTGTATTTTTCCCCCAGGCCATTCTGGTTAAGCGTTTGGAGCAGCAGAATTGCGAAAAAATTTTTGCCTTCTCAACCATTTCTTGGCTTCAAACTCCCATATCTCGCGAACGGATTGACTTAACCCAAAAATTCCTGTTGCGTCTGAAATTAGAAACTCGCCCGATTACAACGGTATGTGTATTTTTTGCCTAGGCCATTCTGGTTAAGCGTTTGGAGCAGCAGAAGTGCGAAGAATTAGTGGTCTTCTCAAACATTTCTTAGCTTCAAACTCCCATATCTCGCGAACGGATTGACCAAACCCAAAAATTCCTGCTGCGTCTGAAAGTAGAAACTCGCCCGATTACAACTGTATGTGTATTTTTTCCCTAGGCCATTCTGGTTAAGCGTTTGGAGCAGCAGAAGTGCGAAGAATTAGTTGTCTTCTCAAACATTTCTTAGCTTCAAACTCCCATATCTCGCGAACGGATTGACCAAACCCAAAACTTCCTGCTGCGTCTGAAAGTAGAAACTCGCCCGATTACAACTGTATGCGTATTTTTTCCCTAGGCCATTCTGGTTAAGCGCTGGAGCAGCAGAAGTGCGACAAATTTGTTGTCTTGTCAACCATTTCCTAGCTTCAAACTCCCATATCTCGCGAGCGGATTGACCTAACCCAAAAATTCCTATTACATCTGAAAGTAGAAACTCGCCCGATTACAACGGTATGTGTATTTCTTCCCCAGGCCATTCTGGTTAAGCGTTTGGAGCAGCAGAATTGCGAAAAATTTTTTGCCTTCTCAACCATTTCTTGGCTTCAAACTCCCATATCTCGCGAACGGATTGACCTAACCCAAAAATTCCTATTGCATCTGAAAGTAGAAACTCGCCCGATTACAACGGTATGTGTATTTTTTCCCTAGGCCATTCTGGTTAAGCGTTTGGAGCAGCAGAATTGCGAAAAATTTTATGCCTTCTCAACCATTTCTTGGGTTAAAACTCCCATATCTAGCGAACGGATTGACCTAACCCAAAAATTCCTGTTGCATCTGAAAGTAGAAACCCGCCCGATTACAACGGTATGTGTATTTTTTCCCTAGGCCATTATGGTTAAGCGTTTGGAGCAGCAGAATTGCAAAAAATTTTTTGCCTTCTCAACCATTTCTTGGCTTCAAACTCCCATATCTCGCGAACGGATTGACCTAACCCAAAAATTCCTGTTGCGTCTGAAATTAGAAACTCGCCCGATTACAACGGTATGGGTATTTCTACTCCCTAGGCCATTCTGGTTAAGCGTTTGGGGCAGCAGAAGTGCGAAAAATTTGTTGTCTTCTCAACCATGTCTTAGCTTCAAAGTCCCATATCTCGCGAACGGATTGACCAAACCTAAAAATTCCTGCAGTGTCTGAAAGTGGAAACTCGCCCGATTACAACTGTATGTGTATTTTTTCCCTAGGCCATTCTGGTTAAGCGTTTGGAGCAGCAGAATTGCGAAAAATTTTATGCCTTCTCAACCATTTCTCGGCTTCAAACTCTCATATCTCGCGAACGGATTGACCTAACCCAAAAATTCCTATTGCATCTGAAAGTAGAAACTCGCCCGATTACAGCGGTATGTGTATTTTTTCCCTAGGCCATTCTGGTTAAGCGCTGGAGCAGCAGAAGTGCGACAAATTTGTTGTCTTGTCAACCATTTCCTAGCTTCAAACTCCCATATCTCGCGAGCGGATTGACCTAACCCAAAAATTCCTATTACATCTGAAAGTAGAAACTCGCCCGATTACAACGGTATGTGTATTTCTTCCCCAGGCCATTCTGGTTAAGCGTTTGGAGCAGCAGAATTGCGAAAAATTTTTTGCCTTCTCAACCATTTCTTGGCTTCAAACTCCCATATCTCGCGAACGGATTGACCTAACCCAAAAATTCCTATTGCATCTGAAAGTAGAAACTCGCCCGATTACAACGGTATGTGTATTTTTTCCCTAGGCCATTCTGGTTAAGCGTTTGGAGCAGCAGAATTGCGAAAAATTTTATGCCTTCTCAACCATTTCTTGGGTTAAAACTCCCATATCTAGCGAACGGATTGACCTAACCCAAAAATTCCTGTTGCATCTGAAAGTAGAAACCCGCCCGATTACAACGGTATGTGTATTTTTTCCCTAGGCCATTATGGTTAAGCGTTTGGAGCAGCAGAATTGCAAAAAATTTTTTGCCTTCTCAACCATTTCTTGGCTTCAAACTCCCATATCTCGCGAACGGATTGACCTAACCCAAAAATTCCTGTTGCGTCTGAAATTAGAAACTCGCCCGATTACAACGGTATGGGTATTTCTACTCCCTAGGCCATTCTGGTTAAGCGTTTGGGGCAGCAGAAGTGCGAAAAATTTGTTGTCTTCTCAACCATGTCTTAGCTTCAAAGTCCCATATCTCGCGAACGGATTGACCAAACCTAAAAATTCCTGCAGTGTCTGAAAGTGGAAACTCGCCCGATTACAACTGTATGTGTATTTTTTCCCTAGGCCATTCTGGTTAAGCGTTTGGAGCAGCAGAATTGCGAAAAATTTTATGCCTTCTCAACCATTTCTCGGCTTCAAACTCTCATATCTCGCGAACGGATTGACCTAACCCAAAAATTCCTATTGCATCTGAAAGTAGAAACTCGCCCGATTACAGCGGTATGTGTATTTTTTCCCTAGGCCATTCTGGATAAGCGTTTGGAGCAGCGGAAGTGCGAAGAATTAGTTGTCTTCTCAACCATTTCTTAGCTTCAAAGTCCAATATCTCGCGAACGGATTGACCAAACCCAAAAATTCCTGCAGCGTCTGAAAGTAGAAACTCGCCCGATTGCAACTGTATGTGTATTTTTTCCCTAGGCCATTCTGGTTAAGCGTTTGGAGCAGCAGAATTGCGAAAAATTTTTTGCTTTCTCAACCATTTCTTGGCTTCAAACTCTCATATCTCGCGAACGGATTGACCTAACCCAAAAATTCCTATTGTAACTGAAAGTAGAATCTCGCCCGATTACAACTGTACGTGTATTTTTTCCCTAGGCCATTCTGGTTAAGCGTTTGGAGCAGCAGAAGTGCGAAAAATTTGTTGTCTTCTCAACCATTTCTTAGCTTCAAAGTCCCATATCTCGCGAACGGATTGACCAAACCCAAAATTTCCTGCTGCGTCTGAAAGTAAAAACTCGCCCGATTACTACTGTATGCGTATTTTTTCCCTAGGCCATTCTGGTTAAGCGTTTGGAGCAGCAGAATTGCGAAAAATTTGTTGTCTTCTCAACCATTTCTTAGCTTCAAACTCCCATATCTCGCGAACGGATTGACCAAACCCAAAAATTCCTGCTGCGTCTGAAAGTAGAAACTCGCCCGATTACAACTGTATGGGTATTTTTATTCCCTAGGCCATTCTGGTTAAACGTTTGGAGCAGCAGAGGTGCGAAAAATTTGTTGTCTTCTCACCATTTCTTAGCTTCAAAGTCCCATATCTCGCGAACGGATTGACCAAACCCAAAAATTCCTGCAGCGTCTGAAAGTAGAAACTCGCCCGATTACAACTGTATGAGTATTTTTTCCCTAGGCCATTCTGGTTAAGCGCTGGAGCAGCAGAAGTGCGACAAATTTGTTGTCTTGTCAACCATTTCTTAGCTTCAAACTCCCATATCTCGCGAGCGGATTGACCTAACCCAAAAATTCCTATTACATCTGAAAGTAGAAACTCGCCCGATTACACCGGTATGTGTATTTTTCCCCCAGGCCATTCTGGTTAAGCGTTTGGAGCAGCAGAATTGCGAAAAAATTTTTGCTTTCTCAACCATTTCTTGGCTTCAAACTCCCATATCTCGCGAACGGATTGACTTAACCCAAAAATTCCTGTTGCGTCTGAAATTAGAAACTCGCCCGATTACAACGGTATGTGTATTTTTTGCCTAGGCCATTCTGGTTAAGCGTTTGGAGCAGCAGAAGTGCGAAGAATTAGTTGTCTTCTCAAACATTTCTTAGCTTCAAACTCCCATATCTCGCGAACGGATTGACCAAACCCAAAAATTCCTGCTGCGTCTGAAAGTAGAAACTCGCCCGATTACAACTGTATGGGTATTTTTATTCCCTAGGCCATTCTGGTTAAGCGTTTGGAGCAGCAGAAGTGCGAAAAATTTGTTGTCTTCTCAACCATTTCTTAGCTTCAAACTCCCATATCTCGCGAACGGATTGACCAAACCCAAAAATTCCTGCTGCGTCTGAAAGTAGAAACACGCCCGATTACAACCGTATGTGTATTTTTTCCCTAGGCCATTCTGGTTAAGCGTTTGGAGCAGCAGAAGTGCGAAGAATTAGTTGTCTTCTCAAACATTTCTTAGCTTCAAACTCCCATATCTCGCGAACGGATTGACCAAACCCAAAACTTCCTGCTGCGTCTGAAAGTAGAAACTCGCCCGATTACAACTGTATGCGTATTTTTTCCCTAGGCCATTCTGGTTAAGCGCTGGAGCAGCAGAAGTGCGACAAATTTGTTGTCATGTCAACCATTTCCTAGCTTCAAACTCCCATATCTCGCGAGCGGAATGACCTAACCCAAAAATTCCTATTACATCTGAAAGTAGAAACTCGCCCGATTACAACGGTATGTGTATTTCTTCCCCAGGCCATTCTGGTTAAGCGTTTGGAGCAGCAGAATTGCGAAAAATTTTTTGCCTTCTCAACCATTTCTTAGCTTCAAACTCCCATATCTCGCGAGCGGATTGACCTAACCCAAAAATTCCTATTACATCTGAAAGTAGAAACTCGCCCGATTACAACTGTATGTGTATTTCTTCCCCAGGCCATTCTGGTTAAGCGTTTGGAGCAGCAGAATTGCGAAAAATTTTTTGCCTTCTCAAACATTTCTTAGCTTCAAACTCCCATATCTCGCGAACGGATTGACCAAACCTAAAAATTCCTGCAGTGTCTGAAAGTAGAAACTCGCCCGATTACAACGGTATGTGTATTTCTTCCCCAGGCCATTCTAGTTAAGCGTTTGGAGCAGCAGAATTGCGAAAAATTTTTTGCCTTCTCAACCATTTCTTGGCTTCAAACTCCCATATCTCGCGAACGGATTGACCTAACCCAAAAATTCCTGTTGCGTCTGAAATTAGAAACTCGCCCGATTACAACGGTATGGGTATTTTTACTCCCTAGGCCATTCTGGTTAAGCGTTTGGAGCAGCAGAAGTGCGAAAAATTTGTTGTCTTCTCAACCATTTCTTAGCTTCAAACTCCCATATCTCGCGAACGGATTGACCAAACCTAAAAATTCCTGCAGTGTCTGAAAGTAGAAACTCGCCCGATTACAACTGTATGTGTATTTTTTCCCTAGGCCATTCTGATTAAGCGTTTGGAGCAGCAGAATTGCGAAAAATTTTATGCCTTCTCAACCATTTCTTGGGTTCAAACTCCCATATCTCGCGAACGGATTGACCTAACCCAAAAATTCCTGTTGCGTGTGAAAGTAGAAACTCGCCCGATTACAACTGTATGCGTATTTTTTACCTAGGCCATTCTGGTTAAGCGCTGGAGCAGCAGAAGTGCGACAAATTTGTTGTCTTGTCAACCATTTCTTAGCTTCAAACTCCCATATCTCGCGAGCGGATTGACCTAACCCAAAAATTCCTATTACATCTGAAAGTAGAAACTCGCCCGATTACAACGGTATGTGTATTTCTTCCCCAGGCCATTCTGGTTAAGCGTTTGGAGCAGCAGAATTGCGAAAAATTTTTTGCCTTCTCAACCATTTCTTGGCTTCAAACTCCCATATCTCGCGAACGGATTGTCCTAACCCAAAAATTCCTATTGCATCTGAAAGTAGAAACTCGCCAGATTACAACGGTATGTGTATTTTTTCCCTAGGCCATTCTGGTTAAGCGTTTGGTGCAGCAGAATTGCGAAAAATTTTATGCCTTCTCAACCATTTCTTGGGTTAGAACTCCCATATCTCGCGAACGGATTGACCTAACCCAAAAATTCCTGTTGTATCTGAAAGTAGAAACCCGCCCGATTACAACGGTATGTGTATTTTTTCCCTAGGCCATTATGGTTAAGCGTTTGGAGCAGCAGAATTGCAAAAAATTTTTTGCCTTCTCAACCATTTCTTGGCTTCAAACTCCCATATCTCGAGAACGGATTGACCTAACCCAAAAATTCCTGTTGCGTCTGAAATTAGAAACTCGCCCGATTACAACGGTATGCTTTTTTTTTCCCTAGGCCATTCTGGTTAAGCGCTGGAGCAGCAGAAGTGCGACAAATTTGTAGTCTTGTCAACCATTTCTTAGCTTCAAACTCCCATATCTCGCGAGCGGATTGACCTAACCCAGAAATTCCTATTACATCTGAAAGTAGAAACTCGCCCGATTACAACGGTATGTGTATTTCTACCCCAGGCCATTCTGGTTAAGCGTTTGGAGCAGCAGAATTGCGAAAAATTTTTTGCCTTCTCAACCATTTCTTGGCTTCAAACTCCCATATCTCGCGAACGGATTGACCTAACCCAAAAATTCCTGTTGCGTCTGAAATTAGAAACTCGCCCGATTACAACGGTATGGGTATTTTTACTCCCTAGGCCATTCTGGATAAGCGTTTGGAGCAGCGGAAGTGCGAAGAATTAGTTGTCTTCTCAACCATTTCTTAGCTTCAAAGTCCAATATCTCGCGAACGGATTGACCAAACCCAAAAATTCCTGCAGCGTCTGAAAGTAGAAACTCGCCCGATTGCAACTGTATGTGTATTTTTTCCCTAGGCCATTCTGGTTAAGCGTTTGGAGCAGCAGAATTGCGAAAAATTTTTTGCTTTCTCAACCATTTCTTGGCTTCAAACTCTCATATCTCGCGAACGGATTGACCTAACCCAAAAATTCCTATTGTAACTGAAAGTAGAATCTCGCCCGATTACAACTGTACGTGTATTTTTTCCCTAGGCCATTCTGGTTAAGCGTTTGGAGCAGCAGAAGTGCGAAAAATTTGTTGTCTTCTCAACCATTTCTTAGCTTCAAAGTCCCATATCTCGCGAACGGATTGACCAAACCCAAAATTTCCTGCTGCGTCTGAAAGTAAAAACTCGCCCGATTACTACTGTATGCGTATTTTTTCCCTAGGCCATTCTGGTTAAGCGTTTGGAGCAGCAGAATTGCGAAAAATTTGTTGTCTTCTCAACCATTTCTTAGCTTCAAACTCCCATATCTCGCGAACGGATTGACCAAACCCAAAAATTCCTGCTGCGTCTGAAAGTAGAAACTCGCCCGATTACAACTGTATGGGTATTTTTATTCCCTAGGCCATTCTGGTTAAACGTTTGGAGCAGCAGAGGTGCGAAAAATTTGTTGTCTTCTCACCATTTCTTAGCTTCAAAGTCCCATATCTCGCGAACGGATTGACCAAACCCAAAAATTCCTGCAGCGTCTGAAAGTAGAAACTCGCCCGATTACAACTGTATGAGTATTTTTTCCCTAGGCCATTCTGGTTAAGCGCTGGAGCAGCAGAAGTGCGACAAATTTGTTGTCTTGTCAACCATTTCTTAGCTTCAAACTCCCATATCTCGCGAGCGGATTGACCTAACCCAAAAATTCCTATTACATCTGAAAGTAGAAACTCGCCCGATTACACCGGTATGTGTATTTTTCCCCCAGGCCATTCTGGTTAAGCGTTTGGAGCAGCAGAATTGCGAAAAAATTTTTGCTTTCTCAACCATTTCTTGGCTTCAAACTCCCATATCTCGCGAACGGATTGACTTAACCCAAAAATTCCTGTTGCGTCTGAAATTAGAAACTCGCCCGATTACAACGGTATGTGTATTTTTTGCCTAGGCCATTCTGGTTAAGCGTTTGGAGCAGCAGAAGTGCGAAGAATTAGTTGTCTTCTCAAACATTTCTTAGCTTCAAACTCCCATATCTCGCGAACGGATTGACCAAACCCAAAAATTCCTGCTGCGTCTGAAAGTAGAAACTCGCCCGATTACAACTGTATGGGTATTTTTATTCCCTAGGCCATTCTGGTTAAGCGTTTGGAGCAGCAGAAGTGCGAAAAATTTGTTGTCTTCTCAACCATTTCTTAGCTTCAAACTCCCATATCTCGCGAACGGATTGACCAAACCCAAAAATTCCTGCTGCGTCTGAAAGTAGAAACACGCCCGATTACAACCGTATGTGTATTTTTTCCCTAGGCCATTCTGGTTAAGCGTTTGGAGCAGCAGAAGTGCGAAGAATTAGTTGTCTTCTCAAACATTTCTTAGCTTCAAACTCCCATATCTCGCGAACGGATTGACCAAACCCAAAACTTCCTGCTGCGTCTGAAAGTAGAAACTCGCCCGATTACAACTGTATGCGTATTTTTTCCCTAGGCCATTCTGGTTAAGCGCTGGAGCAGCAGAAGTGCGACAAATTTGTTGTCATGTCAACCATTTCCTAGCTTCAAACTCCCATATCTCGCGAGCGGAATGACCTAACCCAAAAATTCCTATTACATCTGAAAGTAGAAACTCGCCCGATTACAACGGTATGTGTATTTCTTCCCCAGGCCATTCTGGTTAAGCGTTTGGAGCAGCAGAATTGCGAAAAATTTTTTGCCTTCTCAACCATTTCTTAGCTTCAAACTCCCATATCTCGCGAGCGGATTGACCTAACCCAAAAATTCCTATTACATCTGAAAGTAGAAACTCGCCCGATTACAACTGTATGTGTATTTCTTCCCCAGGCCATTCTGGTTAAGCGTTTGGAGCAGCAGAATTGCGAAAAATTTTTTGCCTTCTCAAACATTTCTTAGCTTCAAACTCCCATATCTCGCGAACGGATTGACCAAACCTAAAAATTCCTGCAGTGTCTGAAAGTAGAAACTCGCCCGATTACAACGGTATGTGTATTTCTTCCCCAGGCCATTCTAGTTAAGCGTTTGGAGCAGCAGAATTGCGAAAAATTTTTTGCCTTCTCAACCATTTCTTGGCTTCAAACTCCCATATCTCGCGAACGGATTGTCCTAACCCAAAAATTCCTATTGCATCTGAAAGTAGAAACTCGCCAGATTACAACGGTATGTGTATTTTTTCCCTAGGCCATTCTGGTTAAGCGTTTGGTGCAGCAGAATTGCGAAAAATTTTATGCCTTCTCAACCATTTGTTGGGTTAGAACTCCCATATCTCGCGAACGGATTGACCTAACCCAAAAATTCCTGTTGCATCTGAAAGTAGAAACCCGCCCGATTACAACGGTATGTGTATTTTTTCCCTAGGCCATTATGGTTAAGCGTTTGGAGCAGCAGAATTGCAAAAAATTTTTTGCCTTCTCAACCATTTCTTGGCTTCAAACTCCCATATCTCGAGAACGGATTGACCTAACCCAAAAATTCCTGTTGCGTCTGAAATTAGAAACTCGCCCGATTACAACGGTATGCTTTTTTTTTCCCTAGGCCATTCTGGTTAAGCGCTGGAGCAGCAGAAGTGCGACAAATTTGTAGTCTTGTCAACCATTTCTTAGCTTCAAACTCCCATATCTCGCGAGCGGATTGACCTAACCCAGAAATTCCTATTACATCTGAAAGTAGAAACTCGCCCGATTACAACGGTATGTGTATTTCTACCCCAGGCCATTCTGGTTAAGCGTTTGGAGCAGCAGAATTGCGAAAAATTTT
Organism: Ptiloglossa arizonensis; assembly: GCF_051014685.1. Lineage (NCBI taxonomy): Eukaryota > Metazoa > Arthropoda > Insecta > Hymenoptera > Colletidae > Ptiloglossa > Ptiloglossa arizonensis. The sequence continues at coordinate 2,310,030 of NW_027478397.1, forward strand.
TTGCCTTCTCAACCATTTCTTGGCTTCAAACTCCCACATCTCGCGAACGGATTGACCTAACCCAAAAATTCCTGTTGCGTCTGAAATTAGAAACTCGCCCGATTACATCGGTATGTGTATTTTTTCCCTAGGCCATTCTGGTTAAGCGTTTGGAGCAGCAGAAGTGCGAAGAATTAGTTGTCTTCTCAAACATTTCTTAGCTTCAAACTCCCATATCTCGCGAACGGATTGACCAAACCCAAAAATTCCTGCTGCGTCTGAAAGTAGAAACTCGCCCGATTACAACTGTATGGGTATTTTTATTCTCTAGGCCATTCTGGTTAAGCGTTTGGAGCAGCAGGTGTGCGAAAAATTTGTTGTCTTCTCAACCATTTCTTAGCTTCAAACTCCCATATCTCGCGAACGGATTGACCAAACCCAAAAATTCCTGCTGCGTCTGAAAGTAGAAACTCGCCCGATTACAACTGTATGGGTATTTTTTCCCTAGGGCATTCTGGTTAAGCGTTTGGAGCAGCAGAAGTGCGAAAAATTTGTTGTCTTCTCAACCATTTCTTAGCTTCAAAGTCCCATATCTCGCGACCGGATTGACCAAACCCAAAAATTCCTACTGCGTCTGAAAGTAGAAACTCGCCCGATTACAACTGTATGCGTATTTTTTCCCTAGGCCATTCTGGTTAAGCGTTTGGAGCAGCAGAATTGCGAAAAATTTCTTGTCTTCTCAACCATTTCTTAGCTGCAAACTCACATATCTCGCGAACGGAATGACCTAACCCAAAAATTCCTATTGCATCTGAAAGTAGAAGCTCGCCCGATTACAACGGTATGTGTATTTTTTCCCTAGGCCATTCTGGTTAAGCGTTTGGAGCAGCAGAATTGCGAAAAATTTTTTGCCTTCTCAACCATTTCTTGGCTTCAAACTCCCATATCTCGCGAACGGATTGACCTAACCCAAAAATTCCTATTGCATCTGAAAGTAGAAACTCGCCCGATTACAACGGTATGTGTATTTTTTCCCTAGGCCATTCTGGTTAAGCGTTTGGAGCAGCAGAATTGCGAAAAATTTTATGCCTTCTCAACCATTTCTTGGGTTAAAACTCCCATATCTCGCGAACGGATTGACCTAACCCAAAAATTCCTGTTGCATCTGAAAGTAGAAACCCGCCCGATTACAACGGTATGTGTATTTTTTCCCTAGGCCATTATGGTTAAGCGTTTGAAGCAGCAGAATTGCAAAAAATTTTTTGCCTTCTCAACCATTTCTTGGCTTCAAACTCCCATATCTCGCGAACGGATTGACCTAACCCAAAAATTCCTGTTGCGTCTGAAATTAGAAACTCGCCCGATTACAACGGTATGGGTATTTTTACTCCCTAGGCCATTCTGGTTAAGCGTTTGGAGCAGCAGAAGTGCGAAAAATTTGTTGTCTTCTCAACCATTTCTTAGCTTCAAACTCCCATATCTCGCGAACGGATTGACCAAACCTAAAAATTCCTGCAGTGTCTGAAAGTAGAAACTCGCCCGATTACAACTGTATGTGTATTTTTTCCCTAGGCCATTCTGATTAAGCGTTTGGAGCAGCAGAATTGCGAAAAATTTTATGCCTTCTCAACCATTTCTTGGGTTCAAACTCCCATATCTCGCGAACGGATTGACCTAACCCAAAAATTCCTGTTGCGTGTGAAAGTAGAAACTCGCCCGATTACAACTGTATGCGTATTTTTTACCTAGGCCATTCTGGTTAAGCGCTGGAGCAGCAGAAGTGCGACAAATTTGTTGTCTTGTCAACCATTTCTTAGCTTCAAACTCCCATATCTCGCGAGCGGATTGACCTAACCCAAAAATTCCTATTACATCTGAAAGTAGAAACTCGCCCGATTACAACGGTATGTGTATTTCTTCCCCAGGCCATTCTGGTTAAGCGTTTGGAGCAGCAGAATTGCGAAAAATTTTTTGCCTTCTCAACCATTTCTTGGCTTCAAACTCCCATATCTCGCGAACGGATTGTCCTAACCCAAAAATTCCTATTGCATCTGAAAGTAGAAACTCGCCAGATTACAACGGTATGTGTATTTTTTCCCTAGGCCATTCTGGTTAAGCGTTTGGTGCAGCAGAATTGCGAAAAATTTTATGCCTTCTCAACCATTTCTTGGGTTAGAACTCCCATATCTCGCGAACGGATTGACCTAACCCAAAAATTCCTGTTGCATCTGAAAGTAGAAACCCGCCCGATTACAACGGTATGTGTATTTTTTCCCTAGGCCATTATGGTTAAGCGTTTGGAGCAGCAGAATTGCAAAAAATTTTTTGCCTTCTCAACCATTTCTTGGCTTCAAACTCCCATATCTCGAGAACGGATTGACCTAACCCAAAAATTCCTGTTGCGTCTGAAATTAGAAACTCGCCCGATTACAACGGTATGCTTTTTTTTTCCCTAGGCCATTCTGGTTAAGCGCTGGAGCAGCAGAAGTGCGACAAATTTGTAGTCTTGTCAACCATTTCTTAGCTTCAAACTCCCATATCTCGCGAGCGGATTGACCTAACCCAGAAATTCCTATTACATCTGAAAGTAGAAACTCGCCCGATTACAACGGTATGTGTATTTCTACCCCAGGCCATTCTGGTTAAGCGTTTGGAGCAGCAGAATTGCGAAAAATTTTTTGCCTTCTCAACCATTTCTTGGCTTCAAACTCCCACATCTCGCGAACGGATTGACCTAACCCAAAAATTCCTGTTGCGTCTGAAATTAGAAACTCGCCCGATTACATCGGTATGTGTATTTTTTCCCTAGGCCATTCTGGTTAAGCGTTTGGAGCAGCAGAAGTGCGAAGAATTAGTTGTCTTCTCAAACATTTCTTAGCTTCAAACTCCCATATCTCGCGAACGGATTGACCAAACCCAAAAATTCCTGCTGCGTCTGAAAGTAGAAACTCGCCCGATTACAACTGTATGGGTATTTTTATACTCTAGGCCATTCTGGTTAAGCGTTTGGAGCAGCAGGTGTGCGAAAAATTTGTTGTCTTCTCAACCATTTCTTAGCTTCAAACTCCCATATCTCGCGAACGGATTGACCAAACCCAAAAATTCCTGCTGCGTCTGAAAGTAGAAACTCGCCCGATTACAACTGTATGGGTATTTTTTCCCTAGGGCATTCTGGTTAAGCGTTTGGAGCAGCAGAAGTGCGAAAAATTTGTTGTCTTCTCAACCATTTCTTAGCTTCAAAGTCCCATATCTCGCGACCGGATTGACCAAACCCAAAAATTCCTACTGCGTCTGAAAGTAGAAACTCGCCCGATTACAACTGTATGCGTATTTTTTCCCTAGGCCATTCTGGTTAAGCGTTTGGAGCAGCAGAATTGCGAAAAATTTCTTGTCTTCTCAACCATTTCTTAGCTGCAAACTCACATATCTCGCGAACGGAATGACCTAACCCAAAAATTCCTATTGCATCTGAAAGTAGAAGCTCGCCCGATTACAACGGTATGTGTATTTTTTCCCTAGGCCATTCTGGTTAAGCGTTTGGAGCAGCAGAATTGCGAAAAATTTTTTGCCTTCTCAACCATTTCTTGGCTTCAAACTCCCATATCTCGCGAACGGATTGACCTAACCCAAAAATTCCTATTGCATCTGAAAGTAGAAACTCGCCCGATTACAACGGTATGTGTATTTTTTCCCTAGGCCATTCTGGTTAAGCGTTTGGAGCAGCAGAATTGCGAAAAATTTTATGCCTTCTCAACCATTTCTTGGGTTAAAACTCCCATATCTCGCGAACGGATTGACCTAACCCAAAAATTCCTGTTGCATCTGAAAGTAGAAACCCGCCCGATTACAACGGTATGTGTATTTTTTCCCTAGGCCATTATGGTTAAGCGTTTGGAGCAGCAGAATTGCAAAAAATTTTTTGCCTTCTCAACCATTTCTTGGCTTCAAACTCCCATATCTCGCGAACGGATTGACCTAACCCAAAAATTCCTGTTGCTTCTGAAATTAGAAACTCGCCCGATTACAACGGTATGGGTATTTTTACTCCCTAGGCCATTCTGGTTAAGCGTTTGGAGCAGCAGAAGTGCGAAAAATTTGTTGTCTTCTCAACCATGCCTTAGCTTCAAAGTCCCATATCTCGCGAACGGATTGACCAAACCTAAAAATTCCTGCAGTGTCTGAAAGTAGAAACTCGCCCGATTACAACTGTATGTGTATTTTTTCCCTAGGCCATTCTGGTTAAGCGTTTGGAGCAGCAGAATTGCGAAAAATTTTATGCCTTCTCAACCATTTCTTGGGTTCAAACTCCCATATCTCGAGAACGGATTGACCTAACCCAAAAATTCCTGTTGCGTCTGAAATTAGAAACTCGCCCGATTACAACGGTATGCTTTTTTTTCCCTAGGCCATTCTGGTTAAGCGCTGGAGCAGCAGAAGTGCGACAAATTTGTAGTCTTGTCAACCATTTCTTAGCTTCAAACTCCCATATCTCGCGAGCGGATTGACCTAACCCAGAAATTCCTATTACATCTGAAAGTAGAAACTCGCCCGATTACAACGGTATGTGTATTTCTACCCCAGGCCATTCTGGTTAAGCGTTTGGAGCAGCAGAATTGCGGAAAATTTTTTGCCTTCTCAACCATTTCTTGGCTTCAAACTCCCACATCTCGCGAACGGATTGACCTAACCCAAAAATTCCTGTTGCGTCTGAAATTAGAAACTCGCCCGATTACATCGGTATGTGTATTTTTTCCCTAGGCCATTCTGGTTAAGCGTTTGGAGCAGCAGAAGTGCGAAGAATTAGTTGTCTTCTCAAACATTTCTTAGCTTCAAACTCCCATATCTCGCGAACGGATTGACCAAACCCAAAAATTCCTGCTGCGTATGAAAGTAGAAACTCGCCCGATTACAACTGTATGGGTATTTTTATTCTCTAGGCCATTCTGGTTAAGCGTTTGGAGCAGCAGGTGTGCGAAAAATTTTATGCCTTCTCAACCATTTCTTGGGTTCAAACTCCCATATCTCGCGAACGGATTGACCTAACCCAAAAATTCCTGTTGCGTGTGAAAGTAGAAACTCGCCCGATTACAACTGTATGCGTATTTTTTCCCTAGGCCATTCTGGTTAAGCGCTGGAGCAGCAGAAGTGCGACAAATTTGTTGTCTTGTCAACCATTTCTTAGCTTCAAACTCCCATATCTCGCGAGCGGATTGACCTAACCCAAAAATTCCTATTACATCTGAAAGTAGAAACTCGCCCGATTACAACGGTATGTGTATTTCTTCCCCAGGCCATTCTGGTTAAGCGTTTGGAGCAGCAGAATTGCGAAAAATTTTTTGCCTTCTCAACCATTTCTTGGCTTCAAACTCCCATATCTCGCGAACGGATTGTCCTAACCCAAAAATTCCTATTGCATCTGAAAGTAGAAACTCGCCAGATTACAACGGTATGTGTATTTTTTCCCTAGGCCATTCTGGTTAAGCGTTTGGTGCAGCAGAATTGCGAAAAATTTTATGCCTTCTCAACCATTTCTTGGGTTAGAACTCCCATATCTCGCGAACGGATTGACCTAACCCAAAAATTCCTGTTGCATCTGAAAGTAGAAACCCGCCCGATTACAACGGTATGTGTATTTTTTCCCTAGGCCATTATGGTTAAGCGTTTGGAGCAGCAGAATTGCAAAAAATTTTTTGCCTTCTCAACCATTTCTTGGCTTCAAACTCCCATATCTCGCGAACGGATTGACCTAACCCAAAAATTCCTGTTGCTTCTGAAATTAGAAACTCGCCCGATTACAACGGTATGGGTATTTTTACTCCCTAGGCCATTCTGGTTAAGCGTTTGGAGCAGCAGAAGTGCGACAAATTTGTTGTCTTGTCAACCATTTCTTAGCTTCAAACTCCCATATCTCGCGAGCGGATTGACCTAACCCAAAAATTCCTATTACATCTGAAAGTAGAAACTCGCCCGATTACAACGGTATGTGTATTTCTTCCCCAGGCCATTCTGGTTAAGCGTTTGGAGCAGCAGAATTGCGAAAAATTTTTTGCCTTCTCAACCATTTCTTGGCTTCAAACTCCCATATCTCGCGAACGGATTGTCCTAACCCAAAAATTCCTATTGCATCTGAAAGTAGAAACTCGCCAGATTACAACGGTATGTGTATTTTTTCCCTAGGCCATTCTGGTTAAGCGTTTGGTGCAGCAGAATTGCGAAAAATTTTATGCCTTCTCAACCATTTCTTGGGTTAGAACTCCCATATCTCGCGAACGGATTGACCTAACCCAAAAATTCCTGTTGCATCTGAAAGTAGAAACCCGCCCGATTACAACGGTATGTGTATTTTTTCCCTAGGCCATTATGGTTAAGCGTTTGGAGCAGCAGAATTGCAAAAAATTTTTTGCCTTCTCAACCATTTCTTGGCTTCAAACTCCCATATCTCGCGAACGGATTGACCTAACCCAAAAATTCCTGTTGCTTCTGAAATTAGAAACTCGCCCGATTACAACGGTATGGGTATTTTTACTCCCTAGGCCATTCTGGTTAAGCGTTTGGAGCAGCAGAAGTGCGAAAAATTTGTTGTCTTCTCAACCATGCCTTAGCTTCAAAGTCCCATATCTCGCGAACGGATTGACCAAACCTAAAAATTCCTGCAGTGTCTGAAAGTAGAAACTCGCCCGATTACAACTGTATGTGTATTTTTTCCCTAGGCCATTCTGGTTAAGCGTTTGGAGCAGCAGAATTGCGAAAAATTTTATGCCTTCTCAACCATTTCTTGGGTTCAAACTCCCATATCTCGAGAACGGATTGACCTAACCCAAAAATTCCTGTTGCGTCTGAAATTAGAAACTCGCCCGATTACAACGGTATGCTTTTTTTTTCCCTAGGCCATTCTGGTTAAGCGCTGGAGCAGCAGAAGTGCGACAAATTTGTAGTCTTGTCAACCATTTCTTAGCTTCAAACTCCCATATCTCGCGAGCGGATTGACCTAACCCAGAAATTCCTATTACATCTGAAAGTAGAAACTCGCCCGATTACAACGGTATGTGTATTTCTACCCCAGGCCATTCTGGTTAACCTTTTGGAGCAGCAGAATTGCGAAAAATTTTTTGCCTTCTCAACCATTTCTTGGCTTCAAACTCCCACATCTCGCGAACGGATTGACCTAACCCAAAAATTCCTGTTGCGTCTGAAATTAGAAACTCGCCCGATTACATCGGTATGTGTATTTTTTCCCTAGGCCATTCTGGTTAAGCGTTTGGAGCAGCAGAAGTGCGAAGAATTAGTTGTCTTCTCAAACATTTCTTAGCTTCAAACTCCCATATCTCGCGAACGGATTGACCAAACCCAAAAATTCCTGCTGCGTCTGAAAGTAGAAACTCGCCCGATTACAACTGTATGGGTATTTTTATTCTCTAGGCCATTCTGGTTAAGCGTTTGGAGCAGCAGGTGTGCGAAAAATTTGTTGTCTTCTCAACCATTTCTTAGCTTCAAACTCCCATATCTCGCGAACGGATTGACCAAACCCAAAAATTCCTGCTGCGTCTGAAAGTAGAAACTCGCCCGATTACAACTGTATGGGTATTTTTTCCCTAGGGCATTCTGGTTAAGCGTTTGGAGCAGCAGAAGTGCGAAAAATTTGTTGTCTTCTCAACCATTTCTTAGCTTCAAAGTCCCATATCTCGCGACCGGATTGACCAAACCCAAAAATTCCTACTGCGTCTGAAAGTAGAAACTCGCCCGATTACAACTGTATGCGTATTTTTTCCCTAGGCCATTCTGGTTAAGCGTTTGGAGCAGCAGAATTGCGAAAAATTTCTTGTCTTCTCAACCATTTCTTAGCTGCAAACTCACATATCTCGCGAACGGAATGACCTAACCCAAAAATTCCTATTGCATCTGAAAGTAGAAGCTCGCCCGATTACAACGGTATGTGTATTTTTTCCCTAGGCCATTCTGGTTAAGCGTTTGGAGCAGCAGAATTGCGAAAAATTTTTTGCCTTCTCAACCATTTCTTGGCTTCAAACTCCCATATCTCGCGAACGGATTGACCTAACCCAAAAATTCCTATTGCATCTGAAAGTAGAAACTCGCCCGATTACAACGGTATGTGTATTTTTTCCCTAGGCCATTCTGGTTAAGCGTTTGGAGCAGCAGAATTGCGAAAAATTTTATGCCTTCTCAACCATTTCTTGGGTTAAAACTCCCATATCTCGCGAACGGATTGACCTAACCCAAAAATTCCTGTTGCATCTGAAAGTAGAAACCCGCCCGATTACAACGGTATGTGTATTTTTTCCCTAGGCCATTATGCTTAAGCGTTTGGAGCAGCAGAATTGCAAAAAATTTTTTGCCTTCTCAACCATTTCTTGGCTTCAAACTCCCATATCTCGCGAACGAATTGACCTAACCCAAAAATTCCTGTTGCGTCTGAAATTAGAAACTCGCCCGATTACAACGGTATGGGTATTTTTACTCCCTAGGCCATTCTGGTTAAGCGTTTGGAGCAGCAGAAGTGCGAAAAATTTGTTGTCTTCTCAACCATGCCTTAGCTTCAAAGTCCCATATCTCGCGAACGGATTGACCAAACCTAAAAATTCCTGCAGTGTCTGAAAGTAGAAACTCGCCCGATTACAACTGTATGCGTATTTTTTCCCTAGGCCATTCTGGTTAAGCGCTGGAGCAGCAGAAGGGCGACAAATTTGTTGTCTTGTCAACCATTTCCTAGCTTCAAACTCCCATATCTCGCGAGCGGAATGACCTAACCCAAAAATTCCTATTACATCTGAAAGTAGAAACTCGCCCGATTACAACGGTATGTGTATTTCTTCCCCAGGCCATTCTGGTTAAGCGTTTGGAGCAGCAGAATTGCGAAAAATTTTTTGCCTTCTCAACCATTTCTTAGCTTCAAACTCCCATATCTCGCGAGCGGATTGACCTAACCCAAAAATTCCTATTACATCTGAAAGTAGAAACTCGCCCGATTACAACGGTATGTGTATTTCTTCCCCAGGCCATTCTGGTTAAGCGTTTGGAGCAGCAGAATTGCGAAAAATTTTTTGCCTTCTCAACCATTTCTTGGCTTCAAACTCCCATATCTCGCTAACGGATTGTCCTAAACCAAAAATTCCTATTGCATCTGAAAGTAGAAACTCGCCAGATTACAACGGTATGTGTATTTTTTCCCTAGGCCATTCTGGTTAAGCGTTTGGTGCAGCAGAATTGCGAAAAATTTTATGCCTTCTCAACCATTTCTTGGGTTAGAACTCCCATATCTCGCGAACGGATTGACCTAACCCAAAAATTCCTGTTGCATCTGAAAGTAGAAACCCGCCCGATTACAACGGTATGTGTATTTTTTCCCTAGGCCATTCTGGTTAAGCGTTTGGAGCAGCAGAATTGCGAAAAATTTTATGCCTTCTCAACCATTTCTTGGGTTAAAACTCCCATATCTCGCGAACGGATTGACCTAACCCAAAAATTCCTGTTGCTTCTGAAATTAGAAACTCGCCCGATTACAACGGTATGGGTATTTTTACTCCCTAGGCCATTCTGCTTAAGCGTTTGGAGCAGCAGAAGTGCGAAAAAATTGTTGTCTTCTCAACCATTTCTTAGCTTCAAACTCCCATATCTCGCGAACGGATTGACCAAACCTAAAAATTCCTGCAGTGTCTGAAAGTAGAAACTCGCCCGATTACAACTGTATGTGTATTTTTTCCCTAGGCCATTCTGGTTAAGCGTTTGGAGCAGCAGAATTGCGAAAAATTTTATGCCTTCTCAACCATTTCTTGGGTTCAAACTCCCATATCTCGCGAACGGATTGACCTAACCCAAAAATTCCTGTTGCGTGTGAAAGTAGAAACTCGCCCGATTACAACTGTATGCGTATTTTTTCCCTAGGCCATTCTGGTTAAGCGCTGAAGCAGCAGAAGTGCGACAAATTTGTTGTCTTGTCAACCATTTCTTAGCTTCAAACTCCCATATCTCGCGAACGGATTGACCTAACCCAAAAATTCCTGTTGCTTCTGAAATTAGAAACTCGCCCGATTACAACGGTATGGGTATTTTTACTCCCTAGGCCATTCTGGTTAAGCGTTTGGAGCAGCAGAAGTGCGAAAAATTTGTTGTCTTCTCAACCATGCCTTAGCTTCAAAGTCCCATATCTCGCGAACGGATTGACCAAACCTAAAAATTCCTGCAGTGTGTGAAAGTAGAAACTCGCCCGATTACAACTGTATGTGTATTTTTTCCCTAGGCCATTCTGGTTAAGCGTTTGGAGCAGCAGAATTGCGAAAAATTTTATGCCTTCTCAACCATTTCTTGGGTTCAAACTCCCATATTTCGAGAACGGATTGACCTAACCCAAAAATTCCTGTTGCGTCTGAAATTAGAAACTCGCCCGATTACAACGGTATGCTTTTTTTTTCCCTAGGCCATTCTGGTTAAGCGCTGGAGCAGCAGAAGTGCGACAAATTTGTAGTCTTGTCAACCATTTCTTAGCTTCAAACTCCCATATCTCGCGAGCGGATTGACCTAACCCAGAAATTCCTATTACATCTGAAAGTAGAAACTCGCCCGATTACAACGGTATGTGTATTTCTACCCCAGGCCATTCTGGTTAAGCGTTTGGAGCAGCAGAATTGCGAAAAATTTTTTGCCTTCTCAACCATTTCTTGGCTTCAAACTCCCACATCTCGCGAACGGATTGACCTAACCCAAAAATTCCTGTTGCGTCTGAAATTAGAAACTCGCCCGATTACATCGGTGTGTGTATTTTTTCCCTAGGCCATTCTGGTTAAGCGTTTGGAGCAGCAGAAGTGCGAAGAATTAGTTGTCTTCTCAAACATTTCTTAGCTTCAAACTCCCATATCTCGCGAACGGATTGACCAAACCCAAAAATTCCTGCTGCGTCTGAAAGTAGAAACTCGCCCGATTACAACTGTATGGGTATTTTTATTCTCTAGGCCATTCTGGTTAAGCGTTTGGAGCAGCAGGTGTGCGAAAAATTTGTTGTCTTCTCAACCATTTCTTAGCTTAAAACTCCCATATCTCGCGAACGGATTGACCAAACCCAAAAATTCCTACTGCGTCTGAAAGCAGAAACTCGCCCGATTACAACTGTATGCGTATTTTTTCCCTAGGCCATTCTGGTTAAGCGTTTGGAGCAGCAGAATTGCGAAAAATTTCTTGTCTTCTCAACCATTTCTTAGCTGCAAACTCACATATCTCGCGAACGGAATGACCTAACCCAAAAATTCCTATTGCATCTGAAAGTAGAAGCTCGCCCGATTACAACGGTATGTGTATTTTTTCCCTAGGCCATTCTGGTTAAGCGTTTGGAGCAGCAGAATTGCGAAAAATTTTTTGCCTTCTCAACCATTTCTTGGCTTCAAACTCCCATATCTCGCGAACGGATTGACCTAACCCAAAAATTCCTATTGCATCTGAAAGTAGAAACTCGCCCGATTACAACGGCATGTGTATTTTTTCCCTAGGCCATTCTGGTTAAGCGTTTGGAGCAGCAGAATTGCGAAAAATTTTATGCCTTCTCAACCATTTCTTGGGTTAAAACTCCCATATCTCGCGAACGGATTGACCTAACCCAAAAATTCCTGTTGCATCTGAAAGTAGAAACCCGCCCGATTACAACGGTATGTGTATTTTTTCCCTAGGCCATTATGCTTAAGCGTTTGGAGCAGCAGAATTGCAAAAAATTTTTTGCCTTCTCAACCATTTCTTGGCTTCAAACTCCCATATCTCGCGAACGAATTGACCTAACCCAAAAATTCCTGTTGCGTCTGAAATTAGAAACTCGCCCGATTACAACGGTATGGGTATTTTTACTCCCTAGGCCATTCTGGTTAAGCGTTTGGAGCAGCAGAAGTGCGAAAAATTTGTTGTCTTCTCAACCATGCCTTAGCTTCAAAGTCCCATATCTCGCGAACGGATTGACCAAACCTAAAAATTCCTGCAGTGTCTGAAAGTAGAAACTCGCCCGATTACAACTGTATGTGTATTTTTTCCCTAGGCCATTCTGGTTAAGCGTTTGGAGCAGCAGAATTGCGAAAAATTTTATGCCTTCTCAACCATTTCTTGGCTTCAAACTCTCATATCTCGCGAACGGATTGACCTAACCCAAAAATTCCTATTGCATCTGAAAGTAGAAACTCGCCCGATTACAGCGGTATGTGTATTTTTTCCCTAGGCCATTCTGGATAAGCGTTTGGAGCAGCAGAAGTGCGAAGAATTAGTTGTCTTCTCAACCATTTCTTAGCTTCAAAGTCCAATATCTCGCGAACGGATTGACCAAACCTAAAAATTCCTGCAGCGTCTGAAAGTAGAAACTCGCCCGATTGCAACTGTATGTGTATTTTTTCCCTAGGCCATTCTGGTTAAGCGTTTGGAGCAGCAGAATTGCGAAAAATTTTTTGCTTTCTCAACCATTTCTTGGCTTCAAACTCTCATATCTCGCGAACGGATTGACCTAACCCAAAAATTCCTATTGTAACTGAAAGTAGAATCTCGCCCGATTACAAATGTATGTGTATTTTTTCCCTAGGACATTCTGGTTAAGCGTTTGGAGCAGCAGAAGTGCGAAAAATTTGTTGTCTTCTCAACCATTTCTTAGCTTCAAAGTCCCATATCTCGCGAACGGATTGACCAAACCCAAAAATTCCTGCTGCGTCTGAAAGTAGAAACTCGCTCGATTACAACTGTATGGGTATTTTTATTCCCTAGGCCATTCTGGTTAAGCGTTTGGAGCAGCAGGTGTGCGAAAAATTTGTTGTCTTCTCAACCATTTCTTAGCTTCAAACTCCCATATCTCGCGAACGGATTGACCAAACCCAAAAATTCCTGCTGCGTCTGAAAGTAGAAACTCGCCCGATTACAACTGTATGGGTATTTTTTCCCTAGGGCATTCTGGTTAAGCGTTTGGAGCAGCAGAATTGCGAAAAATTTTATGCCTTCTCAACCATTTCTTGGGTTAAAACTCCCATATCTCGCGAACGGATTGACCTAACCCAAAAATTCCTGTTGCATCTGAAAGTAGAAACCCGCCCGATTACAACGGTATGTGTATTTTTTCCCTAGGCCATTATGCTTAAGCGTTTGGAGCAGCAGAATTGCAAAAAATTTTTTGCCTTCTCAACCATTTCTTGGCTTCAAACTCCCATATCTCGCGAACGAATTGACCTAACCCAAAAATTCCTGTTGCGTCTGAAATTAGAAACTCGCCCGATTACAACGGTATGGGTATTTTTACTCCCTAGGCCATTCTGGTTAAGCGTTTGGAGCAGCAGAAGTGCGAAAAATTTGTTGTCTTCTCAACCATGCCTTAGCTTCAAAGTCCCATATCTCGCGAACGGATTGACCAAACCTAAAAATTCCTGCAGTGTCTGAAAGTAGAAACTCGCCCGATTACAACTGTATGTGTATTTTTTCCCTAGGCCATTCTGGTTAAGCGTTTGGAGCAGCAGAATTGCGAAAAATTTTATGCCTTCTCAACCATTTCTTGGCTTCAAACTCTCATATCTCGCGAACGGATTGACCTAACCCAAAAATTCCTATTGCATCTGAAAGTAGAAACTCGCCCGATTACAGCGGTATGTGTATTTTTTCCCTAGGCCATTCTGGATAAGCGTTTGGAGCAGCAGAAGTGCGAAGAATTAGTTGTCTTCTCAACCATTTCTTAGCTTCAAAGTCCAATATCTCGCGAACGGATTGACCAAACCTAAAAATTCCTGCAGCGTCTGAAAGTAGAAACTCGCCCGATTGCAACTGTATGTGTATTTTTTCCCTAGGCCATTCTGGTTAAGCGTTTGGAGCAGCAGAATTGCGAAAAATTTTTTGCTTTCTCAACCATTTCTTGGCTTCAAACTCTCATATCTCGCGAACGGATTGACCTAACCCAAAAATTCCTATTGTAACTGAAAGTAGAATCTCGCCCGATTACAAATGTATGTGTATTTTTTCCCTAGGACATTCTGGTTAAGCGTTTGGAGCAGCAGAAGTGCGAAAAATTTGTTGTCTTCTCAACCATTTCTTAGCTTCAAAGTCCCATATCTCGCGAACGGATTGACCAAACCCAAAAATTCCTGCTGCGTCTGAAAGTAGAAACTCGCTCGATTACAACTGTATGGGTATTTTTATTCCCTAGGCCATTCTGGTTAAGCGTTTGGAGCAGCAGGTGTGCGAAAAATTTGTTGTCTTCTCAACCATTTCTTAGCTTCAAACTCCCATATCTCGCGAACGGATTGACCAAACCCAAAAATTCCTGCTGCGTCTGAAAGTAGAAACTCGCCCGATTACAACTGTATGGGTATTTTTTCCCTAGGGCATTCTGGTTAAGCGTTTGGAGCAGCAGAAGTGCGAAAAATTTGTTGTCTTCTCAACCATTTCTTAGCTTCAAAGTCCCATATCTCGCGACCGGATTGACCAAACCCAAAAATTCCTACTGCGTCTGAAAGCAGAAACTCGCCCGATTACAACTGTATGCGTATTTTTTCCCTAGGCCATTCTGGTTAAGCGTTTGGAGCAGCAGAATTGCGAAAAATTTCTTGTCTTCTCAACCATTTCTTAGCTGCAAACTCACATATCTCGCGAACGGAATGACCTAACCCAAAAATTCCTATTGCATCTGAAAGTAGAAGCTCGCCCGATTACAACGGTATGTGTATTTTTTCCCTAGGCCATTCTGGTTAAGCGTTTGGAGCAGCAGAATTGCGAAAAATTTTTTGCCTTCTCAACCATTTCTTGGCTTCAAACTCCCATATCTCGCGAACGGATTGACCTAACCCAAAAATTCCTATTGCATCTGAAAGTAGAAACTCGCCCGATTACAACGGCATGTGTATTTTTTCCCTAGGCCATTCTGGTTAAGCGTTTGGAGCAGCAGAATTGCGAAAAATTTTATGCCTTCTCAACCATTTCTTGGGTTAAAACTCCCATATCTCGCGAACGGATTGACCTAACCCAAAAATTCCTGTTGCATCTGAAAGTAGAAACCCGCCCGATTACAACGGTATGTGTATTTTTTCCCTAGGCCATTATGCTTAAGCGTTTGGAGCAGCAGAATTGCAAAAAATTTTTTGCCTTCTCAACCATTTCTTGGCTTCAAACTCCCATATCTCGCGAACGAATTGACCTAACCCAAAAATTCCTGTTGCGTCTGAAATTAGAAACTCGCCCGATTACAACGGTATGGGTATTTTTACTCCCTAGGCCATTCTGGTTAAGCGTTTGGAGCAGCAGAAGTGCGAAAAATTTGTTGTCTTCTCAACCATGCCTTAGCTTCAAAGTCCCATATCTCGCGAACGGATTGACCAAACCTAAAAATTCCTGCAGTGTCTGAAAGTAGAAACTCGCCCGATTACAACTGTATGTGTATTTTTTCCCTAGGCCATTCTGGTTAAGCGTTTGGAGCAGCAGAATTGCGAAAAATTTTATGCCTTCTCAACCATTTCTTGGCTTCAAACTCTCATATCTCGCGAACGGATTGACCTAACCCAAAAATTCCTATTGCATCTGAAAGTAGAAACTCGCCCGATTACAGCGGTATGTGTATTTTTTCCCTAGGCCATTCTGGATAAGCGTTTGGAGCAGCAGAAGTGCGAAGAATTAGTTGTCTTCTCAACCATTTCTTAGCTTCAAAGTCCAATATCTCGCGAACGGATTGACCAAACCTAAAAATTCCTGCAGCGTCTGAAAGTAGAAACTCGCCCGATTGCAACTGTATGTGTATTTTTTCCCTAGGCCATTCTGGTTAAGCGTTTGGAGCAGCAGAATTGCGAAAAATTTTTTGCTTTCTCAACCATTTCTTGGCTTCAAACTCTCATATCTCGCGAACGGATTGACCTAACCCAAAAATTCCTATTGTAACTGAAAGTAGAATCTCGCCCGATTACAAATGTATGTGTATTTTTTCCCTAGGACATTCTGGTTAAGCGTTTGGAGCAGCAGAAGTGCGAAAAATTTGTTGTCTTCTCAACCATTTCTTAGCTTCAAAGTCCCATATCTCGCGAACGGATTGACCAAACCCAAAAATTCCTGCTGCGTCTGAAAGTAGAAACTCGCTCGATTACAACTGTATGGGTATTTTTATTCCCTAGGCCATTCTGGTTAAGCGTTTGGAGCAGCAGAGGTGCGAAAAATTTGTTGTCTTCTCACCATTTCTTAGCTTCAAAGTCCCATATCTCGCGAACGGATTGACCAAACCCAAAAATTCCTGCAGCGTCTGAAAGTAGAAACTCGTCCGATTACAACTGTATGAGTATTTTTTCCCTAGGCCATTCTGGTTAAGCGCTGGAGCAGCAGAAGTGCGACAAATGTGTTGTCTTGTCAACCATTTCTTAGCTTCAAACTCCCATATCTCGCGAGCGGATTGACCTAACCCAAAAATTCCTATTACATCTGAAAGTAGAAACTCGCCCGATTACAACGGTATGTGTATTTTTCCCACAGGCCATTCTGGTTAAGCGTTTGGAGCTGCAGAATTGCGAAAAAATTTTTGCCTTCTCAACCATTTCTTGGCTTCAAACTCCCATATCTCGCGAACGGATTGACTTAACCCAAAAATTCCTGTTGCGTCTGAAATTAGAAACTCGCCCGATTACAACGGTATGTGTATTTTTTGCCTAGGCCATTCTGGTTAAGCGTTTGGAGCAGCAGAAGTGCGAAGAATTAGTTGTCTTCTCAAACATTTCTTAGCTTCAAACTCCCATATCTCGCGAACGGATTGACAAAACCCAAAAATTCCTGCTGCGTCTGAAAGTAGAAACTCGCCCGATTACAACTGTATGGGTATTTTTATTCCCTAGGCCATTCTGGTTAAGCGTTTGGAGCAGCAGAAGTGCGAAAAATTTGTTGTCTTCTCAACCATTTCTTAGCTTCAAACTCCCATATCTCGCGAACGGATTGACCAAACCCAAAAATTCCTGCTGCGTCTGAAAGTAGAAACTCGCCCGATTACAACCGTATGTGTATTTTTTCCCTAGGCCATTCTGGTTAAGCGTTTGGAGCAGCAGAAGTGCGAAGAATTTTTTGCCTTCTCAACCATTTCTTAGCTTCAAACTCCCATATCTCGCGAGCGGATTGACCTAACCCAAAAATTCCTATTACATCTGAAAGTAGAAACTCGCCCGATTACAACGGTATGTGTATTTCTTCCCCAGGCCATTCTGGTTAAGCGTTTGGAGCAGCAGAATTGCGAAAAAATTTTTGCCTTCTCAACCATTTCTTGGCTTCAAACTCCCATATCTCGCGAACGGATTGACTTAACCCAAAAATTCCTGTTGCGTCTGAAATTAGAAACTCGCCCGATTACAACGGTATGTGTATTTTTTGCCTAGGCCATTCTGGTTAAGCGTTTGGAGCAGCAGAATTGCCAAAAATTTTTTGCCTTCTCAACCATTTCTTGGCTTCAAACTCCCATATCTCGCGAACGGATTGACCTAACCCAAAAATTCCTGTTGCGTCTGAAATTAGAAACTCGCCCGATTACAACGGTATGTGTATTTTTTGCCTAGGCCATTCTGGTTAAGCGTTTGGAGCAGCAGAAGTGCGAAGAATTAGTTGTCTTCTCAAACATTTCTTAGCTTCAAACTCCCATATCTCGCGAACGGATTGACCAAACCCAAAAATTCCTGCTGCGTCTGAAAGTAGAAACTCGCCCGATTACAACTGTATGGGTATTTTTATTCCCTAGGCCATACTGGTTAAGCGTTTGGAGCAGCAGGCGTGCGAAAAATTTGTTGTCTTCTCACCATTTCTTAGCTTCAAAGTCCCATATCTCGCGAACGGATTGACCAAACCCAAAAATTCCTGCAGCGTCTGAAAGTAGAAACTCGTCCGATTACAACTGTATGAGTATTTTTTCCCTAGGCCATTCTGGTTAAGCGCTGGAGCAGCAGAAGTGCGACAAATTTGTTGTCTTGTCAACCATTTCTTAGCTTCAAACTCCCATATCTCGCGAGCGGATTGACCTAACCCAAAAATTCCTATTACATCTGAAAGTAGAAACTCGCCCGATTACAACGGTATGTGTATTTTTCCCACAGGCCATTCTGGTTAAGCGTTTGGAGCTGCAGAATTGCGAAAAAATTTTTGCCTTCTCAACCATTTCTTGGCTTCAAACTCCCATATCTCGCGAACGGATTGACTTAACCCAAAAATTCCTGTTGCGTCTGAAATTAGAAACTCGCCCGATTACAACGGTATGTGTATTTTTTGCCTAGGCCATTCTGGTTAAGCGTTTGGAGCAGCAGAAGTGCGAAGAATTAGTTGTCTTCTCAAACATTTCTTAGCTTCAAACTCCCATATCTCGCGAACGGATTGACAAAACCCAAAAATTCCTGCTGCGTCTGAAAGTAGAAACTCGCCCGATTACAACTGTATGGGTATTTTTATTCCCTAGGCCATTCTGGTTAAGCGTTTGGAGCAGCAGAAGTGCGAAAAATTTGTTGTCTTCTCAACCATTTCTTAGCTTCAAACTCCCATATCTCGCGAACGGATTGACCAAACCCAAAAATTCCTGCTGCGTCTGAAAGTAGAAACTCGCCCGATTACAACCGTATGTGTATTTTTTCCCTAGGCCATTCTGGTTAAGCGTTTGGAGCAGCAGAAGTGCGAAGAATTAGTTGTCTTCTCAAACATTTCTTAGCTTCAAACTCCCATATCTCGCGAACGGATTGACCAAACCCAAAACTTCCTGCTGCGTCTGAAAGTAGAAACTCGCCCGATTACAACTGTATGCGTATTTTTTCCCTAGGCCATTCTGGTTAAGCGCTGGAGCAGCAGAAGTGCGACAAATTTGTTGTCTTATCAACCATTTCCTAGCTTCAAACTCCCATATCTCGCGAGCGGATTGACCTAACCCAAAAATTCCTATTACATCTGAAAGTAGAAACTCGCCCGATTACAACGGTATGTGTATTTCTTCCCCAGGCCATTCTGGTTAAGCGTTTGGAGCAGCAGAATTGCGAAAAATTTTTTGCCTTCTCAACCATTTCTTAGCTTCAAACTCCCATATCTCGCGAGCGGATTGACCTAACCCAAAAATTCCTATTACATCTGAAAGTAGAAACTCGCCCGATTACAACGGTATGTGTATTTCTTCCCCAGGCCATTCTGGTTAAGCGTTTGGAGCAGCAGAATTGCCAAAAATTTTTTGCCTTCTCAACCATTTCTTGGCTTCAAACTCCCATATCTCGCGAACGGATTGACCTAACCCAAAAATTCCTGTTGCGTCTGAAATTAGAAACTCGCCCGATTACAACGGTATGTGTATTTTTTGCCTAGGCCATTCTGGTTAAGCGTTTGGAGCAGCAGAAGTGCGAAGAATTAGTTGTCTTCTCAAACATTTCTTAGCTTCAAACTCCCATATCTCGCGAACGGATTGACCAAACCCAAAAATTCCTGCTGCGTCTGAAAGTAGAAACTCGCCCGATTACAACTGTATGGGTATTTTTATTCCCTAGGCCATACTGGTTAAGCGTTTGGAGCAGCAGGCGTGCGAAAAATTTGTTGTCTTCTCACCATTTCTTAGCTTCAAAGTCCCATATCTCGCGAACGGATTGACCAAACCCAAAAATTCCTGCAGCGTCTGAAAGTAGAAACTCGCCCGATTACAACTGTATGAGTATTTTTTCCCTAGGCCATTCTGGTTAAGCGCTGGAGCAGCAGAAGTGCGACAAATTTGTTGTCTTGTCAACCATTTCTTAGCTTCAAACTCCCATATCTCGCGAGCGGATTGACCTAACCCAAAAATTCCTATTACATCTGAAAGTAGAAACTCGCCCGATTACAACGGTATGTGTATTTTTCCCCCAGGCCATTCTGGTTAAGCGTTTGGAGCAGCAGAATTGCGAAAAAATTTTTGCCTTCTCAACCATTTCTTGGCTTCAAACTCCCATATCTCGCGAACGGATTGACTTAACCCAAAAATTCCTGTTGCGTCTGAAATTAGAAACTCGCCCGATTACAACGGTATGTGTATTTTTTGCCTAGGCCATTCTGGTTAAGCGTTTGGAGCAGCAGAAGTGCGAAGAATTAGTTGTCTTCTCAAACATTTCTTAGCTTCAAACTCCCATATCTCGCGAACGGATTGACCAAACCCAAAAATTCCTGCTGCGTCTGAAAGTAGAAACTCGCCCGATTACAACTGTATGGGTATTTTTATTCCCTAGGCCATTCTGGTTAAGCGTTTGGAGCAGCAGAAGTGCGAAAAATTTGTTGTCTTCTCAAACATTTCTTAGCTTCAAACTCCCATATCTCGCGAACGGATTGACCAAACCCAAAAATTCCTGCTGCGTCTGAAAGTAGAAACTCGCCCGATTACAACTGTATGCGTATTTTTTCCCTAGGCCATTCTGGTTAAGCGCTGGAGCAGCAGAAGTGCGACAAATTTGTTGTCTTGTCAACCATTTCCTAGCTTCAAACTCCCATATCTCGCGAGCGGATTGACCTAACCCAAAAATTCCAATTACATCTGAAAGTAGAAACTCGCCCGATTACAACGGTATGTGTATTTCTTCCCCAGGCCATTCTGGTTAAGCGTTTGGAGCAGCAGAATTGCGAAAAATTTTTTGCCTTCTCAACCATTTCTTAGCTTCAAACTCCCATATCTCGCGAGCGGATTGACCTAACCCAAAAATTCCTGTTGCGTCTGAAATTAGAAACTCGCCCGATTACATCGGTGTGTGTATTTTTTCCCTAGGCCATTCTGGTTAAACGCTGGAGCAGCAGAAGTGCGACAAATTTGTTGTCTTCTCAACCATTTCTTAGTTTCAAACTCCCATATCTCGCGAGCGGATTGACCTAACCCAAAAATTCTTATTGCATCTGAAAGTAGAAACTCGCCCGATTACAACGGTATGTGTATTTTTTCCCTAGGCCATTCTGGTTAAGCGTTTGGAGCAGCAGAATTGCAAAAAATTTTTTGCCTTCTCAACCATTTCTTGGCTTCAAACTCCCATATCTCGCGAACGGATTGACCTAACCCAAAAATTCCTGTTGCGTCTGAAATTAGAAACTCGCCCGAATACAACTGTATGGGTTTTTTTATTCCCTAGGCCATTCTGGTTAAGCGTTTGGAGCAGCAGAAGTGCGAAAAATTTGTTGTCTTCTCAACCATTTCTTAGCTTCAAACTCCCATATCTCGCGAGCGGATTGACCTAACCCAAAAATTCCTATTACATCTGAAAGTAGAAACTCGCCCGATTACAACGGTATGTGTATTTTTCCCCCAGGCCATTCTGGTTAAGCGTTTGGAGCAGCAGAATTGCGAAAAAATTTTTGCCTTCTCAACCATTTCTTGGCTTCAAACTCCCATATCTCGCGAACGGATTGACTTAACCCAAAAATTCCTGTTGCGTCTGAAATTAGAAACTCGCCCGATTACAACGGTATGTGTATTTTTTGCCTAGGCCATTCTGGTTAAGCGTTTGGAGCAGCAGAATTGCGAAGAATTAGTTGTCTTCTCAAACATTTCTTAGCTTCAAACTCCCATATCTCGCGAACGGATTGACCAAACCCAAAAATTCCTGCTGCGTCTGAAAGTAGAAACTCGCCCGATTACAACTGTATGGGTATTTTTATTCCCTAGGCCATTCTGGTTAAGCGTTTGGAGCAGCAGAAGTGCGAAAAATTTGTTGTCTTCTCAAACATTTCTTAGCTTCAAACTCCCATATCTCGCGAACGGATTGACCAAACCCAAAAATTCCTGCTGCGTCTGAAAGTAGAAACTCGCCCGATTACAACTGTATGCGTATTTTTTCCCTAGGCCATTCTGGTTAAGCGCTGGAGCAGCAGAAGTGCGACAAATTTGTTGTCTTGTCAACCATTTCCTAGCTTCAAACTCCCATATCTCGCGAGCGGATTGACCTAACCCAAAAATTCCTATTACATCTGAAAGTAGAAACTCGCCCGATGACAACGGTATGTGTATTTCTTCCCCAGGCCATTCTGGTTAAGCGTTTGGAGCAGCAGAATTGCGAAAAATTTTTTGCCTTCTCAACCATTTCTTAGCTTCAAACTCCCATATCTCGCGAGCGGATTGACCTAACCCAAAAATTCCTGTTGCGTCTGAAATTAGAAACTCGCCCGATTACATCGGTGTGTGTATTTTTTCCCTAGGCCATTCTGGTTAAACGCTGGAGCAGCAGAAGTGCGACAAATTTGTTGTCTTCTCAACCATTTCTTAGTTTCAAACTCCCATATCTCGCGAGCGGATTGACCTAACCCAAAAATTCTTATTGCATCTGAAAGTAGAAACTCGCCCGATTACAACGGTATGTGTATTTTTTCCCTAGGCCATTCTGGTTAAGCGTTTGGAGCAGCAGAATTGCAAAAAATTTTTTGCCTTCTCAACCATTTCTTGGCTTCAAACTCCCATATCTCGCGAACGGATTGACCTAACCCAAAAATTCCTGTTGCGTCTGAAATTAGAAACTCGCCCGAATACAACTGTATGGGTATTTTTATTCCCTAGGCCATTCTGGTTAAGCGTTTGGAGCAGCAGGAGTGCGAAAAATTTGTTGTCTTCTCAACCATTTCTTAGCTTCAAACTCCCATATCTCGCGAACGGATTGACCAAACCCAAAAATTCCTGCTGCGTCTGAAAGTAGAAACTCGCCCGATTACAACCGTATGTGAATTTTTTCCCTAGGCCATTCTGGTTAAGCGTTTGGAGCAGCAGAATTGCGAAGAATTAGTTGTCTTCTCAAACATTTCTTAGCTTCAAACTCCCATATCTCGCGAACGGATTGACCAAACCCAAAACTTCCTGCTGCGTCTGAAAGTAGAAACTCGCCCGATTACAACTGTATGCGTATTTCTTCCCTAGGCCATTCTGGTTAAGCGCTGGAGCAGCAGAAGTGCGACAAATTTGTTGTCTTGTCAACCATTTCCTAGCTTCAAACTCCCATATCTCGCGAGCGGATTGACCTAACCCAAAAATTCCTATTACATCTGAAAGTAGAAACTCGCCCGATTACAACGGTATGTGTATTTCTTCCCCAGGCCATTCTGGTTAAGCGTTTGGAGCAGCAGAATTGCGAAAAATTTTTTGCCTTCTCAACCATTTCTTAGCTTCAAACTCCCATATCTCGCGAGCGGATTGACCTAACCCAAAAATTCCTATTACATCTGAAAGTAGAAACTCGCCCGATTACAACGGTATGTGTATTTCTTCCCCAGGCCATTCTGGTTAAGCGTTTGGAGCAGCAGAATTGCGAAAAATTTTTTGCCTTCTCAACCATTTCTTGGCTTCAAACTCCCATATCTCGCGAACGGATTGACCTAACCCAAAAATTCCTGTTGCGTCTGAAAGTAGAAACTCGCCCGATTACAACTGTATGGGTATTTTTATTCCCTAGGCCATTCTGGTTAAGCGTTTGGAGCAGCAGAAGTGCGAAAAATTTGTTGTCTTCTCAACCATTTCTTAGCTTCAAACTCCCATATCTCGCGAACGGATTGACCAAACCTAAAAATTCCTGCAGTGTCTGAAAGTAGAAACTCGCCCAATTACAACTGTATGTGTATTTTTTCCCTAGGCCATTCTGGTTAAGCGTTTGGAGCAGCAGAATTGCGAAAAATTTTATGCCTTCTCAACCATTTCTTGGGTTCAAACTCCCATATCTCGCGAACGGATTGACCTAACCCAAAAATTCCTGTTGCGTGTGAAAGTAGAAACTCGCCCGATTACAACTGTATGCGTATTTTTTCCCTAGGCCATTCTGGTTAAGCGCTGGAGCAGCAGAAGTGCGACAAATTTGTTGTCTTGTCAACCATTTCTTAGCTTCAAACTCCCATATCTCGCGAGCGGATTGACCTAACCCAAAAATTCCTATTACATCTGAAAGTAGAAACTCGCCCGATTACAACGGTATGTGTATTTCTTCCCCAGGCCATTCTGGTTAAGCGTTTGGAGCAGCAGAATTGCGAAAAATTTTATGCCTTCTCAACCATTTCTTGGGTTCAAACTCCCATATCTCGCGAACGGATTGACCTAACCCAAAAATTCCTGTTGCGTCTGAAATTAGAAACTCGCCCGATTACATCGGTGTGTGTATTTTTTCCCTAGGCCATTCTGGTTAAACGCTGGAGCAGCAGAAGTGCGACAAATTTGTTGTCTTCTCAACCATTTCTTAGTTTCAAACTCCCATATCTCGTGAGCGGATTGACCTAACCCAAAAATTCTTACTGCATCTGAAAGTAGAAACTCGCCCGATTACAACGGTATGTGTATTCTTTCCCTAGGCCATTCTGGTTAAGCGTTTGGAGCAGCAGAATTGCAAAAAATTTTTTGCCTTCTCAACCATTTCTTGGCTTCAAACTCCCATATCTCGCGAACGGATTGACCAAACCCAAAAATTCCTGCTGCGTCTGAAAGTAGAATCTCGCCCGATTACAACTGTATGCGTATTTTTTCCCTAGGCCATTCTGGTTAAGCGTTTGGAGCAGCAGAAGTGCGAAAAATTTGTTGTCTTCTCAACCATTTCTTAGCTTCAAACTCCCATATCTCGCGAACGGATTGACCAAACCTAAAAATTCCTGCAGTGTCTGAAAGTAGAAACTCGCCCAATTACAACTGTATGTGTATTTTTTCCCTAGGCCATTCTGGTTAAGCGTTTGGAGCAGCAGAATTGCGAAAAATTTTATGCCTTCTCAACCATTTCTTGGCTTCAAACTCCCATATCTCGCGAGCGGATTGACCTAACCCAAAAATTCCTGTTGCGTCTGAAAGTAGAAACTCGCCCGATTACATCGGTGTGTGTATTTTTTCCCTAGGCCATTCTGGTTAAACGCTGGAGCAGCAGAAGTGCGACAAATTTGTTGTCTTCTCAACCATTTCTTAGCTTCAAACTCCCATATCTCGCGAGCGGATTGACCTAACCCAAAAATTCTTATTGCATCTGAAAGTAGAAACTCGCCCGATTACAACGGTATGTGTATTTTTTCCCTAGGCCATTCTGGTTAAGCGTTTGGAGCAGCAGAATTGCAAAAAATTTTTTGCCTTCTCAACCATTTCTTGGCTTCAAACTCCCATATCTCGCGAACGGATTGACCTAACCCAAAAATTCCTGTTGCGTCTGAAATTAGAAACTCGCCCGAATACAACTGTATGGGTATTTTTATTCCCTAGGCCATTCTGGTTAAGCGTTTGGAGCAGCAGAAGTGCGAAAAATTTGTTGTCTTCTCAACCATTTCTTAGCTTCAAACTCCCATATCTCGCGAACGGATTGACCAAACCCAAAAATTCCTGCTGCGTCTGAAAGTAGAAACTCGCCCGATTACAACCGTATGTGTATTTTTTCCCTAGGCCATTCTGGTTAAGCGTTTGGAGCAGCAGAATTGCGAAGAATTAGTTGTCTTCTCAAACATTTCTTAGCTTCAAACTCCCATATCTCGCGAACGGATTGACCAAACCCAAAACTTCCTGCTGCGTCTGAAAGTAGAAACTCCCCCGATTACAACTGTATGCGTATTTTTTCCCTAGGCCATTCTGGTTAAGCGCTGGAGCAGCAGAAGTGCGACAAATTTGTTGTCTTGTCAACCATTTCCTAGCTTCAAACTCCCATATCTCGCGAGCGGATTGACCTAACCCAAAAATTCCTATTACATCTGAAAGTAGAAACTCGCCCGATTACAACGGTATGTGTATTTCTTCCCCAGGCCATTCTGGTTAAGCGTTTGGAGCAGCAGAATTGCGAAAAATTTTTTGCCTTCTCAACCATTTCTTAGCTTCAAACTCCCATATCTCGCGAGCGGATTGACCTAACCCAAAAATTCCTATTACATCTGAAAGTAGAAACTCGCCCGATTACAACGGTATGTGTATTTCTTCCCCAGGCCATTCTGGTTAAGCGTTTGGAGCAGCAGAATTGCGAAAAATTTTTTGCCTTCTCAACCATTTCTTGGCTTCAAACTCCCATATCTCGCGAACGGATTGACCTAACCCAAAAATTCCTGTTGCGTCTGAAAGTAGAAACTCGCCCGATTACAACTGTATGGGTATTTTTATTCCCTAGGCCATTCTGGTTAAGCGTTTGGAGCAGCAGAAGTGCGAAAAATTTGTTGTCTTCTCAACCATTTCTTAGCTTCAAACTCCCATATCTCACGAACGGATTGACCAAACCTAAAAATTCCTGCAGTGTCTGAAAGTAGAAACTCGCCCAATTACAACTGTATGTGTATTTTTTCCCCAGGCCATTCTGGTTAAGCGTTTGGAGCAGCAGAATTGCGAAAAATTTTATGCCTTCTCAACCATTTCTTGGGTTCAAACTCCCATATCTCGCGAACGGATTGACCTAACCCAAAAATTCCTGTTGCGTGTGAAAGTAGAAACTCGCCCGATTACAACTGTATGCGTATTTTTTCCCTAGGCCATTCTGGTTAAGCGCTGGAGCAGCAGAAGTGCGACAAATTTGTTGTCTTGTCAACCATTTCTTAGCTTCAAACTCCCATATCTCGCGAGCGGATTGACCTAACCCAAAAATTCCTATTACATCTGAAAGTAGAAACTCGCCCGATTACAACGGTATGTGTATTTCTTCCCCAGGCCATTCTGGTTAAGCGTTTGGAGCAGCAGAATTGCGAAAAATTTTTTGCCTTCTCAACCATTTCTTGGCTTCAAACTCCCATATCTCGCGAACGGATTGACCTAACCCAAAAATTCCTGTTGCGTCTGAAATTAGAAACTCGCCCGATTACATCGGTGTGTGTATTTTTTCCCTAGGCCATTCTGGTTAAACGCTGGAGCAGCAGAAGTGCGACAAATTTGTTGTCTTCTCAACCATTTCTTAGTTTCAAACTCCCATATCTCGCGAGCGGATTGACCTAACCCAAAAATTCTTACTGCATCTGAAAGTAGAAACTCGCCCGATTACAACGGTATGTGTATTTTTTCCCTAGGCCATTCTGGTTAAGCGTTTGGAGCAGCAGAATTGCAAAAAATTTTTTGCCTTCTCAACCATTTCTTGGCTTCAAACTCCCATATCTCGCGAACGGATTGACCTAACCCAAAAATTCCTGTTGCGTCTGAAATTAGAAACTCGCCCGATTACAACGGTATGTGTATTTTTTCCCTAGGCCATTCTGGTTAATCGTTTGGAGCAGCAGAAGTGCGAAGAATTAGTTGTCTTCTCAACCATTTCTTAGCTTCAAACTCCCATATCTCGCGAACGGATTGACCAAACCCAAAAATTCCTGCTGCGTCTGAAAGTAGAATCTCGCCCGATTACAACTGTATGCGTATTTTTTCCCTAGGCCATTCTGGTTAAGCGTTTGGAGCAGCAGAAGTGCGAAAAATTTGTTGTCTTCTCAACCATTTCTTAGCTTCAAACTCCCATATCTCGCGAACGGATTGACCAAACCTAAAAATTCCTGCAGTGTCTGAAAGTAGAAACTCGCCCAATTACAACTGTATGTGTATTTTTTTCCTAGGCCATTCTGGTTAAGCGTTTGGAGCAGCAGAATTGCGAAAAATTTTATGCCTTCTCAACCATTTCTTGGGTTCAAACTCCCATATCTCGCGAACGGATTGACCTAACCCAAAAATTCCTGTTGCGTGTGAAAGTAGAAACTCGCCCGATTACAACTGTATGCGTATTTTTTCCCTAGGCCATTCTGGTTAAGCGCTGGAGCAGCAGAAGTGCGACAAATTTGTTGTCTTGTCAACCATTTCTTAGCTTCAAACTCCCATATCTCGCGAGCGGATTGACCTAACCCAAAAATTCCTATTACATCTGAAAGTAGAAACTCGCCCGATTACAACGGTATGTGTATTTCTTCCCCAGGCCATTCTGGTTAAGCGTTTGGAGCAGCAGAATTGCGAAAAATTTTTTGCCTTCTCAACCATTTCTTGGCTTCAAACTCCCATATCTCGCGAACGGATTGACCTAACCCAAAAATTCCTGTTGCGTCTGAAATTAGAAACTCGCCCGATTACATCGGTGTGTGTATTTTTTCCCTAGGCCATTCTGGTTAAACGCTGGAGCAGCAGAAGTGCGACAAATTTGTTGTCTTCTCAACCATTTCTTAGTTTCAAACTCCCATATCTCGCGAGCGGATTGACCTAACCCAAAAATTCTTATTGCATCTGAAAGTAGAAACTCGCCCGATTACAACGGTATGTGTATTTTTTCCCTAGGCCATTCTGGTTAAGCGTTTGGAGCAGCAGAATTGCAAAAAATTTTTTGCCTTCTCAACCATTTCTTGGCTTCAAACTCCCATATCTCGCGAACGGATTGACCTAACCCAAAAATTCCTGTTGCGTCTGAAATTAGAAACTCGCCCGATTACAACGGTATGTGTATTTTTTCCCTAGGCCATTCTGGTTAATCGTTTGGAGCAGCAGAAGTGCGAAGAATTAGTTGTCTTCTCAACCATTTCTTAGCTTCAAACTCCCATATCTCGCGAACGGATTGACCAAACCCAAAAATTCCTGCTGCGTCTGAAAGTAGAATCTCGCCCGATTACAACTGTATGCGTATTTTTTCCCTAGGCCATTCTGGTTAAGCGTTTGGAGCAGCAGAAGTGCGAAAAATTTGTTGTCTTCTCAACCATTTCTTAGCTTCAAAGTCCCATATCTCGCGAACGGATTGACCAAACCCAAAAATTCCTATTGCATCTGAAAGTAGAATCTCGCCCGATTACAACGGTATGTGTATTTCTTCCCCAGGCCAATCTGGTTAAGCGTTTGGAGCAGCAGAATTGCAAAAATTTTTTTGCCTTCTCAACCATTTCTTGGCTTCAAACTCCCATATCTCGCGAACGGATTGACCTAACCCAAAAATTCCTGTTGCGTCTGAAATTAGAAACCCGCCCGATTACATCGGTATGTGTATTTTTTCCCTAGGCCATTCTGGTTAAGCTTTTGGAGCAGCAGAATTGCGAAGAATTAGTTGTCTTCTCAAACATTTCTTAGCTTCAAACTCCCATATCTCGCGAACGGATTGACCAAACCCAAAAATTCCTGCTGCGTCTGAAAGTAGAAACTCGCCCGATTACAGGTGTATGGGTATTTTTATTCCGTAGGCCATTCTGGTTAAGCGTTAGGAGCAGCAGAAGTGCCAAAAATTTGTTGTCTTCTCAACCATTTCTTAGCTTCAAACTCCCATATCTCGCGAACGGATTGACCAAACCCAAAAATTCCTGCTGCGTCTGAAAGTAGAAACTCGCCCGATTACAACTGTATGGGTATTTTTTCCCTACGGCATTCTGGTTAAGCGTTTGGAGCAGCAGAAGTGCGAAAAATTTGTTGTCTTCTCAACCATTTCTTAGCTTCAAACTCCCATATCTCGCGAACGGATTGACCAAACCCAAAAATTCCTGCTGCGTCTGAAAGTAGAAACTCGCCCGATTACAACTGTATGGGTATTTTTTCCCTACGGCATTCTGGTTAAGCGTTTGGAGCAGCAGAAGTGCGAAAAATTTGTTGTCTTCTCAACCATTTCTTAGCTTCAAAGTCCCATATCTCGCGACCGGATTGACCATACCCAAAAATTCCTGCTGCGTCTGAAAGTAGAAACTCGCCCGATTACAACTGTATGCGTATTTTTTCCCTAGGCCATTCTGGTTAAGCGTTTGGAGCAGCAGAATTGCGAAAAATTTCTTGTCTTCTCAACCATTTCTTAGCTGCAAACTCCCATATCTCGCGAACGGAATGACTTAACCCAAAAATTCCTATTGCATCTGAAAGTAGAAACTCGCCCGATTACAACGGTATGTGTATTTTTTCCCTAGGCCATTCTGGTTAAGCGTTTGGAGCAGCAGAATTGCGAAAAATTTGTTGTCTTCTCTACCATTTCTTAGCTTCAATGTCCCATATCTCGCGAACGGATTGACCAAACCCAAAAATTCCTGCTGCGTCTGAAAGTAGAAACTCGCCCGATTACAGCGGTATGTGTATTTTTACACTAGGCCATTCTGGTTAAGCGTTTGGAGCAGCAGAAATGCGAAAAATTTTTCGCCTTCTCAACCATTTCTTGGCTTCAAACTCCCATATCTCGCGAACGGATTGACCTAACCCAAAAATTCCTATTGCATCTGAAAGTAGAAACTCGCCCGATTACCACGGTATGTGTATTTTTTCCCTAGGCCATTCTGGTTAAGCGTTTGGAGCAGCAGAATTGCGAAAAATTTGTTGTCTTCTCAACCATTTCTTAGCGTCAAACTCCCATATCTCGCGAACGGATTGACCTAACTCAAAAATTCCTGTTGCGTCTGAAAGTAGAAACTCGCCCGATTACAGCGGTGTGTGTATTTTTTCCCTAGGCCATTCTGATTAAGCGCTGGAGCAGCAGAAGTGCGACAAATTTGTTGTCTTCTCAACCATTTCTTAGTTTCAAACTCCCATATCTCGCGAGCGGATTGACCTAACCCAAAAATTCCTATTGCATCTGAAAGTAGAAACTCGCCCGATTACAACGGTATGTGTATTTTTTCCCTAGGCCATTCTGGTTAAGCGTTTGACGCAGCAGAATTGCAAAAAATTTTTTGCCTTCTCAACCATTTCTTGGCTTCAAACTCCCATATCTCGCGAACGGATTGACCTAACCCAAAAATTCCTGTTGCGTCTGAAATTAGAAACTCGCCCGATTACAACGGTATGTGTATTTTTTCCCTAGGCCATTCTGGTTAAGCGTTTGGAGCAGCAGAAGTGCGAAGAATTAGTTGTCTTCTCAACCATTTCTTAGCTTCAAACTCCCATATCTCGCGAACGGATTGACCAAACCCAAAAATTCCTGCTGCGTCTGAAAGTAGAAACTCGCCCGATTACAACTGTATGCGTATTTTTTCCCTAGGCCATTCTGGTTAAGCGTTTGGAGCAGCAGAAGTGCCAAAAATTTGTTGTCTTCTCAACCATTTCTTAGCTTCAAAGTCCCATATCTCGCGAACGGATTGACCAAACCCAAAAATTCCTATTGCATCTGAAAGTAGAATCTCGCCCAATTACAACGGTATGTGTATTTCTTCCCCAGGCCATTCTGGTTAAGCGTTTGGAGCAGCAGAATTGCAAAAAATTTTTTGCCTTCTCAACCATTTCTTAGCTTCAAACTCCCATATCTCGCGAACAGATTTACATAACCCAAAAATTCCTATTGCATCTGAAAGTAGAATCTCGCCCGATTACAACGGTAGGTGCATTTTTTCCCTAGGTCATACTGGTTAAGCGTTTGGAGCAGCAGAAGTGGAAAAATTAGTTGTCTTCTCAACCAATTCTTAGATTCAAACTCCCATATCTCGCGAACGGATTGACCAAACCCAAAAATTCCTGCTGCGTCTGAAAGTAGAAACACGCCCGATTACAACTGTATGGGTATTTTTTCCCTGGGCCATTCTGGTTAAGCGTTTGGAGCAGCAGAAGTGCGAAAAATTTGTTGTCTTCTCAACCATTTCTTAGCTGCAAACTCCCATATCTCGCGAACGGAATGACCTAACCCAAAAATTCCTATTGCATCTGAAAGTAGAAACTCGCCCGATTACAACGGTATGTGTATTTTTTCCCTAGGCCATTCTGGTTAAGCGTTTGGAGCAGCAGAATTGCGAAAAATTTTTTGCCTTCTCAACCATTTCTTGGCTTCAAACTCCCATATCTCGCGAACGGATTGGCCGAACCTAAAAATTCCTGCAGTGTCTGAAAGTAGAAACTCGCCCGATTACAACTGTATGTGTATTTTTTCCCTAGCCCATTCTGGTTAAGCGATTGGAGCAGCAGAATTGCGAAAAATTTGTTGTCTTGTCAACCATTTCTTAGCTTCAAACTCCCATATCTCGCGAACGGATTGACCAAACCCAAAACTTCCTGCTGCGTCTGAAAGTAGAAACTCGCCCGATTACAACTGTATGCGTATTTTTTCCCTAGGCCATTCTGGTTAAGCGATGGAGCAGCAGAAGTGCGACAAATTTGTTGTCTTGTCAACCATTTCCTAGCTTCAAACTCCCATATCTCGCGAGCGGATTGACCTAACCCAAAAATTCCTATTACATCTGAAAGTAGAAACTCGCCCGATTACAACGGTATGTGTATTTCTTCCCCAGGCCATTCTGGTTAAGCGTTTGGAGCAGCAGAATTGCGAAAAATTTTTTGCCTTCTCAACCATTTCTTAGCTTCAAACTCCCATATCTCGCGAGCGGATTGACCTAACCCAAAAATTCCTATTACATCTGAAAGTAGAAACTCGCCCGATTACAACTGTATGGGTATTTTTTCCCTACGGCATTCTGGTTAAGCGTTTGGAGCAGCAGAAGTGCGAAAAATTTGTTGTCTTCTCAACCATTTCTTAGCTTCAAAGTCCCATATCTCGCGACCGGATTGATCATACCCAAAAATTCCTGCTGCGTCTGAAAGTAGAAACTCGCCCGATTACAACTGTATGCGTATTTTTTCCCTAGGCCATTCTGGTTAAGCGTTTGGAGCAGCAGAATTGCGAAAAATTTCTTGTCTTCTCAACCATTTCTTAGCTGCAAACTCCCATATCTCGCGAACGGAATGACTTAACCCAAAAATTCCTATTGCATCTGAAAGTAGAAACTCGCCCGATTACAACGGTATGTGTATTTTTTCCCTAGGCCATTCTGGTTAAGCGTTTGGAGCAGCAGAATTGCGAAAAATTTGTTGTCTTCTCTACCATTTCTTAGCTTCAATGTCCCATATCTCGCGAACGGATTGACCAAACCCAAAAATTCCTGCTGCGTCTGAAAGTAGAAACTCGCCCGATTACAGCGGTATGTGTATTTTTACACTAGGCCATTCTGGTTAAGCGTTTGGAGCAGCAGAAATGCGAAAAATTTTTCGCCTTCTCAACCATTTCTTGGCTTCAAACTCCCATATCTCGCGAACGGATTGACCTAACCCAAAAATTCCTATTGCATCTGAAAGTAGAAACTCGCCCGATTACCACGGTATGTGTATTTTTTCCCTAGGCCATTCTGGTTAAGCGTTTGGAGCAGCAGAATTGCGAAAAATTTGTTGTCTTCTCAACCATTTCTTAGCGTCAAACTCCCATATCTCGCGAACGGATTGACCTAACTCAAAAATTCCTGTTGCGTCTGAAAGTAGAAACTCGCCCGATTACAGCGGTGTGTGTATTTTTTCCCTAGGCCATTCTGATTAAGCGCTGGAGCAGCAGAAGTGCGACAAATTTGTTGTCTTCTCAACCATTTCTTAGTTTCAAACTCCCATATCTCGCGAGCGGATTGACCTAACCCAAAAATTCCTATTGCATCTGAAAGTAGAAACTCGCCCGATTACAACGGTATGTGTATTTTTTCCCTAGGCCATTCTGGTTAAGCGTTTGACGCAGCAGAATAGCAAAAAATTTTTTGCCTTCTCAACCATTTCTTGGCTTCAAACTCCCATATCTCGCGAACGGATTGACCTAACCCAAAAATTCCTGTTGCGTCTGAAATTAGAAACTCGCCCGATTACAACGGTATGTGTATTTTTTCCCTAGGCCATTCTGGTTAAGCGTTTGGAGCAGCAGAAGTGCGAAGAATTAGTTGTCTTCTCAACCATTTCTTAGCTTCAAACTCCCATATCTCGCGAACGGATTGACCAAACCCAAAAATTCCTGCTGCGTCTGAAAGTAGAAACTCGCCCGATTACAACTGTATGCGTATTTTTTCCCTAGGCCATTCTGGTTAAGCGTTTGGAGCAGCAGAAGTGCCAAAAATTTGTTGTCTTCTCAACCATTTCTTAGCTTCAAAGTCCCATATCTCGCGAACGGATTGACCAAACCCAAAAATTCCTATTGCATCTGAAAGTAGAATCTCGCCCAATTACAACGGTATGTGTATTTCTTCCCCAGGCCATTCTGGTTAAGCGTTTGGAGCAGCAGAATTGCAAAAAATTTTTTGCCTTCTCAACCATTTCTTAGCTTCAAACTCCCATATCTCGCGAACAGATTTACATAACCCAAAAATTCCTATTGCATCTGAAAGTAGAATCTCGCCCGATTACAACGGTAGGTGCATTTTTTCCCTAGGTCATACTGGTTAAGCGTTTGGAGCAGCAGAAGTGGAAAAATTAGTTGTCTTCTCAACCAATTCTTAGATTCAAACTCCCATATCTCGCGAACGGATTGACCAAACCCAAAAATTCCTGCTGCGTCTGAAAGTAGAAACACGCCCGATTACAACTGTATGGGTATTTTTTCCCTGGGCTATTCTGGTTAAGCGTTTGGAGCAGCAGAAGTGCGAAAAATTTGTTGTCTTCTCAACCATTTCTTAGCTGCAAACTCCCATATCTCGCGAACGGAATGACCTAACCCAAAAATTCCTATTGCATCTGAAAGTAGAAACTCGCCCGATTACAACGGTATGTGTATTTTTTCCCTAGGCCATTCTGGTTAAGCGTTTGGAGCAGCAGAATTGCGAAAAATTTTTTGCCTTCTCAACCATTTCTTGGCTTCAAACTCCCATATCTCGCGAACGGATTGGCCGAACCTAAAAATTCCTGCAGTGTCTGAAAGTAGAAACTCGCCCGATTACAACTGTATGTGTATTTTTTCCCTAGCCCATTCTGGTTAAGCGATTGGAGCAGCAGAATTGCGAAAAATTTGTTGTCTTGTCAACCATTTCTTAGCTTCAAACTCCCATATCTCGCGAACGGATTGACCAAACCCAAAACTTCCTGCTGCGTCTGAAAGTAGAAACTCGCCCGATTACAACTGTATGCGTATTTTTTCCCTAGGCCATTCTGGTTAAGCGATGGAGCAGCAGAAGTGCGACAAATTTGTTGTCTTGTCAACCATTTCCTAGCTTCAAACTCCCATATCTCGCGAGCGGATTGACCTAACCCAAAAATTCCTATTACATCTGAAAGTAGAAACTCGCCCGATTACAACGGTATGTGTATTTCTTCCCCAGGCCATTCTGGTTAAGCGTTTGGAGCAGCAGAATTGCGAAAAATTTTTTGCCTTCTCAACCATTTCTTAGCTTCAAACTCCCATATCTCGCGAGCGGATTGACCTAACCCAAAAATTCCTATTACATCTGAAAGTAGAAACTCGCCCGATTACAACGGTATGTGTATTTCTTCCCCAGGCCATTCTGGTTAAGCGTTTGGAGCAGCAGAATTGCGAAAAATTTTTTGCCTTCTCAACCATTTCTTGGCTTCAAACTCCCATATCTCGCGAACGGATTGACCTAACCCAAAAATTCCTGTTGCGTCTGAAAGTAGAAACTCGCCCGATTACAACTGTATGGGTATTTTTATTCCCTAGGCCATTTTGGTTAAGCGTTTGGAGCAGCAGATGTGCGAAAAATTTGTTGTCTTCTCAACCATTTCTTAGCTTCAAACTCCCATATCTCGCGAACGGATTGACCAAACCTAAAAATTCCTGCAGTGTCTGAAAGTAGAAACTCGCCCAATTACAACTGTATGTGTATTTTTTCCCTAGGCCATTCTGGTTAAGCGTTTGGAGCAGCAGAATTGCGAAAAATTTTATGCCTTCTCAACCATTTCTTGGGTTCAAACTCCCATATCTCGCGAACGGATTGACCTAACCCACAAATTCCTGTTGCGTGTGAAAGTAGAAACTCGCCCGATTACAACTGTATGCGTATTTTTTCCCTAGGCCATTCTGGTTAAGCGCTGGAGCAGCAGAAGTGCGACAAATTTGTTGTCTTGTCAACCATTTCTTAGCTTCAAACTCCCATATCTCGCGAGCGGATTGACCTAACCCAAAAATTCCTATTACATCTGAAAGTAGAAACTCGCCCGATTACAACGGTATGTGTATTTCTTCCCCAGGCCATTCTGGTTAAGCGTTTGGAGCAGCAGAATAGCGAAAAATTTTTTGCCTTCTCAACCATTTCTTGGCTTCAAACTCCCATATCTCGCGAACGGATTGACCTAACCCAAAAATTCCTGTTGCGTCTGAAATTAGAAACTCGCCCGATTACATCGGTGTGTGTATTTTTTCCCTAGGCCATTCTGGTTAAACGCTGGAGCAGCAGAAGTGCGACAAATTTGTTGTCTTCTCAACCATTTCTTAGTTTCAAACTCCCATATCTCGCGAGCGGATTGACCTAACCCAAAAATTCTTATTGCATCTGAAAGTAGAAACTCGCCCGATTACAACGGTATGTGTATTTTTTCCCTAGGCCATTCTGGTTAAGCGTTTGGAGCAGCAGAATTGCAAAAAATTTTTTGCCTTCTCAACCATTTCTTGGCTTCAAACTCCCATATCTCGCGAACGGATTGACCTAACCCAAAAATTCCTGTTGCGTCTGAAATTAGAAACTCGCCCGATTACAACGGTATGTGTATTTTTTCCCTAGGCCATTCTGGTTAATCGTTTGGAGCAGCAGAAGTGCGAAGAATTAGTTGTCTTCTCAACCATTTCTTAGCTTCAAACTCCCATATCTCGCGAACGGATTGACCGAACCCAAAAATTCCTGCTGCGTCTGAAAGTAGAATCTCGCCCGATTACAACTGTATGCGTATTTTTTCCCTAGGCCATTCTGGTTAAGCGTTTGGAGCAGCAGAAGTGCGAAAAATTTGTTGTCTTCTCAACCATTTCTTAGCTTCAAAGTCCCATATCTCGCGAACGGATTGACCAAACCCAAAAATTCCTATTGCATCTGAAAGTAGAATCTCGCCCGATTACAACGGTATGTGTATTTCTTCCCCAGGCCAATCTGGTTAAGCGTTTGGAGCAGCAGAATTGCAAAAATTTTTTTGCCTTCTCAACCATTTCTTGGCTTCAAACTCCCATATCTCGCGAACGGATTGACCTAACCCAAAAATTCCTGTTGCGTCTGAAATTAGAAACTCGCCCGATTACATCGGTATGTGTATTTTTTCCCTAGGCCATTCTGGTTAAGCTTTTGGAGCAGCAGAATTGCGAAGAATTAGTTGTCTTCTCAAACATTTCTTAGCTTCAAACTCCCATATCTCGCGAACGGATTGACCAAACCCAAAAATTCCTGCTGCGTCTGAAAGTAGAAACTCGCCCGATTACAGGTGTATGGGTATTTTTATTCCGTAGGCCATTCTGGTTAAGCGTTAGGAGCAGCAGAAGTGCCAAAAATTTGTTGTCTTCTCAACCATTTCTTAGCTTCAAACTCCCATATCTCGCGAACGGATTGACCAAACCCAAAAATTCCTGCTGCGTCTGAAAGTAGAAACTCGCCCGATTACAACTGTATGGGTATTTTTTCCCTACGGCATTCTGGTTAAGCGTTTGGAGCAGCAGAAGTGCGAAAAATTTGTTGTCTTCTCAACCATTTCTTAGCTTCAAACTCCCATATCTCGCGAACGGATTGACCAAACCCAAAAATTCCTGCTGCGTCTGAAAGTAGAAACTCGCCCGATTACAACTGTATGGGTATTTTTTCCCTACGGCATTCTGGTTAAGCGTTTGGAGCAGCAGAAGTGCGAAAAATTTGTTGTCTTCTCAACCATTTCTTAGCTTCAAAGTCCCATATCTCGCGACCGGATTGACCATACCCAAAAATTCCTGCTGCGTCTGAAAGTAGAAACTCGCCCGATTACAACTGTATGCGTATTTTTTCCCTAGGCCATTCTGGTTAAGCGTTTGGAGCAGCAGAATTGCGAAAAATTTGTTGTCTTCTCTACCATTTCTTAGCTTCAATGTCCCATATCTCGCGAACGGATTGACCAAACCCAAAAATTCCTGCTGCGTCTGAAAGTAGAAACTCGCCCGATTACAGCGGTATGTGTATTTTTACACTAGGCCATTCTGGTTAAGCGTTTGGAGCAGCAGAAATGCGAAAAATTTTTCGCCTTCTCAACCATTTCTTGGCTTCAAACTCCCATATCTCGCGAACGGATTGACCTAACCCAAAAATTCCTGTTGCGTCTGAAATTAGAAACTCGCCCGATTACAACGGTATGTGTATTTTTTCCCTAGGCCATTCTGGTTAATCGTTTGGAGCAGCAGAAGTGCGAAGAATTAGTTGTCTTCTCAACCATTTCTTAGCTTCAAACTCCCATATCTCGCGAACGGATTGACCAAACCCAAAAATTCCTGCTGCGTCTGAAAGTAGAATCTCGCCCGATTACAACTGTATGCGCATTTTTTCCCTAGGCCATTCTGGTTAAGCGTTTGGAGCAGCAGAAGTGCGAAAAATTTGTTGTCTTCTCAACCATTTCTTAGCTTCAAACTCCCATATCTCGCGAACGGATTGACCAAACCTAAAAATTCCTGCAGTGTCTGAAAGTAGAAACTCGCCCAATTACAACTGTATGTGTATTTTTTCCCTAGGCCATTCTGGTTAAGCGTTTGGAGCAGCAGAAGTGCCAAAAATTTGTTGTCTTCTCAACCATTTCTTAGCTTCAAACTCCCATATCTCGCGAACGGATTGACCAAACCCAAAAATTCCTGCTGCGTCTGAAAGTAGAAACTCGCCCGATTACAACTGTATGGGTATTTTTTCCCTACGGCATTCTGGTTAAGCGTTTGGAGCAGCAGAAGTGCGAAAAATTTGTTGTCTTCTCAACCATTTCTTAGCTTCAAACTCCCATATCTCGCGAACGGATTGACCAAACCCAAAAATTCCTGCTGCGTCTGAAAGTAGAAACTCGCCCGATTACAACTGTATGGGTATTTTTTCCCTACGGCATTCTGGTTAAGCGTTTGGAGCAGCAGAAGTGCGAAAAATTTGTTGTCTTCTCAACCATTTCTTAGCTTCAAAGTCCCATATCTCGCGACCGGATTGACCATACCCAAAAATTCCTGCTGCGTCTGAAAGTAGAAACTCGCCCGATTACAACTGTATGCGTATTTTTTCCCTAGGCCATTCTGGTTAAGCGTTTGGAGCAGCAGAATTGCGAAAAATTTCTTGTCTTCTCAACCATTTCTTAGCTGCAAACTCCCATATCTCGCGAACGGAATGACTTAACCCAAAAATTCCTATTGCATCTGAAAGTAGAAACTCGCCCGATTACAACGGTATGTGTATTTTTTCCCTAGGCCATTCTGGTTAAGCGTTTGGAGCAGCAGAATTGCGAAAAATTTCTTGTCTTCTCAACCATTTCTTAGCTGCAAACTCCCATATCTCGCGAACGGAATGACTTAACCCAAAAATTCCTATTGCATCTGAAAGTAGAAACTCGCCCGATTACAACGGTATGTGTATTTTTTCCCTAGGCCATTCTGGTTAAGCGTTTGGAGCAGCAGAATTGCGAAAAATTTGTTGTCTTCTCTACCATTTCTTAGCTTCAATGTCCCATATCTCGCGAACGGATTGACCTAACCCAAAAATTCCTGTTGCGTCTGAAATTAGAAACTCGCCCGATTACAACGGTATGTGTATTTTTTCCCTAGGCCATTCTGGTTAATCGTTTGGAGCAGCAGAAGTGCGAAGAATTAGTTGTCTTCTCAACCATTTCTTAGCTTCAAACTCCCATATCTCGCGAACGGATTGACCAAACCCAAAAATTCCTGCTGCGTCTGAAAGTAGAATCTCGCCCGATTACAACTGTATGCGTATTTTTTCCCTAGGCCATTCTGGTTAAGCGTTTGGAGCAGCAGAAGTGCGAAAAATTTGTTGTCTTCTCAACCATTTCTTAGCTTCAAACTCCCATATCTCGCGAACGGATTGACCAAACCTAAAAATTCCTGCAGTGTCTGAAAGTAGAAACTCGCCCAATTACAACTGTATGTGTATTTTTTCCCTAGGCCATTCTGGTTAAGCGTTTGGAGCAGCAGAATTGCGAAAAATTTTATGCCTTCTCAACCATTTCTTGGGTTCAAACTCCCATATCTCGCGAACGGATTGACCTAACCCAAAAATTCCTGTTGCGTGTGAAAGTAGAAACTCGCCCGATTACAACTGTATGCGTATTTTTTCCCTAGGCCATTCTGGTTAAGCGCTGGAGCAGCAGAAGTGCGACAAATTTGTTGTCTTGTCAACCATTTCTTAGCTTCAAACTCCCATATCTCGCGAGCGGATTGACCTAACCCAAAAATTCCTATTACATCTGAAAGTAGAAACTCGCCCGATTACAACGGTATGTGTATTTCTTCCCCAGGCCATTCTGGTTAAGCGTTTGGAGCAGCAGAATTGCGAAAAATTTTTTGCCTTCTCAACCATTTCTTGGCTTCAAACTCCCATATCTCGCGAACGGATTGACCTAACCCAAAAATTCCTGTTGCGTCTGAAATTAGAAACTCGCCCGATTACATCGGTGTGTGTATTTTTTCCCTAGGCCATTCTGGTTAAACGCTGGAGCGGCAGAAGTGCGACAAATTTGTTGTCTTCTCAACCATTTCTTAGTTTCAAACTCCCATATCTCGCGAGCGGATTGACCTAACCCAAAAATTCTTATTGCATCTGAAAGTAGAAACTCGCCCGATTACAACGGTATGTGTATTTTTTCCCTAGGCCATTCTGGTTAAGCGTTTGGAGCAGCAGAATTGCAACAAATTTTTTGCCTTCTCAACCATTTCTTGGCTTCAAACTCCCATATCTCGCGAACGGATTGACCTAACCCAAAAATTCCTGTTGCGTCTGAAATTAGAAACTCGCCCGATTACAACGGTATGTGTATTTTTTCCCTAGGCCATTCTGGTTAATCGTTTGGAGCAGCAGAAGTGCGAAGAATTAGTTGTCTTCTCAACCATTTCTTAGCTTCAAACTCCCATATCTCGCGAACGGATTGACCAAACCCAAAAATTCCTGCTGCGTCTGAAAGTAGAATCTCGCCCGATTACAACTGTATGCGTATTTTTTCCCTAGGCCATTCTGGTTAAGCGTTTGGAGCAGCAGAAGTGCGAAAAATTTGTTGTCTTCTCAACCATTTCTTAGCTTCAAAGTCCCATATCTCGCGAACGGATTGACCAAACCCAAAAATTCCTATTGCATCTGAAAGTAGAATCTCGCCCGATTACAACGGTATGTGTATTTCTTCCCCAGGCCAATCTGGTTAAGCGTTTGGAGCAGCAGAATTGCAAAAAATTTTTTGCCTTCTCAACCATTTCTTGGCTTCAAACTCCCATATCTCGCGAACGGATTGACCTAACCCAAAAATTCCTGTTGCGTCTGAAATTAGAAACTCGCCCGATTACATCGGTATGTGTATTTTTTCCCTAGGCCATTCTGGTTAAGCGTTTGGAGCAGCAGAAGTGCGAAGAATTAGTTGTCTTCTCAAACATTTCTTAGCTTCAAACTCCCATATCTCGCGAACGGATTGACCAAACCCAAAAATTCCTGCTGCGTCTGAAAGTAGAAACTCGCCCGATTACAGCTGTATGGGTATTTTTATTCCCTAGGCCATTCTGGTTAAGCGTTAGGAGCAGCAGAAGTGCCAAAAATTTGTTGTCTTCTCAACCATTTCTTAGCTTCAAACTCCCATATCTCGCGAACGGATTGACCAAACCCAAAAATTCCTGCTGCGTCTGAAAGTAGAAACTCGCCCGATTACAACTGTATGGGTATTTTTTCCCTACGGCATTCTGGTTAAGCGTTTGGAGCAGCAGAAGTGCGAAAAATTTGTTGTCTTCTCAACCATTTCTTAGCTTCAAACTCCCATATCTCGCGAACGGATTGACCAAACCCAAAAATTCCTGCTGCGTCTGAAAGTAGAAACTCGCCCGATTACAACTGTATGGGTATTTTTTCCCTACGGCATTCTGGTTAAGCGTTTGGAGCAGCAGAAGTGCGAAAAATTTGTTGTCTTCTCAACCATTTCTTAGCTTCAAAGTCCCATATCTCGCGACCGGATTGACCATACCCAAAAATTCCTGCTGCGTCTGAAAGTAGAAACTCGCCCGATTACAACTGTATGCGTATTTTTTCCCTAGGCCATTCTGGTTAAGCGTTTGGAGCAGCAGAATTGCGAAAAATTTCTTGTCTTCTCAACCATTTCTTAGCTGCAAACTCCCATATCTCGCGAACGGAATGACTTAACCCAAAAATTCCTATTGCATCTGAAAGTAGAAACTCGCCCGATTACAACGGTATGTGTATTTTTTCCCTAGGCCATTCTGGTTAAGCGTTTGGAGCAGCAGAATTGCGAAAAATTTGTTGTCTTCTCTACCATTTCTTAGCTTCAATGTCCCATATCTCGCGAACGGATTGACCAAACCCAAAAATTCCTGCTGCGTCTGAAAGTAGAAACTCGCCCGATTACAGCGGTATGTGTATTTTTACACTAGGCCATTCTGGTTAAGCGTTTGGAGCAGCAGAAATGCGAAAAATTTTTCGCCTTCTCAACCATTTCTTGGCTTCAAACTCCCATATCTCGCGAACGGATTGACCTAACCCAAAAATTCCTATTGCATCTGAAA
Source organism: Ptiloglossa arizonensis (assembly GCF_051014685.1). NCBI lineage: Eukaryota > Metazoa > Arthropoda > Insecta > Hymenoptera > Colletidae > Ptiloglossa > Ptiloglossa arizonensis. Next base: position 2,352,269 of record NW_027478397.1, read on the forward strand.
GTAGAAACTCGCCCGATTACCACGGTATGTGTATTTTTTCCCTAGGCCATTCTGGTTAAGCGTTTGGAGCAGCAGAATTGCGAAAAATTTGTTGTCTTCTCAACCATTTCTTAGCGTCAAACTCCCATATCTCGCGAACGGATTGACCTAACTCAAAAATTCCTGTTGCGTCTGAAAGTAGAAACTCGCCCGATTACAGCGGTGTGTGTATTTTTTCCCTAGGCCATTCTGATTAAGCGCTGGAGCAGCAGAAGTGCGACAAATTTGTTGTCTTCTCAACCATTTCTTAGTTTCAAACTCCCATATCTCGCGAGCGGATTGACCTAACCCAAAAATTCCTATTGCATCTGAAAGTAGAAACTCGCCCGATTACAACGGTATGTGTATTTTTTCCCTAGGCCATTCTGGTTAAGCGTTTGACGCAGCAGAATTGCAAAAAATTTTTTGCCTTCTCAACCATTTCTTGGCTTCAAACTCCCATATCTCGCGAACGGATTGACCTAACCCAAAAATTCCTGTTGCGTCTGAAATTAGAAACTCGCCCGATTACAACGGTATGTGTATTTTTTCCCTAGGCCATTCTGGTTAAGCGTTTGGAGCAGCAGAAGTGCGAAGAATTAGTTGTCTTCTCAACCATTTCTTAGCTTCAAACTCCCATATCTCGCGAACGGATTGACCAAACCCAAAAATTCCTGCTGCGTCTGAAAGTAGAAACTCGCCCAATTACAACGGTATGTGTATTTCTTCCCCAGGCCATTCTGGTTAAGCGTTTGGAGCAGCTGAATTGCAAAAAATTTTTTGCCTTCTCAACCATTTCTTAGCTTCAAACTCCCATATCTCGCGAACAGATTTACATAACCCAAAAATTCCTATTGCATCTGAAAGTAGAATCTCGCCCGATTACAACGGTAGGTGCATTTTTTCCCTAGGTCATACTGGTTAAGCGTTTGGAGCAGCCGAAGTGGAAAAATTAGTTGTCTTCTCAACCAATTCTTAGATTCAAACTCCCATATCTCGCGAACGGAATGACCTAACCCAAAAATTCCTATTGCATCTGAAAGTAGAAACTCGCCCGATTACAACGGTATGTGTATTTTTTCCCTAGGCCATTCTGGTTAAGCGTTTGGAACAGCAGAATTGCGAAAAATTTTTTGCCTTCTCAACCATTTCTTGGCTTCAAACTCCCATATCTCGCGAACGGATTGGCCGAACCTAAAAATTCCTGCAGTGTCTGAAAGTAGAAACTCGCCCGATTACAACTGTATGTGTATTTTTTCCCTAGCCCATTCTGGTTAAGCGATTGGAGCAGCAGTAGTGCGAAAAATTTGTTGTCTTGTCAACCATTTCTTAGCTTCAAACTCCCATATCTCGCGAACGGATTGACCAAACCCAAAACTTCCTGCTGCGTCTGAAAGTAGAAACTCGCCCGATTACAACTGTATGCGTATTTTTTCCCTAGGCCATTCTGGTTAAGCGCTGGAGCAGCAGAAGTGCGACAAATTTGTTGTCTTGTCAACCATTTCCTAGCTTCAAACTCCCATATCTCGCGAGCGGATTGATCTAACCCAAAAATTCCTATTACATCTGAAAGTAGAAACTCGCCCGATTACAACGGTATGTGTATTTCTTCCCCAGGCCATTCTGGTTAAGCGTTTGGAGCAGCAGAATTGCGAAAAATTTTTTGCCTTCTCAACCATTTCTTAGCTTCAAACTCCCATATCTCGCGAGCGGATTGACCTAACCCAAAAATTCCTATTACATCTGAAAGTAGAAACTCGCCCGATTACAACGGTATGTGTATTTCTTCCCCAGGCCATTCTGGTTAAGCGTTTGGAGCAGCAGAATTGCGAAAAATTTTTTGCCTTCTCAACCATTTCTTGGCTTCAAACTCCCATATCTCGCGAACGGATTGACCTAACCCAAAAATTCCTGTTGCGTCTGAAAGTAGAAACTCGCCCGATTACAACTGTATGGGTATTTTTATTCCCTAGGCCATTCTGGTTAAGCGTTTGGAGTAGCAGAAGTGCGAAAAATTTGTTGTCTTCTCAACCATTTCTTAGCTTCAAACTCCCATATCTCGCGAACGGATTGACCAAACCTAAAAATTCCTGCAGTGTCTGAAAGTAGAAACTCGCCCAATTACAACTGTATGTGTATTTTTTCCCTAGGCCATTCTGGTTAAGCGTTTGGAGCAGCAGAATTGCGAAAAATTTTATGCCTTCTCAACCATTTCTTGGGTTCAAACTCCCATATCTCGCGAACGGATTGACCTAACCCAAAAATTCCTGTTGCGTGTGAAAGTAGAAACTCGCCCGATTACAACTGTATGCGTATTTTTTCCCTAGGCCATTCTGGTTAAGCGCTGGAGCAGCAGAAGTGCGACAAATTTGTTGTCTTGTCAACCATTTCTTAGCTTCAAACTCCCATATCTCACGAGCGGATTGACCTAACCCAAAAATTCCTATTACATCTGAAAGTAGAAACTCGCCCGATTACAACGGTATGTGTATTTCTTCCCCAGGCCATTCTGGTTAAGCGTTTGGAGCAGCAGAATTGCGAAAAATTTTTTGCCTTCTCAACCATTTCTTGGCTTCAAACTCCCATATCTCGCGAACGGATTGACCTAACCCAAGAATTCCTGTTGCGTCTGAAATTAGAAACTCGCCCGATTACATCGGTGTGTGTATTTTTTCCCTAGGCCATTCTGGTTAAACGCTGGAGCAGCAGAAGTGCGACAAATTTGTTGTCTTCTCAACCATTTCTTAGTTTCAAACTCCCATATCTCGCGAGCGGATTGACCTAACCCAAAAATTCTTATTGCATCTGAAAGTAGAAACTCGCCCGATTACAACGGTATGTGTATTTTTTCCCTAGGCCATTCTGGTTAAGCGTTTGGAGCAGCAGAATTGCAAAAAATTTTTTGCCTTCTCAACCATTTCTTGGCTTCAAACTCCCATATCTCGCGAACGGATTGACCTAACCCAAAAATTCCTGTTGCGTCTGAAATTAGAAACTCGCCCGATTACAACGGTATGTGTATTTTTTCCCTAGGCCATTCTGGTTAATCGTTTGGAGCAGCAGAAGTGCGAAGAATTAGTTGTCTTCTCAACCATTTCTTAGCTTCAAACTCCCATATCTCGCGAACGGATTGACCAAACCCAAAAATTCCTGCTGCGTCTGAAAGTAGAATCTCGCCCGATTACAACTGTATGCGTATTTTTTCCCTAGGCCATTCTGGTTAAGCGTTTGGAGCAGCAGAAGTGCGAAAAATTTGTTGTCTTCTCAACCATTTCTTAGCTTCAAAGTCCCATATCTCGCGAACGGATTGACCAAACCCAAAAATTCCTATTGCATCTGAAAGTAGAATCTCGCCCGATTACAACGGTATGTGTATTTCTTCCCCAGGCCAATCTGGTTAAGCGTTTGGAGCAGCAGAATTGCAAAAAATTTTTTGCCTTCTCAACCATTTCTTGGCTTCAAACTCCCATATCTCGCGAACGGATTGACCTAACCCAAAAATTCCTGTTGCGTCTGAAATTAGAAACTCGCCCGATTACATCGGTATGTGTATTTTTTCCCTAGGCCATTCTGGTTAAGCGTTTGGAGCAGCAGAAGTGCGAAGAATTAGTTGTCTTCTCAAACATTTCTTAGCTTCAAACTCCCATATCTCGCGAACGGATTGCTCAAACCCAAAAATTCCTGCTGCGTCTGAAAGTAGAAACTCGCCCGATTACAGCTGTATGGGTATTTTTATTCCCTAGGCCATTCTGGTTAAGCGTTTGGAGCAGCAGAAGTGCCAAAAATTTGTTGTCTTCTCAACCATTTCTTAGCTTCAAACTCCCATATCTCGCGAACGGATTGACCGAACCCAAAAATTCCTGCTGCGTCTGAAAGTAGAAACTCGCCCGATTACAACTGTATGGGTATTTTTTCCCTACGGCATTCTGGTTAAGCGTTTGGAGCAGCAGAAGTGCGAAAAATTTGTTGTCTTCTCAACCATTTCTTAGCTTCAAACTCCCATATCTCGCGAACGGATTGACCAAACCCAAAAATTCCTGCTGCGTCTGAAAGTAGAAACTCGCCCGATTACAACTGTATGGGTATTTTTTCCCTACGGCATTCTGGTTAAGCGTTTGGAGCAGCAGAAGTGCGAAAAATTTGTTGTCTTCTCAACCATTTCTTAGCTTCAAAGTCCCATATCTCGCGACCGGATTGACCATACCCAAAAATTCCTGCTGCGTCTGAAAGTAGAAACTCGCCCGATTACAACTGTATGCGTATTTTTTCCCTAGGCCATTCTGGTTAAGCGTTTGGAGCAGCAGAATTGCGAAAAATTTCTTGTCTTCTCAACCATTTCTTAGCTGCAAACTCCCATATCTCGCGAACGGAATGACTTAACCCAAAAATTCCTATTGCATCTGAAAGTAGAAACTCGCCCGATTACAACGGTATGTGTATTTTTTCCCTAGGCCATTCTGGTTAAGCGTTTGGAGCAGCAGAAGTGCGAAAAATTTGTTGTCTTCTCAACCATTTCTTAGCTTCAAAGTCCCATATCTCGCGAACGGATTGACCAAACCCAAAAATTCCTGCTGCGTCTGAAAGTAGAAACTCGCCCGATTACTACTGTATGCGTATTTTTTCCCTAGGCCATTCTGGTTAAGCGTTTGGAGCAGCAGAATTGCGAAAAATTTTTTGCTTTCTCAACCATTTCTTGGCTTCAAACTCTCATATCTCGCGAACGGATTGACCTAACCCAAAAATACCTGTTGCATCTGAAAGTAGAAACTCGCCCGATTACAGCGGTATGTGTATTTTTTCCCTAGGCCATTCTGGTTAAGCGTTTGGGGCACAGAAGTTCGAAAAATTTGTTGTCTTCTCAACCATTTCTTAGCTTCAAAGTCCCATATCTCGCGAACGGATTGACCAAACCCAAAAATTCCTGCTGCGTCTGAAATTAGAAACTCGCCCGATTACAACGGTATGAGTATTTTTACTCCCAAGGCCATTCTGGTTAAGCGTTTGGAGCAGCAGAAGTGCGAAAAATTTGTTGTCTTCTCAACCATTTCTTGGCTTCAAACTCTCATATCTCGCGAACGGATTGACCTAACCCAAAAATTCCTGTTGCATCTGAAAGTAGAAACTCGCCCGATTACAGCGGTATGTGTATTTTTTCCCTAGGCCATTCTGGTTAAGCGTTTGGGGCACAGAAGTTCGAAAATTTGTTGTCTTCTCAACCATTTCTTAGCTTCAAAGTCCCATATCTCGCGAACGGATTGACCAAACCCAAAAATTCCTGCTGCGTCTGAAAGTAGAAACTCGCCCGATTACAACTGTATGCGTATTTTTTCCCTAGGCCATTCTGGTTAAGCGCTGGAGCAGCAGAAGTGCGACAAATTTGTTGTCTTGTCAACCATTTCTTAGCTTCAAACTCCCATATCTCGCGAGCGGATTGACCTAACCCAAAAATTCCTGCTGCGTCTGAAAGTAGAAACTCGCCCGATTACTACTGTATGCGTATTTTTTCCCTAGGCCATTCTGGTTAAGCGTTTGGAGCAGCAGAATTGCGAAAAATTTTTTGCTTTCTCAACCATTTCTTGGCTTCAAACTCTCATATCTCGCGAACGGATTGACCTAACCCAAAAATACCTGTTGCATCTGAAAGTAGAAACTCGCCCGATTACAGCGGTATGTGTATTTTTTCCCTAGGCCATTCTGGTTAAGCGTTTGGGGCACAGAAGTCCGAAAAATTTGTTGTTTTCTCAACCATTTCTTAGCTTCAAAGTCCCATATCTCGCGAACGGATTGACCAAACCCAAAAATTCCTGCTGCGTCTGAAATTAGAAACTCGCTCGATTACAACGGTATGGGTATTTTTACTCCCAAGGCCATTCTGGTTAAGCGTTTGGAGCAGCAGAAGTGCGAAAAATTTGTTGTCTTCTCAACCATTTCTTAGCTTCAAAGTCCCATATCTCGCGAACGGATTGACCAAACCCAAAAATTCCTGCTGCGTCTGAAATTAGAAACTCGCTCGATTACAACGGTATGGGTATTTTTACTCCCAAGGCCATTCTGGTTAATCGTTTGGAGCAGCAGAAGTGCGAAGAATTAGTTGTCTTCTCAACCATTTCTTAGCTTCAAACTCCCATATCTCGCGAACGGATTGACCAAACCCAAAAATTCCTGCTGCGTCTGAAAGTAGAATCTCGCCCGATTACAACTGTATGCGTATTTTTTCCCTAGGCCATTCTGGTTAAGCGTTTGGAGCAGCAGAAGTGCGAAAAATTTGTTGTCTTCTCAACCATTTCTTAGCTTCAAAGTCCCATATCTCGCGAACGGATTGACCAAACCCAAAAATTCCTATTGCATCTGAAAGTAGAATCTCGCCCGATTACAACGGTATGTGTATTTCTTCCCCAGGCCAATCTGGTTAAGCGTTTGGAGCAGCAGAATTGCAAAAAATTTTTTGCCTTCTCAACCATTTCTTGGCTTCAAACTCCCATATCTCGCGAACGGATTGACCTAACCCAAAAATTCCTGTTGCGTCTGAAATTAGAAACTCGCCCGATTACATCGGTATGTGTATTTTTTCCCTAGGCCATTCTGGTTAAGCGTTTGGAGCAGCAGAAGTGCGAAGAATTAGTTGTCTTCTCAAACATTTCTTAGCTTCAAACTCCCATATCTCGCGAACGGATTGCTCAAACCCAAAAATTCCTGCTGCGTCTGAAAGTAGAAACTCGCCCGATTACAGCTGTATGGGTATTTTTATTCCCTAGGCCATTCTGGTTAAGCGTTTGGAGCAGCAGAAGTGCCAAAAATTTGTTGTCTTCTCAACCATTTCTTAGCTTCAAACTCCCATATCTCGCGAACGGATTGACCGAACCCAAAAATTCCTGCTGCGTCTGAAAGTAGAAACTCGCCCGATTACAACTGTATGGGTATTTTTTCCCTACGGCATTCTGGTTAAGCGTTTGGAGCAGCAGAAGTGCGAAAAATTTGTTGTCTTCTCAACCATTTCTTAGCTTCAAACTCCCATATCTCGCGAACGGATTGACCAAACCCAAAAATTCCTGCTGCGTCTGAAAGTAGAAACTCGCCCGATTACAACTGTATGGGTATTTTTTCCCTACGGCATTCTGGTTAAGCGTTTGGAGCAGCAGAAGTGCGAAAAATTTGTTGTCTTCTCAACCATTTCTTAGCTTCAAAGTCCCATATCTCGCGACCGGATTGACCATACCCAAAAATTCCTGCTGCGTCTGAAAGTAGAAACTCGCCCGATTACAACTGTATGCGTATTTTTTCCCTAGGCCATTCTGGTTAAGCGTTTGGAGCAGCAGAATTGCGAAAAATTTCTTGTCTTCTCAACCATTTCTTAGCTGCAAACTCCCATATCTCGCGAACGGAATGACTTAACCCAAAAATTCCTATTGCATCTGAAAGTAGAAACTCGCCCGATTACAACGGTATGTGTATTTTTTCCCTAGGCCATTCTGGTTAAGCGTTTGGAGCAGCAGAAGTGCGAAAAATTTGTTGTCTTCTCAACCATTTCTTAGCTTCAAAGTCCCATATCTCGCGAACGGATTGACCAAACCCAAAAATTCCTGCTGCGTCTGAAAGTAGAAACTCGCCCGATTACTACTGTATGCGTATTTTTTCCCTAGGCCATTCTGGTTAAGCGTTTGGAGCAGCAGAATTGCGAAAAATTTTTTGCTTTCTCAACCATTTCTTGGCTTCAAACTCTCATATCTCGCGAACGGATTGACCTAACCCAAAAATACCTGTTGCATCTGAAAGTAGAAACTCGCCCGATTACAGCGGTATGTGTATTTTTTCCCTAGGCCATTCTGGTTAAGCGTTTGGGGCACAGAAGTTCGAAAAATTTGTTGTCTTCTCAACCATTTCTTAGCTTCAAAGTCCCATATCTCGCGAACGGATTGACCAAACCCAAAAATTCCTGCTGCGTCTGAAATTAGAAACTCGCCCGATTACAACGGTATGAGTATTTTTACTCCCAAGGCCATTCTGGTTAAGCGTTTGGAGCAGCAGAAGTGCGAAAAATTTGTTGTCTTCTCAACCATTTCTTGGCTTCAAACTCTCATATCTCGCGAACGGATTGACCTAACCCAAAAATTCCTGTTGCATCTGAAAGTAGAAACTCGCCCGATTACAGCGGTATGTGTATTTTTTCCCTAGGCCATTCTGGTTAAGCGTTTGGGGCACAGAAGTTCGAAAATTTGTTGTCTTCTCAACCATTTCTTAGCTTCAAAGTCCCATATCTCGCGAACGGATTGACCAAACCCAAAAATTCCTGCTGCGTCTGAAAGTAGAAACTCGCCCGATTACAACTGTATGCGTATTTTTTCCCTAGGCCATTCTGGTTAAGCGCTGGAGCAGCAGAAGTGCGACAAATTTGTTGTCTTGTCAACCATTTCTTAGCTTCAAACTCCCATATCTCGCGAGCGGATTGACCTAACCCAAAAATTCCTGCTGCGTCTGAAAGTAGAAACTCGCCCGATTACTACTGTATGCGTATTTTTTCCCTAGGCCATTCTGGTTAAGCGTTTGGAGCAGCAGAATTGCGAAAAATTTTTTGCTTTCTCAACCATTTCTTGGCTTCAAACTCTCATATCTCGCGAACGGATTGACCTAACCCAAAAATACCTGTTGCATCTGAAAGTAGAAACTCGCCCGATTACAGCGGTATGTGTATTTTTTCCCTAGGCCATTCTGGTTAAGCGTTTGGGGCACAGAAGTCCGAAAAATTTGTTGTTTTCTCAACCATTTCTTAGCTTCAAAGTCCCATATCTCGCGAACGGATTGACCAAACCCAAAAATTCCTGCTGCGTCTGAAATTAGAAACTCGCTCGATTACAACGGTATGGGTATTTTTACTCCCAAGGCCATTCTGGTTAAGCGTTTGGAGCAGCAGAAGTGCGAAAAATTTGTTGTCTTCTCAACCATTTCTTGGCTTCAAACTCTCATATCTCGCGAACGGATTGACCTAACCCAAAAATTCCTGTTGCATCTGAAAGTAGAAACTCGCCCGATTACAGCGGTATGTGTATTTTTTCCCTAGGCCATTCTGGTTAAGCGTTTGGGGCACAGAAGTTCGAAAATTTGTTGTCTTCTCAACCGTTTCTTAGCTTCAAAGTCCCATATCTCGCGAACGGATTGACCAAACCCAAAAATTCCTGCTGCGTCTGAAAGTAGAAACTCGCCCGATTACAACTGTATGCGTATTTTTTCCCTAGGCCATTCTGGTTAAGCGCTGGAGCAGCAGAAGTGCGACAAATTTGTTGTCTTGTCAACCATTTCTTAGCTTCAAACTCCCATATCTCGCGAGCGGATTGACCTAACCCAAAAATTCCTATTACATCTGAAAGTAGAAACTCGCCCGATTACAACGGTATGTGTATTTCATCCCCAGGCCATTCTGGTTAAGCGTTTGGAGCAGCAGAATTGCGAAAAATTTTTTGCCTTCTCAACCATTTCTTGGCTTCAAACTCCCATATCTCGCGAACGGATTGACCTAACCCAAAAATTCCTGTTGCGTATGAAATTAGAAACTCGCCCGATTACATCGGTATGTGTATTTTTTCCCTAGGCCATTCTGGTTAAGCGTTTGGAGCAGCAGAAGTGCGAAAAATTTGTTGTCTTCTCAACCATTTCTTAGCTTCAAACTCCCATATCTCGCGAACGGATTGACCAAACCCAAAAATTCCTGCTGCGTCTGAAAGTAGAAACTCGCCCGATTACAACTGTATGCGTATTTTTTCCCTAGGCCATTCTGGTTAAGCGCTGGAGCAGCAGAAGTGCGACAAATTTGTTGTCTTCTCAACCATTTCTTAGCTTCAAACTCCCATATCTCGCGAGCGGATTGACCTAACCCAAAAATTCCTGTTGCGTGTGAAAGTAGAGACTTGCCCGATTACAACGGTATGTGTATTTTTTCCCTAGGCCATTCTGGTTAAGCGTTTGGAGCAGCAGAATTGCGAAAAATTTTATGCCTTCTCAACCATTTCTTGGGTTCAAACTCCCATATCTCGCGAACGGATTGACCTAACCCAAAAATTCCTGTTGCGTGTGAAAGTAGAAACTCGCCCGATTACAACGGTATGTGTATTTTTTCCCTAGCCCATTCTGGTTAAGCGATTGGAGCAGCAGTAGTGCGAAAAATTTGTTGTCTTGTCAACCATTTCTTAGCTTCAAAGTCGCATATCTCGCGAACGGATTGGCCTAACCCAAAAATTCCAATTGTAACTGAAAGTAGAAACTCGTCCGATTACAACGGTATGGGCATTTTTTTCCTAGGCCATTCTGGTTAAGCGTTTGGAGCACAGAAGTTCGAAAAATTTGTTGTCTTCTCAACCATTTCTTAGCTTCAAACTCCCATATCTCGCGAACGGATTGACATAACCCAAAAATTCCTATTGCATCTGAAAGTAGAATCTCGCCCGATTACAACGGTAGGTGCATTTTTTCCCTAGGCCATACTGGTTAAGCGTTTGGAGCAGCAGAAGTGGAAAAATTAGTTGCCTTCTCAACCATTTCTTAGATTCAAACTCCCATATCTCGCGAACGGATTGACCAAACCCAAAAATTCCTGCTGCGTCTGAAAGTAGAAACTCGCCCGATTACAACTGTATGGGTATTTTTTCCCTAGGCCATTGTGGTTAAGCGTTTGGAGCAGCAGAAGTGCGAAAAATTTGTTGTCTTCTCAACCATTTCTTAGCTGCAAACTCCCATATCTCGCGAACGGAATGACCTAATCCAAAAATTCCTATTGCATCTGAAAGTAGAAACTCGCCCGATTATAACGGTATGGGTATTTTTTCCCTAGGCCATTGTGGTTAAGCGTTTGGAGCAGCAGAAGTGCGAAAAATTTGTTGTCTTCTCAACCATTTCTTAGCTTCAAAGTCCCATATCTCGCGAACGGATTGACCAAACCCAAAAATTCCTGCTGCGTCTGAAAGTAGAAACTCGCCCGATTACTACTGTATGCGTATTTTTTCCCTAGGCCATTCTGGTTAAGCGTTTGGAGCAGCAGAATTGCGAAAAATTTTTTGCTTTCTCAACCATTTCTTGGCTTCAAACTCTCATATCTCGCGAACGGATTGACCTAACCCAAAAATACCTGTTGCATCTGAAAGTAGAAACTCGCCCGATTACAGCGGTATGTGTATTTTTTCCCTAGGCCATTCTGGTTAAGCGTTTGGGGCACAGAAGTTCGAAAAATTTGTTGTCTTCTCAACCATTTCTTAGCTTCAAAGTCCCATATCTCGCGAACGGATTGACCAAACCCAAAAATTCCTGCTGCGTCTGAAATTAGAAACTCGCCCGATTACAACGGTATGGGTATTTTTACTCCCAAGGCCATTCTGGTTAAGCGTTTGGAGCAGCAGAAGTGCGAAAAATTTGTTGTCTTCTCAACCATTTCTTGGCTTCAAACTCTCATATCTCGCGAACGGATTGACCTAACCCAAAAATTCCTGTTGCATCTGAAAGTAGAAACTCGCCCGATTACAGCGGTATGTGTATTTTTTCCCTAGGCCATTCTGGTTAAGCGTTTGGGGCACAGAAGTTCGAAAATTTGTTGTCTTCTCAACCATTTCTTAGCTTCAAAGTCCCATATCTCGCGAACGGATTGACCAAACCCAAAAATTCCTGCTGCGTCTGAAAGTAGAAACTCGCCCGATTACAACTGTATGCGTATTTTTTCCCTAGGCCATTCGGGTTAAGCGCTGGAGCAGCAGAAGTGCGACAAATTTGTTGTCTTGTCAACCATTTCTTAGCTTCAAACTCCCATATCTCGCGAGCGGATTGACCTAACCCAAAAATTCCTATTACATCTGAAAGTAGAAACTCGCCCGATTACAGCGGTATGTGTATTTCATCCCCAGACCATTCTGGTTAAGCGTTTGGAGCAGCAGAATTGCGAAAAATTTTTTGCCTTCTCAACCATTTCTTGGCTTCAAACTCCCATATCTCGCGAACGGATTGACCTAACCCAAAAATTCCTGTTGCGTATGAAATTAGAAACTCGCCCGATTACATCGGTATGTGTATTTTTTCCCTAGGCCATTCTGGTTAAGCGTTTGGAGCAGCAGAAGTGCGAAGAATTAGTTGTCTTCTCAAACATTTCTTAGCTTCAAACTCCCATATCTCGCGAACGGATTGACCAAACCCAAAAATTCCTGCTGTGTCTGAAAGTAGAAACCCGCCCGATTACAACGGTATGTGTATTTTTTCCCTAGGCCATTCTGGTTAAGCGATTGGAGCAGCAGGAGTGCGAAAAATTTGTTGTCTTCTCAACCATGCCTTAGCTTCAAAGTCCCATATCTCGCGAACGGATTGACCAAACCTAAAAATTCCTGCAGTGTCTGAAATTAGAAACTCGCCCGATTACAACTGTATGTGTATTTTTTCCCTAGCCCATTCTGGTTAAGCGATTGGAGCAGCAGTAGTGCGAAAAATTTGTTGTCTTGTCAACCATTTCTTAGCTTCAAAGTCCCATATCTCGCGAACGGATTGGCCTAACCCAAAAATTCCTATTGCATCTGAAAGTAGAAACTCGTCCGATTACAACGGTATGGGTATTTTTTCCCTAGGCCATTGTGGTTAAGCGTTTGGAGCAGCAGAAGTGCGAAAAATTTGTTGTCTTCTCAACCATTTCTTAGTTTCAAAGTCCCATATCTCGCGAACGGATTGACCAAACCCAAAAATTCCTGCTGCGTCTGAAAGTAGAAACTCGCCCGATTACTACTGTATGCGTATTTTTTCCCTAGGCCATTCTGGTTAAGCGTTTGGAGCAGCAGAATTGCGAAAAATTTTTTGCTTTCTCAACCATTTCTTGGCTTCAAACTCTCATATCTCGCGAACGGATTGACCTAACCCAAAAATACCTGTTGCATCTGAAAGTAGAAACTCGCCCGATTACAGCGGTATGTGTATTTTTTCCCTAGGCCATTCTGGTTAAGCGTTTGGGGCACAGAAGTTCGAAAAATTTGTTGTTTTCTCAACCATTTCTTAGCTTCAAAGTCCCATATCTCGCGAACGGATTGACCAAACCCAAAAATTCCTGCTGCGTCTGAAATTAGAAACTCGCCCGATTACAACGGTATGGGTATTTTTACTCCCAAGGCCATTCTGGTTAAGCGTTTGGAGCAGCAGAATTGCGAAAAATTTTTTGCTTTCTCAACCATTTCTTGGCTTCAAACTCTCATATCTCGCGAATGGATTGACCTAACCCAAAAATACCTGTTGCATCTGAAAGTAGAAACTCGCCCGATTACAGCGGTATGTGTATTTTTTCCCTAGGCCATTCTGGTTAAGCGTTTGGGGCACAGAAGTTCGAAAAATTTGTTGTCTTCTCAACCATTTCTTAGCTTCAAAGTCCCATATCTCGCGAACGGATTGACCAAACCCAAAAATTCCTGCTGCGTCTGAAATTAGAAACTCGCCCGATTACAACGGTATGGGTATTTTTACTCCCAAGGCCATTCTGGTTAAGCGTTTGGAGCAGCAGAAGTGCGAAAAATTTGTTGTCTTCTCAAGCATTTCTTGGCTTCAAACTCTCATATCTCGCGAACGGATTGACCTAACCCAAAAATTCCTATTACATCTGAAAGTAGAAACTCGCCCGATTACAACGGTATGTGTATTTCATCCCCAGGCCATTCTGGTTAAGCGTTTGGAGCAGCAGAATTGCGAAAAATTTTTTGCCTTCTCAACCATTTCTTGGCTTCAAACTCCCATATCTCGCGAACGGATTGACCTAACCCAAAAATTCCTGTTGCGTATGAAATTAGAAACTCGCCCGATTACATCGGTATGTGTATTTCTTCCCTAGGCCATTCTGGTTAAGCGTTTGGAGCAGCAGAAGTGCGAAAAATTTGTTGTCTTCTCAACCATTTCTTAGCTTCAAACTCCCATATCTCGCGAACGGATTGACCAAACCCAAAAATTCCTGCTGCGTCTGAAAGTAGAAACTCGCCCGATTACAACTGTATGCGTATTTTTTCCCTAGGCCATTCTGGTTAAGCGCTGGAGCAGCAGAAGTGCGACAAATTTGTTGTCTTCTCAACCATTTCTTAGCTTCAAACTCCCATATCTCGCGAGCGGATTGACCTAACCCAAAAATTCCTGTTGCGTGTGAAAGTAGAGACTTGCCCGATTACAACGGTATGTGTATTTTTTCCCTAGGCCATTCTGGTTAAGCGTTTGGAGCAGCAGAATTGCGAAAAATTTTATGCCTTCTCAACCATTTCTTGGGTTCAAACTCCCATATCTCGCGAACGGATTGACCTAACCCAAAAATTCCTGTTGCGTGTGAAAGTAGAAACTCGCCCGATTACAACGGTATGTGTATTTTTTCCCTAGCCCATTCTGGTTAAGCGATTGGAGCAGCAGTAGTGCGAAAAATTTGTTGTCTTGTCAACCATTTCTTAGCTTCAAAGTCGCATATCTCGCGAACGGATTGGCCTAACCCAAAAATTCCTATTGTAACTGAAAGTAGAAACTCGTCCGATTACAACGGTATGGGCATTTTTTTCCTAGGCCATTCTGGTTAAGCGTTTGGGGCACAGAAGTTCGAAAAATTTGTTGTCTTCTCAACCATTTCTTAGCTTCAAACTCCCATATCTCGCGAACGGATTGACATAACCCAAAAATTCCTATTGCATCTGAAAGTAGAATCTCGCCCGATTACAACGGTAGGTGCATTTTTTCCCTAGGCCATACTGGTTAAGCGTTTGGAGCAGCAGAAGTGGAAAAATTAGTTGTCTTCTCAACCATTTCTTAGATTCAAACACCCATATCTCGCGAACGGATTGACCAAACCCAAAAATTCCTGCTGCGTCTGAAAGTAGAAACTCGCCCGATTACAACTGTATGGGTATTTTTTCCCTGGGCCATTCTGGTTAAGCGTTTGGAGCAGCAGAAGTGCGAAAAATTTGTTGTCTTCTCAACCATTTCTTAGCTGCAAACTCCCATATCTCGCGAACGGAATGACCTAACCCAAAAATTCCTATTGCATCTGAAAGTAGAAACTCGCCCGATTACAACGGTATGTGTATTTTTTCCCTAGGCCATTCTGGTTAAGCGTTTGGAGCAGCAGAATTGCGAAAAATTTTTTGCCTTCTCAACCATTTCTTGGCTTCAAACTCCCATATCTCGCGAACGGATTGACCTAACCCAAAAATTCCTATTGCATCTGAAAGTAGAAACTCGTCCGATTACAACGGTATGGGTATTTTTTCCCTAGGCCATTGTGGTTAAGCGTTTGGAGCAGCAGAAGTGCGAAAAATTTGTTGTCTTCTCAACCATTTCTTAGCTGCAAACTCCCATATCTCGCGAACGGAATGACCTAACCCAAAAATTCCTATTGCATCTGAAAGTAGAAACTCGCCCGATTACAACGGTATGTGTATTTTTTCCCTAGGCCATTCTGGTTAAGCGTTTGGAGCAGCAGAATTGCGAAAAATTTTTTGCCTTCTCAACCATTTCTTGGCTTCAAACTCCCATATCTCGCGAACGGATTGGCCGAACCTAAAAATTCCTGCAGTGTCTGAAAGTAGAAACTCGCCCGATTACAACTGTATGTGTATTTTTTCCCTAGCCCATTCTGGTTAAGCGATTGGAGCAGCAGTAGTGCGAAAAATTTGTTGTCTTGTCAACCATTTCTTAGCTTCAAAGTCCCATATCTCGCGAACGGATTGGCCTAACCCAAAAATTCCTATTGTAACTGAAAGTAGAAACTCGTCCGATTACAACGGTATGGGCATTTTTTCCCTAAGCCATTCTGGTTAAGCGTTTGGAGCAGCAGAATTGCGAAAAATTTTTTGCTTTCTCAACCATTTCTTGGCTTCAAACTCTCATATCTCGCGAACGGATTGACCTAACCCAAAAATTCCTGTTGCATCTGAAAGTAGAAACTCGCCCGATTACAGCGGTATGTGTATTTTTTCCCTAGGCCATTCTGGTTAAGCGTTTGGGGCACAGAAGTTCGAAAATTTGTTGTCTTCTCAACCATTTCTTAGCTTCAAACTCCCATATCTCGCGAACGGATTGACATAACCCAAAAATTCCTGCTGCGTCTGAAAGTAGAAACTCGCCCGATTACAACTGTATGCGTATTTTTTCCCTAGGCCATTCTGGTTAAGCGTTTGGAGCAGCAGAAGTGCGAAGAATTAGTTGTCTTCTCAAACATTTCTTAGCTTCAAACTCCCATATCTCGCGAACGGATTGACCAAACCCAAAAATTCCTGCTGCGTCTGAAAGTAGAAACTCGCCCGATTACAACGGTATGTGTATTTTTTCCCTAGGCCATTCTGGTTAAGCGATTGGAGCAGCAGGAGTGCGAAAAATTTGTTGTCTTCTCAACCATGCCTTAGCTTCAAAGTCCCATATCTCGCGAACGGATTGACCAAACCTAAAAATTCCTGCAGTGTCTGAAATTAGAAACTCGCCCGATTACAACTGTATGTGTATTTTTTCCCTAGCCCATTCTGGTTAAGCGATTGGAGCAGCAGTAGTGCGAAAAATTTGTTGTCTTGTCAACCATTTCTTAGCTTCAAAGTCCCATATCTCGCGAACGGATTGGCCTAACCCAAAAATTCCTATTGTAACTGAAAGTAGAAACTCGTCCGATTACAACGGTATGGGCATTTTTTTCCTAGGCCATTCTGGTTAAGCGTTTGGGGCACAGAAGTTCGAAAAATTTGTTGTCTTCTCAACCATTTCTTAGCTTCAAAGTCCCATATCTCGCGAACGGATTGACCAAACCCAAAAATTCCTGCTGCGTCTGAAAGTAGAAACTCGCCCGATTACTACTGTATGCGTATTTTTTTCCCTAGGCCATTCTGGTTAAGCGTTTGGAGCAGCAGAATTGCGAAAAATTTTTTGCTTTCTCAACCATTTCTTGGCTTCAAACTCTCATATCTCGCGAATGGATTGACCTAACCCAAAAATACCTGTTGCATCTGAAAGTAGAAACTCGCCCGATTACAGCGGTATGTGTATTTTTTCCCTAGGCCATTCTGGTTAAGCGTTTGGGGCACAGAAGTTCGAAAAATTTGTTGTCTTCTCAACCATTTCTTAGCTTCAAAGTCCCATATCTCGCGAACGGATTGACCAAACCCAAAAATTCCTGCTGCGTCTGAAATTAGAAACTCGCCCGATTACAACGGTATGGGTATTTTTACTCCCAAGGCCATTCTGGTTAAGCGTTTGGAGCAGCAGAAGTGCGAAAAATTTGTTGTCTTCTCAAGCATTTCTTGGCTTCAAACTCTCATATCTCGCGAACGGATTGACCTAACCCAAAAATTCCTATTACATCTGAAAGTAGAAACTCGCCCGATTACAACGGTATGTGTATTTCATCCCCAGGCCATTCTGGTTAAGCGTTTGGAGCAGCAGAATTGCGAAAAATTTTTTGCCTTCTCAACCATTTCTTGGCTTCAAACTCCCATATCTCGCGAACGGATTGACCTAACCCAAAAATTCCTGTTGCGTATGAAATTAGAAACTCGCCCGATTACATCGGTATGTGTATTTTTTCCCTAGGCCATTCTGGTTAAGCGTTTGGAGCAGCAGAAGTGCGAAAAATTTGTTGTCTTCTCAACCATTTCTTAGCTTCAAACTCCCATATCTCGCGAGCGGATTGACCTAACCCAAAAATTCCTGTTGCGTGTGAAAGTAGAGACTTGCCCGATTACAACGGTATGTGTATTTTTTCCCTAGGCCATTCTGGTTAAGCGTTTGGAGCAGCAGAATTGCGAAAAATTTTATGCCTTCTCAACCATTTCTTGGGTTCAAACTCCCATATCTCGCGAACGGATTGACCTAACCCAAAAATTCCTGTTGCGTGTGAAAGTAGAAACTCGCCCGATTACAACGGTATGTGTATTTTTTCCCTAGCCCATTCTGGTTAAGCGATTGGAGCAGCAGTAGTGCGAAAAATTTGTTGTCTTGTCAACCATTTCTTAGCTTCAAAGTCGCATATCTCGCGAACGGATTGGCCTAACCCAAAAATTCCTATTGTAACTGAAAGTAGAAACTCGTCCGATTACAACGGTATGGGCATTTTTTTCCTAGGCCATTCTGGTTAAGCGTTTGGGGCACAGAAGTTCGAAAAATTTGTTGTCTTCTCACCATTTCTTGGGTTCAAACTCCCATATCGCGCGAACGGATTGACCTAACCCAAAAATTCCTGTTGCGTGTGAAAGTAGAAACTCGCCCGATTACAACGGTATGTGTATTTTTTCCCTAGCCCATTCTGGTTAAGCGATTGGAGCAGCAGTAGTGCGAAAAATTTGTTGTCTTCTCAACCATTTCTTAGATTCAAACTCCCATATCTCGCGAACGGATTGACCAAACCCAAAAATTCCTGCTGCGTCTGAAAGTAGAAACTCGCCCGATTACAACTGTATGGGTATTTTTTCCCTGGGCCATTCTGGTTAAGCGTTTGGAGCAGCAGAAGTGCGAAAAATTTGTTGTCTTCTCAACCATTTCTTAGCTGCAAACTCCCATATCTCGCGAACGGAATGACCTAACCCAAAAATTCCTATTGCATCTGAAAGTAGAAACTCGCCCGATTACAACGGTATGTGTATTTTTTCCCTAGGCCATTCTGGTTAAGCGTTTGGAGCAGCAGAATTGCGAAAAATTTTTTGCCTTCTCAACCATTTCTTGGCTTCAAACTCCCATATCTCGCGAACGGATTGACCTAACCCAAAAATTCCTATTGCATCTGAAAGTAGAAACTCGTCCGATTACAACGGTATGGGTATTTTTTCCCTAGGCCATTGTGGTTAAGCGTTTGGAGCAGCAGAAGTTCGAAAAATTTGTTGTCTTCTCAACCATTTCTTAGCTTCAAACTCCCATATCTCGCGAACGGATTGACATAACCCAAAAATTCCTATTGCATCTGAAAGTAGAATCTCGCCCGATTACAACGGTAGGTGCATTTTTTCCCTAGGCCATACTGGTTAAGCGTTTGGAGCAGCAGAAGTGGAAAAATTAGTTGTCTTCTCAACCATTTCTTAGATTCAAACTCCCATATCTCGCGAACGGATTGACCAAACCCAAAAATTCCTGCTGCGTCTGAAAGTAGAAACTCGCCCGATTACAACTGTATGGGTATTTTTTCCCTGGGCCATTCTGGTTAAGCGTTTGGAGCAGCAGAAGTGCGAAAAATTTGTTGTCTTCTCAACCATTTCTTAGCTGCAAACTCCCATATCTCGCGAACGGAATGACCTAACCCAAAAATTCCTATTGCATCTGAAAGTAGAAACTCGCCCGATTACAACGGTATGTGTATTTTTTCCCTAGGCCATTCTGGTTAAGCGTTTGGAGCAGCAGAATTGCGAAAAATTTTTTGCCTTCTCAACCATTTCTTGGCTTCAAACTCCCATATCTCGCGAACGGATTGACCTAACCCAAAAATTCCTATTGCATCTGAAAGTAGAAACTCGTCCGATTACAACGGTATGGGTATTTTTTCCCTAGGCCATTGTGGTTAAGCGTTTGGAGCAGCAGAAGTGCGAAAAATTTGTTGTCTTCTCAACCATTTCTTAGCTGCAAACTCCCATATCTCGCGAACGGAATGACCTAACACAAAAATTCCTATTGCATCTGAAAGTAGAAACTCGCCCGATTACAACGGTATGTGAATTTTTTCCCTAGGCCATTCTGGTTAAGCGTTTGGAGCAGCAGAATTGCGAAAAATTTTTTGCCTTCTCAACCATTTCTTGGCTTCAAACTCCCATATCTCGCCAACGGATTGGCCGAACCTAAAAATTCCTGCAGTGTCTGAAAGTAGAAACTCGCCCGATTACAACTGTATGTGTATTTTTTCCCTAGCCCATTCTGGTTAAGCGATTGGAGCAGCAGTAGTGCGAAAAATTTGTTGTCTTGTCAACCATTTCTTAGCTTCAAAGTCCCATATCTCCCGAACGGATTGGCCTAACCCAAAAATTCCTATTGTAACTGAAAGTAGAAACTCGTCCGATTACAACGGTATGGGCATTTTTTCCCTAAGCCATTCTGGTTAAGCGTTTGGAGCAGCAGAATTGCGAAAAATTTTTTGCTTTCTCAACCATTTCTTGGCTTCAAACTCTCATATCTCGCGAACGGGTTGACCTAACCCAAAAATTCCTGTTGCATCTGAAAGTAGAAACTCGCCCGATTACAGCGGTATGTGTATTTTTTCCCTAGGCCATTCTGGTTAAGCGTTTGGGGCACAGAAGTTCGAAAATTTGTTGTCTTCTCAACCATTTCTTAGCTTCAAACTCCCATATCTCGCGAACGGATTGACATAACCCAAAAATTCCTGCTGCGTCTGAAAGTAGAAACTCGCCCGATTACAACTGTATGCGTATTTTTTCCCTTGGCCATTCTGGTTAAGCGTTTGGAGCAGCAGAAGTGCGAAGAATTAGTTGTCTTCTCAAACATTTCTTAGCTTCAAACTCCCATATCTCGCGAACGGATTGACCAAACCCAAAAATTCCTGCTGCGTCTGAAAGTAGAAACTCGCCCGATTACAACGGTATGTGTATTTTTTCCCTAGGCCATTCTGGTTAAGCGATTGGAGCAGCAGGAGTGCGAAAAATTTGTTGTCTTCTCAACCATGCCTTAGCTTCAAAGTCCCATATCTCGCGAACGGATTGACCAAACCTAAAAATTCCTGCAGTGTCTGAAATTAGAAACTCGCCCGATTACAACTGTATGTGTATTTTTTCCCTAGCCCATTCTGGTTAAGCGATTGGAGCAGCAGTAGTGCGAAAAATTTGTTGTCTTGTCAACCATTTCTTAGCTTCAAAGTCCCATATCTCGCGAACGGATTGGCCTAACCCAAAAATTCCTATTGCATCTGAAAGTAGAAACTCGTCCGATTACAACGGTATGGGTATTTTTTCCCTAGGCCATTGTGGTTAAGCGTTTGGAGCAGAAGAAGTGCGAAAAATTTGTTGTCTTCTCAACCATTTCTTAGCTTCAAAGTCCCATATCTCGCGAACGGATTGACCAAACCCAAAAATTCCTGCTGCGTCTGAAAGTAGAAACTCGCCCGATTACTACTGTATGCGTATTTTTTCCCCTAGGCCATTCTGGTTAAGCGTTTGGAGCAGCAGAATTGCGAAAAATTTTTTGCTTTCTCAACCATTTCTTGGCTTCAAACTCTCATATCTCGCGAATGGATTGACCTAACCCAAAAATACCTGTTGCATCTGAAAGTAGAAACTCGCCCGATTACAGCGGTATGTGTATTTTTTCCCTAGGCCATTCTGGTTAAGCGTTTGGGGCACAGAAGTTCGAAAAATTTGTTGTCTTCTCAACCATTTCTTAGCTTCAAAGTCCCATATCTCGCGAACGGATTGACCAAACCCAAAAATTCCTGCTGCGTCTGAAATTAGAAACTCGCCCGATTACAACGGTATGGGTATTTTTACTCCCAAGGCCATTCTGGTTAAGCGTTTGGAGCAGCAGAAGTGCGAAAAATTTGTTGTCTTCTCAAGCATTTCTTGGCTTCAAACTCACATATCTCGCGAACGGATTGACCTAACCCAAAAATTCCTGTTGCATCTGAAAGTAGAAACTCGCCCGATTACAGCGGTATGTGTATTTTTTCCCTAGGCCATTCTGGTTAAGCGTTTGGGGCACAGAAGTTCGAAAATTTGTTGTCTTCTCAACCATTTCTTAGCTTCAAAGTCCCATATCTCGCGAACGGATTGACCAAACCCAAAAATTCCTGCTGCGTCTGAAAGTAGAAACTCGCCCGATTACAATTGTATGCGTATTTTTTCCCTAGGCCATTCTGGTTAAGCGCTGGAGCAGCAGAAGTGCGACAAATTTGTTGTCTTGTCAACCATTTCTTAGCTTCAAACTCCCATATCTCGCGAGCGGATTGACCTAACCCAAAAATTCCTATTACATCTGAAAGTAGAAACTCGCCCGATTACAACGGTATGTGTATTTCATCCCCAGGCCATTCTGGTTAAGCGTTTGGAGCAGCAGAATTGCGAAAAATTTTTTGCCTTCTCAACCATTTCTTGGCTTCAAACTCCCATATCTCGCGAACGGATTGACCTAACCCAAAAATTCCTGTTGCGTATGAAATTAGAAACTCGCCCGATTACATCGGTATGTGTATTTTTTCCCTAGGCCATTCTGGTTAAGCGTTTGGAGCAGCAGAAGTGCGAAGAATTAGTTGTCATCTCAAACATTTCTTAGCTTCAAACTCCCATATCTCGCGAACGGATTGACCAAACCAAAAATTCCTGCTGCGTCTGAAAGTAGAAACTCGCCCGATTACAACTGTATGGGTATTTTTTCCCTACGGCATTCTGGTTAAGCGTTTGGAGCAGCAGAAGTGCGAAAAATTTGTTGTCTTCTCAACCATTTCTTAGCTTCAAACTCCCATATCTCGCGAACGGATTGACCAAACCCAAAAATTCCTGCTGCGTCTGAAAGTAGAAACTCGCCCGATTACAACTGTATGCGTATTTTTTCCCTAGGCCATTCTGGTTAAGCGCTGGAGCAGCAGAAGTGCGACAAATTTGTTGTCTTCTCAACCATTTCTTAGCTTCAAACTCCCATATCTCGCGAGCGGATTGACCAAACCCAAAAATTCCTGCTGCGTGTGAAAGTTGAGACTTGCCCGATTACAACGGTATGTGTATTTTTTCCCTAGGCCATTCTGGTTAAGCGTTTGGAGCAGCAGAATTGCGAAAAATTTTATGCCTTCTCAACCATTTCTTGGGTTCAAACTCCCATATCGCGCGAACGGATTGACCTAACCCAAAAATTCCTGTTGCGTGTGAAAGTAGAAACTCGCCCGATTACAACGGTATGTGTATTTTTTCCCTAGCCCATTCTGGTTAAGCGATTGGAGCAGCAGTAGTGCGAAAAATTTGTTGTCTTGTCAACCATTTCTTAGCTTCAAAGTCGCATATCTCGCGAACGGATTGGCCTAACCCAAAAATTCCTATTGTAACTGAAAGTAGAAACTCGTCCGATTACAACGGTATGGGCATTTTTTCCCTAGGCCATTCTGGTTAAGCGTTTGGAGCAGCAGAATTGCGAAAAATTTTTTGCTTCCTCAACCATTTCTTGGCTTCAAACTCTCATATCTCGCGAACGGATTGACCAAACCCAAAAATTCCTGCTGCGTCTGAAAGTAGAAATTCGCCCGATTACAACTGTATGGGTATTTTTTCCCTACGGCATTCTGGTTAAGCGTTTGGAGCAGCAGAAGTGCGAAAAATTTGTTGTCTTGTCAACCATTTCTTAGCTTCAAAGTCCCATATCTCGCGAACGGATTGGCCTAACCCAAAAATTCCTATTGCATCTGAAAGTAGAAACTCGCCCGATTACTACTGTATGCGTATTTTTTCCCTAGGCCATTCTGGTTAAGCGTTTGGAGCAGCAGAATTGCGAAAAATTTGTTGTCTTCTCTACCATTTCTTAGCTTCAAAGTCCCATATCTCGCGAACGGATTGACCAAACCCAAAAATTCCTGCTGCGTCTGAAAGTAGAAACTCGCCCGATTACAGCTGTATGCGTATTTTTTCCCTAGGCCATTCTGGTTAAGCGTTTGGAGCAGCAGAATTGCGAAAAATTTTTTGCCTTCTCAACCATTTCTTGGCTTCAAACTCACATATCTCGCGAACGGATTGACCTAACCCAAAAATTCCTATTGCATCTGAAAGTAGAAACTCGTCCGATTACTACGGTATGTGTATTTTTTTCCTAGGCCATTCTGGTTAAGCGTTTGGTGCAGCAGAATTGCGAAAAATTTGTTGTCTTCTCTACCATTTCTTAGATTCAAAGTCCCATATCTCGCGAACGGATTGACCAAACCCAAAAATTCCTGCTGCGTCTGAAAGTAGAAACTCGCCCGATTACAGCGGTATGTGTATTTTTTTCCTAGGCCATTCTGGTTAAGCGTTTGGGGCACAGAAGTTCGAAAAATTTGTTGTCTTCTCAACCATTTCTTAGCTTCAAACTCCCATATCTCGCGAACGGATTGACATAACCCAAAAATTCCTATTGCATCTGAAAGTAGAATCTCGCCCGATTACAACGGTAGGTGCATTTTTTCCCTAGGCCATACTGGTTAAGCGTTTGGAGCAGCAGAAGTGGAAAAATTAGTTGTCTTCTCAACCATTTCTTAGATTCAAACTCCCATATCTCGCGAACGGATTGACCAAACCCAAAAATTCCTGCTGGGTCTGGAAGTAGAAACCCGCCCGATTACAACTGTATGGGTATTTTTTCCCTGGGCCATTCTGGTTAAGCGTTTGGAGCAGCAGAAGTGCGAAAAATTTGTTGTCTTCTCAACCATTTCTTAGCTGCAAACTCCCATATCTCGCGAACGGATTGACCTAACCCAAAAATTCCTATTGCATCTGAAAGTAGAAACTCGCCCGATTACAACGGTATGTGTATTTTTTCCCTAGGCCATTCTGGTTAAGCGTTTGGAGCAGCAGAATTGCGAAAAATTTTTTGCCTTCTCAACCATTTCTTGGCTTCAAACTCCCATATCTCGCGAACGGACTGACCTAACCCAAAAATTCCTATTGCATCTGAAAGTAGAAACTCGTCCGATTACAACGGTATGGGTATTTTTTCCCTAGGCTATTGTGGTTAAGCGTTTGGAGCAGCAGAAGTGCGAAAAATTTTATGCCTTCTCAACCATTTCTTGGGTTCAAACTCCCATATCTCGCGAGCGGATTGACCTAACCCAAAAATTCCTGTTGCGTGTGAAAGTAGAGGCTTGCCCGATTACAACGGTATGTGTATTTTTTCCCTAGGCCATTCTGGTTAAGCGTTTGGAGCAGCAGAATTGCGAAAAATTTTATGCCTTCTCAACCATTTCTTGGGTTCAAACTCCCATATCTCGCGAACGGATTGACCTAACCCAAAAATTCCTGTTGCGTGTGAAAGTAGAAACTCGCCCGATTACAACGGTATGTGTATTTTTTCCCTAGCCCATTCTGGTTAAGCGATTGGAGCAGCAGTAGTGCGAAAAATTTGTTGTCTTGTCAACCATTTCTTAGCTTCAAAGTCCCATATCTCGCGAACGGATTGGCCTAACCCAAAAATTCCTATTGTAACTGAAAGTAGAAACTCGTCCAATTACAACGGTATGGGCATTTTTTCCCTAGGCCATTCTGGTTAAGCGTTTGGAGCAGCAGAATTGCGAAAAATTTGTTGTCTTCTCAACCATTTCTTAGCTTCAAACTCCCATATCTCGCGAACGGATTGACCAAACCCAAAAATTCCTGCTGCGTCTGAAAGTTGAAACTCGCCCGATTACAACTGTATGCGTATTTTTTCCCTAGGCCATTCTGGTTAAGCGCTGGAGCAGCAGAAGTGCGACAAATTTGTTGTCTTCTCAACCATTTCTTAGCTTCAAACTCCCATATCTCGCGAGCGGATTGACCTAACCCAAAAATTCCTGTTGCGTGTGAAAGCAGAGACTTGCCCGATTACAACGGTATGTGTATTTTTTCTCTAGGCCATTCTGGTTAAGCGATTGGAGCAGCAGAATTGCGAAAAATTTTATGCCTTCTCAACCATTTCTTGGGTTCAAACTCCCATATCTCGCGAACGGATTGACCTAACCCAAAAATTCCTGTTTCGTGTGAAAGTAGAAACTCGTCCGATTACAACGGTATGGGTATTTTTTCCCTAGGCCATTGTGGTTAAGCGTTTGGAGCAGCAGAAGTGCGAAAAATTTGTTGTCTTCTCAACCATTTCTTAGCTTCAAAGTCCCATATCTCGCGAACGGATTGACCAAACCCAAAAATTCCTGCTGCGTCTGAAAGTAGAAACTCGCCCGATTACTACTGTATGCGTATTTTTTCCCTAGGCCATTCTGGTTAAGCGTTTGGAGCAGCAGAATTGCGAAAAATTTGTTGTCTTCTCTACCATTTCTTAGCTTCAAAGTCCCATATCTCGCGAACGGATTGACCAAACCCAAAAATTCCTGCTGCGTCTGTAAGTAGAAACTCGCCCGATTACAGCTGTATGCGTATTTTTTCCCTAGGCCATTCTGGTTAAGCGCTGGAGCAGCAGAAGTGCGAAAAATTTTATGCCTTCTCAACCATTTCTTGGGTTCAAACTCCCATATCTCGCGAACGGATTGACCTAACCCAAAAATTCCTGTTGCGTGTGAAAGTAGAAACTCGCCCGATTACAACGGTATGTGTATTTTTTCCCTAGGCCATTCTGGTTAAGCGTTTGGGGCACAGAAGTTCGAAAAATTTGTTGTCTTCTCAACCATTTCTTAGATTCAAACTCCCATATCTCGCGAACGGATTGACCAAACCCAAAAATTCCAGCTGCGTCTGAAAGTAGAAACTCGCCCGATTACAACTGTATGGGTATTTTTTCCCTGGGCCATTCTGGTTAAGCGTTTGGAGCAGCAGAAGTGCGAAAAATTTGTTGTCTTCTCAACCATTTCTTAGCTGCAAACTCCCATATCTCGCGAACGGAATGACCTAACCCAAAAATTCCTATTGCATCTGAAAGTAGAAACTCGCCCGATTACAACGGTATGTGTATTTTTTCCCTAGGCCATTCTGGTTAAGCGTTTGGAGCAGCAGAATTGCGAAAAATTTTTTGCCTTCTCAACCATTTCTTGGCTTCAAACTCCCATATCTCGCGAACGGATTGACCTAACCCAAAAATTCCTATTGCATCTGAAAGTAGAAACTCGTCCGATTACAACGGTATGGGTATTTTTTCCCTAGGCCATTGTGGTTAAGCGTTTGGAGCAGCAGAAGTGCGAAAAATTTGTTGTCTTCTCAACCATTTCTTAGCTTCAAAGTCCCATATCTCGCGAACGGATTGACCAAACCCAAAAATTCCTGCTGCGTCTGAAAGTAGAAACTCGCCCGATTACAACGGTATGTGTATTTTTTCCCTAGGCCATTCTGGTTAAGCGTTTGGAGCAGCAGAATTGCGAAAAATTTTATGCCTTCACAACCATTTCTTGGGTTCAAACTCCCATATCTCGCGAACGGATTGACCTAACCCAAAAATTCCTGTTGCGTGTGAAAGTAGAAACTCGCCCGATTACAACGGTATGTGTATTTTTTCCCTAGCCCATTCTGGTTAAGCGATTGGAGCAGCAGTAGTGCGAAAAATTTGTTGTCTTGTCAACCATTTCTTAGCTTCAAAGTCCCATATCTCGCGAACGGATTGACCTAACCCAAAAATTCCTGTTGCATCTGAAAGTAGAAACTCGCCCGATTACAGCGGTATGTGTATTTTTTCCCTAGGCCATTCTGGTTAAGCGTTTGGAGCAGCAGAATTGCGAAAAATTTTTTGCTTTCTCAACCATTTCTTGGCTTCAAACTCTCATATCTCGCGAACGGATTGACCTAACCCAAAAATTCCTGTTGCATCTGAAAGTAGAAACTCGCCCGATTACAGCGGTATGTGTATTTTTTCCCTAGCCCATTCTGGTTAAGCGATTGGAGCAGCAGTAGTGTGAAAAATTTGTTGTCTTGTCAACCATTTCTTAGCTTCAAAGTCCCATATCTCGCGAACGGATTGGCCTAACCCAAAAATTCCTATTGTAACTGAAAGTAGAAACTCGTCCGATTACAACGGTTTGGGCATTTTTTCCCTAGGCCATTCTGGTTAAGCGTTTGGAGCAGCAGAATTGCGAAAAATTTTTTGCTTTCTCAACCATTTCTTAGCTTCAAACTCTCATATCTCGCGAACGGATTGACCTAACCCAAAAATTCCTGTTGCGTCTGAAAGTAGAAACTCGCCCGATTACAACTGTATGGGTATTTTTTCCCTGGGCCATTCTGGTTAAGCGTTTGGAGCAGCAGAAGTGCGAAAAATTTGTTGTCTTCTCAACCATTTCTTAGCTGCAAACTCCCATATCTCGCGAACGGAATGACCTAACCCAAAAATTCCTATTGCATCTGAAAGTAGAAACTCGCCCGATTACAACGGTATGTGTATTTTTTCCCTAGGCCATTCTGGTTAAGCGTTTGGAGCAGCAGAATTGCGAAAAATTTTTTGCCTTCTCAACCATTTCTTGGCTTCAAACTCCCATATCTCGCGAACGGATTGACCTAACCCAAAAATTCCTATTGCATCTGAAAGTAGAAACTCGTCCGATTACAACGGTATGGGTATTTTTTCCCTAGGCCATTGTGGTTAAGCGTTTGGAGCAGCAGAAGTGCGAAAAATTTGTTGTCTTCTCAACCATTTCTTAGCTTCAAAGTTCCATATCTCGCGAACGGATTGACCAAACCCAAAAATTCCTTCTGCGTCTGAAAGTAGAAACTCGCCCGATTACTACTGTATGCGTATTTTTTTCCTAGGCCATTCTGGTTAAGCGTTTGGAGCAGCAGAATTGCGAAAAATTTGTTGTCTTCTCTACCATTTCTTAGCTTCAAAGTCCCATATCTCGCGAACGGATTGACCAAACCCAAAAATTCCTGCTGCGTCTGAAAGTAGAAACTCGCCCGATTACAGCTGTATACGTATTTTTTCCCTAGGCCATTCTGGTTAAGCGTTTGCAGCAGCAGAATTGCGAAAAATTGTTTGCCTTCTCAACCATTTCTTGGCTTCAAACTCCCATATCTCGCGAACGGATTGACCTAACCCAAAAATTCCTATTGCATCTGAAAGTAGAAACTCGTCCGATTACAACGGTATGGGTATTTTTTCCCTAGGCCATTGTGGTTAAGCGTTTGGAGCAGCAGAAGTGCGAAAAATTTGTTGTCTTCTCAACCATTTCTTAGCTTCAAAGTTCCATATCTCGCGAACGGATTGACCAAACCCAAAAATTCCTGCTGCGTCTGAAAGTAGAAACTCGCCCGATTACTACTGTATGCGTATTTTTTCCCTAGGCCATTCTGGTTAAGCGTTTGGAACAGCAGAATTGCGAAAAATTTGTTGTCTTCTCTACCATTTCTTAGCTTCAAAGTCCCATATCTCGCGAACGGATTGACCAAACCCAAAAATTCCTGCTGCGTCTGAAAGTAGAAACTCGCCCGATTACAGCTGTATGCGTATTTTTTCCCTAGGCCATTCTGGTTAAGCGTTTGGAGCAGCAGAATTGCGAAAAATTGTTTGCCTTCTCAACCATTTCTTGGCTTCAAACTCCCATATCTCGCGAACGGATTGACCTAACCCAAAAATTCCTATTGCATCTGAAAGTAGAAACTCGTCCGATTACAACGGTATGGGTATTTTTTCCCTAGGCCATTGTGGTTAAGCGTTTGGAGCAGCAGAAGTGCGAAAAATTTGTTGTCTTCTCAACCATTTCTTAGCTTCAAAGTTCCATATCTCGCGAACGGATTGACCAAACCCAAAAATTCCTGCTGCGTCTGAAAGTAGAAACTCGCCCGATTACTACTGTATGCGTATTTTTTCCCTAGGCCATTCTGGTTAAGCGTTTGGAACAGCAGAATTGCGAAAAATTTGTTGTCTTCTCTACCATTTCTTAGCTTCAAAGTCCCATATCTCGCGAACGGATTGACCAAACCCAAAAATTCCTGCTGCGTCTGAAAGTAGAAACTCGCCCGATTACAGCTGTATGCGTATTTTTTCCCTAGGCCATTCTGGTTAAGCGTTTGGAGCAGCAGAATTGCGAAAAATTGTTTGCCTTCTCAACCATTTCTTGGCTTCAAACTCCCATATCTCGCGAACGGATTGACCTAACCCAAAAATTCCTATTGCATCTGAAAGTAGAAACTCGTCCGATTACAACGGTATGGGTATTTTTTCCCTAGGCCATTGTGGTTAAGCGTTTGGAGCAGCAGAAGTGCGAAAAATTTGTTGTCTTCTCAACCATTTCTTAGCTTCAAAGTTCCATATCTCGCGAACGGATTGACCAAACCCAAAAATTCCTGCTGCGTCTGAAAGTAGAAACTCGCCCGATTACTACTGTATGCGTATTTTTTCCCTAGGCCATTCTGGTTAAGCGTTTGGAACAGCAGAATTGCGAAAAATTTGTTGTCTTCTCTACCATTTCTTAGCTTCAAAGTCCCATATCTCGCGAACGGATTGACCAAACCCAAAAATTCCTGCTGCGTCTGAAAGTATAAACTCGCCCGATTACAGCTGTATGCGTATTTTTTCCCTAGGCCATTCTGGTTAAGCGCTGGAGCAGCAGAAGTGCGACAAATTTGTTGTCTTCTCAACCATTTCTTAGCTTCAAACTCCCATATCTCGCGAGCGGATTGACCTAACCCAAAAATTCCTGTTGCGTGTGAAAGTAGAAACTCGCCCGATTACAACGGTATGTGTATTTTTTCCCTAGGCCATTGTGGTTAAGCGTTTGGAGCAGCAGAAGTGCGAAAAATTTGTTGTCTTCTCAACCATTTCTTAGCTTCAAAGTTCCATATCTCGCGAACGGATTGACCAAACCCAAAAATTCCTGCTGCGTCTGAAAGTAGAAACTCGCCCGATTACTACTGTATGCGTATTTTTTCCCTAGGCCATTGTGGTTAAGCGTTTGGAGCAGCAGAAGTGCGAAAAATTTGTTGTCTTCTCAACCATTTCTTAGCTTCAAAGTTCCATATCTCGCGAACGGATTGACCAAACCCAAAAATTCCTGCTGCGTCTGAAAGTAGAAACTCGCCCGATTACTACTGTATGCGTATTTTTTCCCTAGGCCATTCTGGTTAAGCGTTTGGAACAGCAGAATTGCGAAAAATTTGTTGTCTTCTCTACCATTTCTTAGCTTCAAAGTCCCATATCTCGCGAACGGATTGACCAAACCCAAAAATTCCTGCTGCGTCTGAAAGTAGAAACTCGCCCGATTACAGCTGTATGCGTATTTTTTCCCTAGGCCATTCTGGTTAAGCGTTTGGAGCAGCAGAATTGCGAAAAATTGTTTGCCTTCTCAACCATTTCTTGGCTTCAAACTCCCATATCTCGCGAACGGATTGACCTAACCCAAAAATTCCTATTGCATCTGAAAGTAGAAACTCGTCCGATTACAACGGTATGGGTATTTTTTCCCTAGGCCATTGTGGTTAAGCGTTTGGAGCAGCAGAAGTGCGAAAAATTTGTTGTCTTCTCAACCATTTCTTAGCTTCAAAGTTCCATATCTCGCGAACGGATTGACCAAACCCAAAAATTCCTGCTGCGTCTGAAAGTAGAAACTCGCCCGATTACTACTGTATGCGTATTTTTTCCCTAGGCCATTCTGGTTAAGCGTAGGGAACAGCAGAATTGCGAAAAATTTGTTGTCTTCTCTACCATTTCTTAGCTTCAAAGTCCCATATCTCGCGAACGGATTGACCAAACCCAAAAATTCCTGCTGCGTCTGAAAGTAGAAACTCGCCCGATTACAGCTGTATGCGTATTTTTTCCCTAGGCCATTCTGGTTAAGCGTTTGGAGCAGCAGAATTGCGAAAAATTGTTTGCCTTCTCAACCATTTCTTGGCTTCAAACTCCCATATCTCGCGAACGGATTGACCTAACCCAAAAATTCCTATTGCATCTGAAAGTAGAAACTCGTCCGATTACAACGGTATGGGTATTTTTTCCCTAGGCCATTGTGGTTAAGCGTTTGGAGCAGCAGAAGTGCGAAAAATTTGTTGTCTTCTCAACCATTTCTTAGCTTCAAAGTTCCATATCTCGCGAACGGATTGACCAAACCCAAAAATTCCTGCTGCGTCTGAAAGTAGAAACTCGCCCGATTACTACTGTATGCGTATTTTTTCCCTAGGCCATTCTGGTTAAGCGTTTGGAACAGCAGAATTGCGAAAAATTTGTTGTCTTCTCTACCATTTCTTAGCTTCAAAGTCCCATATCTCGCGAACGGATTGACCAAACCCAAAAATTCCTGCTGCGTCTGAAAGTAGAAACTCGCCCGATTACAGCTGTATGCGTATTTTTTCCCTAGGCCATTCTGGTTAAGCGCTGGAGCAGCAGAAGTGCGACAAATTTGTTGTCTTCTCAACCATTTCTTAGCTTCAAACTCCCATATCTCGCGAGCGGATTGACCTAACCCAAAAATTCCTGTTGCGTGTGAAAGTAGAAACTCGCCCGATTACAACGGTATGTGTATTTTTTCCCTAGGCCATTGTGGTTAAGCGTTTGGAGCAGCAGAAGTGCGAAAAATTTGTTGTCTTCTCAACCATTTCTTAGCTTCAAAGTTCCATATCTCGCGAACGGATTGACCAAACCCAAAAATTCCTGCTGCGTCTGAAAGTAGAAACTCGCCCGATTACTACTGTATGCGTATTTTTTCCCTAGGCCATTCTGGTTAAGCGTTTGGAGGAGCAGAATTGCGAAAAATTTGTTGTCTTCTCTACCATTTCTTAGCTTCAAAGTCCCATATCTCGCGAACGGATTGACCAAACCCAAAAATTCCTGCTGCGTCTGAAAGTAGAAACTCGCCCGATTACAGTTGTATGCGTATTTTTTCCCTAGGCCATTCTGGTTAAGCGCTGGAGCAGCAGAAGTGCGACAAATTTGTTGTCTTCTCAACCATTTCTTAGCTTCAAACTCCCATATCTCGCGAGCGGATTGACCTAACCCAAAAATTCCTGTTGCGTGTGAAAGTAGAAACTCGCCCGATTACAACGGTATGTGTATTTTTTCCCTAGGCCATTCTGGTTAAGCGTTTGGAGCAGCAGAATTGCAAAAAATATTTTGCCTTCTCAACCATTTCTTAGCTTCAAACTCCCATATCTCGCGAACGGATTGACCTAACCCAAAAATTCCTGTTGCGTCTGAAATTAGAAACTCGCCCGATTACAACGGTATGGGTATTTTTACTCCCAAGGCCATTCTGGTTAAGCGTTTGGAGCAGCAGAAGTGCGAAAAATTTGTTGTCTTCTCAACCATGCCTTAGCTTCAAAGACCCATATCTCGCGAACGGATTGACCAAACCTAAAAATTCCTGCAGTGTCTGAAAGTAGAAACTCGCCCGATTACAACTGTATGTGTATTTTTTCCCTAGCCCATTCTGGTTAAGCGATTGGAGCAGCAGTAGTGCGAAAAATTTGTTGTCTTGTCAACCATTTCTTAGCTTCAAAGTCCCATATCTCGCGAACGGATTGGCCTAACCCAAAAATTCCTGCTGCGTCTGAAATTAGAAACTCGCCCGATTACAACGGTATGGGTATTTTTACTCCCAAGGCCATTCTGGTTAAGCGTTTGGGGCACAGAAGTTCGAAAAATTTGTTGTCTTCTCAACCATTTCTTAGCTTCAAAGTCCCATATCTCGCGAACGGATTGACCAAACCCAAAAATTCCTGCTGCGTCTGAAATTAGAAACTCGCCCGATTACAACGGTATGGGTATTTTTACTCCCAAGGCCATTCTGGTTAAGCGTTTGGAGCAGCAGAAGTGCGAAAAATTTGTTGTCTTCTCAACCATTTCTTAGCTTCAAAGTCCCATATCTCGCGAACGGATTGACCAAACCCAAAAATTCCTGCTGCGTCTGAAAGTAGAAACTCGCCCGATTACTACTGTATGCGTATTTTTTCCCTAGGCCATTCTGGTTAAGCGTTTGGAGCAGCAGAATTGCGAAAAATTTGTTGTCTTCTCTACCATTTCTTAGCTTCAAAGTCCCATATCTCGCGAACGGATTGACCAAACCCAAAAATTCCTGCTGCGTCTGAAAGTAGAAACTCGCCCGATTACAGCTGTATGCGTATTTTTTCCCTAGGCCATTCTGGTTAAGCGCTGGAGCAGCAGAAGTGCGACAAATTTGTTGTCTTCTCAACCATTTCTTAGCTTCAAACTCCCATATCTCGCGAGCGGATTGACCTAACCCAAAAATTCCTTTTGCGTGTGAAAGTAGAAACTCGCCCGATTACAACGGTATGTGTATTTTTTCCCTAGGCCATTCTGGTTAAGCGTTTGGAGCAGCAGAATTGCAAAAAATATTTTGCCTTCTCAACCATTTCTTAGCTTCAAACTCCCATATCTCGCGAACGGATTGACCTAACCCAAAAATTCCTGTTGCGTCTGAAATTAGAAACTCGCCCGATTACAACGGTATGGGTATTTTTACTCCCAAGGCCATTCTGGTTAAGCGTTTGGAGCAGCAGAAGTGCGAAAAATTTGTTGTCTTCTCAACCATGCCTTAGCTTCAAAGTCCCATATCTCGCGAACGGATTGACCAAACCTTAAAATTCCTGCAGTGTCTGAAAGTAGAAACTCGCCCGATTACAACTGTATGTGTATTTTTTCCCTAGCCCATTCTGGTTAAGCGATTGGAGCAGCAGTAGTGCGAAAAATTTGTTGTCTTGTCAACCATTTCTTAGCTTCAAAGTCCCATATCTCGCGAACGGATAGGCCTAACCCAGAAATTCCTATTGTAACTGAAAGTAGAAACTCGTCCGATTACAACGGTATGGGCATTTTTTCCCTAGGCCATTCTGGTTAAGCGTTTGGAGCAACAGAATTGCGAAAAATTTGTTGTCTTCTCAACCATTTCTTAGCTGCAAACTCCCATATCTCGCGAACGGAATGACCTAACCCAAAAATTCCTATTGCATCTGAAAGTAGAAACTCGCCCGATTACAACGGTATGTGTATTTTTTCCCTAGGCCATTCTGGTTAAGCGTTTGGGGCACAGAAGTTCGAAAAATTTGTTGTCTTCTCAACCATTTCTTAGCTTCAAAGTCCCATATCTCGCGAACGGATTGACCAAACCCAAAAATTCCTGCTGCGTCTGAAATTAGAAACTCGCCCGATTACAACGGTATGGGTATTTTTACTCCCAAGGCCATTCTGGTTAAGCGTTTGGAGCAGCAGAAGTGCGAAAAATTTGTTGTCTTCTCAACCATGCCTTAGCTTCAAAGTCCCATATCTCGCGAACGGATTGACCAAACCCAAAAATTCCTGCTGCGTCTGAAATTAGAAACTCGCCCGATTACAACGGTATGGGTATTTTTACTCCCAAGGCCATTCTGGTTAAGCGTTTGGAGCAGCAGAAGTGCGAAAAATTTGTTGTCTTCTCAACCATTTCTTAGCTTCAAAGTCCCATATCTCGCGAACGGATTGACCAAACCCAAAAATTCCTGCTGCGTCTGAAAGTAGAAACTCGCCCGATTACTACTGTATGCGTATTTTTTCCCTAGGCCATTCTGGTTAAGCGTTTGGAGCAGCAGAATTGCGAAAAATTTGTTGTCTTCTCTACCATTTCTTAGCTTCAAAGTCCCATATCTCGCGAACGGATTGACCAAACCCAAAAATTCCTGCTGCGTCTGAAAGTAGAAACTCGCCCGATTACAGCTGTATGCGTATTTTTTCCCTAGGCCATTCTGGTTAAGCGCTGGAGCAGCAGAAGTGCGACAAATTTGTTGTCTTCTCAACCATTTCTTAGCTTCAAACTCCCATATCTCGCGAGCGGATTGACCTAACCCAAAAATTCCTTTTGCGTGTGAAAGTAGAAACTCGCCCGATTACAACGGTATGTGTATTTTTTCCCTAGGCCATTCTGGTTAAGCGTTTGGAGCAGCAGAATTGCAAAAAATATTTTGCCTTCTCAACCATTTCTTAGCTTCAAACTCCCATATCTCGCGAACGGATTGACCTAACCCAAAAATTCCTGTTGCGTCTGAAATTAGAAACTCGCCCGATTACAACGGTATGGGTATTTTTACTCCCAAGGCCATTCTGGTTAAGCGTTTGGAGCAGCAGAAGTGCGAAAAATTTGTTGTCTTCTCAACCATGCCTTAGCTTCAAAGTCCCATATCTCGCGAACGGATTGACCAAACCTTAAAATTCCTGCAGTGTCTGAAAGTAGAAACTCGCCCGATTACAACTGTATGTGTATTTTTTCCCTAGCCCATTCTGGTTAAGCGATTGGAGCAGCAGTAGTGCGAAAAATTTGTTGTCTTGTCAACCATTTCTTAGCTTCAAAGTCCCATATCTCGCGAACGGATAGGCCTAACCCAGAAATTCCTATTGTAACTGAAAGTAGAAACTCGTCCGATTACAACGGTATGGGCATTTTTTCCCTAGGCCATTCTGGTTAAGCGTTTGGAGCAACAGAATTGCGAAAAATTTGTTGTCTTCTCAACCATTTCTTAGCTGCAAACTCCCATATCTCGCGAACGGAATGACCTAACCCAAAAATTCCTATTGCATCTGAAAGTAGAAACTCGCCCGATTACAACGGTATGTGTATTTTTTCCCTAGGCCATTCTGGTTAAGCGTTTGGGGCACAGAAGTTCGAAAAATTTGTTGTCTTCTCAACCATTTCTTAGCTTCAAAGTCCCATATCTCGCGAACGGATTGACCAAACCCAAAAATTCCTGCTGCGTCTGAAATTAGAAACTCGCCCGATTACAACGGTATGGGTATTTTTACTCCCAAGGCCATTCTGGTTAAGCGTTTGGAGCAGCAGAAGTGCGAAAAATTTGTTGTCTTCTCAACCATGCCTTAGCTTCAAAGTCCCATATCTCGCGAACGGATTGACCAAACCTAAAAATTCCTGCAGTGTCTGAAAGTAGAAACTCGCCCGATTACAACTGTATGTGTATTTTTTCCCTAGACCATTCTGGTTAAGCGATTGGAGCAGCAGTAGTGCGAAAAATTTGTTGTCTTGTCAACCATTTCTTAGCTTCAAAGTCCCATATCTCGCGAACGGATTGGCCTAACCCAAAAATTCCTATTGTAACTGAAAGTAGAAACTCGTCCGATTACAACGGTATGGGCATTTTTTCCCTAGGCCATTCTGGTTAAGCGTTTGGAGCAGCAGAATTGCGAAAAATTTTTTGCTTTCTCAACCATTTCTTGGCTTCAAACTCTCATATCTCGCGAACGGATTGACCTAACCCAAAAATTCCTGTTGCATCTGAAAGTAGAAACTCGCCCGATTAGAGCGGTATGTGTATTTTTTCCCTAGGCCATTCTGGTTAAGCGTTTGGGGCACAGAAGTTCGAAAATTTGTTGTCTTCTCAACCATTTCTTAGCTTCAAAGTCCCATATCTCGCGAACGGATTGACCAAACCCAAAAATTCCTGCTGCGTCTGAAAGTAGAAACTCGCCCGATTACTACTGTATGCGTATTTTTTCCCTAGGCCATTCTGGTTAAGCGTTTGGAGCAGCAGAATTGCGAAAAATTTGTTGTCTTCTCTACCATTTCTTAGCTTCAAAGTCCCATATCTGGCGAACGGATTGACCAAACCCAAAAATTCCTGCTGCGTCTGAAAGTAGAAACTCGCCCGATTACAGCTGTATGCGTATTTTTTCCCTAGGCCATTCTGGTTAAGCGCTGGAGCAGCAGAAGTGCGACAAATTTGTTGTCTTCTCAACCATTTCTTAGCTTCAAACTCCCATATCTCGCGAGCGGATTGACCTAACCCAAAAATTCCTGTTGCGTGTGAAAG
Organism: Ptiloglossa arizonensis; assembly: GCF_051014685.1. Taxonomy (NCBI): domain Eukaryota; kingdom Metazoa; phylum Arthropoda; class Insecta; order Hymenoptera; family Colletidae; genus Ptiloglossa; species Ptiloglossa arizonensis. The sequence continues at coordinate 2,389,600 of NW_027478397.1, forward strand.
TAGAAACTCGCCCGATTACAACGGTATGTGTATTTTTTCCCTAGGCCATTCTGGTTAAGCGTTTGGGGCACAGAAGTTCGAAAAATTTGTTGTCTTCTCAACCATTTCTTAGCTTCAAAGTCCCATATCTCGCGAACGGATTGACCAAACCCAAAAATTCCTGCTGCGTCTGAAATTAGAAACTCGCCCGATTACAACGGTATGGGTATTTTTACTCCCAAGGCCATTCTGGTTAAGCGTTTGGAGCAGCAGAAGTGCGAAAAATTTGTTGTCTTCTCAACCATGCCTTAGCTTCAAAGTCCCATATCTCGCGAACGGATTGACCAAACCTAAAAATTCCTGCAGTGTCTGAAAGTAGAAACTCGCCCGATTACAACTGTATGTGTATTTTTTCCCTAGACCATTCTGGTTAAGCGATTGGAGCAGCAGTAGTGCGAAAAATTTGTTGTCTTGTCAACCATTTCTTAGCTTCAAAGTCCCATATCTCGCGAACGGATTGGCCTAACCCAAAAATTCCTATTGTAACTGAAAGTAGAAACTCGTCCGATTACAACGGTATGGGCATTTTTTCCCTAGGCCATTCTGGTTAAGCGTTTGGAGCAGCAGAATTGCGAAAAATTTTTTGCTTTCTCAACCATTTCTTGGCTTCAAACTCTCATATCTCGCGAACGGATTGACCTAACCCAAAAATTCCTGTTGCATCTGAAAGTAGAAACTCGCCCGATTAGAGCGGTATGTGTATTTTTTCCCTAGGCCATTCTGGTTAAGCGTTTGGGGCACAGAAGTTCGAAAATTTGTTGTCTTCTCAACCATTTCTTAGCTTCAAAGTCCCATATCTCGCGAACGGATTGACCAAACCCAAAAATTCCTGCTGCGTCTGAAAGTAGAAACTCGCCCGATTACTACTGTATGCGTATTTTTTCCCTAGGCCATTCTGGTTAAGCGTTTGGAGCAGCAGAATTGCGAAAAATTTGTTGTCTTCTCTACCATTTCTTAGCTTCAAAGTCCCATATCTGGCGAACGGATTGACCAAACCCAAAAATTCCTGCTGCGTCTGAAAGTAGAAACTCGCCCGATTACAGCTGTATGCGTATTTTTTCCCTAGGCCATTCTGGTTAAGCGCTGGAGCAGCAGAAGTGCGACAAATTTGTTGTCTTCTCAACCATTTCTTAGCTTCAAACTCCCATATCTCGCGAGCGGATTGACCTAACCCAAAAATTCCTGTTGCGTGTGAAAGTAGAAACTCGCCCGATTACAACGGTATGTGTATTTTTTCCCTAGGCCATTCTGGTTAAGCGTTTGGAGCAGCAGAATTGCAAAAAATATTTTGCCTTCTCAACCATTTCTTAGCTTCAAACTCCCATATCTCGCGAACGGATTGACCTAACCCAAAAATTCCTGTTGCGTCTGAAATTAGAAACTCGCCCGATTACAACGGTATGTGTATTTTTTCCCTAGGCCATTCTGGTTAAGCGTTTGGGGCACAGAAGTTCGAAAAATTTGTTGTCTTCTCAACCATTTCTTAGCTTCAAAGTCCCATATCTCGCGAACGGATTGACCAAACCCAAAAATTCCTGCTGCGTCTGAAATTAGAAACTCGCCCGATTACAACGGTATGGGTATTTTTACTCCCAAGGCCATTCTGGTTAAGCGTTTGGAGCAGCAGAAGTGCGAAAAATTTGTTGTCTTCTCAACCATGCCTTAGCTTCAAAGTCCCATATCTCGCGAACGGATTGACCAAACCTAAAAATTCCTGCAGTGTCTGAAAGTAGAAACTCGCCCGATTACAACTGTATGTGTATTTTTTCCCTAGACCATTCTGGTTAAGCGATTGGAGCAGCAGTAGTGCGAAAAATTTGTTGTCTTGTCAACCATTTCTTAGCTTCAAAGTCCCATATCTCGCGAACGGATTGACCAAACCCAAAAATTCCTGCTGCGTCTGAAAGTAGAAACTCGCCCGATTACAACTGTATGCGTATTTTTTCCCTAGGCCATTCGGGTTAAGCGCTGGAGCAGCAGAAGTGCGACAAATTTGTTGTCTTGTCAACCATTTCTTAGCTTCAAACTCCCATATCTCGCGAGCGGATTGACCTAACCCAAAAATTCCTATTACATCTGAAAGTAGAAACTCGCCCGATTACAACGGTATGTGTATTTCTTCCCCAGGCCGTTCTGGTTAAGCGTTTGGAGCAGCAGAATTGCGAAAAATTTTTTGCCTTCTCAACCATTTCTTGGCTTCAAACTCCCATATCTCGCGAACGGATTGACCTAACCCAAAAATTCCTGTTGCGTCTGAAATTAGAAACTCGCCCGATTACATCGGTATGTGTATTTTTTCCCTAGGCCATTCTGGTTAAGCGTTTGGAGCAGCAGAAGTGCGAAGAATTAGTTGTCTTCTCAAACATTTCTTAGCTTCAAACTCCCATATCTCGCGAACGGATTGACCAAACCCAAAAATTCCTGCTGCGTCTGAAAGTAGAAACTCGCCCGATTACAACTGTATGGGTATTTTTATTCCCTAGGCCATTCTGGTTAAGCGTTTGGAGCAGCAGAAGTGCGAAAAATTTGTTGTCTTCTCAACCATTTCTTAGCTTCAAACTCCCATATCTCGCGAACGGATTGACCAAACCCAAAAATTCCTGCTGCGTCTGAAAGTAGAAACTCGCCCGATTACAACTGTATGGGTATTTTTTCCCTACGGCATTCTGGTTAAGCGTTTGGAGCAGCAGAAGTGCGAAAAATTTGTTGCCTTGTCAACCATTTCTTAGCTTCAAAGTCCCATATCTCGCGAACGGATTGGCCTAACCCAAAAATTCCTATTGCATCTGAAAGTAGAAACTCGTCCGATTACAACGGTATGGGTATTTTTTCCCTAGGCCATTCTGGTTAAGCGTTTGGAGCAGCAGAAGTGCGAAAAATTTGTTGTCTTCTCAACCATTTCTTAGCTTCAAAGTCCCATATCTCGCGAACGGATTGACCAAACCCAAAAATTCCTGCTGCGTCTGATAGTAGAAACTCGCCCGATTACTACTGTATGCGTATTTTTTCCCTAGGCCATTCTGGTTAAGCGTTTGGAGCAGCAGAATTGCGAAAAATTTGTTGTCTTCTCTACCATTTCTTAGCTTCAAAGTCCCATATCTCGCGAACGGATTGACCAAACCCAAAAATTCCTGCTGCGTCTGAAAGTAGAAACTCGCCCGATTACAGCTGTATGCGTATTTTTTCCCTAGGCCATTCTGGTTAAGCGTTTGGAGCAGCAGAATTGCGAAAAATTTTTTGCCTTCTCAACCATTTCTTGGCTTCAAACTCACATATCTCGCGAACGGATTGACTTAACCCAAAAATTCCTATTGCATCTGAAAGTAGAAACTCGTCCGATTACTACGGTATGTGTATTTTTTTCCTAGGCCATTCTGGTTAAGCGTTTGGAGCAGCAGAATTGCGAAAAATTTGTTGTCTTCTCTACCATTTCTTAGATTCAAAGTCCCATATCTCGCGAACGGATTGACCAAACCCAAAAATTCCTGCTGCGTCTGAAAGTAGAAACTCGCCCGATTACAGCTGTATGCGCATTTTTTCCCTAGGCCATTCTGGTTAAGCGTTTGGAGCAGCAGAAGTGCGAAAAATTTGTTGTCTTCTCAACCATTTCTTAGCTTCAAACTCCCATATCTCGCGAACGGATTGACATAACCCAAAAATTCCTATTGCATCTGAAAGTAGAAACTCGCCCGATTACAACGGTATGTGTATTTTTTCCCTAGGCCATTCTGGTTAAGCGTTTGGAGCAGCAGAATTGCGAAAAATTTTTTGCCTTCTCAACCATTTCTTGGCTTCAAACTCCCATATCTCGCGAACGGATTGACCTAACCCAAAAATTCCTATTGCATCTGAAAGTAGAAACTCGTCCGATTACAACGGTATGGGTATTTTTTCCCTAGGCCATTCTGGTTAAGCGTTTGGAGCAGCAGAAGTGCGAAAAATTTGTTGTCTTCTCAACCATTTCTTAGCTTCAAAGTCCCATATCTCGCGAACGGATTGACCAAACCCAAAAATTCCTGCTGCGTCTGAAAGTAGAAACTCGCCCGATTACTACTGTATGCGTATTTTTTCCCTAGGCCATTCTGGTTAAGCGTTTGGAGCAGCAGAATTGCGAAAAATTTCTTGTCTTCTCAACCATTTCTTAGCTGCAAACTCCCATATCTCGCGAACGGAATGACCTAACCCAAAAATTCCTATTGCATCTGAAAGTAGAAACTCGCCCGATTACAACGGTATGTGTATTTTTTCCCTAGGCCATTCTGGTTAAGCATTTGGAGCAGCAGAATTGCGAAAAATTTTTTGCCTTCTCAACCATTTCTTGGCTTCAAACTCACATATCTCGCGAACGGATTTACCTAACCCAAAAATTCCTATTGCATCTGAAAGTAGAAACTCGTCCGATTACTACTGTATGCGTATTTTTTCCCTAGGCCATTCTGGTTAAGCGTTTGGAGCAGCAGAAGTGCGAAAAATTTGTTGTCTTCTCAACCATTTCTTAGCTTCAAACTCCCATATCTCGCGAACGGATTGACATAACCCAAAAATTCCTATTGCATCTGAAAGTAGAAACTCGCCCGATTACAACGGTATGTGTATTTTTTCCCTAGGCCATTCTGGTTAAGCGTTTGGAGCAGCAGAATTGCGAAAAATTTGTTGTCTTCTCTACCATTTCTTAGATTCAAAGTCCCATATCTCGCGAACGGATTGGCCAAACCCAAAAATTCCTGCTGCGTCTGAAAGTAGAAGCTCGCCCGATTACTACTGTATGCGTATTTTTTCCCTAGGCCATTCTGGTTAAGCGTTTGGAGCAGCAGAAGTGCGAAAAATTAGTTGTCTTCTCAACCATTTCTTAGATTCAAACGCCCATATCTCGCGAACGGATTGACCAAACCCAAAAATTCCTGCTGCGTCTGAAAGTAGAAACTCGCCCGATTACAACTGTATGGGTATTTTTTCCCTGGGCCATTCTGGTTAAGCGTTTGGAGCAGCAGAAGTGCGAAAAATTTGTTGTCTTCTCAACCATTTCTTAGCTTCAAAGTCCCATATCTCGCGACCGGATTGACCAAACCCAAAAATTCCTGCTGCGTCTGAAAGTAGAAACTCGCCCGATTACAACGGTATGTGTATTTTTTCCCTAGGCCATTCTGGTTAAGCGTTTGGAGCAGCAGAAGTGCGAAGAATTAGTTGTCTTCTCAACCATTTCTTAGCTTCAAACTCCCATATCTCGCGAACGGATTGACCAAACCCAAAAATTCCTATTGCATCTGAAAGTAGAAACTCGTCCGATTACAACTGTATGGGTATTTTTATTCCCTAGGCCATTCTGGTTAAGCGTTTGGAGCAGCAGGAGTGCGAAAAATTTGTTGTCTTCTCAACCATTTCTTAGCTTCAAAGTCCCATATCTCGCGAACGGATTGACCAAACCCAAAAATACCTGCTGCGTCTGAAAGTAGAAACTCGCCCGATTACTACTGTATGCGTATTTTTTCCCTAGGCCATTCTGGTTAAGCGTTTGGAGCAGCAGAAGTGCGAAAAATTAGTTGTCTTCTCAACCATTTCTTAGATTCAAACGCCCATATCTCGCGAACGGATTGACCAAACCCAAAAATACCTGCTGCGTCTGAAAGTAGAAACTCGCCCGATTACTACTGTATGCGTATTTTTTCCCTAGGCCATTCTGGTTAAGCGTTTGGAGCAGCAGAAGTGCGAAAAATTAGTTGTCTTCTCAACCATTTCTTAGATTCAAACGCCCATATCTCGCGAACGGATTGACCAAACACAAAAATTCCTGCTGCGTCTGAAAGTAGAAACTCGCCCGATTACAACTGTATGGGTATTTTTTCCCTGGGCCATTCTGGTTAAGCGTTTGGAGCAGCAGAAGTGCGAAAAATTTGTTGTCTTCTCAACCATTTCTTAGCTTCAAAGTCCCATATCTCGCGACCGGATTGACCAAACCCAAAAATTCCTGCTGCGTCTGAAAGTAGAAACTCGCCCGACTACAACTGTATGCGTATTTTTTCCCTAGGCCATTCTGGTTAAGCGTTTGGAGCAGCAGAATTGCGAAAAATTTGTTGTCTTCTCAACCATTTCTTAGCTTCAAACTCCCATATCTCGCGAACGGATTGACATAACCCAAAAATTCCTGCTGCGTCTGAAAGTAGAAACTCGCCCGATTACAACTGTATGGGTATTTTTATTCCCTAGGCCATTCCGGTTAAGCGTTTGGAGCAGCAGAACTGCGAAAAATTTGTTGTCTTCTCAACCATGCCTTAGCTTCAAAGTCCCATATCTCGCGAACGGATTGACCAAACCCAAAAATTCCTGCAGTGTCTGAAAGTAGAAACTCGCCCGATTACACCTGTATGTGTACTTTTTCCCTAGGCCATTCTGGTTAAGCGTTTGGAGCAGCAGAATTGCGAAAAATTTTATGCCTTCTCAACCATTTCTTGTGTTCAAACTCGCATATCTCGCGAACGGATTGACCTAACCCAAAAATTCCTGTTGCGTCTGAAATTAGAAACTCGCCCGATTACAACGGTATGTGTATTTTTTCCCTAGGCCATTCTGGTTAAGCGTTTGGAGCAGCAGAACTGCGAAAAATTTTATGCCTTCTCAACCATTTCTTGGGTTCAAACTCCCATATCTCGCGAACGGATTGACCTAACCCAAAAATTCCTGTTGCGTCTGAAATTAGAAACTCGCCCGATTACATCGGTATGTGTATTTTTTCCCTAGGCCATTCTGGTTAAGCGTTTTGAGCAGGAGAAGTGCGAAGAATTAGTTGTCTTCTCAAACATTTCTTAGCTTCAAACTCCCATATCTCGCGAACGGATTGACCAAACCCAAAAATTCCTGCTGCGTCTGAAAGTAGAAACTCGCCCGATTACAACTGTATGGGTATTTTTATTCCCTAGGCCATTCTGGTTAAGCGTTTGGAGCAGCAGAAGTGCGAAAAATTTGTTGTCTTCTCAACCATGTCTTAGCTTCAAAGTCCCATATCTCGCGAACGGATTGACTAAACCCAAAAATTCCTGTTGCGTCTGAAATTAGAAACTCGCCCGATTACAACGGTATGCGTATTTTTTCCCTAGGCCATTCTGGTTAAGCGTTTGGAGCAGCAGAAGTGCGAAGAATTAGTTGTCTTCTCAACCATTTCTTAGATTCAAACTCCCATATCTCGCGAACGGATTGACCAAACCCAAAAATTCCTTCTGCGTCTGAAAGTAGAAACTCGCCCGATTACAACTGTATGGGTATTTTTTCCCTGGGCCATTCTGGTTAAGCGTTTGGAGCAGCAGAATTGCGAAAAATTTGTTGTCTTCTCAACCATTTCTTAGCTTCAAACTCCCATATCTCGCGAACGGATTGACATAACACAAAAATTCCTATTGTATCAGAAAGTAGAATCTCGCCCGATTACAACAGTATGTGCATTTTTTCCCTAGGCCATACTGGTTAAGCGTTTGGAGCAGCAGAAGTGGAAAAATTTGTTGTCTTCTCAACCATTTCTTAGATTCAAACTCCCATATCTCGCGAACGGATTGACCAAACCCAAAAATTCCTGCTGCGTCTGAAAGTAGAAACTCGCCCGATTACAACTGTATGGGTATTTTTTCCCTGGGCCATTCTGGTTAAGCGTTTGGAGCAGCAGAAGTGCGAAAAATTTGTTGTCTTCTCAACCATTTCTTAGCTGCAAACTCCCATATCTCGCGAACGGATTGACATAACACAAAAATTCCTATTGTATCAGAAAGTAGAATCTCGCCCGATTACAACAGTATGTGTATTTTTTCCCTAGGCCATTCTGGTTAAGCGTTTGGAGCAGCAGAAGTTCGAAGAATTTGTTGTCTTCTCAACCATTTCTTAGCTTCAAAGTCCCATATCTCGCGAACAGATTGACCAAACCCAAAAATTCCTGCTGCGTCTGAAAGTAGAAACTCGCCCGATTACAACTGTATGGGTATTTTTATTCCCTAGGCCATTCTGGTTAAGCGTTTGGAGCAACAGATGTGCGAAAAATTTGTTGTCTTCTCAACCATTTCTTAGCTTCAAACTCCCATATCTCGCGAGCGGATTGACCTAACCCAAAAATTCCTATTGCATCTGAAAGTAGAAACTCGTCCGATTACAACGGTATGTGTATTTTTTCCCTAGGCCATTCTGGTATAGCGTTTGGAGCAGCAGAATTGCAAAAAATTTTTTGCCTTCTCAACCATTTCTTGGCTTCAAACTCCCATATCTCGCGAACGGATTGACCTAACCCAAAAATTCCTGTTGCGTCTGAAATTAGAAATTCGCCCGATTACAACGGTATGTGTGTTTTTTCCCTAGGCCATTCTGGTTAAGCGTTTGGTGCAGCAGAAGTGCGAAGAATTAGTTGTCTTCTCAACCATTTCTTAGCTTCAAACTCCCATATCTCGCGAACGGATTGACCAAACCCAAAAATTCCTATTGCATCTGAAAGTAGAAACTCGTCCGATTACAACTGTATGGGTATTTTTATTCCCTAGGCCATTCTGGTTAAGCGTTTGGAGCAGCAGGAGTGCGAAAAATTTGTTGTCTTCTCAACCATTTCTTAGCTTCAAAGTCCCATATCTCGCGAACGGATTGACCAAACCCAGAAATACCTGCTGCGTCTGAAAGTAGAAACTCGCCCGATTACTACTGTATGCGTATTTTTTCCCTAGGCCATTCTGGTTAAGCGTTTGGAGCAGCAGAAGTGCGAAAAATTAGTTGTCTTATCAACCATTTCTTAGATTCAAACGCCCATATCTCGCGAACGGATTGTCCAAACACAAAAATTCCTGCTGCGTCTGAAAGTAGAAACTCGCCCGATTACAACTGTATGGGTATTTTTTCCCTGGGCCATTCTGGTTAAGCGTTTGGAGCAGCAGAAGTGCGAAAAATTTGTTGTCTTCTCAACCATTTCTTAGCTTCAAAGTTCCATATCTCGCGACCGGATTGACCAAACCCAAAAATTCCTGCTGCGTCTGAAAGTAGAAACTCGCCCGATTACAACTGTATGCGTATTTTTTCCCTAGGCCATTCTGGTTAAGCGTTTGGAGCAGCAGAATTGCGAAAAATTTGTTGTCTTCTCAACCATTTCTTAGCTTCAAACTCCCATATCTCGCGAACGGATTGACATAACCCAAAAATTCCTGTTGCGTCTGAAATTAGAAACTCGCCCGATTACAACGGTATGTGTATTTTTTGCCTAGCCCATTCTGGTTAAGCGTTTGGAGCAGCAGAAGTGCGAAGAATTAGTTGTCTTCTCAAACATTTCTTGGCTTCAAACTCCCATATCTCGCGAACGGATTGACCTAACCCAAAAATTCCTATTGCATCTGAAAGTAGAAACTCGTCCGATTACAACGGTATGGGTATTTTTTCCCTAGGCCATTCTGGTTAAGCGTTTGGAGCAGCAGAAGTGCGAAAAATTTGTTGTCTGATCAACCATTTCTTGGCTTCAAACTTCCATATCTCGCGAACGGATTGACCTAACCCAAAAATTCCTGTTGCGTCTGAAATTAGAAACTCGCCCGATTACAACGGTATGTGTATTTTTTCCCTAGGCCATTCTGGTTAAGCGTTTGGAGCAGCAGAATTGCGAAAAATTAGTTGTCTTCTCAACCATTTCTTAGCTTCAAAGTCCCATATCTCGCGAACGGATTGACCAAACCCAAAAATTCCTGTTGCGTCTGAAATTAGAAACTCGCCCGATTACAACGGTATGTGTATTTTTTGCCTAGGCCATTCTGGTTAAGCGTTTGGAGCAGCAGAAGTGCGAAGAATTAGTTGTCTTCTCAAACATTTCTTAGCTTCAAACGCTCATATCTCGCGAACGGATTGACCAAACCCAAAAATTCCTGCTGCGTCTGAAAGTAGAAACTCGCCCGATTACAACTGTATGGGTATTTTTATTCCCTAGGCCATTCCGGTTAAGCGTTTGGAGCTGCAGTACTGCGAAAAATTTGTTGTCTTCTCAACCATGCCTTAGCTTCAAAGTCCCATATCTCGCGAACGGATTGACCAAACCCAAAAATTCCTGCAGTGTCTGAAAGTAGAAACTCGCCCGATTACAACTGTATGTGTATTTTTTCCCTAGGCCATTCTGGTTAAGCGTTTGGAGCAGCAGAATTGCGAAAAATTTTATGCCTTCTCAACCATTTCTTGTGTTCAAACTCGCATATCTCGCGAACGGATTGACCTAACCCAAAAATTCCTGTTGCGTCTGAAATTAGAAACTCGCCCGATTACATCGGTATGTGTATTTTTTCCCTAGGCCATTCTGGTTAAGCGTTTGGAGCAGCAGAATTGCGAAAAATTTTATGCCTTCTCAACCATTTCTTGGGTTCAAACTCCCATATCTCGCGAACGGATTGACCTAACCCAAAAATTCCTGTTGCGTCTGAAATTAGAAACTCGCCCGATTACATCGGTATGTGTATTTTTTCCCTAGGCCATTCTGGTTAAGCGTTTTGAGCAGCAGAAGTGCGAAGAATTAGTTGTCTTCTCAAACATTTCTTAGCTTCAAACTCCCATATCTCGCGAACGGATTGACCAAACCCAAAAATTCCTGCTGCGTCTGAAAGTAGAAACTCGCCCGATTACAACTGTATGGGTATTTTTATTCCCTAGGCCATTCTGGTTAAGCGTTTGGAGCAGCAGAAGTGCGAAAAATTTGTTGTCTTCTCAACCATGTCTTAGCTTCAAAGTCCCATATCTCGCGAACGGATTGACCAAACCCAAAAATTCCTGTTGCGTCTGAAATTAGAAACTCGCCCGATTACAAGGGTATGCGTATTTTTTCCCTAGGCCATTCTGGTTAAGCGTTTGGAGCAGCAGAAGTGCGAAAAATTTGTTGTCTTCTCAACCATTTCTTAGCTTCAAACACCCATATCTCGCGAACGGATTGACATAACACAAAAATTCCTATTGCATCTGAAAGTAGAATCTCGCCCGATTACAACGGTATGTGTATTTTTTGCCTAGGCCATTCTGGTTAAGCGTTTGGAGCAGCAGAATTGGGAAGAATTAGTTGTCTTCTCAAACATTTCTTAGCTTCAAACGCCCATATCTCGCGAACAGATTGACCAAACCCAAAAATTCCTGCTGCGTCTGAAAGTAGAAACTCGCCCGATTACAACTGTATGGGTATTTTTATTCCCTAGGCCATTCTGGTTAAGCGTTTGGAGCAGCAGATGTGCGAAAAATTTGTTGTCTTCTCAACCATTTCTTAGCTTCAAACTCCCATATCTCGCGAGCGGATTGACCTAACCCAAAAATTCCTATTGCATCTGAAAGTAGAAACTCGTCCGATTACAACGGTATGTGTATTTTTTCCCTAGGCCATTCTGGTATAGCGTTTGGAGCAGCAGAATTGCAAAAAATTTTTTGCCTTCTCAACCATTTCTTGGCTTCAAACTCCCATATCTCGCGAACGGATTGACCTAACCCAAAAATTCCTGTTGCGTCTGAAATTAGAAATTCGCCCGATTACAACGGTATGTGTATTTTTTCCCTAGGCCATTCTGGTTAAGCGTTTGGTGCAGCAGAAGTGCGAAGAATTGCAAAAAATTTTTTGCCTTCTCAACCATTTCTTGGCTTCAAACTCCCATATCTCGCGAACGGATTGACCTAACCCAAAAATTCCTGTTGCGTCTGAAATTAGAAATTCGCCCGATTACAACGGTATGTGTATTTTTTCCCTAGGCCATTCTGGTTAAGCGTTTGGTGCAGCAGAAGTGCGAAGAATTAGTGAGATTCCATAGAATTGACCAAACCCAAAAATTCCTATTGCATCTGAAAGTAGAAACTCGTCCGATTACAACTGTATGGGTATTTTTATTCCCTAGGCCATTCTGGTTAAGCGTTTGGAGCAGCAGAAGTGCGAAAAATTTGTTGTCTTCTCAACCATTTCTTAGCTTCAAAGTCCCATATCTCGCGAACGGATTGACCAAACCCAAAAATACCTGCTGCGTCTGAAAGTAGAAACTCGCCCGATTACTACTGTATGCGTATTTTTTCCCTAGGCCATTCTGGTTAAGCGTTTGGAGCAGCAGAAGTGCGAAAAATTAGTTGTCTTCTCAACCATTTCTTAGATTCAAACGCCCATATCTCGCGAACGGATTGTCCAAACACAAAAATTCCTGCTGCGTCTGAAAGTAGAAACTCGCCCGATTACAACTGTATGGGTATTTTTTCCCTGGGCCATTCTGGTTAAGCGTTTGGAGCAGCAGAAGTGCAAAAAATTTGTTGTCTTCTCAACCATTTCTTAGCTTCAAAGTTCCATATCTCGCGACCGGATTGACCAAACCCAAAAATTCCTGCTGCGTCTGAAAGTAGAAACTCGCCCGATTACAACTGTATGCGTATTTTTTCCCTAGGCCATTCTGGTTAAGCGTTTGGAGCAGCAGAATTGCGAAAAATTAGTTGTCTTCTCAACCATTTCTTAGCTTCAAAGTCCCATATCTCGCGAACGGATTGACCAAACCCAAAAATTCCTGTTGCGTCTGAAATTAGAAACTCGCCCGATTACAACGGTATGTGTATTTTTTGCCTAGGCCATTCTGGTTAAGCGTTTGGAGCAGCAGAAGTGCGAAGAATTAGTTGTCTTCTCAAACATTTCTTAGCTTCAAACGCACATGTCTCGCGAACGGATTGACCAAACCCAAAAATTCCTGCTGCGTCTGAAAGTAGAAACTCGCCCGATTACAACTGTATGGGTATTTTTTCCCTGGGCCATTCTGGTTAAGCGTTTGGAGCAGCAGAATTGCGAAAAATTTGTTGTCTTCTCAACCATTTCTTAGCTTCAAACTCCCATATCTCGCGAACGGATTGACATAACACAAAAATTCCTATTGTATCAGAAAGTAGAATCTCGCCCGATTACAACAGTATGTGCATTTTTTCCCTAGGCCATACTGGTTAAGCGTTTGGAGCAGCAGAAGTGGAAAAATTAGTTGTCTTCTCAACCATTTCTTAGATTCAAACTCCCATATCTCGCGAACGGATTGACCAGACCCAAAAATTCCTGCTGCGTCTGAAAGTAGAAACTCGCCCGATTACAACTGTATGGGTATTTTTTCCCTGGGCCATTCTGGTTAAGCGTTTGGAGCAGCAGAAGTGCGAAAAATTTGTTGTCTTCTCAACCATTTCTTAGCTGCAAACTCCCATATCTCGCGAACGGAATGACCAAACCCAAAAATACCTGCTGCGTCTGAAAGTAGAAACTCGCCCGATTACTACTGTATGCGTATTTTTTCCCTAGGCCATTCTGGTTAAGCGTTTGGAGCAGCAGAAGTGCGAAAAATTTGTTGTCTTCTCAACCATTTCTTAGCTTCAAACACCCATATCTCGCGAACGGATTGACATAACACAAAAATTCCTATTGCATCTGAAAGTAGAATCTCGCCCGATTACAACGGTATGTGCATTTTTTCCCTAGGCCATACTGGTTAAGCGTTTGGAGCAGCAGAAGTGGAAAAATTAGATGTCTTCTCAACCATTTCTTAGATTCAAACTCCCATATCTCGCGAACGGATTGACCAAACCCGAAAATTCCTGCTGCATGCGAAAGTAGAAACTCGCCCGATTACAACTGTATGGGTATTTTTTCCCTGGGCCATTCTGGTTAAGCGTTTGGAGCAGCAGAAGTGCGAAAAATTTGTTGTCTTCTCAACCATTTCTTAGCTGCAAACTCCCATATCTCGCGAACGGATTGACCAAACCCAAAAATTCCTGTTGCGTCTGAAATTAGAAACTCGCCCGATTACAACGGTATGTGTATTTCTTCCCTAGGCCATTCTGGTTAAGCGTTTGGAGCAGCAGAAGTGCGAAGAATTAGTTGTCTTCACAAACATTTCTTAGCTTCAAACTCCCATATCTCGCGAACGGATTGACCAAACCCAAAAATTCCTGCTGCGTCTGAAAGTAGAAACTCGCCCGATTACAACTGTATGGGTATTTTTTCCCTGGGCCATTCTGGTTAAGCGTTTGGAGCAGCAGAAGTGCGAAAAATTTGTTGTCTTCTCAACCATTTCTTAGCTGCAAACTCCCATATCTCGCGAACGGAATGACCAAACCCAAAAATACCTGCTGCGTCTGAAAGTAGAAACTCGCCCGATTACTACTGTATGCGTATTTTTTCCCTAGGCCATTCTGGTTAAGCGTTTGGAGCAGCAGAAGTGCGAAAAATTTGTTGTCTTCTCAGCCACTTCTTAGCTTCAAACTCCCATATCTCGCGAACGGATTGACATAACACAAAAATTCCTATTGCATCTGAAAGTAGAATCTCGCCCGATTACAACGGTATGTGCCTTTTTTTCCCTAGGCCATACTGGTTAAGCGTTTGGAGCAGCAGAAGTGGAAAAATTAGTTGTCTTCTCAACCATTTCTTAGATTCAAACTCCCATATCTCGCGAACGGATTGACCAAACCCAAAAATTCCTGCTGCGTCTGAAAGTAGAAACTCCCCCGATTACAACTGTATGGGTATTTTTTCCCTGGGCCATTCTGGTTAAGCGTTTGGAGCAGCAGAATTGCGAAAAATTTTTTGCCTTCTCAACCATTTCTTGGCTTCAAACTCCCATATCTCGCGAACGGATTGACCAAACCCAAAAATTCCTGCTGCGTCTGAAAGTAGAAACTCGCCCGATTACAACTGTATGGGTATTTTTATTCCCTAGGCCATTCTGGTTAAGCGTTTGGAGCAGCAGATGTGCGAAAAATTTGTTGTCTTCTCAACCATGCCTTAGCTTCAAACTCCCATATCTCGCGAAAGGATTGACCAAACCCAAAAATTCCAGTTGCGCCTGAAATTAGAAACTCGCCCGATTACAACGGTATGTGTATTTTTTCCCTAGGCCATTCTGGTTAAGCGTTTGGAGCTGCAGAAGTGCGAAAAATTTGTTGCCTTCTCAACCATTTCTTAGCTTCAAAGTCCCATATCTCGCGAACGGATTGACCAAACCCAAAAATACCTGCTGCGTCTGAAAGTAGAAACTCGCCCGGTTACTACTGTATGCGTATTTTTTCCCTAGGCCATTCTGGTTAAGCGTTTGGAGCAGCAGAAGTGCGAAAAATTTGTTGTCTTCTCAACCATTTCTTAGCTTCAAACTCCCATATCTCGCGAACGGATTGACATAACGCAAAAATTCCTATTGTATCTGAAAGTAGAATCTCGCCCGATTACAACGGTATGTGCATTTTTTCCCTAGGCCATACTGGTTAAGCGTTTGGAGCAGCAGAAGTGGAATAATTAGTTGTCTTCTCAACCATTTCTTAGATTCAAACTCCCATATCTCGCGAACGGATTGACCAAACCCAAAAATTCCTGCTGCGTCTGAAAGTAGAAACTCGCCCGATTACAACTGTACGGGTATTTTTTCCCTGGGCCATTCTGGTTAAGCGTTTGGAGCAGCAGAATGCGAAAAATTTGTTGTCTCCTCAACCATTTCTTAGCTGCAAACTCCCATATCTCGCGAACGGAATGACCAAACCCAAAAATACCTGCTGCGTCTGAAAGTAGAAACTCGCCCGATTACTACTGTATGCGTATTTTTTCCCTAGGCCATTCTGGTTAAGCGTTTGGAGCAGCAGAAGTGGAAAAATTAGTTGTCTTCTCAACCATTTCTTAGATTCAAACTCCCATATCTCGCGAACGGATTGACCAAACCCAAAAATTCCTGCAGCGTCTGAAAGTAGAAACTCGCCCGATTACAACTGTACGGGTATTTTTTCCCTGGGCCATTCTGGTTAAGCGTTTGGAGCAGCAGAAGTGCGAAAAATTTGTTGTCTTCTCAACCATTTCTTAGCTGCAAACTCCCATATCTCGCGAACGGAATGACCAAACCCAAAAATACCTGCTGCGTCTGAAAGTAGAAACTCGCCCGATTACTACTGTATGCGTATTTTTTCCCTAGGCCATTCTGGTTAAGCGTTTGGAGCAGCAGAAGTGCGAAAAATTTGTTGTCTTCTCAACCATTTCTTAGCTTCAAACTCCCATATCTCGCGAACGGATTGACATAACATAAAAATTCCTATTGCATCTGAAAGTAGAATCTCGCCCGATTACAACGGTATGTGCATTTTTTCCCTAGGCCATACTGTTTAAGCGTTTGGAGCAGCAGAAGTGGAAAAATTAGATGTCTTCTCAACCGTTTCTTAGATTCAAACTCCCATATCTCGCGAACGGATTGACCAAACACAAAAATTCCTGCTGCGTCTGAAAGTAGAAACTCGCCCGATTACAACTGTATGGGTATTTTTTCCCTGGGCCATTCTGGTTAAGCGTTTGGAGCAGCAGAAGTGCGAAAAATTTGTTGTCTTCTCAACCATTTCTTAGCTGCAAACTCCCATATCTCGCGAACGGAATGACCTAACCCAAAAATTCCTATTGCATCTGAAAGTAGAAACTCGCCCGATTACAAGGGTATGTGTATTTTTTCCCTAGGCCATTCTGGTTAAGCGTTTGGAGCAGCAGAATTGCAAAAAATTTTTTGCATTCTCAACCATTTTTTGGCTTCAAACTACCATATCTCGCGAACGGATTGACATAACCCAAAAATTCCTGTTGCGTCTGAAATTAGAAACTCGCCCGATTACAACGGTATGCGTATTTTTTCCCTAGGCCATTCCGGTTAAGCGTTTGGAGCAGCAGAAGTGCGAAGAATTAGTTGTCTTCTCAACCATTTCTTAGCTTCAAACTCCCATATCTCGCGAACGGATTGACCAAACCCAAAAATTCCTGCTGCGTCTGAAAGTAGAAACTCGCCCGATTACAACTGTATGCGTATTTTTTCCCTAGGCCATTCTGGTTAAGCGTTTGGAGCAGCAGAAGTGCGAAAAATTTGTTGCCTTCTCAACCATTTCTTAGCTTCAAAGTCCCATATCTCGCGAACGGATTGACCAAACCCAAAAATACCTGCTGCGTCTGAAAGTAGAAACTCGCCCGGTTACTACTGTATGCGTATTTTTTCCCTAGGCCATTCTGGTTAAGCGTTTGGAGCAGCAGAATTGCGAAAAATTTGCTCTCTTCTCAACCATTTCTTAGCTTCAAACTCCCATACCTCGCGAACGGATTGACATAACACAAAAATTCCTATTGTATCAGAAAGTAGAATCTCGCCCGATTACAACAGTATGTGCATTTTTTCCCTAGGCCATACTGGTTAAGCGTTTGGAGCAGCAGAAGTGGAAAAATTAGTTGTCTTCTCAACCATTTCTTAGATTCAAACTCCCATATCTCGCGAACGGATTGACCAAACCCAAAAATTCCTGCTGCGTCTGAAAGAAGAAACTCGCCCGATTACAACTGTATGGGTATTTTTTCCCTGGGCCATTCTGGTTAAGCGTTTGGAGCAGCAGAAGTGCGAAAAATTTGTTGTCTTCTCAACCATTTCTTAGCTGCAAACTCCCATATCTCGCGAACGGAATGACCAAACCCAAAAATACCTGCTGCGTCTGAAAGTAGAAACTCTCCCGATTACTACTGTATGCGTATTTTTTCCCTAGGCCATTCTGGTTAAGCGTTTGGAGCAGCAGAAGTGGAAAAATTTGTTGTCTTCTCAACCATTTCTTAGCTTCAAACACCCATATCTCGCGAACGGATTGACATAACACAAAAATTCCTATTGCATCTGAAAGTAGAATCTCGCCCGATTACAACGGTATGTGCATTTTTTCCCTAGGCCATACTGGTTAAGCGTTTGGAGCAGCAGAAGTGGAAAAATTAGATGTCTTCTCAACCATTTCTTAGATTCAAACTCCCATATCTCGCGAACGGATTGACCAAACCCGAAAATTCCTGCTGCGTCTGAAAGTAGAAACTCGCCCGATTACAACTGTATGGGTATTTTTTCCCTGGGCCATTCTGGTTAAGCGTTTGGAGCAGCAGAAGTGCGAAAAATTTGTTGTCTTCTCAACCATTTCTTAGCTGCAAACTCCCATATCTCGCGAACGGAATGACCTAACCCAAAAATTCCTATTGCATCTGAAAGTAGAAACTCGCCCGATTACAACGGCATGTGTATTTTTTCCCTAGGCCATTCTGGTTAAGCGTTTGGAGCAGCAGAATTGCGAAAAATTTTTCGCCTTCTCAACAATTTCTTAGCTTCAAACTCCCATATCTCGCGAACGGATTGACCAAACCCAAAAATTCCTGCTGCGTCTGAAAGTAGAAACTCGCCCGATTACAACTGTATGGGTATTTTTTCCCTGGGCCATTCTGGTTAAGCGTTTGGAGCAGCAGAAGTGCGAAAAATTTGTTGTCTTCTCAACCATTTCTTAGCTGCAAACTCCCATATCTCGCGAACGGAATGACCAAACCCAAAAATACCTGCTGCGTCTGAAAGTAGAAACTCGCCCGATTACTACTGTATGCGTATTTTTTCCCTAGGCCATTCTGGTTAAGCGTTTGGAGCAGCAGAATTGCGAAAAATTTTTCGCCTTCTCAACAATTTCTTAGCTTCAAACTCCCATATCTCGCGAACGGATTGACCAAACCCAAAAATTCCTGCTGCGTCTGAAAGTAGAAACTCGCCCGATTACAACTGTATGGGTATTTTTTCCCTGGGCCATTCTGGTTAAGCGTTTGGAGCAGCAGAAGTGGAAAAATTAGTTGTCTTCTCAACCATTTCTTAGATTCAAACTCCCATATCTCGCGAACGGATTGACCAAACCCAAAAATTCCTGCTGCGTCTGAAAGTAGAAGCTCCCCCGATTACAACTGTATGGGTATTTTTTCCCTGGGCCATTCTGGTTAAGCGTTTGGAGCAGCAGAATTGCGAAAAATTTTTTGCCTTCTCAACCATTTCTTGGCTTCAAACTCCCATATCTCGCGAACGGATTGACCAAACCCAAAAATTCCTGCTGCGTCTGAAAGTAGAAACTCGCCCGATTACAACTGTATGGGTATTTTTATTCCCTAGGCCATTCTGGTTAAGCGTTTGGAGCAGCAGATGTGCGAAAAATTTGTTGTCTTCTCAACCATGCCTTAGCTTCAAACTCCCATATCTCGCGAAAGGATTGACCAAACCCAAAAATTCCAGTTGCGCCTGAAATTAGAAACTCGCCCGATTACAACGGTATGTGTATTTTTTCCCTAGGCCATTCTGGTTAAGCGTTTGGAGCTGCAGAAGTGCGAAAAATTTGTTGCCTTCTCAACCATTTCTTAGCTTCAAAGTCCCATATCTCGCGAACGGATTGACCAAACCCAAAAATACCTGCTGCGTCTGAAAGTAGAAACTCGCCCGGTTACTACTGTATGCGTATTTTTTCCCTAGGCCATTCTGGTTAAGCGTTTGGAGCAGCAGAAGTGCGAAAAATTTGTTGTCTTCTCAACCATTTCTTAGCTTCAAACTCCCATATCTCGCGAACGGATTGACATAACACAAAAATTCCTATTGTATCTGAAAGTAGAATCTCGCCCGATTACAACGGTATGTGCATTTTTTCCCTAGGCCGTACTGGTTAAGCGTTTGGAGCAGCAGAAGTGGAAAAATTAGTTGTCTTCTCAACCATTTCTTAGATTCAAACTCCCATATCTCGCGAACGGATTGACCAAACCCAAAAATTCCTGCTGCGTCTGAAAGTAGAAACTCGCCCGATTACAACTGTACGGGTATTTTTTCCCTGGGCCATTCTGGTTAAGCGTTTGGAGCAGCAGAATGCGAAAAATTTGTTGTCTCCTCAACCATTTCTTAGCTGCAAACTCCCATATCTCGCGAACGGAATGACCAAACCCAAAAATACCTGCTGCGTCTGAAAGTAGAAACTCGCCCGATTACTACTGTATGCGTATTTTTTCCCTAGGCCATTCTGGTTAAGCGTTTGGAGCAGCAGAAGTGGAAAAATTAGTTGTCTTCTCAACCATTTCTTAGATTCAAACTCCCATATCTCGCGAACGGATTGACCAAACCCAAAAATTCCTGCAGCGTCTGAAAGTAGAAACTCGCCCGATTACAACTGTACGGGTATTTTTTCCCTGGGCCATTCTGGTTAAGCGTTTGGAGCAGCAGAAGTGCGAAAAATTTGTTGTCTTCTCAACCATTTCTTAGCTGCAAACTCCCATATCTCGCGAACGGAATGACCAAACCCAAAAATACCTGCTGCGTCTGAAAGTAGAAACTCGCCCGATTACTACTGGATGCGTATTTTTTCCCTAGGCCATTCTGGTTAAGCGTTTGGAGCAGCAGAAGTGCGAAAAATTTGTTGTCTTCTCAACCATTTCTTAGCTTCAAACTCCCATATCTCGCGAACGGATTGACATAACACAAAAATTCCTATTGCATCTGAAAGTAGAATCTCGCCCGATTACAACGGTATGTGCATTTTTTCCCTAGGCCATACTGGTTAAGCGTTTGGAGCAGCAGAAGTGGAAAAATTAGATGTCTTCTCAACCGTTTCTTAGATTCAAACTCCCATATCTCGCGAACGGATTGACCAAACACAAAAATTCCTGCTGCGTCTGAAAGTAGAAACTCGCCCGATTACAACTGTATGGGTATTTTTTCCCTGGGCCATTCTGGTTAAGCGTTTGGAGCAGCAGAAGTGCGAAAAATTTGTTGTCTTCTCAACCATTTCTTAGCTGCAAACTCCCATATCTCGCGAACGGAATGACCTAACCCAAAAATTCCTATTGCATCTGAAAGTAGAAACTCGCCCGATTACAAGGGTATGTGTATTTTTTCCCTAGGCCATTCTGGTTAAGCGTTTGGAGCAGCAGAATTGCAAAAAATTTTTTGCATTCTCAACCATTTTTTGGCTTCAAACTACCATATCTCGCGAACGGATTGACCTAACCCAAAAATTCCTGTTGCGTCTGAAATTAGAAACTCGCCCGATTACAACGGTATGCGTATTTTTTCCCTAGGCCATTCCGGTTAAGCGTTTGGAGCAGCAGAAGTGCGAAGAATTAGTTGTCTTCTCAACCATTTCTTAGCTTCAAACTCCCATATCTCGCGAACGGATTGACCAAACCCAAAAATTCCTGCTGCGTCTGAAAGTAGAAACTCGCCCGATTACAACTGTATGCGTATTTTTTCCCTAGGCCATTCTGGTTAAGCGTTTGGAGCAGCAGAAGTGCGAAAAATTTGTTGCCTTCTCAACCATTTCTTAGCTTCAAAGTCCCATATCTCGCGAACGGATTGACCAAACCCAAAAATACCTGCTGCGTCTGAAAGTAGAAACTCGCCCGGTTACTACTGTATGCGTATTTTTTCCCTAGGCCATTCTGGTTAAGCGTTTGGAGCAGCAGAATTGCGAAAAATTTGCTCTCTTCTCAACCATTTCTTAGCTTCAAACTCCCATACCTCGCGAACGGATTGACATAACACAAAAATTCCTATTGTATCAGAAAGTAGAATCTCGCCCGATTACAACAGTATGTGCATTTTTTCCCTAGGCCATACTGGTTAAGCGTTTGGAGCAGCAGAAGTGGAAAAATTAGTTGTCTTCTCAACCATTTCTTAGATTCAAACTCCCATATCTCGCGAACGGATTGACCAAACCCAAAAATTCCTGCTGCGTCTGAAAGAAGAAACTCGCCCGATTACAACTGTATGGGTATTTTTTCCCTGGGCCATTCTGGTTAAGCGTTTGGAGCAGCAGAAGTGCGAAAAATTTGTTGTCTTCTCAACCATTTCTTAGCTTCAAAGTCCCATATCTCGCGAACGGAATGACCAAACCCAAAAATACCTGCTGCGTCTGAAAGTAGAAACTCTCCCGATTACTACTGTATGCGTATTTTTTCCCTAGGCCATTCTGGTTAAGCGTTTGGAGCAGCAGAAGTGGAAAAATTTGTTGTCTTCTCAACCATTTCTTAGCTTCAAACACCCACATCTCGCGAACGGATTGACATAACACAAAAATTCCTATTGCATCTGAAAGTAGAATCTCGCCCGATTACAACGGTATGTGCATTTTTTCCCTAGGCCATACTGGTTAAGCGTTTGGAGCAGCAGAAGTGGAAAAATTAGATGTCTTCTCTACCATTTCTTAGATTCAAACTCCCATATCTCGCGAACGGATTGACCAAACCCGAAAATTCCTGCTGCGTCTGAAAGTAGAAACTCGCCCGATTACAACTGTATGGGTATTTTTTCCCTGGGCCATTCTGGTTAAGCGTTTGGAGCAGCAGAAGTGCGAAAAATTTGTTGTCTTCTCAACCATTTCTTAGCTGCAAACTCCCATATCTCGCGAACGGAATGACCTAACCCAAAAATTCCTATTGCATCTGAAAGTAGAAACTCGCCCGATTACAACGGCATGTGTATTTTTTCCCTAGGCCATTCTGGTTAAGCGTTTGGAGCAGCAGAATTGCGAAAAATTTTTCGCCTTCTCAACCATTTCTTAGCTTCAAACTCCCATATCTCGCGAACGGATTGACCAAACCCAAAAATTCCTGCTGCGTCTGAAAGTAGAAACTCGCCCGATTACAACTGTATGGGTATTTTTTCCCTGGGCCATTCTGGTTAAGCGTTTGGAGCAGCAGAAGTGCGAAAAATTTGTTGTCTTCTCAACCATTTCTTAGCTGCAAACTCCCATATCTCGCGAACGGAATGACCAAACCCAAAAATACCTGCTGCGTCTGAAAGTAGAAACTCGCCCGATTACTACTGTATGCGTATTTTTTCCCTAGGCCATTCTGGTTAAGCGTTTGGAGCAGCAGAATTGCGAAAAATTTTTTGCCTTCTCAACCATTTATTAGCTTCAAAGTCCCATATCTCGCGAACGGATTGACCAAACCCAAAAATTCCTGCTGCGTCTGAAAGTAGAAACTCGCCCGATTACAACTGTACGGGTATTTTTTCCCTGGGCCATTCTGGTTAAGCGTTTGGAGCAGCAGAATTGCGAAAAATTTTTTGCCTTCTCAACCATTTCTTAGCTTCAAACTCCCATATCTCGCGAACGGATTGACCAAACCCAAAAATTCCTGCTGCGTCTGAAAGTAGAAACTCGCCCGGTTACTACTGTATGCGTATTTTTTCCCTAGGCCATTCTGGTTAAGCGTTTGGAGCAGCAGAAGTGCGAAAAATTTGTTTTCTTCTCAACCATTTCTTAGCTTCAAACTCCCATATCTCGCGAACGGATTGAGATAACACAAAAATTCCTATTGTATCTGAAAATAGAATCTCGCCCGATTACAACGGTATGTGCATTTTTTCCCTAGGCCATACTGGTTAAGCGTTTGGAGCAGCAGAAGTGGAAAAATTAGTTGTCTTCTCAACCATTTCTTAGATTCAAACTCCCATATCTCGCGAACGGATTGATCAAACCCAAAAATTCCTGCTGCGTCTGAAAGTAGAAACTCGCCCGATTACAACTGTACGGGTATTTTTTCCCTGGGCCATTCTGGTTAAGCGTTTGGAGCAGCAGAAGTGCGAAAAATTTGTTGTCTTCTCAACCATTTCTTAGCTGCAAACTCCCATATCTCGCGAACGGAATGACCAAACCCAAAAATACCTGCTGCGTCTGAAAGTAGAAACTCGCCCGATTACTACTGTATGCGTATTTTTTCCCTAGGCCATTCTGGTTAAGCGTTTGGAGCAGCAGAAGTGCGAAAAATTTGTTGTCTTCTCAACCATTTCTTAGCTTCAAACTCCCATATCTCGCGAACGGATTGACATAACACAAAAATTCCTATTGCATCTGAAAGTAGAATCTCGCCCGATTACAACGGTATGTGCATTTTTTCCCTAGGCCATACTGGTTAAGCGATTGGAGCAGCAGTAGTGCGAAAAATTTGTTGTCTTGTCAACCATTTCTTAGATTCAAACTCCCATATCTCGCGAACGGATTGACCAAACCCAAAAATTCCTGCTGCGTCTGAAAGTAGAAACTCGCCCGATTACAACTGTATGGGTATTTTTTCCCTGGGCCATTCTGGTTAAGCGTTTGGAGCAGCAGAAGTGCGAAAAATTTGTTGTCTTCTCAACCATTTCTTAGCTGCAAACTCCCATATCTCGCGAACGGAATGACCTAACCCAAAAATTCCTATTGCATCTGAAGGTAGAAACTCGCCCGATTACAACTGTACGGGTATTTTTTCCCTGGGCCATTCTGGTTAAGCGTTTGGAGCAGCAGAAGTGCGAAAAATTTGTTGTCTTCTCAACCATTTCTTAGCTGCAAACTCCCATATCTCGCGAACGGAATGACCAAACCCAAAAATACCTGCTGCGTCTGAAAGTAGAAACTCGCCCGATTACTACTGTATGCGTATTTTTTCCCTAGGCCATTCTGGTTAAGCGTTTGGAGCAGCAGAAGTGCGAAAAATTTGTTGTCTTCTCAACCATTTCTTAGCTTCAAACTCCCATATCTCGCGAACGGATTGACATAACACAAAAATTCCTATTGCATCTGAAAGTAGAATCTCGCCCGATTACAACGGTATGTGCATTTTTCCCTAGGCCATACTGGTTAAGCGTTTGGAGCAGCAGAAGTGGAAAAATTAGATGTCTTCTCAACCATTTCTTGGCTTCAAACTCCCATATCTCGCGAACGGATTGACCAAACCCAAAAATTCCAGTTGCGCCTGAAATTAGAAACTCGCCCGATTACAACGGTATGTGTATTTCTTCCATAGGCCATTCTGGTTAAGCGTTTGGAGCAGCAGAAGTGCGAAGAATTAGTTGTCTTCTCAAACATTTCTTAGCTTCAAACTCCCATATCTCGCGAACGGATTGACATAACACAAAAATTCCTATTGCATCTGAAAGTAGAATCTCGCCCGATTACAACGGTATGTGCATTTTTCCCTAGGCCATACTGGTTAAGCGTTTGGAGCAGCAGAAGTGGAAAAATTAGATGTCTTCTCAACCATTTCTTGGCTTCAAACTCCCATATCTCGCGAACGGATTGACCAAACCCAAAAATTCCAGTTGCGCCTGAAATTAGAAACTCGCCCGATTACAACGGTATGTGTATTTCTTCCCTAGGCCATTCTGGTTAAGCGTTTGGAGCAGAAGAAGTGCGAAGAATTAGTTGTCTTCTCAAACATTTCTTAGCTTCAAACTCCCATATCTCGCGAACGGATTGATCAAACCCAAAAATTCCTGCTGCGTCTGAAAGTAGAAACTCGCCCGATTACAACTGTATGGGTATTTTTATTCCCTAGGCCATTCTGGTTAAGCGTTTGGAGCAGCAGAAGTGCGAAAAATTTGTTGTCTTCTCAACCATGCCTTAGATTCAAACTCCCATATCTCGCGAGCGGATTGACCAAACCCAAAAATTCCTGCTGCGTCTGAAAGTAGAAACTCGCCCGATTACAACTGTATGGGTATTTTTTCCCTGGGCCATTCTGGTTAAGCGTTTGGAGCAGCAGAATTGCGAAAAATTTGTTGTCTTCTCAACCATTTCTTAGCTGCAAACTCCCATATCTCGCGAACGGAATGACCTAACCCAAAAATTCCTATTGCATCTGAAGGTAGAAACTCGCCCGATTACAACGGTATGTGTATTTTTTCCCTAGGCCATTCTGGTTAAGCGTTTGGAGCAGCAGAATTGCGAAAAATTTTTTGCCTTCTCAACCATTTCTTGGCTTCAAACTCCCATATCTCGCGAACGGATTGACCAAACCCAAAAATTCCTGTTGCGTCTGAAATTAGAAACTCGCCCGATTACAACGGTATGTGTATTTCTTCCCTAGGCCATTCTGGTTAAGCCTTTGGAGCAGCAGAAGTGCGAAGAATTAGTTGTCTTCTCAAACATTTCTTAGCTTCAAACTCCCATATCTCGCGAACGGATTGACCAAACCCAAAATTTCCTGCTGCGTCTGAAAGTAGAAACTCGCCCGATTACAACTGTATGGGTATTTTTATTCCCTAGGCCATTCTGGTTAAGCGTTTGGAGCAGCAGAAGTGCGAAAAATTTGTTGTCTTCTCAACCATGCCTTAGCTTCAAAGTCCCACATCTCGCGAACGGATTGAACAAACCCAAAAATTCCTGCAGTGTCTGAAAGTAGAAACTCGCCCGATTACAACTGTATGTGTATTTTTTCCCTAGGCCATTCTGGTTAAGCGTTTGGAGCAGCAGAAGTGCGAAAAATTTGTTGTCTTCTCAACCATTTCTTAGCTGCAAACTCCCATATCTCGCGAACGGAATGACCTAACCCAAAAATTCCTATTGCATCTGAAAGTAGAAACTCGCCCGATTACAACGGTATGTGTATTTTTTCCCTAGGCCATTCTGGTTAAGCGTTTGGAGCAGCAGAATTGCGAAAAATTTTTTGCCTTCTCAACCATTTCTTGGCTTCAAACTCCCATATCTCGCGAACGGATTGACCAAACCCAAAAATTCTAGTTGCGCCTGAAATTAGAAACTCGCCCGATTACAACGGTATGTGTATTTCTTCCCTAGGCCATTCTGGTTAAGCGTTTGGAATAGCAGAAGTGCGAAGAATTAGTTGTCTTCTCAAACATTTCTTAGCTTCAAACTCCCATATCTCGCGAACGGATTGACCAAACCCAAAAATTCCTGCTGCGTCTGAAAGTAGAAACTCGCCCGATTACAACTGTATGGGTATTTTTATTCCCTAGGCCATTCTGGTTAAGCGTTTGGAGCAGCAGAAGTGCGAAAAATTTGTTGTCTTCTCAACCATGCCTTAGCTTCAAACTCCCATATCTCGCGAGCGGATTGACCAAACCCAAAAATTCCTGCTGCGTCTGAAAGTAGAAACTCGCCCGATTACAACTGTATGGGTATTTTTTCCCTGGGCCATTCTGGTTAAGCGTTTGGAGCAGCAGAAGTGCGAAAAATTTGTTGTCTTCTCAACCATTTCTTAGCTGCAAACTCCCATATCTCGCGAACGGAATGACCTAACTCAAAAATTCCTATTGCATCTGAAGGTAGAAACTCGCCCGATTACAACGGTATGTGTATTTTTTCCATAGGCCATTCTGGTTAAGCGTTTGGAGCAGCAGAATTGCGAAAAATTTTTTGCCTTCTCAACCATTTCTTGGCTTCAAACTCCCATATCTCGCGAACGGATTGACCAAACCCAAAAATTCCTGTTGCGTCTGAAACTAGAAACTCGCCCGATTACAACGGTATGTGTATTTCTTCCCTAGGCCATTCTGGTTAAGCGTTTGGAGCAGCAGAAGTGCGAAAAGTTTGTTGTCTTCTCAACCATTTCTTAGCTTCAAACTCCCATATCTCGCGAGCGGATTGACATAACACAAAAATTCCTATTGCATCTGAAAGTAGAATCTCGCCCGATTACAACGGTATGTGCATTTTTTCCCTAGGCCATACTGGTTAAGCGTTTGGAGCAGCAGAAGTGGAAAAATTAGTTGTCTTCTCAACCATTTCTTAGATTCAAACTCCCATATCTCGCGAACGGATTGACCAAACCCAAAAATTCCTGCTGCGTCTGAAAGTAGAAACTCGCCCGATTACAACTGTATGGGTATTTCTTCCCTGGGCCATTCTGGTTAAGCGTTTGGAGCAGCAGAAGTGCGAAAAATTTGTTGTCTTC
This sequence comes from Ptiloglossa arizonensis, assembly GCF_051014685.1. NCBI lineage: Eukaryota > Metazoa > Arthropoda > Insecta > Hymenoptera > Colletidae > Ptiloglossa > Ptiloglossa arizonensis. Next base: position 2,417,111 of record NW_027478397.1, read on the forward strand.
TCAACCATTTCTTAGCTGCAAACTCCCATATCTCGCGAACGGAATGACCTAACCCAAAAATTCCTATTGCATCTGAAAGTAGAAACTCGCCCGATTACAACGGTATGTGTATTTTTTCCCTAGGCCACTCTGGTTAAGCGTTTGGAGAAGCAGAATTGCGAAAAATTTTTTGCCTTCTCAACCATTTCTTGGCTTCAAACTCCCATATCTCGCGAACGGATTGACCAAACCCAAAAATTCCAGTTGCGCCTGAAATTAGAAACTCGCACGATTACAACGGTATGTGTATTTCTTCCCTAGGCCATTCTGGTTAAGCGTTTGGAGCAGCAGAAGTGCGAAGAATTAGTTGTCTTCTCAAACATTTCTTAGCTTCAAACTCCCATATCTCGCGAACGGATTGACCAAACCCAAAAATTCCTGCTGCGTCTGAAAGTAGAATCTCGCCCGATTACAACTGTATGGGTATTTTTATTCCCTAGGCCATTCTGGTTAAGCGTTTGGAGCAGCAGAAGTGCGAAAAATTTGTTGTCTTCTCAACCATGCCTTAGCTTCAAACTCCCATATCTCGCGAGCGGATTGACCAAACCCAAAAATTCCAGTTGCGCCTGAAATTAGAAACTCGCCCGATTACAACGGTATGTGTATTTCTTCCCTAGGCCATTCTGGTTAAGCGTTTGGAGCAGAAGAAGTGCGAAGAATTAGTTGTCTTCTCAAACATTTCTTAGCTTCAAACTCCCATATCTCGCGAACGGATTGATCAAACCCAAAAATTCCTGCTGCGTCTGAAAGTAGAAACTCGCCCGATTACAACTGTATGGGTATTTTTATTCCCTAGGCCATTCTGGTTAAGCGTTTGGAGCAGCAGAAGTGCGAAAAATTTGTTGTCTTCTCAACCATGCCTTAGATTCAAACTCCCATATCTCGCGAGCGGATTGACCAAACCCAAAAATTCCTGCTGCGTCTGAAAGTAGAAACTCGCCCGATTACAACTGTATGGGTATTTTTTCCCTGGGCCATTCTGGTTAAGCGTTTGGAGCAGCAGAAGTGCGAAAAATTTGTTGTCTTCTCAACCATTTCTTAGCTGCAAACTCCCATATCTCGCGAACGGAATGACCTAACCCAAAAATTCCTATTGCATCTGAAGGTAGAAACTCGCCCGATTACAACGGTATGTGTATTTTTTCCCTAGGCCATTCTGGTTAAGCGTTTGGAGCAGCAGAAGTGCGAAGAATTAGTTGTCTTCTCAACCATGCCTTAGCTTCAAAGTCCCATATCTCGCGAACGGATTGAACAAACCCAAAAATTCCTGCAGTGTCTGAAAGTAGAAACTCGCCCGATTACAACTGTATGTGTATTTTTTCCCTAGGCCATTCTGGTTAAGCGTTTGGAGCAGCAGAATTGCGAAAAATTTTATGCCTTCTCAACCATTTCTTGGGTTCAAACTCGCATATCTCGCGAACGGATTGACCTAACCCAAAAATTCCTGTTGCGTCTGAAATTAGAAACTCGCCCGATTACAACGGTATGCGTATTTTTTCCCTAGGCCATTCTGGTTAAGCGTTTGGAGCAGCAGAAGTGCGAAGAATTAGTTGTCTTCTCAACCATTTCTTAGCTTCAAACTCCCATATCTCGCGAACGGATTGACCAAACCCAAAAATTCCTGCTGCGTCTGAAAGTAGAAACTCGCCCGATTACAACTGTATGCGTATTTTTTCCCTAGGCCATTCTGGTTAAGCGTTTGGAGCAGCAGAAGTGCGAAAAATTTGTTGCCTTCTCAACCATTTCTTAGCTTCAAAGTCCCATATCTCGCGAACGGATTGACCAAACCCAAAAATACCTGCTGCGTCTGAAAGTAGAAACTCGCCCGATTACAACGGTATGTGTATTTTTCCCTAGGCCATTCTGGTTAAGCGTTTGGAGCAGCAGAATTGCGAAAAATTTGTTGTCTTCTCTACAATTTCTTAGCTTCAAAGTCCCATATCTCGCGAACGGGTTGACCAAACCCAAAAATTCCTGCTGCGTCTGAAAGTAGAAACTCGCCCGATTACAGCTGTATGCGTATTTTTTCCCTATGCCATTCTGGTTAAGCGCTGGAGCAGCAGAAGTGCGACAAATTTGTTGTCTTCTCAACCATTTCTTAGCTTCAAACTCCAATATCTCGCGAGCGGATTGACCTAACCCAAAAATTCCTATTGCATCTGAAAGTAGAAACTCGCCCGATTACAACGGTATGTGTATTTTTCCCTAGGCCATTCTGGTTAAGCGTTTGGAGCAGCAGAATTGCGAAAAATTTGTTGTCTTCTCTACAATTTCTTAGCTTCAAAGTCCCATATCTCGCGAACGGGTTGACCAAACCCAAAAATTCCTGCTGCGTCTGAAAGTAGAAACTCGCCCGATTACAGCTGTATGCGTATTTTTTCCCTATGCCATTCTGGTTAAGCGCTGGAGCAGCAGAAGTGCGAAAAATTTGTTGCCTTCTCAACCATTTCTTAGCTTCAAAGTCCCATATCTCGCGAACGGATTGACCAAACCCAAAAATACCTGCTGCGTCTGAAAGTAGAAACTCGCCCGATTACAACGGTATGTGTATTTTTCCCTAGGCCATTCTGGTTAAGCGTTTGGAGCAGCAGAAGTGCGAAGAATTAGTTGTCTTCTCAACCATTTCTTAGCTTCAAACTCCCATATCTCGCGAACGGATTGACCAAACCCAAAAATTCCTGCAGTGTCTGAAAGTAGAAACTCGCCCGATTACAACTGTATGTGTATTTTTTCCCTAGGCCATTCTGGTTAAGCGTTTGGAGCAGCAGAATTGCGAAAAATTTTATGCCTTCTCAACCATTTCTTGGGTTCAAACTCGCATATCTCGCGAACGGATTGACCTAACCCAAAAATTCCTGTTGCGTCTGAAATTAGAAACTCGCCCGATTACAACGGTATGTGTATTTTTCCCTAGGCCATTCTGGTTAAGCGTTTGGAGCAGCAGAATTGCGAAAAATTTGTTGTCTTCTCTACAATTTCTTAGCTTCAAAGTCCCATATCTCGCGAACGGGTTGACCAAACCCAAAAATTCCTGCTGCGTCTGAAAGTAGAAACTCGCCCGATTACAGCTGTATGCGTATTTTTTCCCTATGCCATTCTGGTTAAGCGCTGGAGCAGCAGAAGTGCGACAAATTTGTTGTCTTCTCAACCATTTCTTAGCTTCAAACTCCAATATCTCGCGAGCGGATTGACCTAACCCAAAAATTCCTATTGCATCTGAAAGTAGAAACTCGCCCGATTACAACGGTATGTGTATTTTTTCCCTAGGCCATTCTGGTTAAGCGTTTGGAGCAGCAGAATTGCAAAAAATTTTTTGCCTTCTCAACCATTTCTTGGCTTCAAACTACCATATCTCGCGAACGGATTGACCTAAACCAAAAATTCCTGTTGCGTCTGAAATTAGAAACTGGCCCGATTACAACGGTATGCGTATTTTTTCCCTAGGCCATTCTGGTTAAGCGTTTGGAGCAGCAGAAGTGCGAAGAATTAGATGTCTTCTCAACCATTTCTTAGCTTCAAAGTCCCATATCTCGCGAACGGATTGACCAAACCCAAAAATACCTGCTGCGTCTGAAAGTAGAAACTCGCCCGATTACTACTGTATGCGTATTTTTTCCCTAGGCCATTCTGGTTAAGCGTTTGGAGCAGCAGAAGTGAGAAAAATTTGTTGTCTTCTCAACCATTTCTTAGCTTCAAACTCCCATATCTCGCGAACGGATTGACATAACCCAAAAATTCCTATTGCATCTGAAAGTAGAATCTCGCCCGATTACAACGATATGTGCATTTTTTCCCTAGGCCATACTGGTTAAGCGTTTGGAGCAGCAGAAGTGGAAAAATTAGTTGTCTTCTCAACCATTTCTTAGATTCAAACTCCCATATCTCGCGAACGGATTGACCAAACCCAAAAATTCCAGTTGCGCCTGAAATTAGAAACTCGCCCGATTACAACGGTATGTGTATTTCTTCCCTAGGCCATTCTGGTTAAGCGTTTGGAGCAGAAGAAGTGCGAAGAATTAGTTGTCTTCTCAAACATTTCTTAGCTTCAAACTCCCATATCTCGCGAACGGATTGATCAAACCCAAAAATTCCTGCTGCGTCTGAAAGTAGAAACTCGCCCGATTACAACTGTATGGGTATTTTTATTCCCTAGGCCATTCTGGTTAAGCGTTTGGAGCAGCAGAAGTGCGAAAAATTTGTTGTCTTCTCAGCCATGCCTTAGATTCAAACTCCCATATCTCGCGAGCGGATTGACCAAACCCAAAAATTCCTGCTGCGTCTGAAAGTAGAAACTCGCCCGATTACAACTGTATGGGTATTTTTTCCCTGGGCCATTCTGGTTAAGCGTTTGGAGCAGCAGAAGTGCGAAAAATTTGTTGTCTTCTCAACCATTTCTTAGCTGCAAACTCCCATATCTCGCGAACGGAATGACCTAACCCAAAAATTCCTATTGCATCTGAAGGTAGAAACTCGCCCGATTACAACGGTATGTGTATTTTTTCCCTAGGCCATTCTGGTTAAGCGTTTGGAGCAGCAGAATTGCGAAAAATTTTTTGCCTTCTCAACCATTTCTTGGCTTCAAACTCCCATATCTCGCGAACGGATTGACCAAACCCAAAAATTCCTGTTGCGTCTGAAATTAGAAACTCGCCCGATTACAACGGTATGTGTATTTCTTCCCTAGGCCATTCTGGTTAAGCCTTTGGAGCAGCAGAAGTGCGAAGAATTAGTTGTCTTCTCAAACATTTCTTAGCTTCAAACTCCCATATCTCGCGAACGGATTGACCAAACCCAAAATTTCCTGCTGCGTCTGAAAGTAGAAACTCGCCCGATTACAACTGTATGGGTATTTTTATTCCCTAGGCCATTCTGGTTAAGCGTTTGGAGCAGCAGAAGTGCGAAAAATTTGTTGTCTTCTCAACCATGCCTTAGCTTCAAAGTCCCATATCTCGCGAACGGATTGAACAAACCCAAAAATTCCTGCAGTGTCTGAAAGTAGAAACTCGCCCGATTACAACTGTATGTGTATTTTTTCCCTAGGCCATTCTGGTTAAGCGTTTGGAGCAGCAGAATTGCGAAAAATTTTATGCCTTCTCAACCATTTCTTGGGTTCAAACTCGCATATCTCGCGAACGGATTGACCTAACCCAAAAATTCCTGTTGCGTCTGAAATTAGAAACTCGCCCGATTACAACGGTATGCGTATTTTTTCCCTAGGCCATTCTGGTTAAACGTTTGGAGCAGCAGAAGTGCGAAGAATTAGTTGTCTTCTCAACCATTTCTTAGCTTCAAACTCCCATATCTCGCGAACGGATTGACCAAACCCAAAAATTCCTGCTGCGTCTGAAAGTAGAAACTCGCCCGATTACAACTGTATGCGTATTTTTTCCCTAGGCCATTCTGGTTAAGCGTTTGGAGCAGCAGAAGTGCGAAAAATTTGTTGCCTTCTCAACCATTTCTTAGCTTCAAAGTCCCATATCTCGCGAACGGATTGACCAAACCCAAAAATACCTGCTGCGTCTGAAAGTAGAAACTCGCCCGATTACTACTGTATGCGTATTTTTTCCCTAGGCCATTCTGGTTAAGCGTTTGGAGCAGCAGAATTGCGAAAAATTTGTTGTCTTCTCTACAATTTCTTAGCTTCAAAGTCCCATATCTCGCGAACGGGTTGACCAAACCCAAAAATTCCTGCTGCGTCTGAAAGTAGAAACTCGCCCGATTACAGCTGTATGCGTATTTTTTCCCTATGCCATTCTGGTTAAGCGCTGGAGCAGCAGAAGTGCGACAAATTTGTTGTCTTCTCAACCATTTCTTAGCTTCAAACTCCAATATCTCGCGAGCGGATTGACCTAACCCAAAAATTCCTATTGCATCTGAAAGTAGAAACTCGCCCGATTACAACGGTATGTGTATTTTTTCCCTAGGCCATTCTGGTTAAGCGTTTGGAGCAGCAGAATTGCAAAAAATTTTTTGCCTTCTCAACCATTTCTTGGCTTCAAACTACCATATCTCGCGAACGGATTGACCTAAACCAAAAATTCCTGTTGCGTCTGAAATTAGAAACTGGCCCGATTACAACGGTATGGGTATTTTTTCCCTAGGCCATTCTGGTTAAGCGTTTGGAGCAGCAGAAGTGCGAAGAATTAGATGTCTTCTCAACCATTTCTTAGCTTCAAAGTCCCATATCTCGCGAACGGATTGACCAAACCCAAAAATACCTGCTGCGTCTGAAAGTAGAAACTCGCCCGATTACTACTGTATGCGTATTTTTTCCCTAGGCCATTCTGGTTAAGCGTTTGGAGCAGCAGAAGTGCGAAAAATTTGTTGTCTTCTCAACCATTTCTTAGCTTCAAACTCCCATATCTCGCGAACGGATTGACATAACCCAAAAATTCCTATTGCATCTGAAAGTAGAATCTCGCCCGATTACAACGATATGTGCATTTTTTCCCTAGGCCATACTGGTTAAGCGTTTGGAGCAGCAGAAGTGGAAAAATTAGTTGTCTTCTCAACCATTTCTTAGATTCAAACTCCCATATCTCGCGAACGGATTGACCAAACCCAAAAATTCCTGCTGCGTCTGAAAGTAGAAACTCGCCCGATTACAACTGTATGGGTATTTTTTCCCTGGGCCATTCTGGTTAAGCGTTTGGAGCAGCAGAAGTGCGAAAAATTTGTTGTCTTCTCATCCATTTCTTAGCTGCAAACTCCCATATCTCGCGAACGGAATGACCTAACCCAAAAATTCCTATTGCATCTGAAAGTAGAAACTCGCCCGATTACAACGGTATGTGTATTTTTTCCCTAGGCCATTCTGGTTAAGCGTTTGGAGCAGCAGAATTGCGAAAAATTTTTTGCCTTCTCAACCATTTCTTGGCTTCAAACTCCCATATCTCGCGAACGGATTGACCTAACCCAAAAATTCCTATTGCATCTGAAAGTAGAAACTCGCCCGATTACAACGGTATGTGTATTTTTTCCCTAGGCCATTCTGGTTAAGCGTTTGGAGCAGCAGAATTGCAAAAAATTTTTTGCCTTCTCAACCATTTCTTGGCTTCAAACTCCCATATCTCGCGAACGGATTGACCTAACCCAAAAATTCCTGTTGCGTCTGAAATTAGAAACTCGCCCGATTACAACGGTATGTGTATTTTTTCCCTAGGCCATTCTGGTTAAGCGTTTGGAGCAGCAGAAGTGCGAAGAATTAGTTGTCTTCTCAACCATTTCTTAGATTCAAGCTCCCATATCTCGCGAACGGATTGACCAAACCCAAAAATTCCTGCTGCGTCTGAAAGTAGAAACTCGCCCGATTACAACTGTATGGGTATTTTTTCCCTGGGCCATTCTGGTTAAGCGTTTGGACCAGCAGAAGTGCGAGAAATTTGTTGTCTTCTCAACCATTTCTTAGCTGCAAACTCCCATATCTCGCGAACGGAGTGACCTAACCCAAGAATTCCTATTGCATCTGAAAGTAGAAACTCGCCCGATTACAACGGTATGTGTATTTTTTCCCTAGGCCATTCTGGTTAAGCGTTTGGAGCAGCAGAATTGCGAAAAATTTTTTGCCTTCTCAACCATTTCTTGGCTTCAAACTCCCATATCTCGCGAACGGATTGACCTAACCCAAAAATTCCTATTGCATCTGAAAGTAGAAACTCGCCCGATTACAACGGTATGTGTATTTTTTCCCTAGGCCATTCTGGTTAAGCGTTTGGAGCAGCAGAATTGCAAAAAATTTTTTGCCTTCTCAACCATTTCTTGGCTTCAAACTCCCATATCTCGCGAACGGATTGACCTAACCCAAAAATTCCTGTTGCGTCTGAAATTAGAAACTCGCCCGATTAAAACGGTACGTGTATTTTTTCCCTAGGCCATTCTGGTTAAGCGTTTGGAGCAGCAGAAGTGCGAAGAATTAGTTGTCTTCTCAACCATTTCTTAGCTTCAAACTCCCATATCTCGCGAACGGATTGACCAAACCCAAAAATTCCTGCTGCGTCTGAAAGTAGAAACTCGCCCGATTACAACTGTATGCGTATATTTTCCCTAGGCCATTCTGGTTAAGCGTTTGGAGCAGCAGAAGTGCGAAAAATTTGTTGTCTTCTCAACCATTTCTTAGCTTCAAAGTCCCATATCTCGCGAACGGATTGACCAAACCCAAAAATACCTGCTGCGTCTGAAAGTAGAAACTCGCCCGATTACTACTGTATGCGTATTTTTTCCCTAGGCCATTCTGGTTAAGCGTTTGGAGCAGCAGAAGTGGGAAAAATTTGTTGTCTTCTCAACCATTTCTTAGCTTCAAACACCCATATCTCGCGAACGGATTGACCAAACCCAAAAATTCCTGCTGCGTCTGAAAGTAGAAACTCGCCCGATTACAACTGTATGGGTATTTTTTCCCTAGGGCATTCTGGTTAAGCGTTTGGAGCAGCAGAAGTGCGAAAAATTTTTTGCCTTCTCAACCATTTCTTGATTTCAAACTCCCATATCTCGCGAACGGATTGTCCTAACCCAAAAATTCCTATTGCATCTGAAAGTAGAAACTCGTCCGATTACAACGGTATGGGTATTTTTTCCCTAGGCCATTCTGGTTAAGCGTTTGGAGCAGCAGAAGTGCGAAGAATTTGTTGTCTTCTCAACCATTTCTTAGCTTCAATGTCCCATATCTCGCGAACGGATTGACCAAACCCAAAAATTCCTTCTGCGTCTGAAAGTAGAAACTCGCCCGATTACTACTGTATGCGTATTTTTTCCCTAGGCCATTCTGGTTAAGCGTTTGGAGCAGCAGAATTGCGAAAAATTTGTTGTCTTCTCTACAATTTCTTAGCTTCAAAGTCCCATATCTCGCGAACGGATTGACCAAACCCAAAAATTCCTGCTGCGTCTGAAGGTAGAAACTCGCCCGATTACAACTGTATGGGTATTTTTTCCCTGGGCCATTCTGGTTAAGCGTTTGGAGCAGCAGAATTGCGAAAAATTCCTTGTCTTCTCAACCATTTCTTAGCTTCAAACACCCATATCTCGCGAACGGATTGACCTAACCCAAAAATTCCTATTGCATCTGAAAGTAGAAACTCGCCCGATTACAACGGTATGTGTATTTTTTCCCTAGGCCATTCTGGTTAAGCGATTGGAGCAGCAGTAGTGCGAAAAATTTGTTGTCTTGTCAACCATTTCTTAGCTTCAAAGTCCCAAATCTCGCGAACGGATTGACCTAACCCAAAAATTTCTATTGTAACTGAAAGTAGATTCTCGTCCGATTACAACAGTATGGGCATTTTTTCCCTAGGCCATTCTGGTTAAGCGTTTGGAGCAGCAGAAGTGCGAAAAATTTGTTGTCTTCTCAACCATTTCTTAGCTTCAAAGTCCCATATCTCGCGAACGGATTGACCTAACCCAAAAATTCCTATTGCATCTGAAAGTAGAAACTCGCCCGATTACAACGGTATGTGAATTTTTTCCCTAGGCCATTCTGGTTAAGCGATTGGAGCAGCAGAAGTGCGAAAAATTTGTTGTCTTGTCAAACATTTCTTAGCTTCAAAGTCCCATATCTCGCGAACGGATTGACCTAACCCAAAAATTCCTATTGTAACTGAAAGTAGAAACTCGTCCGATTACAACGGTATTTGTATTTTATCCCTAGGCTATTCTGGTTGAGCGTTTGGAGCAGCAGAAGTGCGAAGAATTAGTTGTCTTCTCAACCATTTCTTAGCTTCAAGCTCCCATATCTCGCGAACGGATTGACCAAACCCAAAAATTCCTGCTGCGTCTGAAAGTAGAAACTCGCCCGATTACAACTGTATGCGTATATTTTCCCTAGGCCATTCTGGTTAAGCGTTTGGAGCAGCAGAAGTGCGAAAAATTTGTTGTCTTCTCAACCATTTCTTAGCTTCAAAGTCCCATATCTCGCGAACGGATTGACCAAACCCAAAAATACCTGCTGCGTCTGAAAGTAGAAACTCGCCCGATTACTACTGTATGCGTATTTTTTCCCTAGGCCATTCTGGTTAAGCGTTTGGAGCAGCAGAAGTGCGAAGAATTAGTTGTCTTCTCAACCATATCTTAGCTTCAAACTCCCATATCTCGCGAACGGATTGACCAAACCCAAAAATTCCTGCTGCGTCTGAAAGTAGAAACTCGCCCGATTACAACTGTATGCGTATATTTTCTCTAGGCCATTCTGGTTAAGCGTTTGGAGCAGCAGAAGTGCGAAAAATTTGTTGTCTTCTCAACCATTTCTTAGCTTCAAAGTCCCATATCTCGCGAACGGATTGACCAAACCCAAAAATTCCTGCTGCGTCTGAAAGTAGAAACTCGCCCGATTACAACTGTATGGGTATTTTTTCCCTGGGCCATTCTGGTTAAGCGTTTGGACCAGCAGAAGTGCGAAAAATTTGTTGTCTTGTCAACCATATCTTAGCTTCAAACTCCCATATCTCGCGAACGGATTGACCAAACCCAAAAATTCCTATTGCATCTGAAAGTAGAAACTCGCCCGATTACAACGGTATGTGTATTTTTTCCCTAGGCCATTCTGGTTAAGCGTTTGGAGCAGCAGAATTGCGAAAAATTTTTTGCCTTCTCAACCATTTCTTGGCTTCAAACTCCCATATCTCGCGAACGGATTGACCTAACCCAAAAATTCCTATTGCATCTGAAAGTAGAAACTCGCCCGATTACAACGGTATGTGTATTTTTTCCCTAGGCCTTTCTGGTTAAGCGTTTGGAGCAGCAGAATTGCAAAAAATTTTTTGCCTTCTCAACCATTTCTTGGCTTCAAACTCCCATATCTCGCGAACGGATTGACCTAACCCAAAAATTCCTGTTGCGTCTGAAATTAGAAACTCGCCCGATTACAACGGTATGTGTATTTTTTCCCTAGGCCATTCTGGTTAAGCGTTTGGGGCAGCAGAAGTGCGAAAAATTTGTTGTCTTCTCAACCATTTCTTAGCTTCAAAGTCCCATATCTCGCGAACGGATTGACCAAACCCAAAAATTCCTGCTGCGTCTGAAAGTAGAAACTAGCCCGATTACAACTGTATGCGTATTTTTTCCCTAAGCCATTCTGGTTAAGCGCTGGAGCAGCAGAAGAGCGACAAATTTGTTGTCTTCTCAACCAATTCTTAGCTTCAAACTCCCATATCTCGCGAGCGGATTGAACTAACCCAAAAATTCCTATTACATTTGAAAGTAGAAACTCGCCCGATTACAACGGTATGTGTATTTTATCCCTAGCCCATTCTGGTTAAGCGATTGGAGCAGCAGTAGTGCGAAAAATTTGTTGTCTTGTCAACCATTTCTTAGCGTCAAAGTCCCATATCTCGCGAACGGATTGACCTAACCCAAAAATTCCTATTGTAACTGAAAGTAGAAACTCGTCCGATTACAACGGTATTTGTATTTTATCCCTAGGCTATTCTGGTTGAGCGTTTGGAGCAGCAGAAGTGCGAAAAATTTATTGTCTTCTCAACCATTTCTTAGCTTCAAAGTCCCATATCTCGCGAACGGATTGACCTAACCCAAAAATTCCTATTGCGTCTGGAAGTACAAACTCGCACGATTACAACGGTATGTGTATTTTTTCCCTAGCCCATTCTGGTTAAGCGATTGGAGCAGCAGAAGTGCGAAAAATTTGTTGTCTTGTCAACCATTTCTTAGCTTCAAAGTCCCATATCTCGCGAACGGATTGACCTAACCCAAAAGTTCCTATTGTAACTGAAAGCAGAAACTCGTCCGATTACAACGGTATGGGTATTTCCTCCCTAGGCCATTCTGGTTAAGCTTTTGGAGCAGCAGAAGTGCGAAAAATTTGTTGTCTTCTCAACCATTTCTTAGCTTCAAAGTCCCATATCTCGCGAACGGATTGTCCAAACCCAAAAATTCCTGCTGCGTCTGAAAGTAGAAACTCGCCCGATTACAACTGTATGCGTATTTTCTCCCTAGGCCATTCTGGTTAAGCGATTGGAGCAGCAGAAGTGCGAAGAATTTGTTGTCTTGTCAACCATTTCTTAGCTTCAAAGTCCCATATCTCGCGAACGGATTGACCTAACCCAAAAGTTCCTATTACATCTGAAAGTAGAATCTCGCCCGATTACAACGGTATGTGTATTTTTTCCCCAGGCCATTCTGGTTAAGCGTTTGGAGCAGCAGAATTGCGAAAAATTTTTTGCTTTCTCAACCATTTCTTGGCTTCAAACTCCCATATCTCGCGAACGGATTGACCTAACCCAAAAATTCCTGTTGCGTCTGAAATTAGAAACTCTCCCGAATACAACGGTATGTGTATTTTTTCGCTAGGCCATTCTGGTTAAGCGTTTTGAGCAGCAGAATTGCGAAAAATTCTTTGCCTTCTCAACCATTTCTTGGCTTCAAACTCTCATATCTCGCGAACGGATTGACCTAACCCAAAAATTCCTATTGCATCTGAAAGTAGAAACTCGCCTGATTACAGCGGTATGTGTATTTTTTCCTTAGGCCATTCTGGTTATGCGTTTGGAGCAGCAGAAGTGCGAAAAATTTGTTGTCTTCTCAACCATTTCTTAGCTTCAAAGTCCCATATCTCGAGAACGGATTGACCTAACCCAAAAATTGCTATTGTACCAGAAAGTAGAAACTCGTCCGATTACAACGGTATGGGTATTTTTTCCGTCGGCCATTCTGGTTAAGCGTTTGGAGCAGCAGAAGTGCGAAAAATTTGTTGCCTTCTCAACCATTTCTTAGCTTCAAAGTCCCATATCTCGCGAACGGATTGACCTAACCCAAAAATTCCTATTGTAACTGAAAGTAGAATCTCGCCCGATTAAAACGGTATGGGTATTTTTTCCCAAGGCCATTCTGGTTATGCGATTGATGCAGCAGAAGTGCGAAAAATTTGTTGTCTTGTCAACCATTTCTTAGCTTCAAAGTCCCATATCTCGCGAACGGATTGACCTAACCCAAAAAATCCTATTGTAACTGAAAGTAGAAACTCGCCTGATTACAGCGGTATGTGAATTTTTTCCCTAGGCCATTCTGGTTATGCGTTTGGAGCAGCAGAAGTGCGAAAAATTTTTTGCCTTCTCAACCATTTCTTGGCTTCAAACTCCCATATCTTGCGAACGGATTGACCTAACCCAAAAATTCCTGTTGCGTCTGAAATTAGAAACTCGCCCGATTACAACGGTATGTGTATTTTTTCCCCAGGCCATTCTGGTTAAGCGTTTGGAGCAGCAGAAGTGCGCAAAATTAGTTGTTTTCTCAACCATTTCTTAGCTTCAAAGTCCCATATCTCGCGAGCGGATTGACCTAACCCAAAAAATTCATATTGCATCTGAAAGTAGGAACTCGCCCGATTACAACGGTATGTGTATTTTTCACCAGGCCATTCTGGTTAAGCGTTTGGAGCAGCAGAAGTGCGAAAAATTTTTGCCTTCTCAACCATTTCTTGGCTTCAAACTCCCATATCTCGCGAACGGATTGACCTAACCCAAAAATTCCTATTGCATCTGAATGTAGAAACTCGCCCGATTACATCGGTATGTGTATTTTTTCCCAAGGCCATTCTGGTTAAGCGATTGGAGCAGCAGAAGTGCGACAAATTTGTTGTCTTGTCAACCATTTCTCAGCTTCAAAGTCCCATACCTCGAGAACGGATTGACCTAACCCAAAAATTGCTATTGTACCTGAAAGTAGAAACTCGTCCGATTACAACGGTATGGGTATTTTTTCCGTAGGCCATTCTGGTTAAGCGATTGGAGCAGCAGAAGTGCGACAAATTTGTTGTCTTGTCAACCATTTCTTAGCTTCAAAGTCCCATACCTCGAGAACGGATTGACCTAACCCAAAAATTGCTATTGTACCTGAAAGTAGAAACTCGTCCGATTACAACGGTATGGGTATTTTTTCCGTAGGCCATTCTGGTTAAGCGTTTGGAGCAGCAGAATTGCGAAAAATTTGTTGTCTTCTCAAACATTTCTTAGCTGCAAACTCCCATATCTCGCGAACGGAATGACCTAACCCAAGAATTCCTATTGCATCTGAAAGTAGAAACTCGCCCGATTACAACGGTATGTGTATTTTTTCCCTAGGCCATTCTGGTTAAGCGTTTGGAGCAGCAGAATTGCGAAAAATTTTTTGCCTTCTCAACCATTTCTTGGCTTCAAACTCCCATATCTCGCGAACGGATTGACCTAACCCAAAAATTCCTATTGCATCTGAAAGTAGAAACTGGCCCGATTACAACGGTATGTGTATTTTTTCCCTAGGCCATTCTGGTTAAGCGTTTGGAGCAGCAGAATTGCAAAAAATTTTTTGCCTTCTCAACCATTTCTTGGCTTCAAACTCCCATATCTCGCGAACGGATTGACCTAACCCAAAAATTCCTGTTGCGTCTGAAATTAGAAACTCGCCCGATTACAACGGTATGTGTATTTTTTCCCTAGGCCATTCTGGTTAAGCGTTTGGAGCAGCAGAAGTGCGACAAATTTGTTGTCTTCTCAACCATTTCTTAGCTTCAAGCTCCCATATCTCGCGAACGGATTGACCAAACCCAAAAATTCCTTCTGGGTCTGAAAGTAGAAACTCGCCCGATTACAACTGTATGCGTATATTTTCCCTAGGCCATTCTGGTTAAGCGTTTGGAGCAGCAGAAGTGCGAAAAATTTGTTGTCTTCTCAACCATTTCTTAGCTTCAAAGTCCCATATCTCGCGAACGGATTGACCAAACCCAAAAATACCTGCTGCGTCTGAAAGTAGAAACTCGCCCGATTACTACTGTATGCGTATTTTTTCCCTAGGCCATTCTGGTTAAGCGTTTGGAGCAGCAGAAGTGCGAAGAATTAGTTGTCTTCTCAACCATATCTTAGCTTCAAACTCCCATATCTCGCGAACGGATTGACCAAACCCAAAAATTCCTGCTGCGTCTGAAAGTAGAAACTCGCCCGATTACAACTGTATGCGTATATTTTCCCTAGGCCATTCTGGTTAAGCGTTTGGAGCAGCAGAAGTGCGAAAAATTTGTTGTCTTCTCAACCATTTCTTAGCTTCAAAGTCCCATATCTCGCGAACGGATTGACCAAACCCAAAAATTCCTGCTGCGTCTGAAAGTAGAAACTCGCCCGATTACAACTGTATGGGTATTTTTTCCCTGGGCCATTCTGGTTAAGCGTTTGGACCAGCAGAAGTGCGAGAAATTTGTTGTCTTCTCAACCATTTCTTAGCTGCAAACTCCCATATCTCGCGAACGGAGTGACCTAACCCAAGAATTCCTATTGCATCTGAAAGTAGAAACTCGCCCGATTACAACGGTATGTGTATTTTTTCCCTAGGCCATTCTGGTTAAGCGTTTGGAGCAGCAGAATTGCAAAAAATTTTTTGCCTTCTCAACCATTTCTTGGCTTCAAACTCCCATATCTCGCGAACGGATTGACCTAACCCAAAAATTCCTATTGCATCTGAAAGTAGAAACTCGCCCGATTACAACGGTATGTGTATTTTTTCCCTAGGCCATTCTGGTTAAGCGTTTGGAGCAGCAGAATTGCAAAAAATTTTTTGCCTTCTCAACCATTTCTTGGCTTCAAACTCCCATATCTCGCGAACGGATTGACCTAACCCAAAAATTCCTGTTGCGTCTGAAATTAGAAACTCGCCCGATTAAAACGGTATGTGTATTTTTTCCCTAGGCCATTCTGGTTAAGCTTTTGGAGCAGCAGAAGTGCGAAGAATTAGTTGTCTTCTCAACCATTTCTTAGCTTCAAACTCCCATATCTCGCGAACGGATTGACCAAACCCAAAAATTCCTGCTGCGTCTGAAAGTAGAAACTCGCCCGATTACAACTGTATGCGTATATTTTCCCTAGGCCATTCTGGTTAAGCGTTTGGAGCAGCAGAAGTGCGAAAAATTTGTTGTCTTCTCAACCATTTCTTAGCTTCAAAGTCCCATATCTCGCGAACGGATTGACCAAACCCAAAAATACCTGCTGCGTCTGAAAGTAGAAACTCGCCCGATTACTACTGTATGCGTATTTTTTCCCTAGGCCATTCTGGTTAAGCGTTTGGAGCAGCAGAAGTGGGAAAAATTTGTTGTCTTCTCAACCATTTCTTAGCTTCAAACACCCATATCTCGCGAAAGGATTGACCAAACCCAAAAATTCCTGCTGCGTCTGAAAGTAGAAACTCGCCCGATTACAACTGTATGGGTATTTTTTCCGTAGGCCATTCTGGTTAAGCGATTGGAGCAGCAGAAGTGCGACAAATTTGTTGTCTTGTCAACCATTTCTTAGCTTCAAAGTCCCATACCTCGAGAACGGATTGACCTAACCCAAAAATTGCTATTGTACCTGAAAGTAGAAACTCGTCCGATTACAACGGTATGGGTATTTTTACCGTAGGCCATTCTGGTTAAGCGTTTGGAGCAGCAGAATTGCGAAAAATTTGTTGTCTTCTCAAACATTTCTTAGCTGCAAACTCCCATATCTCGCGAACGGAATGACCTAACCCAAGAATTCCTATTGCATCTGAAAGTAGAAACTCGCCCGATTACAACGGTATGTGTATTTTTTCCCTAGGCCATTCTGGTTAAGCGTTTGGAGCAGCAGAATTGCGAAAAATTTTTTGCCTTCTCAACCATTTCTTGGCTTCAAACTCCCATATCTCGCGAACGGATTGACCTAACCCAAAAATTCCTATTGCATCTGAAAGTAGAAACTCGCCCGATTACAACGGTATGTGTATTTTTTCCCTAGGCCATTCTGGTTAAGCGTTTGGAGCAGCAGAATTGCAAAAAATTTTTTGCCTTCTCAACCATTTCTTGGCTTCAAACTCCCATATCTCGCGAACGGATTGACCTAACCCAAAAATTCCTGTTGCGTCTGAAATTAGAAACTCGCCCGATTACAACGGTATGTGTATTTTTTCCCTAGGCCATTCTGGTTAAGCGTTTGGAGCAGCAGAAGTGCGAAGAATTAGTTGTCTTCTCAACCATTTCTTAGCTTCAAGCTCCCATATCTCGCGAACGGATTGACCAAACCCAAAAATTCCTGCTGCGTCTGAAAGTAGAAACTCGCCCGATTACAACTGTATGCGTATATTTTCCCTAGGCCATTCTGGTTAAGCGTTTGGAGCAGCAGAAGTGCGAAAAATTTGTTGTCTTCTCAACCATTTCTTTGCTTCAAAGTCCCATATCTCGCGAACGGATTGACCAAACCCAAAAATACCTGCTGCGTCTGAAAGTAGAAACTCGCCCGATTACTACTGTATGCGTATTTTTTCCCTAGGCCATTCTGGTTAAGCGTTTGGAGCAGCAGAAGTGCGAAGAATTAGTTGTCTTCTCAACCATATCTTAGCTTCAAACTCCCATATCTCGCGAACGGATTGACCAAACCCAAAAATTCCTGCTGCGTCTGAAAGTAGAAACTCGGCCGATTACAACTGTATGCGTATATTTTCCCTAGGCCATTCTGGTTAAGCGTTTGGAGCAGCAGAAGTGCGAAAAATTTGTTGTCTTCTCAACCATTTCTTAGCTTCAAAGTCCCATATCTCGCGAACGGATTGACCAAACCCAAAAATTCCTGCTGCGTCTGAAAGTAGAAACTCGCCCGATTACAACTGTATGGGTATTTTTTCCCTGGGCCATTCTGGTTAAGCGTTTGGACCAGCAGAAGTGCGAGAAATTTGTTGTCTTCTCAACCATTTCTTAGCTGCAAACTCCCATATCTCGCGAACGGAGTGACCTAACCCAAGAATTCCTATAGCATCTGAAAGTAGAAACTCGCCCGATTACAACGGTATGTGTATTTTTTCCCTAGGCCATTCTGGTTAAGCGTTTGGAGCAGCAGAATTGCGAAAAATTTTTTGCCTTCTCAACCATTTCTTGGCTTCAAACTCCCATATCTCGCGAACGGATTGACCTAACCCAAAAATTCCTATTGCATCTGAAAGTAGAAACTCGCCCGATTAAAACGGTATGTGTATTTTTTCCCTAGGCCATTCTGGTTAAGCGTTTGGAGCAGCAGAATTGCAAAAAATTTTTTGCCTTCTCAACCATTTCTTGGCTTCAAACTCCCATATCTCGCGAACGGATTGACCTAACCCAAAAATTCCTGTTGCGTCTGAAATTAGAAACTCGCCCGATTAAAACGGTATGTGTATTTTTTCCCTAGGCCATTCTGGTTAAGCGTTTGGAGCAGCAGAAGTGCGAAGAATTAGTTGTCTTCTCAACCATTTCTTAGCTTCAAACTCCCATATCTCGCGAACGGATTGACCAAACCCAAAAATTCCTGCTGCGTCTGAAAGTAGAAACTCGCCCGATTACAACTGTATGCGTATTTTTTCCCTAGGCCATTCTGGTTAAGCGTTTGGAGCAGCAGAAGTGGGAAAAATTTGTTGCCTTCTCAACCATTTCTTAGCTTCAAACACCCATATCTCGCGAACGGATTGACCAAACCCAAAAATTCCTGCTGCGTCTGAAAGTAGAAACTCGCCCGATTACAACTATATGGGTATTTTTTCCCTAGGGCATTCTGGTTAAGCGTTTGGAGCAGCAGAAGTGCGAAAAATTTTTTGCCTTCTCAACCATTTCTTGGTTTCAAACTCCCATATCTCGCGAACGGATTGTCCTAACCCAAAAATTCCTATTGCATCTGAAAGTAGAAACTCGTCCGATTACAACGGTATGGGTATTTTTTCCCTAGGCCATTCTGGTTAAGCGTTTGGAGCAGCAGAAGTGCGAAAAATTTGTTGTCTTCTCAACCATTTCTTAGCTTCAATGTCCCATATCTCGCGAACGGATTGACCAAACCCAAAAATTCCTGCTGCGTCTGAAAGTAGAAACTCGCCCGATTACTACTGTATGCGTATTTTTTCCCTAGGCCATTCTGGTTAAGCGTTTGGAGCAGCAGAATTGCGAAAAATTTGTTGTCTTCTCTACAATTTCTTAGCTTCAAAGTCCCATATCTCGCGAACGGATTGACCAAACCCAAAATTCCTGCTGCGTCTGAAGGTAGAAACTCGCCCGATTACAACTGTATGGGTATTTTTTCCCTGGGCCATTCTGGTTAAGCGTTTGGAGCAGCAGAATTGCGAAAAATTCCTTGTCTTCTCAACCATTTCTTAGCTTCAAACACCCATATCTCGCGAACGGATTGACCTAACCCAAAAATTCCTATTGCATCTGAAAGTAGAAACTCGCCCGATTACAACGGTATGTGTATTTTTTCCCTAGGCCATTCTGGTTAAGCGATTGGAGCAGCAGTAGTGCGAAAAATTTGTTGTCTTGTCAACCATTTCTTAGCTTCAAAGTCCCAAATCTCGCGAACGGATTGACCTAACCCAAAAATTCCTATTGTAACTGAAAGTAGATTCTCGTCCGATTACAACAGTATGAGCATTTTTTCCCTAGGCCATTCTGGTTAAGCGTTTGGAGCAGCAGAAGTGCGAAAAATTTGTTGTCTTCTCAACCATTTCTTAGCTTCAAAGTCCCATATCTCGCGAACGGATTGACCTAACCCAAAAATTCCTATTGCATCTGAAAGTAGAAACTCGCCCGATTACAACGGTATGTGAATTTTTTCCCTAGGCCATTCTGGTTAAGCGATTGGAGCAGCAGAAGTGCGAAAAATTTGTTGTCTTGTCAAACATTTCTTAGCTTCAAAGTCCCATATCTCGCGAACGGATTGACCTAACCCAAAAATTCCTATTGTAACTGAAAGTAGAAACTCGTCCGATTACAACGGTATGTGTATTTTTTCGCTAGGCCATTCTGGTTAAGCGTTTGGAGCAACAGAATTGCGAAAATTTTTTGCCTTCTCAACCATTTCTTGGCTTCAAAGTCCCATATCTCGCGAACGGATTGACCAAACCCAAAAATTCCTGCTGCGTCTGAAAGTAGAAACTAGCCCGATTACAACTGTATGCGTATTTTTTCCCTAAGCCATTCTGGTTAAGCGCTGGAGCAGCAGAAGTGCGACAAATTTGTTGTCTTCTCAACCAATTCTTAGCTTCAAACTCCCATATCTCGCGAGCGGATTGAACTAACCCAAAAATTCCTATTACATCTGAAAGTAGAAACTCGCCCGATTACAACGGTATGTGTATTTTTTCCCCAGGCCATTCTGGTTAAGCGTTTGGAGCAGCAGAATTGCGAAAAATTTTTTGCTTTCTCAACCATTTCTTGGCTTCAAACTCCCATATCTCGCGAACCGATTGACCTAACCCAAAAATTCCTGTTGCGTCTGAAATTAGAAACTCGCCCGATTACAACGGTATGTGTATTTTATCCCTAGCCCATTCTGGTTAAGCGATTGGAGCAGCAGTAGTGCGAAAAGTTTGTTGTCTTGTCACCATTTCTTAGCGTCAAAGTCCCATATCTCGCGAACGGATTGACCTAACCCAAAAATTCCTATTGTAACTGAAAGTAGAAACTCGCCCGATTAAAACGGTATGGGTATTTTTTCCCAAGGCCATTCTGGTTAAGCGTTTGGAGCAGCAGAATTGCGAAAAATTTTTTGCTTTCTCAACCATTTCTTGGCTTCAAACTCCCATATCTCGCGAACGGATTGACCTAACCCAAAAATTCCTGTTGCGTCTGAAATTAGAAACTCTCCCGAATACAACGGTATGTGTATTTTTTCCTTAGGCCATTCTGGTTATGCGTTTGGAGCAGCAGAAGTGCGAAAAATTTGTTGTCTTCTCAACCATTTCTTAGCTTCAAAGTCCCATATCTCGAGAACGGATTGACCTAACCCAAAAATTGCTATTGTACCAGAAAGTAGAAACTCGTCCGATTACAACGGTATGGGTATTTTTTCCGTCGGCCATTCTGGTTAAGCGTTTGGAGCAGCAGAAGTGCGAAAAATTGTTGCCTTCTCAACCATTTCTTAGCTTCAAAGTCCCATATCTCGCGAACGGATTGACCTAACCCAAAAATTCCTATTGTAACTGAAAGTAGAAACTCGCCCGATTAAAACGGTATGGGTATTTTTTCCCAAGGCCATTCTGGTTATGCGATTGATGCAGCAGAAGTGCGAAAAATTTGTTGTCTTGTCAACCATTTCTTAGCTTCAAAGTCCCATATCTCGCGAACGGATTGACCTAACCCAAAAAATCCTATTGTAACTGAAAGTAGAAACTCGCCTGATTACAGCGGTATGTGAATTTTTTCCCTAGGCCATTCTGGTTATGCGTTTGGAGCAGCAGAAGTGCGAAAAATTTTTTGCCTTCTCAACCATTTCTTGGCTTCAAACTCCCATATCTTGCGAACGGATTGACCTAACCCAAAAATTCCTGTTGCGTCTGAAATTAGAAACTCGCCCGATTACAACGGTATGTGTATTTTTTCCCCAGGCCATTCTGGTTAAGCGTTTGGAGCAGCAGAAGTGCGCAAAATTAGTTGTTTTCTCAACCATTTCTTAGCTTCAAAGTCCCATATCTCGCGAGCGGATTGACCTAACCCAAAAAATTCATATTGCATCTGAAAGTAGGAACTCGCCCGATTACAACGGTATGTGTATTTTTCCGTAGGCCATTCTGGTTAAGCGTTTGGAGCAGCAGAAGTGCGAAAAATTTTTGCCTTCTCAACCATTTCTTGGCTTCAAACTCCCATATCTCGCGAGCGGATTGACCTAACCCAAAAATTCCTATTGCATCTGAAAGTAGAATCTCGCCCGATTACAACGGTGTGTGTATTTTTTCCCTAGGCCATTCCGGTTAAGCGTTTGGAGCAGCAGAAGTGCGAAAAATTTTTTGCCTTCTCAACCATTTCTTGGCTTCAAACTCCCATATCTCGCGAACGGATTGACCTAACCCAAAAATTCCTATTGCATCTGAAAGTAGAAGCTCGCCCGATTACAGCGGTATGTGAATTTTTTCCCTAGGCCATTCTGGTTAAGCGATTGGAGCAGCAGAAGTGCGAAAAATTTGTTGTTTTCTCAACCATTTCTTAGCTTCAAAGTCCCATAACTCGCGAACGGATGGACCTAACCCAAAAATTCCTATTGTAACTGAAAGTAGAAACTCGCCCGATTACAACGGTATGTGTATTTTTTCCCTAGGCCATTCTGGTTAAGCCTTTGGGCAAGCAGAAGTGCGAAAAATTTGTTGTTTTCTCAACCATTTCTTAGCTTCAAAGTCCCATATTTCGCGAGCGGATTGACCTAACCCAAAAATTCCTATTGCATCTGAAAGTAGAAACTCGCCCGATTACAACGGTGTGTGTATTTTTTCCCTAGGCCATTCTGGTTAAGCGTTTGGAGCAGCAGAATTGCGAAAAATTTTTTGCCTTCTCAACCATTTCTTGGCTTCAAACTCCCATATCTCGCGAACGGATTGACCTAACCCAAAAATTCCAATTGCATCTGAAAGTAGAAGCTCGCCCGATTACAGCGGTATGTGTATTTTTTCGCTAGGCCATTCTGGTTAAGCGATTGGAGCAGCAGAATTGCGAAAAATTGTTTGCTTTCTCAACCATTTCTTGGCTTCAAACTCCAATATCTCGCGAACGGATTGACCTAACCCAAAAATTCCTGTTGCGTCTGAAATTAGAAACTCTCCCGAATACAACGGTATGTGTATTTTTTCCCCAGGCCATTCTGGTTAAGCGTTTGGAGCAGCAGAATTGCGAAAAATTTTTTGCTTTCTCAACCATTTCTTGGCTTCAAACTCCCATATCTCGCGAACGGATTGACCTAACCCAAAAATTCCTGTTGCGTCTGAAATTAGAAACTCTCCCGAATACAACGGTATGTGTATTTTTTCGCTAGGCCATTCTGGTTAAGCGTTTTGAGCAGCAGAATTGCGAAAAATTCTTTGCCTTCTCAACCATTTCTTGGCTTCAAACTCTCATATCTCGCGAACGGATTGACCTAACCCAAAAATTCCTATTGCATCTGAAAGTAGAAACTCGCCTGATTACAGCGGTATGTGTATTTTTTCCTTAGGCCATTCTGGTTATGCGTTTGGAGCAGCAGAAGTGCGAAAAATTTTTTGCCTTCTCAACCATTTCTTGGCTTCAAACTCCCATATCTCGCGAACGGATTGACCTAACCCAAAAATTCCTATTGCATCTGAAAGTGGAAACTCGTCCGATTACAACGGTATGGGTATTTTTTCCTAGGCCATTCTGGTTAAGCGTTTGGAGCAGCAGAAGTGCGAAAAATTAGTTGCCTTCTCAACCATTTGTTAGCTTCAAAGTCCCATATCTCGCGAGCGGATTGACCTAACCCAAAAATTCATATTCCATCTGAAAGTAGAAACTCGCCCGATTACAACGGTATGTGTATTTTTCCCTAGGCCATTCTGGTTAAGCGTTTGGAGCAGCAGAAGTGCGAAAAATTTTTGCCTTCTTAACCATTTCTTAGCTTCAAACTCCCATATCTCGCGAACGGATTAACCTAACCCAAAAATTCCTATTGCATCTGAAAGTAGAAAATCGCCCGATTACAACGGTAAGTGTATTTTTTCCCTGGGCCATTCTGGTTAAGCGTTTGGAGCCGCAGAATTGCGAAAAATTTTTTGCCTTCTCATTCATTTCTTGGCTTCAAACTCTCATATCTCGCGAACGGATTGGCCTAACCCAAAAATTCGTATTGCATCTGAAAGTAGAAACTCGACCGATTACAGCGGTATGTGTATTTTTTCTCTAGGCCATTCTGGTTAAGCGTTTGGGGCAGCAGAAGTGCGAAAAATTAGTTGTCTTCTCAACCATTTCTTAGCATCAAAGTCCCATATCTCGCGAGCGGATTGACCTAACCCAAAAATTCCTATTGCATCTGAAAGTAGAAACTCGCCCGATTACAACGGTGTGTGTATTTTTTCCCTAGGCCATTCTCGTTAACCGTTTGGTGCAGCGGAATTGCGAAAAATTTTTTGCCTTCTCAACCATTTCTTGGCTTCAATATCCCATATCTTGCGAACGGATTGACCTAACCAAAAAATTCCTATTGCATCTGAAAGTAGAAACTCCCCGATTACAGCGGTATGTGTATTTTTTCCCTAGGCCATTCTGGTTGAGCGTTTGGAGCAGCAGAATTGCGAAAAATTTGTTGCCTTCTCAACTATTTCGTGGCTTCAAACTCCCATATCTCGCGAACGGATTGACCTAACCCAAAAATTCCTATTGTAACTGAAAGTAGAAACTCGTCCGATTACAACGGTATTTGTATTTTATCCCTAGGCTATTCTGGTTGAGCGTTTGGAGCAGCAGAAGTGCGAAAAATTTGTTGTCTTCTCAACCATTTCTTAGCTTCAAAGTCCCATATCTCGCGAACGGATTGTCCAAACACAGAAATTCCTGCTGCGTCTGAAAGTAGAAACTCGCCCGATTACAACTGTATGCGTATTTTCTCCCTAGGCCATTCTGGTTAAGCGATTGGAGCAGCAGAAGTGCGAAGAATTTGTTGTCTTGTCAACCATTTCTTAGCTTCAAAGTCCCATATCTCGCGAACGGATTGACCTAACCCAAAAGTTCCTATTACTTCTGAAAGTAGAATCTCGCCCGATTACAACGGTATGTGTATTTTTTCCCCAGGCCATTCTGGTTAAGCGTTTGGAGCAGCAGAATTGCGAAAAATTTTTTGCTTTCTCAACCATTTCTTGGCTTCAAACTCCCATATCTCGCGAACGGATTGACCTAACCCAAAAATTCCTGTTGCGTCTGAATTTAGAAACTCTCCCGAATACAACGGTATGTGTATTTTTTCGCTAGGCCATTCTGGTTAAGCGTTTTGAGCAGCAGAATTGCGAAAGATTCTTTGCCTTCTCAACCATTTCTTGGCTTCAAACTCTCATATCTCGCGAACGGATTGACCTAACCCAAAAATTCCTATTGCATCTGAAAGTAGAAACTCGCCTGATTACAGCGGTATGTGTATTTTTTCCTTAGGCCATTCTGGTTATGCGTTTGGAGCAGCAGAAGTGCGAAAAATTTGTTGTCTTCTCAACCATTTCTTAGCTTCAAAGTCCCATATCTCGAGAACGGATTGACCTAACCCAAAAATTGCTATTGTACCAGAAAGTAGAAACTCGTCCGATTACAACGGTATGGGTATTTTTTCCGTCGGCCATTCTGGTTAAGCGTTTGGAGCAGCAGAAGTGCGAAAAATTTGTTGCCTTCTCAACCATTTCTTAGCTTCAAAGTCCCATATCTCGCGAACGGATTGACCTAACACAAAAATTCCTATTGTAACTGAAAGTAGAAACTCGCCCGATTAAAACGGTATGGGTATTTTTTCCCAAGGCCATTCTGGTTATGCGATTGATGCAGCAGAAGTGCGAAAAATTTGTTGTCTTGTCAACCATTTCTTAGCTTCAAAGTCCCATATCTCGCGAACGGATTGACCTAACCCAAAAAATCCTATTGTAACTGAAAGTAGAAACTCGCCTGATTACAGCGGTATGTGTATTTTTTCCCCAGGCCATTCTGGTTAAGCGTTTGGAGCAGCAGAATTGCGAAAAATTTTTTGCTTTCTCAACCATTTCTTGGCTTCAAACTCCCATATCTCGCGAACGGATTGACCTAACCCAAAAATTCCTGTTGCGTCTGAATTTAGAAACTCTCCCGAATACAACGGTATGTGTATTTTTTCGCTAGGCCATTCTGGTTAAGCGTTTTGAGCAGCAGAATTGCGAAAGATTCTTTGCCTTCTCAACCATTTCTTGGCTTCAAACTCCCATATCTCGCGAACGGATTGACCTAACCCAAAAATTCCTGCTGCGTCTGAAAGTAGAAACTCGCCCGATTACAACTGTATGCGTATTTTCTCCCTAGGCCATTCTGGTTAAGCGATTGGAGCAGCAGAAGTGCGAAGAATTTGTTGTCTTGTCAACCATTTCTTAGCTTCAAAGTCCCATATCTCGCGAACGGATTGACCTAACCCAAAAGTTCCTATTACTTCTGAAAGTAGAATCTCGCCCGATTACAACTGTATGGGTATTTTTTCCGTAGGCCATTCTGGTTAAGCGTTTGGAGCAGCAGAAGTGCGCAAAATTAGTTGTTTTCTCAACCATTTCTTAGCTTCAAAGTCCCATATCTCGCGAGCGGATTGACCTAACCCAAAAAATTCATATTGCATCTGAAAGTAGGAACTCGCCCGATTACAACGGTATGTGTATTTTTCACCAGGCCATTCTGGTTAAGCGTTTGGAGCAGCAGAAGTGCGAAAAATTTTTGCCTTCTCAACCATTTCTTGGCTTCAAACTCCCATATCTCGCGAACGAATTGACCTAACCCAAAAATTACTATTGCATCTGAATGTAGAAACTCGCCCGATTACATCGGTATGTGTATTTTTTCCCAAGGCCATTCTGGTTAAGCGATTGGAGCAGCAGAAGTGCGACAAATTTGTTGTCTTGTCAACCATTTCTTAGCTTCAAAGTCCCATACCTCGAGAACGGATTGACCTAACCCAAAAATTGCTATTGTACCTGAAAGTAGAAACTCGTCCGATTACAACGGTATGGGTATTTTTTCCGTAGGCCATTCTGGTTAAGCGTTTGGAGCAGCAGAATTGCGAAAAATTTGTTGTCTTCTCAAACATTTCTTAGCTTCAAAGTCCCATATCTCGCGAACGGATTGACCTAACCCAAAAATTACTATTGTAACTGAAAGTAGAAACTCGCCCGATTAGAAAGGTATGTGTATTTTTTCCCTAGCCCATTCTGGTTAAGCGATTGGAGCAGCAGAAGTGCGAAAAATTAGTTGTCTTGTCAACCATTTCTTAGCTTCAAAGTCCCATATCTCGCGAACGGATTGACCTAACCCACAAATTCCTATTGTAACTTAAAAGTAGAAACTCGTCCGATTACAACGGTATGGGTATTTTTTCCGTAGGCCATTCTGGTTAAGCGTTTGGAGCAGCAGAAGTGCGAAAAATTTTTGCCTTCTCAACCATTTCTTGGCTTCAAACTCCCATATCTCGCGAGCGGATTGACCTAACCCAAAAATTCCTATTGCATCTGAAAGTAGAATCTCGCCCGATTACAACGGTGTGTGTATTTTTTCCCTAGGCCATTCCGGTTAAGCGTTTGGAGCAGCAGAAGTGCGAAAAATTTTTTTCCTTCTCAACCATTTCTTGGCTTCAAACTCCCATATCTCGCGAACGGATTGACCTAACCCAAAAATTCCTATTGCATCTGAAAGTAGAAGCTCGCCCGATTACAGCGGTATGTGAATTTTTTCCCTAGGCCATTCTGGTTAAGCGTTTGGAGCAGCAGAATTGCGAAAAATTTTTTGCCTTCTCAACCATTTCTTGGCTTCAAACTCCCATATCTCGCGAACGGATTGACCTAACCCAAAAATTCCTATTGCATCTGAAAGTAGAAGCTCGCCCGATTACAGCGGTATGTGAATTTTTTCCCTAGGCCATTCTGGTTAAGCGATTGGAGCAGCAGAATTGCGAAAAATTTTTTGCTTTCTCAACCATTTCTTGGCTTCAAACTCCCATATCTCGCGAACGGATTGACCTAACCCAAAAATTCCTGTTGCGTCTGAAATTAGAAACTCTCCCGAATACAACGGTATGTGTATTTTTTCGCTAGGCCATTCTGGTTAAGCGTTTTGAGCAGCAGAATTGCGAAAAATTCTTTGCCTTCTCAACCATTTCTTGGCTTCAAACTCTCATATCTCGCGAACGGATTGACCTAACCCAAAAATTCCTATTGCATCTGAAAGTAGAAACTCGCCTGATTACAGCGGTATGTGTATTTTTTCCTTAGGCCATTCTGGTTATGCGTTTGGAGCAGCAGAAGTGCGAAAAATTTGTTGTCTTCTCAACCATTTCTTAGCTTCAAAGTCCCATATCTCGAGAACGGATTGACCTAACCCAAAAATTGCTATTGTACCAGAAAGTAGAAACTCGTCCGATTACAACGGTATGGGTATTTTTTCCGTCGGCCATTCTGGTTAAGCGTTTGGAGCAGCAGAAGTGCGAAAAATTTGTTGCCTTCTCAACCATTTCTTAGCTTCAAAGTCCCATATCTCGCGAACGGATTAACCTAACCCAAAAATTCCTATTGCATCTGAAAGTAGAAAATCGCCCGATTACAACGGTAAGTGTATTTTTTCCCTGGGCCATTCTGGTTAAGCGTTTGGAGCCGCAGAATTGCGAAAAATTTTTTGCCTTCTCATTCATTTTTGGCTTCAAACTCTCATATCTCGCGAACGGATTGACCTAACCCAAAAATTCGTATTGCATCTGAAAGTAGAAACTCGACCGATTACAGCGGTATGTGTATTTTTTCTCTAGGCCATTCTGGTTAAGCGTTTGGGGCAGCAGAAGTGCGAAAAATTAGTTGTCTTCTCAACCATTTCTTAGCTTCAAAGTCCCATATCTCGCGAGCGGATTGACCTAACCCAAAAATTCCTATTGCATCTGAAAGTAGAAACTCGCCCGATTACAACGGTGTGTGTATTTTTTCCCTAGGCCATTCTCGTTAACCGTTTGGTGCAGCGGAATTGCGAAAAATTTTTTGCCTTCTCAACCATTTCTTGGCTTCAATATCCCATATCTTGCGAACGGATTGACCTAACCAAAAAATTCCTATTGCATCTGAAAGTAGAAACTCCCCGATTACAGCGGTATGTGTATTTTTTCCCTAGGCCATTCTGGTTGAGCGTTTGGAGCAGCAGAATTGCGAAAAATTTGTTGCCTTCTCAACTATTTCGTGGCTTCAAACTCCCATATCTCGCGAACGGATTGACCTAACCCAAAAATTCATATTGCATCTGAAAGTAGAAACTCGCCCGATTACAACGGTATGTGTATTTTTCCCTAGGCCATTCTGGTTAAGCGTTTGGAGCAGCGGAATTGCGAAAAATTTTTTGCCTTCTCAACCATTTCTTGGCTTCAATATCCCATATCTTGCGAACGGATTGACCTAACCAAAAAATTCCTATTGCATCTGAAAGTAGAAACTCCCCGATTACAGCGGTATGTGTATTTTTTCTCTAGGCCATTCTGGTTAAGCGTTTGGGGCAGCAGAAGTGCGAAAAATTAGTTGTCTTCTCAACCATTTCTTAGCTTCAAAGTCCCATATCTCGCGAGCGGATTGACCTAACCCAAAAATTCCTATTGCATCTGAAAGTAGAAACTCGCCCGATTACAACGGTGTGTGTATTTTTTCCCTAGGCCATTCTCGTTAACCGTTTGGTGCAGCGGAATTGCGAAAAATTTTTTGCCTTCTCAACCATTTCTTGGCTTCAATATCCCATATCTTGCGAACGGATTGACCTAACCAAAAAATTCCTATTGCATCTGAAAGTAGAAACTCCCCGATTACAGCGGTATGTGTATTTTTTCCCTAGGCCATTCTGGTTGAGCGTTTGGAGCAGCAGAAGTGCGAAGAATTAGTTGTCTTCTCAACCATTTCTTAGCTTCAAGCTCCCATATCTCGCGAACGGATTGACCAAACCCAAAAATTCCTGCTGCGTCTGAAAGTAGAAACTCGCCCGATTACAACGGTATGTGTATTTTTTCCCTAGGCCATTCTGGTTAAGCGTTTGGAGCAGCAGAATTGCGAAAAATTTTTTGCCTTCTCAACCATTTCTTGGCTTCAAACTCCCATATCTCGCGAACGGATTGACCTAACCCAAAAATTCCTATTGCATCTGAAAGTAGAAACTCGCCCGATTAAAACGGTATGTGTATTTTTTCCCTAGGCCATTCTGGTTAAGCGTTTGGAGCAGCAGAATTGCAAAAAATTTTTTGCCTTCTCAACCATTTCTTGGCTTCAAACTCCCATATCTCGCGAACGGATTGACCTAACCCAAAAATTCCTGTTGCGTCTGAAATTAGAAACTCGCCCGATTAAAACGGTATGTGTATTTTTTCCCTAGGCCATTCTGGTTAAGCGTTTGGAGCAGCAGAAGTGCGAAGAATTAGTTTTCTTCTCAACCATTTCTTAGCTTCAAACTCCCATATCTCGCGAACGGATTGACCAAACCCAAAAATTCCTGCTGCGTCTGAAAGTAGAAACTCGCCCGATTACAACGGTATGGGTATTTTTTCCCTAGGCCATTCTGGTTAAGCGTTTGGAGCAGCAGAAGTGCGAAAAATTTGTTGTCTTCTCAACCATTTCTTAGCTTCAATGTCCCATATCTCGCGAACGGATTGACCAAACCCAAAAATTCCTGCTGCGTCTGAAAGTAGAAACTCGCCCGATTACTACTGTATGCGTATTTTTTCCCTAGGCCATTCTGGTTAAGCGTTTGGAGCAGCAGAATTGCGAAAAATTTGTTGTCTTCTCTACAATTTCTTAGCTTCAAAGTCCCATATCTCGCGAACGGATTGACCAAACCCAAAAATTCCTGCTGCGTCTGAAGGTAGAAACTCGCCCGATTACAACTGTAGGGGTATTTTTTCCCTGGGCCATTCTGGTTAAGCGTTTGGAGCAGCAGAATTGCGAAAAATTCCTTGTCTTCTCAACCATTTCTCAGCTTCAAACACCCATATCTCGCGAACGGATTGACCTAACCCAAAAATTCCTATTGCATCTGAAAGTAGAAACTCGCCCGATTACAACGGTATGTGTATTTTTTCCCTAGGCCATTCTGGTTAAGCGATTGGAGCAGCAGTAGTGCGCAAAATTTGTTGTCTTGTCAACCATTTCTTAGCTTCAAAGTCCCAAATCTCGCGAACGGATTGACCTAACCCAAAAATTCCTATTGTAACTGAAAGTAGATTCTCGTCCGATTACAACAGTATGAGCATTTTTTCCCTAGGCCATTCTGGTTAAGCGTTTGGAGCAGCAGAAGTGCGAAAAATTTGTTGTCTTCTCAACCATTTCTTAGCTTCAAAGTCCCATATCTCGCGAACGGATTGACCTAACCCAAAAATTCCTATTGCATCTGAAAGTAGAAACTCGCCCGATTACAACGGTATGTGAATTTTTTCCCTAGGCCATTCTGGTTAAGCGATTGGAGCAGCAGAAGTGCGAAAAATTTGTTGTCTTGTCAAACATTTCTTAGCTTCAAAGTCCCATATCTCGCGAACGGATTGACCTAACCCAAAAATTCCTATTGTAACTGAAAGTAGAAACTCGTCCGATTACAACGGTATGTGTATTTTTTCGCTAGGCCATTCTGGTTAAGCGTTTGGAGCAACAGAATTGCGAAAAATTTTTTGCCTTCTCAACCATTTCTTGGCTTCAAAGTCCCATATCTCGCGAACGGATTGACCAAACCCAAAAATTCCTGCTGCGTCTGAAAGTAGAAACTAGCCCGATTACAACTGTATGCGTATTTTTTCCCTAAGCCATTCTGGTTAAGCGCTGGAGCAGCAGAAGTGCGACAAATTTGTTGTCTTCTCAACCAATTCTTAGCTTCAAACTCCCATATCTCGCGAGCGGATTGAACTAACCCAAAAATTCCTATTACATCTGAAAGTAGAAACTCGCCCGATTACAACGGTATGTGTATTTTTTCCCCAGGCCATTCTGGTTAAGCGTTTGGAGCAGCAGAATTGCGAAAAATTTTTTGCTTTCTCAACCATTTCTTGGCTTCAAACTCCCATATCTCGCGAACCGATTGACCTAACCCAAAAATTCCTGTTGCGTCTGAAATTAGAAACTCGCCCGATTACAACGGTATGTGTATTTTATCCCTAGCCCATTCTGGTTAAGCGATTGGAGCAGCAGTAGTGCGAAAAGTTTGTTGTCTTGTCAACCATTTCTTAGCGTCAAAGTCCCATATCTCGCGAACGGATTGACCTAACCCAAAAATTCCTATTGTAACTGAAAGTAGAAACTCGTCCGATTACAACGGTATTTGTATTTTATCCCTAGGCCATTCTGGTTAAGCGATTGGAGCAGCAGAAGTGCGAAGAATTTGTTGTCTTGTCAACCATTTCTTAGCTTCAAAGTCCCATATCTCGCGAACGGATTGTCCAAACCCAAAAATTCCTGCTGCGTCTGAAAGTAGAAACTCGCCCGATTACAACTGTATGGGTATTTTCTCCCTAGGCCATTCTGGTTAAGCGATTGGAGCAGCAGAAGTGCGAAGAATTTTTTGCTTTCTCAACCATTTCTTGGCTTCAAACTCCCATATCTCGCGAACGGATTGACCTAACCCAAAAATTCCTGTTGCGTCTGAAATTAGAAACTCTCCCGAATACAACGGTATGTGTATTTTTTCGCTAGGCCATTCTGGTTAAGCGTTTTGAGCAGCAGAATTGCGAAAGATTCTTTGCCTTCTCAACCATTTCTTGGCTTCAAACTCTCATATCTCGCGAACGGATTGACCTAACCCAAAAATTCCTATTGCATCTGAAAGTAGAAACTCGCCTGATTACAGCGGTATGTGTATTTTTTCCTTAGGCCATTCTGGTTATGCGTTTGGAGCAGCAGAAGGGCGAAAAATTTGTTGTCTTCTCAACCATTTCTTAGCTTCAAAGTCCCATATCTCGAGAACGGATTGACCTAACCCAAAAATTGCTATTGTACCAGAAAGTAGAAACTCGTCCGATTACAACGGTATGGGTATTTTTTCCGTCGGCCATTCTGGTTAAGCGTTTGGAGCAGCAGAAGTGCGAAAAATTTGTTGCCTTCTCAACCATTTCTTAGCTTCAAAGTCCCATATCTCGCGAACGGATTGACCTAACCCAAAAATTCCTATTGTAACTGAAAGTAG
Organism: Ptiloglossa arizonensis; assembly: GCF_051014685.1. Lineage (NCBI taxonomy): Eukaryota > Metazoa > Arthropoda > Insecta > Hymenoptera > Colletidae > Ptiloglossa > Ptiloglossa arizonensis. The sequence continues at coordinate 2,449,740 of NW_027478397.1, forward strand.
AAACTCGCCCGATTAAAACGGTATGGGTATTTTTTCCCAAGGCCATTCTGGTTATGCGATTGATGCAGCAGAAGTGCGAAAAATTTGTTGTCTTGTCAACCATTTCTTAGCTTCAAAGTCCCATATCTCGCGAACGGATTGACCTAACCCAAAAAATCCTATTGTAACTGAAAGTAGAAACTCGCCTGATTACAGCGGTATGTGAATTTTTTCCCTAGGCCATTCTGGTTATGCGTTTGGAGCAGCAGAAGTGCGAAAAATTTTTTGCCTTCTCAACCATTTCTTGGCTTCAAACTCCCATATCTTGCGAACGGATTGACCTAACCCAAAAATTCCTGTTGCGTCTGAAATTAGAAACTCGCCCGATTACAACGGTATGTGTATTTTTTCCCCAGGCCATTCTGGTTAAGCGTTTGGAGCAGCAGAAGTGCGCAAAATTAGTTGTTTTCTCAACCATTTCTTAGCTTCAAAGTCCCATATCTCGCGAGCGGAATGACCTAACCCAAAAAATTCATATTGCATCTGAAAGTAGGAACTCGCCCGATTACAACGGTATGTGTATTTTTCCGTAGGCCATTCTGGTTAAGCGTTTGGAGCAGCAGAAGTGCGAAAAATTTTTGCCTTCTCAACCATTTCTTGGCTTCAAACTCCCATATCTCGCGAGCGGATTGACCTAACCCAAAAATTCCTATTGCATCTGAAAGTAGAATCTCGCCCGATTACAACGGTGTGTGTATTTTTTCCCTAGGCCATTCCGGTTAAGCGTTTGGAGCAGCAGAAGTGCGAAAAATTTTTTGCCTTCTCAACCATTTCTTGGCTTCAAACTCCCATATCTCGCGAACGGATTGACCTAACCCAAAAATTCCTATTGCATCTGAAAGTAGAAGCTCGCCCGATTACAGCGGTATGTGAATTTTTTCCCTAGGCCATTCTGGTTAAGCGATTGGAGCAGCAGAAGTGCGAAAAATTTGTTGTTTTCTCAACCATTTCTTAGCTTCAAAGTCCCATAACTCGCGAACGGATGGACCTAACCCAAAAATTCCTATTGTAACTGAAAGTAGAAACTCGCCCGATTACAACGGTATGTGTATTTTTTCCCTAGGCCATTCTGGTTAAGCCTTTGGGCAAGCAGAAGTGCGAAAAATTTGTTGTTTTCTCAACCATTTCTTAGCTTCAAAGTCCCATATTTCGCGAGCGGATTGACCTAACCCAAAAATTCCTATTGCATCTGAAAGTAGAAACTCGCCCGATTACAACGGTGTGTGTATTTTTTCCCTAGGCCATTCTGGTTAAGCGTTTGGAGCAGCAGAATTGCGAAAAATTTTTTGCCTTCTCAACCATTTCTTGGCTTCAAACTCCCATATCTCGCGAACGGATTGACCTAACCCAAAAATTCCAATTGCATCTGAAAGTAGAAGCTCGCCCGATTACAGCGGTATGTGAATTTTTTCCCTAGGCCATTCTGGTTAAGCGATTGGAGCAGCAGAATTGCGAAAAATTGTTTGCTTTCTCAACCATTTCTTGGCTTCAAACTCCCATATCTCGCGAACGGATTGACCTAACCCAAAAATTCCTGTTGCGTCTGAAATTAGAAACTCTCCCGAATACAACGGTATGTGTATTTTTTCCCCAGGCCATTCTGGTTAAGCGTTTGGAGCAGCAGAATTGCGAAAAATTTTTTGCTTTCTCAACCATTTCTTGGCTTCAAACTCCCATATCTCGCGAACGGATTGACCTAACCCAAAAATTCCTGTTGCGTCTGAAATTAGAAACTCTCCCGAATACAACGGTATGTGTATTTTTTCGCTAGGCCATTCTGGTTAAGCGTTTTGAGCAGCAGAATTGCGAAAAATTCTTTGCCTTCTCAACCATTTCTTGGCTTCAAACTCTCATATCTCGCGAACGGATTGACCTAACCCAAAAATTCCTATTGCATCTGAAAGTAGAAACTCGCCTGATTACAGCGGTATGTGTATTTTTTCCTTAGGCCATTCTGGTTATGCGTTTGGAGCAGCAGAAGTGCGAAAAATTTTTTGCCTTCTCAACCATTTCTTGGCTTCAAACTCCCATATCTCGCGAACGGATTGACCTAACCCAAAAATTCCTATTGCATCTGAAAGTGGAAACTCGTCCGATTACAACGGTATGGGTATTTTTTCCTAGGCCATTCTGGTTAAGCGTTTGGAGCAGCAGAAGTGCGAAAAATTAGTTGCCTTCTCAACCATTTGTTAGCTTCAAAGTCCCATATCTCGCGAGCGGATTGACCTAACCCAAAAATTCATATTGCATCTGAAAGTAGAAACTCGCCCGATTACAACGGTATGTGTATTTTTTCCTTAGGCCATTCTGGTTATGCGTTTGGAGCAGCAGAAGTGCGAAAAATTTTTTGCCTTCTCAACCATTTCTTGGCTTCAAACTCCCATATCTCGCGAACGGATTGACCTAACCCAAAAATTCCTATTGCATCTGAAAGTGGAAACTCGTCCGATTACAACGGTATGGGTATTTTTTCCTAGGCCATTCTGGTTAAGCGTTTGGAGCAGCAGAAGTGCGAAAAATTAGTTGCCTTCTCAACCATTTGTTAGCTTCAAACTCCCATATCTCGCGAACGGATTAACCTAACCCAAAAATTCCTATTGCATCTGAAAGTAGAAAATCGCCCGATTACAACGGTAAGTGTATTTTTTCCCTGGGGCATTCTGGTTAAGCGTTTGGAGCCGCAGAATTGCGAAAAATTTTTTGCCTTCTCATTCATTTCTTGGCTTCAAACTCTCATATCTCGCGAACGGATTGACCTAACCCAAAAATTCGTATTGCATCTGAAAGTAGAAACCCGACCGATTACAGCGGTATGTGTATTTTTTCTCTAGGCCATTCTGGTTAAGCGTTTGGGGCAGCAGAATTGCGAAAAATTAGTTGTCTTCTCAACCATTTCTTAGCTTCAAAGTCCCATATCTCGCGAGCGGATTGACCTAACCCAAAAATTCCTATTGCATCTGAAAGTAGAAACTCGCCCGATTACAACGGTGTGTGTATTTTTTCCCTAGGCCATTCTCGTTAACCGTTTGGTGCAGCGGAATTGCGAAAAATTTTTTGCCTTCTCAACCATTTCTTGGCTTCAATATCCCATATCTTGCGAACGGATTGACCTAACCAAAAAATTCCTATTGCATCTGAAAGTAGAAACTCGCCCGATTAAAACGGTATGGGTATTTTTTCCCAAGGCCATTCTGGTTATGCGATTGATGCAGCAGAAGTGCGAAAAATTTGTTGTCTTGTCAACCATTTCTTAGCTTCAAAGTCCCATATCTCGCGAACGGATTGACCTAACCCAAAAAATCCTATTGTAACTGAAAGTAGAAACTCGCCTGATTACAGCGGTATGTGAATTTTTTCCCTAGGCCATTCTGGTTATGCGTTTGGAGCAGCAGAAGTGCGAAAAATTTTTTGCCTTCTCAACCATTTCTTGGCTTCAAACTCCCATATCTTGCGAACGGATTGACCTAACCCAAAAATTCCTGTTGCGTCTGAAATTAGAAACTCGCCCGATTACAACGGTATGTGTATTTTTTCCCCAGGCCATTCTGGTTAAGCGTTTGGAGCAGCAGAAGTGCGCAAAATTAGTTGTTTTCTCAACCATTTCTTAGCTTCAAAGTCCCATATCTCGCGAGCGGAATGACCTAACCCAAAAAATTCATATTGCATCTGAAAGTAGGAACTCGCCCGATTACAACGGTATGTGTATTTTTCCGTAGGCCATTCTGGTTAAGCGTTTGGAGCAGCAGAAGTGCGAAAAATTTTTGCCTTCTCAACCATTTCTTGGCTTCAAACTCCCATATCTCGCGAGCGGATTGACCTAACCCAAAAATTCCTATTGCATCTGAAAGTAGAATCTCGCCCGATTACAACGGTGTGTGTATTTTTTCCCTAGGCCATTCCGGTTAAGCGTTTGGAGCAGCAGAAGTGCGAAAAATTTTTTGCCTTCTCAACCATTTCTTGGCTTCAAACTCCCATATCTCGCGAACGGATTGACCTAACCCAAAAATTCCTATTGCATCTGAAAGTAGAAGCTCGCCCGATTACAGCGGTATGTGAATTTTTTCCCTAGGCCATTCTGGTTAAGCGATTGGAGCAGCAGAAGTGCGAAAAATTTGTTGTTTTCTCAACCATTTCTTAGCTTCAAAGTCCCATAACTCGCGAACGGATGGACCTAACCCAAAAATTCCTATTGTAACTGAAAGTAGAAACTCGCCCGATTACAACGGTATGTGTATTTTTTCCCTAGGCCATTCTGGTTAAGCCTTTGGGCAAGCAGAAGTGCGAAAAATTTGTTGTTTTCTCAACCATTTCTTAGCTTCAAAGTCCCATATTTCGCGAGCGGATTGACCTAACCCAAAAATTCCTATTGCATCTGAAAGTAGAAACTCGCCCGATTACAACGGTGTGTGTATTTTTTCCCTAGGCCATTCTGGTTAAGCGTTTGGAGCAGCAGAATTGCGAAAAATTTTTTGCCTTCTCAACCATTTCTTGGCTTCAAACTCCCATATCTCGCGAACGGATTGACCTAACCCAAAAATTCCAATTGCATCTGAAAGTAGAAGCTCGCCCGATTACAGCGGTATGTGAATTTTTTCCCTAGGCCATTCTGGTTAAGCGATTGGAGCAGCAGAATTGCGAAAAATTGTTTGCTTTCTCAACCATTTCTTGGCTTCAAACTCCCATATCTCGCGAACGGATTGACCTAACCCAAAAATTCCTGTTGCGTCTGAAATTAGAAACTCTCCCGAATACAACGGTATGTGTATTTTTTCCCCAGGCCATTCTGGTTAAGCGTTTGGAGCAGCAGAATTGCGAAAAATTTTTTGCTTTCTCAACCATTTCTTGGCTTCAAACTCCCATATCTCGCGAACGGATTGACCTAACCCAAAAATTCCTGTTGCGTCTGAAATTAGAAACTCTCCCGAATACAACGGTATGTGTATTTTTTCGCTAGGCCATTCTGGTTAAGCGTTTTGAGCAGCAGAATTGCGAAAAATTCTTTGCCTTCTCAACCATTTCTTGGCTTCAAACTCTCATATCTCGCGAACGGATTGACCTAACCCAAAAATTCCTATTGCATCTGAAAGTAGAAACTCGCCTGATTACAGCGGTATGTGTATTTTTTCCTTAGGCCATTCTGGTTATGCGTTTGGAGCAGCAGAAGTGCGAAAAATTTTTTGCCTTCTCAACCATTTCTTGGCTTCAAACTCCCATATCTCGCGAACGGATTGACCTAACCCAAAAATTCCTATTGCATCTGAAAGTGGAAACTCGTCCGATTACAACGGTATGGGTATTTTTTCCTAGGCCATTCTGGTTAAGCGTTTGGAGCAGCAGAAGTGCGAAAAATTAGTTGCCTTCTCAACCATTTGTTAGCTTCAAAGTCCCATATCTCGCGAGCGGATTGACCTAACCCAAAAATTCATATTGCATCTGAAAGTAGAAACTCCCCCGATTACAACGGTATGTGTATTTTTTCCTTAGGCCATTCTGGTTATGCGTTTGGAGCAGCAGAAGTGCGAAAAATTTTTTGCCTTCTCAACCATTTCTTGGCTTCAAACTCCCATATCTCGCGAACGGATTGACCTAACCCAAAAATTCCTATTGCATCTGAAAGTGGAAACTCGTCCGATTACAACGGTATGGGTATTTTTTCCTAGGCCATTCTGGTTAAGCGTTTGGAGCAGCAGAAGTGCGAAAAATTAGTTGCCTTCTCAACCATTTGTTAGCTTCAAACTCCCATATCTCGCGAACGGATTAACCTAACCCAAAAATTCCTATTGCATCTGAAAGTAGAAAATCGCCCGATTACAACGGTAAGTGTATTTTTTCCCTGGGGCATTCTGGTTAAGCGTTTGGAGCCGCAGAATTGCGAAAAATTTTTTGCCTTCTCATTCATTTCTTGGCTTCAAACTCTCATATCTCGCGAACGGATTGACCTAACCCAAAAATTCGTATTGCATCTGAAAGTAGAAACTCGACCGATTACAGCGGTATGTGTATTTTTTCTCTAGGCCATTCTGGTTAAGCGTTTGGGGCAGCAGAAGTGCGAAAAATTAGTTGTCTTCTCAACCATTTCTTAGCTTCAAAGTCCCATATCTCGCGAGCGGATTGACCTAACCCAAAAATTCCTATTGCATCTGAAAGTAGAAACTCGCCCGATTACAACGGTGTGTGTATTTTTTCCCTAGGCCATTCTCGTTAACCGTTTGGTGCAGCGTAATTGCGAAAAATTTTTTGCCTTCTCAACCATTTCTTGGCTTCAATATCCCATATCTTGCGAACGGATTGACCTAACCAAAAAATTCCTATTGCATCTGAAAGTAGAAACTCCCCGATTACAGCGGTATGTGTATTTTTTCCCTAGGCCATTCTGGTTGAGCGTTTGGAGCAGCAGAATTGCGAAAAATTTGTTGCCTTCTCAACTATTTCGTGGCTTCAAACTCCCATATCTCGCGAACGGATTGACCTAACCCAAAAATTCATATTGCATCTGAAAGTAGAAACTCGCCCGATTACAACGGTATGTGTATTTTTCCCTAGGCCATTCTGGTTAAGCGTTTGGAGCAGCAGAAGTGCGAAAAATTTTTGCCTTCTCAACCATTTCTTGGCTTCAAACTCCCATATCTCGCGAACGGATTGACCTAACCCAAAAATTCCTATTGCTTCTGAAAGTCGAAACTCGCCCGATTACAACGGTATGTGTATTTTTTCCCTAGGCCATTCTGGTTAAGCGTTTGGTGCAGCGGAATTGCGAAAAATTTTTTGACTTCTCAACCATTTCTTGGCTTCAATCTCCCATATCTTGCGAACGGATTGACCTAACCAAAAAATTCCTATTGCATCTGAATGTAGAAACTCGCCCGATTACATCGGTATGTGTATTTTTTCCCAAGGCCATTCTGGTTAAGCGATTGGAGCAGCAGAAGTGCGAAAAATTTGTTGTCTTGTCAACCATTTCTTGGCTTCAAAGTCCCATACCTCGAGAACGGATTGACCTAACCCAAAAATTGCTATTGTACCTGAAAGTAGAAACTCGCCCGATTACAACGGTATGTGTATTTTTCCCTAGGCCATTCTGGTTAAGCGTTTGGAGCAGCAGAAGTGCGAAAAATTTTTGCCTTCTCAACCATTTCTTAGCTTCAAACTCCCATATCTCGCGAACGGATTAACCTAACCCAAAAATTCCTATTGCATCTGAAAGTAGAAAATCGCCCGATTACAACGGTAAGTGTATTTTTTCCCTGGGCCATTCTGGTTAAGCGTTTGGAGCCGCAGAATTGCGAAAAATTTTTTGCCTTCTCATTCATTTCTTGGCTTCAAACTCTCATATCTCGCGAACGGATTGACCTAACCCAAAAATTCGTATTGCATCTGAAAGTAGAAACTCGACCGATTACAGCGGTATGTGTATTTTTTCTCTAGGCCATTCTGGTTAAGCGTTTGGGGCAGCAGAAGTGCGAAAAATTAGTTGTCTTCTCAACCATTTCTTAGCTTCAAAGTCCCATATCTCGCGAGCGGATTGACCTAACCCAAAAATTCCTATTGCATCTGAAAGTAGAAACTCGACCGATTACAGCGGTATGTGTATTTTTTCTCTAGGCCATTCTGGTTAAGCGTTTGGGGCAGCAGAAGTGCGAAAAATTAGTTGTCTTGTCAACCATTTCTTAGCTTCAAAGTCCCATATCTCGCGAACGGATTGACCTAACCCAAAAAATCCTATTGTAACTGAAAGTAGAAACTCGCCTGATTACAGCGGTATGTGAATTTTTTCCCTAGGCCATTCTGGTTATGCGTTTGGAGCAGCAGAAGTGCGAAAAATTTTTTGCCTTCTCAACCATTTCTTGGCTTCAAACTCCCATATCTTGCGAACGGATTGACCTAACCCAAAAATTCCTGTTGCGTCTGAAATTAGAAACTCGCCCGATTACAACGGTATGTGTATTTTTTCCCCAGGCCATTCTGGTTAAGCGTTTGGAGCAGCAGAAGTGCGCAAAATTAGTTGTTTTCTCAACCATTTCTTAGCTTCAAAGTCCCATATCTCGCGAGCGGATTGACCTAACCCAAAAAATTCATATTGCATCTGAAAGTAGGAACTCGCCCGATTACAACGGTATGTGTATTTTTCACCAGGCCATTCTGGTTAAGCGTTTGGAGCAGCAGAAGTGCGAAAAATTTTTGCCTTCTCAACCATTTCTTGGCTTCAAACTCCCATATCTCGCGAACGAATTGACCTAACCCAAAAATTACTATTGCATCTGAATGTAGAAACTCGCCCGATTACATCGGTATGTGTATTTCTTCCCAAGGCCATTCTGGTTAAGCGATTGGAGCAGCAGAAGTGCGACAAATTTGTTGTCTTGTCAACCATTTCTTAGCTTCAAAGTCCCATACCTCGAGAACGGATTGACCTAACCCAAAAATTGCTATTGTACCTGAAAGTAGAAACTCGTCCGATTACAACGGTATGGGTATTTTTTCCGTAGGCCATTCTGGTTAAGCGTTTGGAGCAGCAGAATTGCGAAAAATTTGTTGTCTTCTCAAACATTTCTTAGCTTCAAAGTCCCATATCTCGCGAACGGATTGACCTAACCCAAAAATTACTATTGTAACTGAAAGTAGAAACTCGCCCGATTAGAAAGGTATGTGTATTTTTTCCCTAGCCCATTCTGGTTAAGCGATTGGAGCAGCAGAAGTGCGAAAAATTAGTTGTCTTGTCAACCATTTCTTAGCTTCAAAGTCCCATATCTCGCGAACGGATTGACCTAACCCACAAATTCCTATTGTAACTTAAAAGTAGAAACTCGTCCGATTACAACGGTATGGGTATTTTTTCCGTAGGCCATTCTGGTTAAGCGTTTGGAGCAGCAGAAGTGCGAAAAATTTTTGCCTTCTCAACCATTTCTTGGCTTCAAACTCCCATATCTCGCGAGCGGATTGACCTAACCCAAAAATTCCTATTGCATCTGAAAGAAGAATCTCGCCCGATTACAACGGTGTGTGTATTTTTTCCCTAGGCCATTCCGGTTAAGCGTTTGGAGCAGCAGAAGTGCGAAAAATTTTTTTCCTTCTCAACCATTTCTTGGCTTCAAACTCCCATATCTCGCGAACGGATTGACCTAACCCAAAAATTCCTATTGCATCTGAAAGTAGAAGCTCGCCCGATTACAGCGGTATGTGAATTTTTTCCCTAGGCCATTCTGGTTAAGCGTTTGGAGCAGCAGAATTGCGAAAAATTTTTTGCCTTCTCAACCATTTCTTAGCTTCAAAGTCCCATATCTCGAGAACGGATTGACCTAACCCAAAAATTGCTATTGTACCAGAAAGTAGAAACTCGTCCGATTACAACGGTATGGGTATTTTTTCCGTCGGCCATTCTGGTTAAGCGTTTGGAGCAGCAGAAGTGCGAAAAATTTGTTGCCTTCTCAACCATTTCTTAGCTTCAAAGTCCCATATCTCGCGAACGGATTGACCTAACCCAAAAATTCCAATTGCACCTGAAAGTAGAAACTCGCCCGTTTACAACGGTATGTGAATTTTTTCCCTAGGCCATTCTGGTTAAGCGATTGGAGCAGCAGAAGTGCGAAAAATTTTTTGCCTTCTCAACCATTTCTTGGCTTCAAACTCCCATATCTCGCGAACGGATTGACCTAACCCAAAAATTCCTATTGCATCTGAAAGTGGAAACTCGTCCGATTACAACGGTATGGGTATTTTTTCCTAGGCCATTCTGGTTAAGCGTTTGGAGCAGCAGAAGTGCGAAAAATTAGTTGTTTTCTCAACCATTTGTTAGCTTCAAAGTCCCATATCTCGCGAGCGGATTGACCTAACCCAAAAATTCATATTGCATCTGAAAGTAGAAACTCGCCCGATTACAACGGTATGTGTATTTTTCCCTAGGCCATTCTGGTTAAGCGTTTGGAGCAGCAGAAGTGCGAAAAATTTTTGCCTTCTCAACCATTTCTTAGCTTCAAACTCCCATATCTCGCGAACGGATTAACCTAACCCAAAAATTCCTATTGCATCTGAAAGTAGAAAATCGCCCGATTACAACGGTAAGTGTATTTTTTCCCTGGGCCATTCTGGTTAAGCGTTTGGAGCCGCAGAATTGCGAAAAATTTTTTGCCTTCTCATTCATTTTTGGCTTGAAACTCTCATATCTCGCGAACGGATTGACCTAACCCAAAAATTCGTATTGCATCTGAAAGTAGAAACTCGACCGATTACAGCGGTATGTGTATTTTTTCTCTAGGCCATTCTGGTTAAGCGTTTGGGGCAGCAGAAGTGCGAAAAATTAGTTGTCTTCTCAACCATTTCTTAGCTTCAAAGTCCCATATCTCGCGAGCGGATTGACCTAACCCAAAAATTCCTATTGCATCTGAAAGTAGAAACTCGCCCGATTACAACGGTGTGTGTATTTTTTCCCTAGGCCATTCTCGTTAACCGTTTGGTGCAGCGGAATTGCGAAAAATTTTTTGCCTTCTCAACCATTTCTTGGCTTCAATATCCCATATCTTGCGAACGGATTGACCTAACCAAAAAATTCCTATTGCATCTGAAAGTAGAAACTCCCCGATTACAGCGGTATGTGTATTTTTTCCCTAGGCCATTCTGGTTGAGCGTTTGGAGCAGCAGAATTGCGAAAAATTTGTTGCCTTCTCAACTATTTCGTGGCTTCAAACTCCCATATCTCGCGAACGGATTGACCTAACCCAAAAATTCATATTGCATCTGAAAGTAGAAACTCGCCCGATTACAACGGTATGTGTATTTTTCCCTAGGCCATTCTGGTTAAGCGTTTGGAGCAGCAGAAGTGCGAAAAATTTTTGCCTTCTCAACCATTTCTTGGCTTCAAACTCCCATATCTCGCGAACGGATTGACCTAACCCAAAAATTCCTATTGCATCTGAAAGTCGAAACTCGCCCGATTACAACGGTATGTGTATTTTTTCCCTAGGCCATTCTGGTTAAGCGTTTGGTGCAGCGGAATTGCGAAAAATTTTTTGACTTCTCAACCATTTCTTGGCTTCAATCTCCCATATCTTGCGAACGGATTGACCTAACCAAAAAATTCCTATTGCATCTGAATGTAGAAACTCGCCCGATTACATCGGTATGTGTATTTTTTCCCAAGGCCATTCTGGTTAAGCGATTGGAGCAGCAGAAGTGCGAAAAATTTGTTGTCTTGTCAACCATTTCTTAGCTTCAAAGTCCCATACCTCGAGAACGGATTGACCTAACCCAAAAATTGCTATTGTACCTGAAAGTAGAAACTCGCCCGATTACAACGGTATGTGTATTTTTCCCTAGGCCATTCTGGTTAAGCGTTTGGAGCAGCAGAAGTGCGAAAAATTTTTGCCTTCTCAACCATTTCTTAGCTTCAAACTCACATATCTCGCGAACGGATTAACCTAACCCAAAAATTCCTATTGCATCTGAAAGTAGAAATTCGCCCGATTACAACGGTATGTTTATTTTTTCCCTGGGCCATTCTGGTTAAGCGTTTGGAGCCGCAGAATTGCGAAAAATTTTTTGCCTTCTCATTCATTTCTTGGCTTCAAACTCTCATATCTCGCGAACGGATTGACCTAACCCAAAAATTCGTATTGCATCTGAAAGTAGAAACTCGGCCGATTACAGCGGTATGTGTATTTTTTCTCTAGGCCATTCTGGTTAAGCGTTTGGGGCAGCAGAAGTGCGAAAAATTAGTTGTCTTCTCAACCATTTCTTAGCTTCAAAGTCCCATATCTCGCGAGCGGATTGACCTAACCCAAAAATTCCTATTGCATCTGAAAGTAGAAACTCGCCCGATTACAACGGTGTGTGTATTTTTTCCCTAGGCCATTCTCGTTAACCGTTTGGTGCAGCGGAATTGCGAAAAATTTTTTGCCTCCTCAACCATTTCTTGGCTTCAATATCCCATATCTTGCGAACGGATTGACCTAACCAAAAAATTCCTATTGCATCTGAAAGTAGAAACTCCCCGATTACAGCGGTATGTGTATTTTTTCCCTAGGCCATTCTGGTTGAGCGTTTGGAGCAGCAGAATTGCGAAAAATTTGTTGCCTTCTCAACTATTTCGTGGCTTCAAACTCCCATATCTCGCGAACGGATTGACCTAACCCAAAAATTCATATTGCATCTGAAAGTAGAAACTCGCCCGATTACAACGGTATGTGTATTTTTCCCTAGGCCATTCTGGTTAAGCGTTTGGAGCAGCAGAAGTGCGAAAAATTTTTGCCTTCTCAACCATTTCTTGGCTTCAAACTCCCATATCTCGCGAACGGATTGACCTAACCCAAAAATTCCTATTGCATCTGAAAGTCGAAACTCGCCCGATTACAACGGTATGTGTATTTTTTCCCTAGGCCATTCTGGTTAAGCGTTTGGTGCAGCGGAATTGCGAAAAATTTTTTGACTTCTCAACCATTTCTTGGCTTCAATCTCCCATATCTTGCGAACGGATTGACCTAACCAAAAAATTCCTATTGCATCTGAATGTAGAAACTCGCCCGATTACATCGGTATGTGTATTTTTTCCCAAGGCCATTCTGGTTAAGCGATTGGAGCAGCAGAAGTGCGAAAAATTTGTTGTCTTGTCAACCATTTCTTAGCTTCAAAGTCCCATACCTCGAGAACGGATTGACCTAACCCAAAAATTGCTATTGTACCTGAAAGTAGAAACTCGTCCGATTACAACGGTATGGGTATTTTTTCCGTAGGCCATTCTGGTTAAGCGTTTGGAGCAGCAGAATTGCGAAAAATTTGTTGTCTTCTCAACCATTTCTTAGCTTCAAAGTCCCATATCTTGCGAACGGATTGACCTAACCCAAAAATTCCTATTGTAACTGAAAGTAGAAACTCACCCGATTAGAAAGGTATGTGTATTTTTTCCCTAGCCCATTCTGGTTAAGCGATTGGAGCAGCAGAAGTGCGAAAAATTTGTTGTCTTGTCAACCATTTCTTAGCTTCAAAGTCCCATATCTCGCGAACGGATTGACCTAACCCAAAAATTCCTATTGTAACTTAAAAGTAGAAACTCGTCCGATTACAACGGTATGGGTATTTTTTCCCTAGGCCATTCTGGTTAAGCGTTGGGAGCAGCAGAAGTGCGAAAAATTTGTTGTCTTCTCAACCATTTCTTAGCTTCAAAGTCCCATATCTCGCGAACGGATTGACCTAACCCAAAAATTCCTATTGTAACTGAAATTACAAACTAGTCCGATTACAACGGTATGGGTATTTTTTCCCTAGGCCATTCTGGTTAAGCGTTTGGAGCAGCAGAAGCGCGAAAAATTTGTTGTCTTCTCAACCATTTCGTAGCTTCAAAGTCCCATAACTCGCGAACGGATTGACCTAACCCAAAAATTCCTATTGTAACTGAAAGTAGAAACACGCCCGATTACAACGGTGTGTGTATTTTTTCCCTAGGCCATTCTGGTTAAGCGTTTGGAGCAGCAGAAGTGCGAAAAATTTTTTGCCTTCTCAACCATTTCTTGGCTTCAAACTCCCATATCTCGCGAACGGATTGACCCAACCCAAAAATTCCTGTTGCGTCTGAAATTAGAAACTCGCCCGATTACAACGGTATGTGTATTTTTTCCCTAGGCCATTCTGGTTAAGCGATTGGAGCAGCAGAAGTGCGAAAAATTTGTTGTCTTGTCAACCATTTCTTAGCTTCAAAGTCCCATATCTCGAGAACGGATTGACCTAACCCAAAAATTGCTATTGTAACTGAAAGTAGAAGCTCGTCCGATTACAACGGTATGGGTATTCTTTCCCTAGGACATTCTGGTTAAGCGTTTGGAGCAGCAGAAGTGCGAAAAATTTGTTGTTTTCTCAACCATTTCTTAGCTTCAAAGTCCCATAACTCGCGAACGGATTGACCTAACCAAAAAATTCCTATTGCATCTGAATGTAGAAACTCGCCCGATTACATCGGTATGTGTATTTTTTCCCAAGGCCATTCTGGTTAAGCGATTGGAGCAGCAGAAGTGCGACAAATTTGTTGTCTTGTCAACCATTTCTTAGCTTCAAGGTCCCATACCTCGAGAACGGATTGACCTAACCCAAAAATTGCTATTGTACCAGAAAGTAGAAACTCGTCCGATTACAACGTTATGGGTATTTTTTCCGTAGGCCATTCTGGTTAAGCGTTTGGAGCAGCAGAATTGCGAAAAATTTGTTGTCTTCTCAACCATTTCTTAGCTTCAAAGTCCCATATCTCGCGAACGGATTGACCTAACCCAAAGATTCCTATTGTAACTTAAATGTAGAAACTCGTCCGATTACAACGGTATGGGTATTTTTTCCCTAGGCCATTCTGGTTACGCGTTTGGAGCAGCAGAAGTGCGAAATATTTGTTGTCTTCTCAACAATTTCGTAGCTTCAAACTCCCATATCTCGCGAACGGATTGACCTAACCCAAAAATTCCTATTGCTTCTGAAAGTAGAAACTCGCCCGATTACAGCGGTATGTGTATTTTATCCCTAGGCCATTCTGGTTAAGCGTTTGGGGCAGTAGAAGTGCGAAAAATTTGTTGTTTTCTCAACCATTTCTTAGCTTCAAAGTCCCATATCTCGCGAGCGGATTGACCTAACCCAAAAATTCCTATTGCATCTGAAAGTAGAATCTCGCCCGATTACAACGGTGTGTGTATTTTTTCCCTAGGCCATTCTGGTTAAGCGTTTGGAGCAGCAGAAGTGCGAAAAATTTTTTGCCTTCTCAACCATTTCTTGGCTTCAAACTCCCATATCTCGAGAACGGATTGACCTAACCCAAAAATTCCTACTGCATCTGAAAGTGGAAACTCGTCCGATTACAACGGTATGGGTGTTTTTTCCCTAGGCCATTCTGGTTAAGTGTTTGGAGCAGCAGAAGTGCGAAAAATTAGTTGTCTCTCAACCATTTCTTAGCTTCAAACTCCCATATCTCGCGAACGGATTGACCTAACCCAAAAATTCCTATTGCAACTGAAAGTAGAAGCTCGCCCGATTACAGCGGTATGTGAATTTTTTCCCTAGGCCATTCTGGTTAAGCGATTGGAGCAGCAGAAGTGCGAAAAATTTGTTGTCTTGTCAACCATTTCTTAGCTTCAAAGTCCCATATCTCGAGAACGGATTGACCTAACCCAAAAATTGCTATTGTAACTGAAAGTAGAAGCTCGTCCGATTACAACGGTATGGGTATTTTTTCCCTAGGACATTCTGGTTAAGCGTTTGGAGCAGCAGAAGTGCGAAAAATTTGTTGTCTCCTCAACCATTTCTTAGCTTCAAAGTCCCATAACTCGCGAACGGATTGACCTAACCCAAAAATTCCTATTGTAACTGAAAGTAGAAACTCGCCCGATTACAACGGTATGTGTATTTTTTCCCTAGCCCATTCTGGTTAAGCGATTGGAGCAGCAGAAATGCGAAAAATTTGTTGTCGTGTCAACCATTTCTGAGCTTCAAAGTCCCATATCTCGCGAACGGATTGACCTAACCCAAAAATTCCTATTGTAACTGAAATTACAAACTAGTCCGATTACAACGGTATGGGTATTTTTTCCCTAGGCCATTCTGGTTAAGCGTTTGGAGCAGCAGAAGCGCGAAAAATTTGTTGTCTTCTCAACCATTTCATAGCTTCAAACTCACATATCTCGCGAGCGGATTGACCTAACCCAAAAATTCCTATTGCATCTGAAAGTAGAAACTCGCCCGATTACAACGGTATGTGTATTTTTTCCCTAGGCCATTCTGGTTAAGCGTTTGGAGCAGCAGAAGTGCGAAAAATTAGTTGTCTTCTCAACCATTTCTTAGCTTCAAATTCCCATATCTCGCGAACGGATTGACCTAGCCCAAAAATTCCTATTGCATCTGAAAGTAGAAACTCGCCCGATTACAACGGTATGTGTATTATTTCCCTAAGCCATTCTGGTTAAGCGTTTGGAGCAGCAGAATTGCGAAAAATTTTTTGCCTTCTCAACCATTTCTTGGCTTCAAACTCCCATATCTCGCGAACGGATTGACCTAACCCAAAAATTCCAATTGCATCTGAAAGTAGAACCTCGCCCGATTACAGCGGTATGTGTATTTTTTCCCTAGGCCATTCTGGTTAAGCGTTTGGAGCAGCAGAATTGCGAAAAATTTTTTGCCTTCTCAACCATTTCTTGGCTTCAAACTCCCATATCTCGCGAACGGATTGACCTAACCCAAAAATTCCTGTAGCGTCTGGAAGTAGAAACTCGTCCGATTACAACGGTATGGGTATTTTTTCCCTAGTCCATTCTGGTTAAGCGTTTGGAGCAGCAGAAGTGCGAAAAATTTGTTGTCTTCTCAACCATTTCTTAGCTTCAAAGCCCCATATCTCGCGAACGGATTGACCTAACCCAAAAATTGCTATTGTAACTGAAAGTAGAAACTCGCCCGATTACAACGGTATGTGTATTTTTTCCCTAGCCCATTCTGGTTAAGCGTTTGGAGCAGCAGAAGTGCGAAAAATTTGTTGTCTTCTCAACCATTTCGTAGCTTCAAAGTCCCATACCTCGCGAGCGGATTGACCTAACCCAAAAATTCCTATTGCATCTGAAAGTAGACACTCGCCCGATTACAACGGTATGTGTATTTTTTCCCTAGGCCATTCTGGTTAAGCGTTTGGAGCAGCAGAAGTGCGAAAAATTAGTTGTCTTCTCAACCATTTCTTAGCTTCAAATTCCCATATCTCGCGAACGGATTGACCTAACCCAAAAATTCCTATTGCATCTGAAAGTAGAAACTCGCCCGATTACAACGGTATGTGTATTTTTTCCCTAGGCCATTCTGGTTAAGCGTTTGGAGCAGCAGAAGAGCGAAAAATTTTTTGCCTTCTCAACCATTTCTTGGCTTCAAACTCCCATATCTCGCGAACGGATTGACCTAACCCAAAAACTCCTATTGCATCTGAAAGTAGAAACTCGTCCGATTACAACGGTATGGGTATTTTTTCCCTAGGCCATTCTGGTTAACCGTTTGGTGCAGCGGAATTGCGAAACATTTTTTGCCTTCTCAACCATTTCTTGGATTCAATCTCCCATATCTTGCGAACGGATTGACCTAACCAAATAATTCCTAATGCATCTGAAACTAGAAACTCGCCCGATTACAACGGTATGTGTATTTTTTCCCTAGACCATTCTGGTTAAGCGTTTGGAGCAGCAGAAGTGCGAAAAATTAGTTGTCTTCTCAACCATTTCTTAGCTTCAAACTCTCATATCTCGCGAACGGATTGACCTAACCCAAAAATTCCTATTGCATCTGAAAGTAGGAGCTCGCCCGATTACAGCGGTATGTGAATTTTTTCCCTAGGCCATTCTGGTTAACCGTTTGGTGCAGCGGAATTGCGAAACATTTTTTGCCTTCTCAACCATTTCTTGGATTCAATCTCCCATATCTTGCGAACGGATTGACCTAACCAAAAAATTCCTAATGCATCTGAAAGTAGAAACTCGCCCGATTACAGCGGTATGGGTATTTTTTCCCTAGGCCATTCTGGTTAAGCGTTTGGAGCAGCAGAAGTGCGAAAAATTTTTTGCCTTCTCAACCATTTCTTGGCTTCAAACTCCCATATCTCGCGATCGGATTGATCTAACCCAAAAATTCCTATTGCATCTGAAAGTGGAAACTCGTCCGATTACAACGGTATGGGTATTTTTTCCCTAGGCCATTCTGGTTAAGCGTTTGGAGCAGCAGAATTGCGAAAAATTTTTTGCCTTCTCAACCATTTCTTGGCTTCAAACTCCCATATCTCGCGAACGGATTGACCTAACCCAAAAATTCCAATTGCATCTGAAAGTAGAACCTCGCCCGATTACAGCGGTATGTGTATTTTTTCCCTAGGCCATTCTGGTTACGCGTTTGGAGCAGCAGAAGTGCGAAATATTTGTTGTCTTCTCAACAATTTCGTAGCTTCAAACTCCCATATCTCGCGAACGGATTGACCTAACCCAAAAATTCCTATTGCTTCTGAAAGTAGAAACTCGCCCGATTACAGCGGTATGTGTATTTTATCCCTAGGCCATTCTGGTTAAGCGTTTGGGGCAGTAGAAGTGCGAAAAATTTGTTGTTTTCTCAACCATTTCTTAGCTTCAAAGTCCCATATCTCGCGAGCGGATTGACCTAACCCAAAAATTCCTATTGCATCTGAAAGTAGAATCTCGCCCGATTACAACGGTGTGTGTATTTTTTCCCTAGGCCATTCTGGTTAAGCGTTTGGAGCAGCAGAAGTGCGAAAAATTTTTTGCCTTCTCAACCATTTCTTGGCTTCAAACTCCCATATCTCGAGAACGGATTGACCTAACCCAAAAATTCCTACTGCATCTGAAAGTGGAAACTCGTCCGATTACAACGGTATGGGTGTTTTTTCCCTAGGCCATTCTGGTTAAGTGTTTGGAGCAGCAGAAGTGCGAAAAATTAGTTGTCTCTCAACCATTTCTTAGCTTCAAACTCCCATATCTCGCGAACGGATTGACCTAACCCAAAAATTCCTATTGCAACTGAAAGTAGAAGCTCGCCCGATTACAGCGGTATGTGAATTTTTTCCCTAGGCCATTCTGGTTAAGCGATTGGAGCAGCAGAAGTGCGAAAAATTTGTTGTCTTGTCAACCATTTCTTAGCTTCAAAGTCCCATATCTCGAGAACGGATTGACCTAACCCTAAAATTGCTATTGTAACTGAAAGTAGAAGCTCGTCCGATTACAACGGTATGGGTATTTTTTCCCTAGGACATTCTGGTTAAGCGTTTGGAGCAGCAGAAGTGCGAAAAATTTGTTGTCTCCTCAACCATTTCTTAGCTTCAAAGTCCCATAACTCGCGAACGGATTGACCTAACCCAAAAATTCCTATTGTAACTGAAAGTAGAAACTCGCCCGATTACAACGGTATGTGTATTTTTTCCCTAGCCCATTCTGGTTAAGCGATTGGAGCAGCAGAAATGCGAAAAATTTGTTGTCGTGTCAACCATTTCTGAGCTTCAAAGTCCCATATCTCGCGAACGGATTGACCTAACCCAAAAATTCCTATTGTAACTGAAATTACAAACTAGTCCGATTACAACGGTATGGGTATTTTTTCCCTAGGCCATTCTGGTTAAGCGTTTGGAGCAGCAGAAGCGCGAAAAATTTGTTGTCTTCTCAACCATTTCGTAGCTTCAAACTCACATATCTCGCGAGCGGATTGACCTAACCCAAAAATTCCTATTGCATCTGAAAGTAGAAACTCGCCCGATTACAACGGTATGTGTATTTTTTCCCTAGGCCATTCTGGTTAAGCGTTTGGAGCAGCAGAAGTGCGAAAAATTAGTTGTCTTCTCAACCATTTCTTAGCTTCAAATTCCCATATCTCGCGAACGGATTGACCTAGCCCAAAAATTCCTATTGCATCTGAAAGTAGAAACTCGCCCGATTACAACGGTATGTGTATTATTTCCCTAAGCCATTCTGGTTAAGCGTTTGGAGCAGCAGAATTGCGAAAAATTTTTTGCCTTCTCAACCATTTCTTGGCTTCAAACTCCCATATCTCGCGAACGGATTGACCTAACCCAAAAATTCCAATTGCATCTGAAAGTAGAACCTCGCCCGATTACAGCGGTATGTGTATTTTTTCCCTAGGCCATTCTGGTTAAGCGTTTGGTGCAGCGGAATTGCGAAAAATTTTTTGCCTTCTCAACCATTTCTTGGCTTCAATATCCCATATCTTGCGAACGGATTGACCTAACCAAAAAATTCCTATTGCATCTGAAAGAAGAAACTCCCCGATTACAGCGGTATGTGTATTTTTTCCCTAGGCCATTCTGGTTGAGCGTTTGGAGCAGCAGAATTGCGAAAAATTTGTTGCCTTCTCAACTATTTCGTGGCTTCAAACTCCCATATCTCGCGAACGGATTGACCTAACCCAAAAATTCATATTGCATCTGAAAGTAGAAACTCGCCCGATTACAACGGTATGTGTATTTTTCCCTAGGCCATTCTGGTTAAGCGTTTGGAGCAGCAGAAGTGCGAAAAATTTTTGCCTTCTCAACCATTTCTTGGCTTCAAACTCCCATATCTCGCGAACGGATTGACCTAACCCAAAAATTCCTATTGCATCTGAAAGTCGAAACTCGCCCGATTACAACGGTATGTGTATTTTTTCCCTAGGCCATTCTGGTTAAGCGTTTGGTGCAGCGGAATTGCGAAAAATTTTTTGACTTCTCAACCATTTCTTGGCTTCAATCTCCCATATCTTGCGAACGGATTGACCTAACCAAAAAATTCCTATTGCATCTGAATGTAGAAACTCGCCCGATTACATCGGTATGTGTATTTTTTCCCAAGGCCATTCTGGTTAAGCGATTGGAGCAGCAGAAGTGCGAAAAATTTGTTGTCTTGTCAACCATTTCTTAGCTTCAAAGTCCCATACCTCGAGAACGGATTGACCTAACCCAAAAATTGCTATTGTACCTGAAAGTAGAAACTCGCCCGATTACAACGGTATGTGTATTTTTCCCTAGGCCATTCTGGTTAAGCGTTTGGAGCAGCAGAAGTGCGAAAAATTTTTGCCTTCTCAACCATTTCTTAGCTTCAAACTCACATATCTCGCGAACGGATTAACCTAACCCAAAAATTCCTATTGCATCTGAAAGTAGAAATTCGCCCGATTACAACGGTATGTTTATTTTTTCCCTGGGCCATTCTGGTTAAGCGTTTGGAGCCGCAGAATTGCGAAAAATTTTTTGCCTTCTCATTCATTTCTTGGCTTCAAACTCTCATATCTCGCGAACGGATTGACCTAACCCAAAAATTCGTATTGCATCTGAAAGTAGAAACTCGGCCGATTACAGCGGTATGTGTATTTTTTCTCTAGGCCATTCTGGTTAAGCGTTTGGGGCAGCAGAAGTGCGAAAAATTAGTTGTCTTCTCAACCATTTCTTAGCTTCAAAGTCCCATATCTCGCGAGCGGATTGACCTAACCCAAAAATTCCTATTGCATCTGAAAGTAGAAACTCGCCCGATTACAACGGTGTGTGTATTTTTTCCCTAGGCCATTCTCGTTAACCGTTTGGTGCAGCGGAATTGCGAAAAATTTTTTGCCTTCTCAACCATTTCTTGGCTTCAATATCCCATATCTTGCGAACGGATTGACCTAACCAAAAAATTCCTATTGCATCTGAAAGTAGAAACTCCCCGATTACAGCGGTATGTGTATTTTTTCCCTAGGCCATTCTGGTTGAGCGTTTGGAGCAGCAGAATTGCGAAAAATTTGTTGCCTTCTCAACTATTTCGTGGCTTCAAACTCCCATATCTCGCGAACGGATTGACCTAACCCAAAAATTCATATTGCATCTGAAAGTAGAAACTCGCCCGATTACAACGGTATGTGTATTTTTCCCTAGGCCATTCTGGTTAAGCGTTTGGAGCAGCAGAAGTGCGAAAAATTTTTGCCTTCTCAACCATTTCTTGGCTTCAAACTCCCATATCTCGCGAACGGATTGACCTAACCCAAAAATTCCTATTGCATCTGAAAGTCGAAACTCGCCCGATTACAACGGTATGTGTATTTTTTCCCTAGGCCATTCTGGTTAAGCGTTTGGTGCAGCGGAATTGCGAAAAATTTTTTGACTTCTCAACCATTTCTTGGCTTCAATCTCCCATATCTTGCGAACGGATTGACCTAACCAAAAAATTCCTATTGCATCTGAATGTAGAAACTCGCCCGATTACATCGGTATGTGTATTTTTTCCCAAGGCCATTCTGGTTAAGCGATTGGAGCAGCAGAAGTGCGAAAAATTTGTTGTCTTGTCAACCATTTCTTAGCTTCAAAGTCCCATACCTCGAGAACGGATTGACCTAACCCAAAAATTGCTATTGTACCTGAAAGTAGAAACTCGTCCGATTACAACGGTATGGGTATTTTTTCCGTAGGCCATTCTGGTTAAGCGTTTGGAGCAGCAGAATTGCGAAAAATTTGTTGTCTTCTCAACCATTTCTTAGCTTCAAAGTCCCATATCTTGCGAACGGATTGACCTAACCCAAAAATTCCTATTGTAACTGAAAGTAGAAACTCACCCGATTAGAAAGGTATGTGTATTTTTTCCCTAGCCCATTCTGGTTAAGCGATTGGAGCAGCAGAAGTGCGAAAAATTTGTTGTCTTGTCAACCATTTCTTAGCTTCAAAGTCCCATATCTCGCGAACGGATTGACCTAACCCAAAAATTCCTATTGTAACTTAAAAGTAGAAACTCGTCCGATTACAACGGTATGGGTATTTTTTCCCTAGGCCATTCTGGTTAAGCGTTTGGAGCAGCAGAAGTGCGAAAAATTTGTTGTCTTCTCAACCATTTCTTAGCTTCAAAGTCCCATATCTCGCGAACGGATTGACCTAACCCAAAAATTCCTATTGTAACTGAAAGTAGAAACTCGTCCGATTACAACGGTATGGATATTTTTCCCTAGGCCATTCTGGTTAAGCGTTTGGAGCAGCAGAAGTGCGAAAAATTTGTTGTCTTCTCAACCATTTCGTAGCTTCAAACTCCCATATCTCGCGAACGGATTAACCTAACCCAAAAATTCCTATTGCATCTGAAAGTAGAAACTCGCCCGATTACAACGGTAAGTGTATTTTTTCCCTGGGCCATTCTGGTTAAGCGTTTGGAGCAGCAGAATTGCGAAAAATTTTTTGCCTTCTTATTCATTTTTTGGCTTCAAACTCCCATATCTCGCGAACGAATTGACCTAACCCAAAAATTCCTATTGCATCTGAAAGTAGAAGCTCGCCCGATTGCAGCGGTATGTGTATTTTTTCCCTAGGCCATTCTGGTTAAGCGTTTGGGGCAGCAGAAGTGCGAAAAATTAGTCGTCTTCTCAACCATTTCTTAGCTTCAAATTCCCATATCTCGCGAACGGATTGACCTAACCCAAAAATTCCTATTGCATCTGAAAGTAGAAGCTCGTCCGATTACAACGGTATGGGTATTTTTTCCCTACGACATTCTGGTTAAGCGTTTGGAGCAGCAGAAGTGCGAAAAATTTGTTGTTTTCTCAAACATTTCTTAGCTTCAAAGTCCCATAACTCGCGAACGGATTGACCTAACCCAAAAATTCCTATTGTAACTGAAAGTAGAAACACGCCCGATTACAACGGTGTGTGTATTTTTTCCCTAGGCCATTCTGGTTAAGCGTTTGGAGCAGCAGAAGTGCGAAAAATTTTTTGCCTTCTCAACCATTTCTTGGCTTCAAACTCCCATATCTCGCGAACGGATTGACCTAACCCAAAAATTCCTGTTGCGTCTGAAATTAGAAACTCGCCCGATTACAACGGTATGTGTATTTTTTCCCTAGGCCATTCTGGTTAAGCGATTGGAGCAGCAGAAGTGCGAAAAATTTGTTGTCTTGTCAACCATTTCTTAGCTTCAAAGTCCCATATCTCGAGAACGGATTGACCTAACCCAAAAATTGCTATTGTAACTGAAAGTAGAAGCTCGTCCGATTACAACGGTATGGGTATTATTTCCCTAGGACATTCTGGTTAAGCGTTTGGAGCAGCAGAAGTGCGAAAAATTTGTTGTTTTCTCAACCATTTCTTAGCTTCAAAGTCCCATAACTCGCGAACGGATTGACCTAACCAAAAAATTCCTATTGCATCTGAATGTAGAAACTCGCCCGATTACATCGGTATGTGTATTTTTTCCCAAGGCCATTCTGGTTAAGCGATTGGAGCAGCAGAAGTGCGACAAATTTGTTGTCTTGTCAACCATTTCTTAGCTTCAAGGTCCCATACCTCGAGAACGGATTGACCTAACCCAAAAATTGCTATTGTACCAGAAAGTAGAAACTCGTCCGATTACAACGTTATGGGTATTTTTTCCGTAGGCCATTCTGGTTAAGCGTTTGGAGCAGCAGAATTGCGAAAAATTTGTTGTCTTCTCAACCATTTCTTAGCTTCAAAGTCCCATATCTCGCGAACGGATTGACCTAACCCAAAGATTCCTATTGTAACTTAAATGTAGAAACTCGTCCGATTACAACGGTATGGGTATTTTTTCCCTAGGCCATTCTGGTTACGCGTTTGGAGCAGCAGAAGTGCGAAATATTTGTTGTCTTCTCAACAATTTCGTAGCTTCAAACTCCCATATCTCGCGAACGGATTGACCTAACCCAAAAATTCCTATTGCTTCTGAAAGTAGAAACTCGCCCGATTACAGCGGTATGTGTATTTTATCCCTAGGCCATTCTGGTTAAGCGTTTGGGGCAGTAGAAGTGCGAAAAATTTGTTGTTTTCTCAACCATTTCTTAGCTTCAAAGTCCCATATCTCGCGAGCGGATTGACCTAACCCAAAAATTCCTATTGCATCTGAAAGTAGAATCTCGCCCGATTACAACGGTGTGTGTATTTTTTCCCTAGGCCATTCTGGTTAAGCGTTTGGAGCAGCAGAAGTGCGAAAAATTTTTTGCCTTCTCAACCATTTCTTGGCTTCAAACTCCCATATCTCGAGAACGGATTGACCTAACCCAAAAATTCCTACTGCATCTGAAAGTGGAAACTCGTCCGATTACAACGGTATGGGTGTTTTTTCCCTAGGCCATTCTGGTTAAGTGTTTGGAGCAGCAGAAGTGCGAAAAATTAGTTGTCTCTCAACCATTTCTTAGCTTCAAACTCCCATATCTCGCGAACGGATTGACCTAACCCAAAAATTCCTATTGCAACTGAAAGTAGAAGCTCGCCCGATTACAGCGGTATGTGAATTTTTTCCCTAGGCCATTCTGGTTAAGCGATTGGAGCAGCAGAAGTGCGAAAAATTTGTTGTCTTGTCAACCATTTCTTAGCTTCAAAGTCCCATAACTCGAGAACGGATTGACCTAACCCAAAAATTGCTATTGTAACTGAAAGTAGAAGCTCGTCCGATTACAACGGTATGGGTATTTTTTCCCTAGGACATTCTGGTTAAGCGTTTGGAGCAGCAGAAGTGCGAAAAATTTGTTGTCTCCTCAACCATTTCTTAGCTTCAAAGTCCCATAACTCGCGAACGGATTGACCTAACCCAAAAATTCCTATTGTAACTGAAAGTAGAAACTCGCCCGATTACAACGGTATGTGTATTTTTTCCCTAGCCCATTCTGGTTAAGCGATTGGAGCAGCAGAAATGCGAAAAATTTGTTGTCTTGTCAACCATTTCTGAGCTTCAAAGTCCCATATCTCGCGAACGGATTGACCTAACCCAAAAATTCCTATTGTAACTGAAATTACAAACTAGTCCGATTACAACGGTATGGGTATTTTTTCCCTAGGCCATTCTGGTTAAGCGTTTGGAGCAGCAGAAGCGCGAAAAATTTGTTGTCTTCTCAACCATTTCGTAGCTTCAAACTCACATATCTCGCGAGCGGATTGACCTAACCCAAAAATTCCTATTGCATCTGAAAGTAGAAACTCGCCCGATTACAACGGTATGTGTATTTTTTCCCTAGGCCATTCTGGTTAAGCGTTTGGAGCAGCAGAAGTGCGAAAAATTAGTTGTCTTCTCAACCATTTCTTAGCTTCAAATTCCCATATCTCGCGAACGGATTGACCTAGCCCAAAAATTCCTATTGCATCTGAAAGTAGAAACTCGCCCGATTACAACAGTATGTGTATTATTTCCCTAAGCCATTCTGGTTAAGCGTTTGGAGCAGCAGAATTGCGAAAAATTTTTTGCCTTCTCAACCATTTCTTGGCTTCAAACTCCCATATCTCGCGAACGGATTGACCTAACCCAAAAATTCCAATTGCATCTGAAAGTAGAACCTCGCCCGATTACAGCGGTATGTGTATTTTTTCCCTAGGCCATTCTGGTTAAGCGTTTGGAGCAGCAGAATTGCGAAAAATTTTTTGCCTTCTCAACCATTTCTTGGCTTCAAACTCCCATATCTCGCGAACGGATTGACCTAACCCAAAAATTCCTGTAGCGTCTGGAAGTAGAAACTCGTCCGATTACAACGGTATGGGTATTTTTTCCCTAGTCCATTCTGGTTAAGCGTTTGGAGCAGCAGAAGTGCGAAAAATTTGTTGTCTTCTCAACCATTTCTTAGCTTCAAAGCCCCATATCTCGCGAACGGATTGACCTAACCCAAAAATTGCTATTGTAACTGAAAGTAGAAACTCGCCCGATTACAACGGTATGTGTATTTTTTCCCTAGCCCATTCTGGTTAAGCGTTTGGAGCAGCAGAAGTGCGAAAAATTTGTTGTCTTCTCAACCATTTCGTAGCTTCAAAGTCCCATACCTCGCGAGCGGATTGACCTAACCCAAAAATTCCTATTGCATCTGAAAGTAGACACTCGCCCGATTACAACGGTATGTGTATTTTTTCCCTAGGCCATTCTGGTTAAGCGTTTGGAGCAGCAGAAGTGCGAAAAATTAGTTGTCTTCTCAACCATTTCTTAGCTTCAAATTCCCATATCTCGCGAACGGATTGACCTAACCCAAAAATTCCTATTGCATCTGAAAGTAGAAACTCGCCCGATTACAACGGTATGTGTATTTTTTCCCTAGGCCATTCTGGTTAAGCGTTTGGAGCAGCAGAAGAGCGAAAAATTTTTTGCCTTCTCAACCATTTCTTGGCTTCAAACTCCCATATCTCGCGAACGGATTGACCTAACCCAAAAACTCCTATTGCATCTGAAAGTAGAAACTCGTCCGATTACAACGGTATGGGTATTTTTTCCCTAGGCCATTCTGGTTAACCGTTTGGTGCAGCGGAATTGCGAAACATTTTTTGCCTTCTCAACCATTTCTTGGATTCAATCTCCCATATCTTGCGAACGGATTGACCTAACCAAATAATTCCTAATGCATCTGAAACTAGAAACTCGCCCGATTACAACGGTATGTGTATTTTTTCCCTAGACCATTCTGGTTAAGCGTTTGGAGCAGCAGAAGTGCGAAAAATTAGTTGTCTTCTCAACCATTTCTTAGCTTCAAACTCTCATATCTCGCGAACGGATTGACCTAACCCAAAAATTCCTATTGCATCTGAAAGTAGGAGCTCGCCCGATTACAGCGGTATGTGAATTTTTTCCCTAGGCCATTCTGGTTAACCGTTTGGTGCAGCGGAATTGCGAAACATTTTTTGCCTTCTCAACCATTTCTTGGATTCAATCTCCCATATCTTGCGAACGGATTGACCTAACCAAAAAATTCCTAATGCATCTGAAAGTAGAAACTCGCCCGATTACAGCGGTATGGGTATTTTTTCCCTAGGCCATTCTGGTTAAGCGTTTGGAGCAGCAGAAGTGCGAAAAATTTTTTGCCTTCTCAACCATTTCTTGGCTTCAAACTCCCATATCTCGCGATCGGATTGATCTAACCCAAAAATTCCTATTGCATCTGAAAGTGGAAACTCGTCCGATTACAACGGTATGGGTATTTTTTCCCTAGGCCATTCTGGTTAAGCGTTTGGAGCAGCAGAATTGCGAAAAATTTTTTGCCTTCTCAACCATTTCTTGGCTTCAAACTCCCATATCTCGCGAACGGATTGACCTAACCCAAAAATTCCGATTGCATCTGAAAGTAGAACCTCGCCCGATTACAGCGGTATGTGTATTTTTTCCCTAGGCCATTCTGGTTACGCGTTTGGAGCAGCAGAAGTGCGAAATATTTGTTGTCTTCTCAACAATTTCGTAGCTTCAAACTCCCATATCTCGCGAACGGATTGACCTAACCCAAAAATTCCTATTGCTTCTGAAAGTAGAAACTCGCCCGATTACAGCGGTATGTGTATTTTATCCCTAGGCCATTCTGGTTAAGCGTTTGGGGCAGTAGAAGTGCGAAAAATTTGTTGTTTTCTCAACCATTTCTTAGCTTCAAAGTCCCATATCTCGCGAGCGGATTGACCTAACCCAAAAATTCCTATTGCATCTGAAAGTAGAATCTCGCCCGATTACAACGGTGTGTGTATTTTTTCCCTAGGCCATTCTGGTTAAGCGTTTGGAGCAGCAGAAGTGCGAAAAATTTTTTGCCTTCTCAACCATTTCTTGGCTTCAAACTCCCATATCTCGAGAACGGATTGACCTAACCCAAAAATTCCTACTGCATCTGAAAGTGGAAACTCGTCCGATTACAACGGTATGGGTGTTTTTTCCCTAGGCCATTCTGGTTAAGTGTTTGGAGCAGCAGAAGTGCGAAAAATTAGTTGTCTCTCAACCATTTCTTAGCTTCAAACTCCCATATCTCGCGAACGGATTGACCTAACCCAAAAATTCCTATTGCAACTGAAAGTAGAAGCTCGCCCGATTACAGCGGTATGTGAATTTTTTCCCTAGGCCATTCTGGTTAAGCGATTGGAGCAGCAGAAGTGCGAAAAATTTGTTGTCTTGTCAACCATTTCTTAGCTTCAAAGTCCCATATCTCGAGAACGGATTGACCTAACCCAAAAATTGCTATTGTAACTGAAAGTAGAAGCTCGTCCGATTACAACGGTATGGGTATTTTTTCCCTAGGACATTCTGGTTAAGCGTTTGGAGCAGCAGAAGTGCGAAAAATTTGTTGTCTCCTCAACCATTTCTTAGCTTCAAAGTCCCATAACTCGCGAACGGATTGACCTAACCCAAAAATTCCTATTGTAACTGAAAGTAGAAACTCGCCCGATTACAACGGTATGTGTATTTTTTCCCTAGCCCATTCTGGTTAAGCGATTGGAGCAGCAGAAATGCGAAAAATTTGTTGTCGTGTCAACCATTTCTGAGCTTCAAAGTCCCATATCTCGCGAACGGATTGACCTAACCCAAAAATTCCTATTGTAACTGAAATTACAAACTAGTCCGATTACAACGGTATGGGTATTTTTTCCCTAGGCCATTCTGGTTAAGCGTTTGGAGCAGCAGAAGCGCGAAAAATTTGTTGTCTTCTCAACCATTTCGTAGCTTCAAACTCACATATCTCGCGAGCGGATTGACCTAACCCAAAAATTCCTATTGCATCTGAAAGTAGAAACTCGCCCGATTACAACGGTATGTGTATTTTTTCCCTAGGCCATTCTGGTTAAGCGTTTGGAGCAGCAGAAGTGCGAAAAATTAGTTGTCTTCTCAACCATTTCTTAGCTTCAAATTCCCATATCTCGCGAACGGATTGACCTAGCCCAAAAATTCCTATTGCATCTGAAAGTAGAAACTCGCCCGATTACAACGGTATGTGTATTATTTCCCTAAGCCATTCTGGTTAAGCGTTTGGAGCAGCAGAATTGCGAAAAATTTTTTGCCTTCTCAACCATTTCTTGGCTTCAAATTCCCATATCTCGCGAACGGATTGACCTAGCCCAAAAATTCCTATTGCATCTGAAAGTAGAAACTCGCCCGATTACAACGGTATGTGTATTATTTCCCTAAGCCATTCTGGTTAAGCGTTTGGAGCAGCAGAATTGCGAAAAATTTTTTGCCTTCTCAACCATTTCTTGGCTTCAAATTCCCATATCTCGCGAACGGATTGACCTAGCCCAAAAATTCCTATTGCATCTGAAAGTAGAAACTCGCCCGATTACAACGGTATGTGTATTATTTCCCTAAGCCATTCTGGTTAAGCGTTTGGAGCAGCAGAATTGCGAAAAATTTTTTGCCTTCTCAACCATTTCTTGGCTTCAAACTCCCATATCTCGCGAACGGATTGACCTAACCCAAAAATTCCAATTGCATCTGAAAGTAGAACCTCGCCCGATTACAGCGGTATGTGTATTTTTTCCCTAGGCCATTCTGGTTAAGCGTTTGGAGCAGCAGAATTGCGAAAAATTTTTTGCCTTCTCAACCATTTCTTGGCTTCAAACTCCCATATCTCGCGAACGGATTGACCTAACCCAAAAATTCCTGTAGCGTCTGGAAGTAGAAACTCGTCCGATTACAACGGTATGGGTATTTTTTCCCTAGTCCATTCTGGTTAAGCGTTTGGAGCAGCAGAAGTGCGAAAAATTTGTTGTCTTCTCAACCATTTCTTAGCTTCAAAGCCCCATATCTCGCGAACGGATTGACCTAACCCACAAATTGCTATTGTAACTGAAAGTAGAAACTCGCCCGATTACAACGGTATGTGTATTTTTTCCCTAGCCCATTCTGGTTAAGCGTTTGGAGCAGCAGAAGTGCGAAAAATTTGTTGTCTTCTCAACCATTTCGTAGCTTCAAAGTCCCATACCTCGCGAGCGGATTGACCTAACCCAAAAATTCCTATTGCATCTGAAAGTAGACACTCGCCCGATTACAACGGTATGTGTATTTTTTCCCTAGGCCATTCTGGTTAAGCGTTTGGAGCAGCAGAAGTGCGAAAAATTAGTTGTCTTCTCAACCATTTCTTAGCTTCAAATTCCCATATCTCGCGAACGGATTGACCTAACCCAAAAATTCCTATTGCATCTGAAAGTAGAAACTCGCCCGATTACAACGGTATGTGTATTTTTTCCCTAGGCCATTCTGGTTAAGCGTTTGGAGCAGCAGAAGAGCGAAAAATTTTTTGCCTTCTCAACCATTTCTTGGCTTCAAACTCCCATATCTCGCGAACGGATTGACCTAACCCAAAAACTCCTATTGCATCTGAAAGTAGAAACTCGTCCGATTACAACGGTATGGGTATTTTTTCCCTAGGCCATTCTGGTTAACCGTTTGGTGCAGCGGAATTGCGAAACATTTTTTGCCTTCTCAACCATTTCTTGGATTCAATCTCCCATATCTTGCGAACGGATTGACCTAACCAAATAATTCCTAATGCATCTGAAACTAGAAACTCGCCCGATTACAACGGTATGTGTATTTTTTCCCTAGACCATTCTGGTTAAGCGTTTGGAGCAGCAGAAGTGCGAAAAATTAGTTGTCTTCTCAACCATTTCTTAGCTTCAAACTCTCATATCTCGCGAACGGATTGACCTAACCCAAAAATTCCTATTGCATCTGAAAGTAGGAGCTCGCCCGATTACAGCGGTATGTGAATTTTTTCCCTAGGCCATTCTGGTTAACCGTTTGGTGCAGCGGAATTGCGAAACATTTTTTGCCTTCTCAACCATTTCTTGGATTCAATCTCCCATATCTTGCGAACGGATTGACCTAACCAAAAAATTCCTAATGCATCTGAAAGTAGAAACTCGCCCGATTACAGCGGTATGGGTATTTTTTCCCTAGGCCATTCTGGTTAAGCGTTTGGAGCAGCAGAAGTGCGAAAAATTTTTTGCCTTCTCAACCATTTCTTGGCTTCAAACTCCCATATCTCGCGATCGGATTGATCTAACCCAAAAATTCCTATTGCATCTGAAAGTGGAAACTCGTCCGATTACAACGGTATGGGTATTTTTTCCCTAGGCCATTCTGGTTAAGCGTTTGGAGCAGCAGAAGTGCGAAAAATTTGTTGTCTTGTCAACCATTTCTTAGCTTCCAAGTCCAATAACTCGCGAACGGATTGACCTAACCCAAAAATTCCTATTGTAACTGAAAGTAGAAACTCGCCCGATTACAACGGTATGTGTATTTTTTCCCTAGCCCATTCTGGTTAAGCGATTGGAGCAGCAGAAGTGCGAAAAATTTGTTGTCGTGTCAACCATTTCTTAGCTTCAAAGTCCCATATCTCGCGAACGGATTGACCTAACCCAAAAATTCCTATTGTAACTGAAATTAGAAACTAGTCCGATTACAACGGTATGGGTATTTTTTCCCTAGGCCATTCTGGTTAAGCGTTTGGAGCAGCAGAAGTGCGAAAAATTTGTTGTCTTCTCAACCATTTCGTAGCTTCAAACTCACATATCTCGCGAGCGGATTGACCTAACCCAAAAATTCCTATTGCATCTGAAAGTAGAAACTCGCCCGATTACAACGGTATGTGTATTTTTTCCCTAGGCCATTCTGGTTAAGCGTTTGGAGCAGCAGAAGTGCGAAAAATTAGTTGTCTTCTCAACCATTTCTTAGCTTCAAATTCCCATATCTCGCGAACGGATTGACCTAGCCCAAAAATTCCTATTGCATCTGAAAGTAGAAACTCGCCCGATTACAACGGTATGTGTATTATTTCCCTAAGCCATTCTGGTTAAGCGTTTGGAGCAGCAGAATTGCGAAAAATTTTTTGCCTTCTCAACCAGTTCTTGGCTTCAAACTCCCATATCTCGCGAACGGATTGACCTAACCCAAAAATTCCAATTGCATCTGAAAGTAGAACCTCGCCCGATTACAGCGGTATGTGTATTTTTTCCCTAGGCCATTCTGGTTAAGCGTTTGGAGCAGCAGAATTGCGAAAAATTTTTTGCCTTCTCAACCATTTCTTGGCTTCAAACTCCCATATCTCGCGAACGGATTGACCTAACCCAAAAATTCCTGTAGCGTCTGGAAGTAGAAACTCGTCCGATTACAACGGTATGGGTATTTTTTCCCTAGTCCATTCTGGTTAAGCGTTTGGAGCAGCAGAAGTGCGAGAAATTTGTTGTCTTCTCAACCATTTCTTAGCTTCAAAGCCCCATATCTCGCGAACGGATTGACCTAACCCAAAAATTGCTATTGTAACTGGAAGTAGACACTCGCCCGATTACAACGGTATGTGTATTTTTTCCCTAGGCCATTCTGGTTAAGCGTTTGGAGCAGCAGAAGTGCGAAAAATTAGTTGTCTTCTCAACCATTTCTTAGCTTCAAACTCTCATATCTCGCGAACGGATTGACCTAACCCAAAAATTCCTATTGCATCTGAAAGTAGGAGCTCGCCCGATTACAGCGGTATGTGAATTTTTTCCCTAGGCCATTCTGGTTAACCGTTTGGTGCAGCGGAATTGCGAAACATTTTTTGCCTTCTCAACCATTTCTTGGATTCAATCTCCCATATCTTGCGAACGGATTGACCTAACCAAAAAATTCCTAATGCATCTGAAAGTAGAAACTCGCCCGATTACAGCGGTTTGTGTATTTTTTCCCTAGGCCATTCTGGTTTAGCGATTGGAGCAGCAGAAGTGCGAAAAATTGTTTGCCGTCTCAACCATTTCTTGGCTTCAAACTCCCATATCTCGCGAACGGATTGACCTAACCCAAAAATTCCTATTGCATCTGAAAGTAGAAACTCGTCCGATTACAACGGTATGGGTATTTTTTCCCTAGGCCATTCTGGTTAAGCGTTTGGAGCAGTAGAAGTGCGAAAAATTTGTTGTCTTCTCAACCATTTCTTAGCATCAAAGTCCCTTATCTCGCGAACGGATTGACCTAACCAAAAAATTCCTATTGTAACTGAAAGTAGAAACTCGCCCGATTACAAAGGTATGTGTATTTTTTCCCTAGCCCATTCTGGATAAGCGATTGGAGAAGCAGAAGTGCGAAAAATTTGTTGTCTTGTCAACCATTTCTTAGCTTCAATCTCCCATATCTCGCGAACGGATTGACCTAACCCAAAAATTCCTATTGTAACTGAAAGTAGAAACTCGTCCGATTACAACGGTATGGGTATTTTTTCCCTAGGCCATTCTGGTTGAGCGTTTGGAGCAGCAGAATTGCGAAAAATTTGTTGTCTTCTCAACCATTTCGTAGCTTCAAACACCCATATCTCGCGAACGGATTAACCTAACCCAAAAATTCCTATTGCATCTGAAAGTAGAAACTCGCCCGATTACAACGGTAGGTGTATTTTTTCCCTGGGCCATTCTGGTTAAGCGTTTGTAGCCGCAGAATTGCGAAAAATTTTTTGCCTTCTCATTCATTTCTTGGCTTCAAACTCTCATATCTCGCAAACGGATTGACCTAACCCAAAAATTCCTATTGCATCTGAAAGTAGAAACTCGCCCGATTACAGCGGTATGTGTATTTTTTCCCTAGGCCATTCTGGTTAAGCGTTTGGGGCAGCACAAGTGCGAAAAATTTGTTGTTTTCTCAACCATTTCTTAGCTTCAAAGTCCCATATCTCGCGAGCGGATTGACCTAACCCAAAAATTCCTATTGCATCTGAAAGTAGAAACTCGCCCGATTACAACGGTGTGTGTATTTTTTCCCTAGGCAATTCAGGTTAAGCGTTTGGAGCAGCAGAAGTGCGAAAAATTTTTTGCCTTCTCAACCATTTCTTGGCTTCAAACTCCCATATCTCGCGATCGGATTGACCTAACCCAAAAATTCCTGTTGCGTCTGAAATTAGAAACTCGCCCGATTACAACGGTATGTGTATTTTTTCCCCAGGCCATTCTGGTTAACCGTTTGGAGCAGCAGAAGTGCGAAAAATTAGTTGTTTTCTCAACCATTTCTTAGCTTCAAAGTCCCATATCTCGCGAGCGGATTGACCTAACCCAAAAATTCATATTGCATCTGAAAGTAGAAACTCGCCCGATTACAACGGTATGTGTATTTTTCCCTAGGCCATTCTGGTTAAGCGTTTGGAGCAGCAGAAGTGCGAAAAATTTTTTGCCTTCTCAACCATTTCTTGGCTTCAAAGTCCCATATCTCGCGAACGGATTGACCTAACCCAAAAATTCCTATTGCATCTGAAAGTCGAAACTCTCCCGATTACAACGGTATGTGTATTTTTTCCCTAGGCCATTCTGGTTAAGCGTTTGGTGCAGCGGAATTGCGAAAAATTTTTTGACTTCTCAACCATTTCTTGGCTTCAAACTCCCACATCTTGCGAACGGATTGACCTAACCAAAAAATTCCTATTGCATCTGAATGTAGAAACTCGCCCGATTACATCGGTATGTGTATTTTTTCCCAAGGCCATTCTGGTTAAGCGATTGGAGCAGCAGAAGTGCGAAAAATTTGTTGTCTTGTCAACCATTTCTTAGCTTCAAAGTCCCATACCTCGAGAACGGATTGACCTAACCCCAAAAATTGCTATTGTACCTGAAAGTAGAAACTCGTCCGATTACAACGGTATGGGTATTTTTTCCGTAGGCCATTCTGGTTAAGCGTTTGGAGCAGCAGAATTGCGAAAAATTTGTTGTCTTCTCAACCATTTCTTGGCTTCAAACTCCCATATCTCGCGAACGGATTGACCTAACCCAAAAATTCCTATTGCATCTGAAAGTAGAAACTCTTCCGATTACAACGGTATGGGTATTTTTTCCCTAGGCCATTCTGGTTAAGCGTTTGGAGCAGCAGAAGTGCGAAAAATTTGTTGTCTTCTCAACCATTTCTTAGCTTCAAACTCCCATATCTCGCGAACGGATTGACCTAACCCAAAAATTCCTATTGCATTTGAAAGTAGAAGCTCTCCCGATTACAGCGGTATGGGTATTTTTTCCCTAGGACATTCTGGTTAAGCGTTTTGAGCAGCAGAAGTGCGAAAAATTAGTTGTCTTCTCAACCATTTCTTAGATTCAAATTCCCATATCTCGCGAACGGATTGACCTAACCCAAAAATTCCTATTGCATCTGAAAGTAGAAGCTCGCCCGATTACAACGGTATGTGAATTTTTTCCCTAGGCCATTCTGGTTAAGCGATTGGAGCAGCAGAAGTGCGAAAAATTAGTTGTCTTCTCAACCATTTCTTAGCTTCCAATTCCCATATCTCGCGAACGGATTGACCTAACCCAAAAATTACTATTGCATCTGAAAGTAGAAACTCGCCCGATTACAACGGTATGTGTATTTTTTCCCTGGGCCATTCTGGTTAAGCGTTTGGAGCAGCAGAAGTGCGAAAAATTAGTTGTCTTCTCAACCATATCTTAGCTTCAAAGTCCCATATCTCGCGAACGGATTGACCTAACCCAAAAATTGCTATTGTAACTGAAAGTAGAAACTCGCCCGATTACAACGGTATGTGTATTTTTTCCCTAGGCCATTCTGGTTAAGCGATTGGAGCAGCAGAAGTGCGAAAAATTTTTTGCCTTCTCAACCATTTCTTGGCTTCAATCTCCCATATCTTGCGAACGGATTGACCTAACCAAAAAATTCCTATTGCATCTGAAAGTAGAAGCTCGCCGATTACAGCGGTATGTGAATTTTTTCCCTAGGCCATTCTGGTTAAGCGATTGGAGCAGCAGAAGTGCGAAAAATTTGTTGTCTTGTCAACCATTTCTTAGCTTCAAAAGTCCCATATCTCGAGAACGGATTGACCTAACCCAAAAATTGCTATTGTAGCTGAAAGTAGAAGCTCGTCCGATTACAACGGTATGGGTATTTTTTCCCTAGGATATTCTGGTTAAGCGTTTGGAGCAGCAGAAGTGCGAAAAATTTGTTGTCTTCTCAACCATTTCTTAGCTTCAAATTCCCATATCTCGCGAACGGATTGACCTAACCCAAAAATTCCTATTGCATCTGAAAGTAGAAACTCGCCCGATTACAACGGTAATGTTTATTTTTTCCCTGGGCCATTCTGGTTAAGCGTTTGGAGCAGCAGAAGTGCGAAAAACTAGTTGTCTTCTCAACCATTTCTTAGCTTCAAATTCCCATATCTCGCGAACGGATTGACCTAACCCAAAGATTCCTATAGCATCTGAAAGTAGAAGCTCGCCCGATTACAACGGTATGTGAATTTTTTCCCTAGGCCATTCTGGTTAACCGTTTGGTGCAGCGGAATTGCGAAAAATTTTTTGCCTTCTCAACTTTTTCGTGGCTTCAAACTCCCAGATCTCGCGAACGGATTGACATAACCCAAAAATTCCTATTGCACCTGAAAGTAGAGACTCGCCCGATTACAACGGTATGTGTACTTTTTCCCTAGGCCATTCTGGTTAAGCGATTGGAGCAGCAGAAGTGCGAAAAATTTTTTGCCTTCTCAACCATTTCTTGGCTTCAAAACTCCCATATCTCGCGAACGGATTGACCTAACCCAAAAATTCCTATTGCATCTGAAAGTGGAAACTCGTCCGATTACAACGGTATGGGGTATTTTTTCCCTAGGCCATTCTGGTTAAGCGTTTGGGAGCAGCAGAAGTGCGAAAAATTTGTTGTCTTCTCAACCATTTCTAAGCTTCAATCTCCCATATCTCGCGAACGGATTGACCTAACCCAAAAATTCCTATTGCATCTGAAAGTGGAAACTCGTCCGATTACAACGGTATGGGTATTTTTCCCTAGGACATTCTGGTTAAGCGTTTGAGCAGCAGAAGTGCGAAAAATTTGTTGTCTTCTCAACCATTTCTTAGCTTCAAACTCCCATATCTCGCGAACGGATTGACCTAACCCAAAAATTCCTATTGCATCTGAAAGTAGAAGCTCGCCCGATTACAGCGGTATGTTAATTTTTTCCCTAGGCCATTCTGGTTAAGCGATTGGAGCAGCAGAAGTGCGAAAAATTTGTTGTCTTGTCAACCATTTCTTAGCTTCAAAGTCCCATATCTCGCGAACGGATTGACCTAACCCAAAAATTCCTGTTGCGTCTGAAATTAGAACTCGCCCGATTACAACGGTATGTGTATTTTTTCCCTAGGCCATTCTGGTTAAGTGTTTTGAGCAGCAGAAGTGCGAAAAATTAGTTGTCTTCTCAACCATTTCTTAGATTCAAATTCCATATCTCGCGAACGGATTGACCTAACCCAAAAATTCCTATTGCATCTGAAAGTAGAAGCTCGCCCGATTACAACGGTATGTGAATTTTTTCCCTAGGCCATTCTGGTTAAGCGATTGGAGCAGCAGAAGTGCGAAAAATTAGTTGTCTTCTCAACCATTTCTTAGCTTCCAATTCCCATATCTCGCGAACGGATTGACCTAACCCAAAAATTACTATTGCATCTGAAAGTAGAAACTCGCCCGATTACAACGGTATGTGTATTTTTTCCCTGGGCCATTCTGGTTAAGCGTTTGGAGCAGCAGAAGTGCGAAAATTAGTTGTCTTCTCAACCATATCTTAGCTTCAAAGTCCCATATCTCGCGAACGGATTGACCTAACCCAAAAATTGCTATTGTAACTGAAAGTAGAAACTCGCCCGATTACAACGGTATGTGTATTTTTTCCCTAGGCCATTCTGGTTAAGCGATTGGAGCAGCAGAAGTGCGAAAAATTTTTTGCCTTCTCAACCATTTCTTGGCTTCAATCTCCCATATCTTGCGAACGGATTGACCTAACCAAAAATTCCTATTGCATCTGAAAGTAGAAGCTCGCCCGATTACAACGGTATGTGTATTTTTTCCCTAGGCCATTCTGGTTAAGCGATTGGAGCAGCAGAAGTGCGAAAAATTTTTTGCCTTCTCAACCATTTCTTGGCTTCAATCTCCCATATCTTGCGAACGGATTGACCTAACCAAAAAATTCCTATTGCATCTGAAAGTAGAAGCTCGCCCGATTACAGCGGTATGTGAATTTTTTCCCTAGGGCCATTCTGGTTAAGCGATTGGAGCAGCAGAAGTGCGAAAAATTTGTTGTCTTGTCAACCATTTCTTAGCTTCAAAGTCCCATATCTCGAGAACGGATTGACCTAACCCAAAAATTGCTATTGTAGCTGAAAGTAGAAGCTCGTCCGATTACAAAGGTATGGGTATTTTTTCCCTAGGATATTCTGGTTAAGCGTTTGGAGCAGCAGAAGTGCGAAAAATTTGTTGTTTTCTCAACCATTTCTTAGTTTCAAAGTCCCATAACTCGCGAACGGATGACCTAACCCAAAAATTCCTATTGTAACTGAAAGTAGAAACTCGCCCGATTACAACGGTATGTGTATTTTTTCCCTAGGCCATTCTGGTTAGTGTTTGGGCAGCAGAAGTGCGAAAAATTTTTTGTTTTCTCAACCATTTCTTAGCTTCAAAGTCCCATATCTCGCGAGCGGATTGACCTAACCCAAAAATTCCTATTGCATCTGAAAGTAGAAACTCGCCCGATTACAACGGTGTGTGCATTTTTTCCCTAGGCCATACTGGTTAAGCGTTTGGAGCAGCAGAATTGCGAAAAATTATTTGCCTTCTCAACCATTTCTTGGCTTCAAACTCCCATATCTCGCGAACGGATTGACCTAACCCAAAAATTCCTAATGCATCTGAAAGTAGAAACTCGCCCGATTACAGCGGTTTGTGTATTTTTTCCCTAGGCCATTCTGGTTAAGCGTTTGGAGCAGCAGAAGTGCGAAAAATTTGTTGGTCTTCTCAACCATTTCTTAGCTTCAAAGTCCCATATCTCGCGAACGGATTGACCTAACCAAAAATTCTATTGTAACTGAAAGTAGAAACTCGCCCGATTAGAACGGTATGTGTCTTTTTTCCCTAGCCCATTCTGGTTAAGCGATTGGAGCAGCAGAAGTGCGAAAAATTAGTTGTCTTGTCAACCATTTCTTAGCTTCAAATTCCCATATCTCGCGAACGGATTGACCTAACCCAAAAATTCCTATTGCATCTGAAAGTAGAAACTCGCCCGATTACAACGGTATGTGTA